>NC_064887.1:28913336-29538336 GCF_929443795.1 Astur gentilis
ATTTCAATCTCTGGATTTCCTTTTAATGGAATCTTCTGGGAATCATATATTCAGGTGGCAACTGTTAATGACATCTTAAAATGGTGTTGAAATAAGATTCCTCCCCAAAAGAGACCTTCAGCGGAAGGGGTTTATTCATTCCATTATGTTCTTGATAGCAATTTTTCTTAATAATCTTTTAGCTACTATATTAAGCTTCGGTCAAGTTGACAAGATTAAATGAGTAAGAGGACCTATTAGTGTAATAAACAACTTCAGAGAAAATGAAAGATGGTCAGCTTATTATAGGTGCATCAAATTAGCAACACTGCTTGGCTGTGACTCTGTAAAATATGTTAGCTTATAAACACAATTGCAGTCCAGGTAATTTATATAGTTGAGCATTGAGAGTGTTTTATGCTGAAGTGCTGCTGGATAGCTGTCTGAATAGTTGCACAATATCATTTTGCAATCTGATTTCAGCAAAAATGTAGACTAAGTAAAGCCATATGTTGATTAATGCCTGGGTCATAGTGGCACTGCTTGATTAAGGATGACCATTAATCAGTAGCTTCGTTGTGTATGCCTGGTTACTTTGTGTAAACAATGCATGCTTTGCTAACAACTATACCCTTGAAGAGGAACTAAAGACTGATAAAAAGGAAACATCCTGCTCCAGAAGGCTTGGAAGGCCAGGTGATTGCCAAAGAAGCATGAATAGGGGGAAAGGTAAAGGTGGCAGGGAGACATCACAACCACTGACTCAATTCAAGACTGGAAATACTTGCCTCCCCCACAACCACCTTCAAGGACCATGCTTGCTAATTTACATAGCAAGTGAGGGTAATTTAAATATAACTAAACAATAGTAGATGATATGGTGACTACTAACCAGTGAACATAAATTTATGTGGGTTTTTACTAATCATGTAACAGGATAAATACTTTGTAGTTCTTTGGTGTGGTGTGCTAGCTTTGTGGAATTATCACCTAGCACCCATCTTTGTGCAAACATGAAATAAATAAATATCTTGGCTCTGTATGTAAGATTGGCTTATTGCATACCAGGTATTGAACCCTGCTTGTGAGACAACACAACAAATCACATTTTAATATTTGGTCTGATGAAGAGCTGTGTACTGGACCACTTACACTGGCATGCGGGTAGTTGTATGAGTAATTCACCATCATTATTTTTGGTAATAGCTACTCACAGTTTGGAATAAATGGCTAATAATCAGTCTTTAAACTAATAAACTAGGACAGATTTCTAAACTCTAAGGATGCCACCATTTCAGCTGCAGTCCCCATATGGGTCTGTATGAACTAACTATGGTCATGTACCAGGGTCACATAGCAGTGAATCTATGATGGCATGTTTAAGAGCAAGTATAGATTTGTTACCTAAGCAAGCAAGATTTCAAATGGATTTAAAAGAGCTCTTGCTGGACACCATAACAATACTGTTTCTAATTCTGTTATGCCCAAGCTAGATGGCAGGTCAGACATACAATACCTAGCTACTTGGAACTAGAGACATGTTCTATATTCTGAAGTGGATATAAGTCTCATCAGCTTGATACTGCTCTGAACTGTCTCAATAGAGTTCTGGACATATTCCTATATAGCTTCACAGTATTTATTATAAGCTTACATCAACAGAACTGAGATCACAATCCTCATTCATCAATCACAGGTCCATCATAACTAAATCATTGACAAGATTAGTAAGTCTGTGGTGGTGTTGTTAAATCTCAACTATATCTGCTTCTTATAATCGTTATTTCTGTGTAAGTATTTAGCAACTATTTTAAGGAATTAAAGGCATTTGAAAAGAGCAAATTTGTCTGTAGGACTTGTTTATGGAGAATACATTACATCTCAGACAGTTCAACAGGTGCTTTGGCTGATCATTTTATAGCATATCTGTTACTAGTAATTCATTAGGAATCAAGCTTTAGTTAAATGGTGCTATCAGTTGTTAATAGTCTATGGAGCAATAACCATGATAGAGGACAGGTGATGATTACAACACTTAGCATTTCAGGAGAATGAAAGTATAGTTACTGCAATCATTATAAAAATTATTTATTAAAAATGTTCTGTTAATTACAGTTCAAAAATAAGCATCTGGTTGAAGATACCTGTAAGTAGCTGTAGGAGCCTATTATAGGAAAAATCATTTAAAGAACCTTAACCATGACATAAAAACATGCTGAGCCCAGAGCAACTTTCAAATCTACATCTTCAGCAAGTTATAACTACTATTGTTTTTGAAACATCACAGACAAAACAAAGCTTGTTACAGACTCTTGCTGAGATGAAAGCCAAGAGGTAGCATTACATTATGATTCCTTCTTTTTTTTTTTTTTAATAAATGTGTATTACTAATGAAGTTACTAATGGTATTACTAATGTGTATTACTTGTTTATTACTAAATGTCTATTACTAAATGTGTATTACTAATACCCATTCTATATGGGTATTATTAATGGGTATATATCAATGGGTTAAAATTACTATATACATCTTATAATTTATGCAGTAGTATGCCAAGTACATTTTATCTACATGTATATTATTTCAGTCTTGTGTGGATAGTAATATTTGTACCTTTGTAAATATGACACAGGAAATTAAATTAATTTAGTAATGTCACAGATTTTTATCATATAATCAGACTCAGAGGTGAGCTTTTCACAATGATGTAATTACTTGCCAGTATGTCTCTCCCATCTGAATAATCAACACATTATAAATACATCAGCCCCTCAGTGTTGATTGCCTGGTGTATGTTCTATTGACTGGCTTCTCCAGTTATCAGTAGATGGCACCAGCAATCAAGATGGTTCTATACCCAAGGATGTCAGGAAGATATTAAACAAAATTGATTATTACAGGGCTTCTATCACCTATGCACACACACACACACTCCACACATCTTTTTAAACTTTTCACTAAGGCTAAAGTATCATTTGTAAGAACAAAAAGATATATAAGGGTGGAGCTGGTCAAAGGCAAAAAGGTCTAAATCGTAGAATCTAGAATCAGAGAACCACAGAATGGTTTGGGTTGGAAGGGACCTTAAAGATCATCTAGTTCCAACCCCTCCCTGCCATGGCCAGGGTTACCTTCCACTAGACCAGGTTCCTGCAAGACCCATCCAACCTGGCCTTGAACATGTCCAGGAAGAACACACCCACAACTTCTCTGGACAACCTGTTCCAGGGTCTCAGCACCCTCACAGTAAATGTATTTCTTCCTACTATCTAATCTAAGTCTATCCTCTTTCAATTTAAAACCGCTATCCCTCATCCTGTCATTGCTAGACTCCCTGATAAATAGTTCCTTCCCATCTTTCCTGTAAGCCCCCTTTAAGTACAGGAAGGCCGCTACAAGGTCTTACTAGAGCCTTCTCTTCTCTAAGCTAAGCAACGCCAGCTCTCTCAGTCTGTCCTTAGAGTGGAGTTACTCCAGCCTCCTGATGATCTTCATGGCCCTCCTCTGGACCCACTCAAGCAGGTCAATCTTTCTTATGCTGGCGGATGCAAAGCTGAACACAGTACTCCAGATGGGGTCTCACAAGAGAAGAGTAGAGGGGGAGAATACCTCCCTCGACCTGCTGGCCATGCTTATTTTCATGTAGCTCGGGATAGGATGGGCTTTCTGGCCTGCAAGCACACATTGCCAGCTCATATTCAGTTTTTCATTCACCAATATCCCCAAGTCCTTCTCTGCAAGGCTGCCCTCAATCCACTCATTACCTAGCCTGTATTCATGTTTGGGATTGCCCTGATCCAGGTGAAGGACCTTGCACTTGGCCTTGTTGAACTTCATGAGATTCACATAGGTCCACCTCTGAAGCCTGTCCAGGTCCCTCCGGATGGCATCCCTTCCCTCCAGTGTGTCAACCACACCACACAGCTTGGTGTCGTCAGCAAACTTGCTGAGGGTGCACTCAATCCCTCTGTCTATGTGCCTGATAAAGATGTCAAATAATACTGGTCCCAGTACAGACCCTGAGGGACACCACTTGTCACTGATCTCTACCTGGACATTGAGCTGTTGACCACAATTCCTTCAGTGTGACCCAGCCAATGCCTTACTCACTGAGTGGTCCACCCATCAAATTAATGTGTCTCCAATTTAGAGACAACATGTGTGGGACAGCATCAAATGCTTTGCACAAATCCAGGTAGATATTGTCAGTTGCTCTTCATTTATCCACCAATGCTGTAACCCCATCATAGAATCCTTGCTTGCAGTCTAGATTGATTAAATACTGAACTATTTTGCAAAAGTTTTAAAGGAAAAAGGAATATAAAATAGTGTTTGGTGTGTCATCCCCTCCCCCCCCCCCCCCCCCCCTTATTCCTTACAACATAAATTAACAGAACAAATTTAGAATATTCTCTCACTAGCTCAGTAAAAGCCAAACTGCAATTTCAAACCACCTTTATTAAACTTTAGCATGTTACTTCAGTTGTATACAACATAAATCTTTATTATGTCAAGAAAATTTGCAATATGGAAGTTTGTTATAAAGGTGGGCTAATCAGGTATACACAATCATAGTCTGTATTCCACTCACTAATGACCCTATATACTAATGGGGGAGAAGCAAAATATATTTATCTAACAGAAAGCATGTGAAGATGAGAACATAGTAAATATATACTCTGTCCTCATAAACCCCCATTTTTTAAAATAATAAGGTGGTTATCTTCAGTGAAAAGTGAGACACATACACTCACAGAGAAAATACTCCACAATACGGAGTGACATTTCTGGGTATGGGAGGCAGATGGATATCTTTTTGTTGCCTCAAGCCTTCAAGAGGCTGATTAACAAATAAGAAGGTGGTGATAGTTTAAAGAAAAAAAACCTAAAACATGTGAAGTGTGGCATGTTTGCTATTCAAGGGCTGTTTAAATTATGTGTACTCAAAGTAAAGCTTATCTAGTTTAAGATTCCACTTACAGTAGAGGATGCTTAAAAGTCACAAACTTGTTAATTAAGGACATACATCCTCCTTTCCCACTGACAAATGAAGAATTAGCAAAAGAAACAAGGACCCTGGTGTCTTCAGATGACGAGTGACCATAAAAG
Source organism: Astur gentilis (assembly GCF_929443795.1). Classification (NCBI taxonomy): domain Eukaryota; kingdom Metazoa; phylum Chordata; class Aves; order Accipitriformes; family Accipitridae; genus Astur; species Astur gentilis. Next base: position 28,918,426 of record NC_064887.1, read on the forward strand.
GGCAAAAGGAGTAGGGGTATTCATCCCCAAATGACCCCTAAAGACTACCAGAGACCCCCACGCAGGTGCAGAAGACTCTGGGATGATTGGTCAAGATAACAACTCCTCATGCTTGCTCAACATAATGAATATGCAATAGTTAGGTGGAACATATGTATTACATAGGCATAGTGTTTTAACTGTAGTGTATGAGTAAGTACTAAAAAACCTCAGTAGGTGTGCTTGATTTGTGGAAACATTCCACCCTGCACCCTGCGCAGATTAAAACAATGTCTCCTCTCTAAACACAGTTTGTGTTTCAGCAGTTACTTTCTGATCAGGTAACATTTTGACAGATTCAAATACATTTTTAAAGTTATGATTTCATTGAATGCAGTTTATAAAAACCTATTGCCTGTGGTACCTTTTTGTCATTAATTGTATTATTGTCCATAAAACAAATAATCTTGAGACTGTTTTTAAAGTACAGAAATCACATTTTTTGTTTAGAATTTAACAACCTAATAAAATGATGGGGCCAGATCACACAAAAAAAATTAATTCAGAAGTGAATCTCCTTGGATTTTCAGGAGCTACCAAAATTCTCCTCAGTCTTTTTATGGTAACCAAGTATATAGTCATGGAAATAACCAGAACAGCAATTTTGATCAGGTCAGAACAAAAGCAATTTATTGCTGTAGCTATAGGGGAGAACACAGACCAGCAGAGACAGCCTTTGCTGATACACATTTTGCTTAAAATGGGGTAGTTACAGACTTTATGTACCTTTAGTTTGTGCAACCCATTCTTCACCAAAACTGTGTCAGATTAGCAGGATATGGTAAAGGACAGCAGTTGAAACACTTTATCTAAAGAAGCTCTAGACAGAACATCCTTTTAGGAATAATCCACTGCTTTATTAATTAAATCTTGTTGACTGGCAAGACCATTAGGTGTTAATGTTTCTTGAGTAGTGAGACCTGCAAAAGCCTATGACACTTTAACTATATAGCTTCCTCAATATGATACTCCTTCTCAACCACTGATACTGAAAAATTTTGATCTCTAACTTTTCCTGAACAATACTATTAAAGTCATTAAAAAAAAAAAAAAAAGTAGTTACAAATTAGATGCTGGAATGGAGCTGTAATGGCATGGATTGAAAAATTAAATCAAATTTGCAAGAGAATTCTTACAGCAGTTTTACCATAGTATAGTTTTCATTTTTATTTTTTACACAGGTATAATTTATTAAATTGTCAATTTCTCAGGAATTATGAGTCTTCCTTGTGCAACATGACAGGTGATGTGTTCCCATCAGAGTGGAAACACAGAACCCCAAACTTGCTCTGATATCAGTTCTATTTCTTTATACCCCCTAAAGCTCTGAAACACAAATCTCTCACTTTTCTTTCTCTATTTTTTTTAATGATGCCTCCTTGTACTATTCTATAATTACTTATTTTCAAGCCCTGCAAATTGGATTGAAGCATATATCTATTTTATTTACAAAATAAGGCAAAAATTATCGCCATCTTTCTTAACACATCTAAAAAACTTATAATTAAATAGTGCTCAGGGTCAGGGTGTTGGGCCCCGTTCTGGTTAATATCTTTATCAGTGATTTGGATGAGGGGATTGAGTACACCCTCAGCAAGTTTGCAGATGACACCAAGTTGGGAGGGAAGGTTGATCTGCTAGAGGGTAGGGAAGCTCTACAGCGAGATCTGGACAGGCTGGATCGATGGGCCGAGGCCAATTGTATGAGGTTCAACAAGGCCAAGTGCTGGGTCCTGCACCTGGGTCACAACAACCCCGTGCAGTGCTACAAGCTTGGGGAAGAGTGGCTAGAAAGCTGCCCAGCAGAGAGACACCTGGGGGTGCTGGTTGACAGCCGGCTAAATATGAGCCAGCAGTGTGCCCAGGTGGCCAAGAAGGCCAATGGCATCCTGACCTGCATAAGAAATAGTGAGGCCAGCAGGAGCAGGGAAGTGATTGTTCCCCTGTATTTGGCACTGGTGAGGCCGCACCTTGAGTACTGCATTCAGTTTTGGGCCCCTCACTACAGGAAAGACATTGAGGTGCTGGAGTGTGTCCAGCGAAGAGCAACCAAGTTGGTGAAGGGCCTGGAGCACAAGTCTTATGAGGAATGGCTGAGGGAGCTGGGGTTGTTTAGTCTGGAGAAAAGGAGGCTGAGGGGAGACCTTATCGCTCTCTACAACTACCTGAAAGGAGGTTGTAATGAGATGGGTGCTGGTCTCTTCTGTCAGGTGGCTGCAGATAGGATGAGAGGAAATGGCCTCAAGTTGCAGCAAGGGAGATTTAGGTTGGATATTAGGAAAAATCTCTTTACTGAGAGGGTTGTCAGGCATTGGAACAGGCTGCCCAAGGAAGTGGTTGAGTCACCATCCCTGGAGGTATTCAAAAAGCACGTAGTCGGGGTACTCCAGAACATGGTTTAGTGGGCATTGATGATGGTTGGATTTGGCAATCTTGAAGGTCTTTTCCAACCTAAATGATTCTATGATTCTATAAGTAAAAAAAAATCAAGAAAACTCAAAGAGATTACATTATCAAATGCATGAGGATGAAAAAAGGCCAAAGTATTAAATACAGTTCATTTAAACATTCATAGACTTTTCATTGAAAGAGCTTAGAGGAAATGGCAAGAATTTAAGTAAGTCTTTTAAGACTTAAAGACTTCAGTGTCCAGTAAGCAAGCTGAATGTTACCATGTATCAGCTATCTCTGAAGTTTACGATTATATTCTTGGGAACTATATTTTTTAACCTGTAGTGGTTTCATAGAATCATAGAATCACAGAATCATAGAATGGTTTGGGTTGGAAGGGATCTTAAAGGTCATCTAGTTCCAACCCCTCCCTGCCATGGGCAGGGACACCTTCCATTCGACCAGGTTGCTCAAAGCCCTCATAGTTAATATAGTTTACATAGTTAATATTCTCCCTCTTCATTCAACATAGAATATACTACCCATAAACTAATAATATAAATTTATAAGTACATTTTGAACTTCATCAATATCCAAAACAATACAGTATTATTTTATAAAAATTTGTATATTTCCCAATGATGTTTGCACTGTGCTTCCCAAACAAAACAGTTATTACTTCTGCTAAGTACATTTTAGTTTATAAAATATTAGAAATAAAAAATAACAACCTTTACTCACAGAACTATGTGAAAAGGTATCTCACCAGCCTCTATCACCTGAATTAAATGACAGTTTTCTCAGTTGACTGCACTGCTTTTAGAATGTACATGTAAAAATACTGGAAACTGTATAAGCTGTGCATGAGTTCAGCTGTAGATAAAGGACTCTGGACGAAGAAGCCCTATATTGCTTACTTTCTGTTCTTCAAAACCTTATTTCTGCTGCAGGACTGTTGAACTTAGGCAATGAGTAAACTGGGGTTGCTCCATCAGGAGTCACTGTGATTTCAGAGAAAAAGTATCAAACTATAACAATGACCTCTTACAGCTCCTTCCATTTTTTTCCCCTATTTTAACAGGTCTTTTCTGTTCTGCACGAAGACTAAATTCCTATACGAAAAACCTGGTCAAATTTAGCAAGACCATCTTTACTACAGAAGACTCTTTCCAGATAAATTAATAACTTTTACTATAGGAAAGGATTATTCCTGTCCTTTTAATCAGTAAAATAAAGCATAAATTCAGAGTACTGTTACTAAATATTTTCTAAAGACTACATGTATCTATCTCCAAGTATATTAATAACTAGACAGCCTTTCCTGTTCTGGGAAAAGGATCCCAAAGAAGGTGTTCAAATCTAGCGAATTCAGGAATCTGTTTGGAGTTCATCTGTTACTATCAATCAGTTGTGTGTGCCTACGTGAATGAAGTCTACTAGGGCAGACATTTCAGACAGAAACTTAACTTAAATGTAAGGCAAAAGTTGCAATTACTTGCAGCCTCATGAATGTTTGGATATATTTTTGATGGTAAGAATTATATTGATAGCATATTCCCATACATTCTGTATGGTATGTGTCCAGATCCAACGTCTGGGAAGGTTTCCATATGATCCCAAGAGTGAGATTAAGACACATACAATGTCAAACGCCGTATACCCAAAAGAATTTTTTTTTATCAAAAGTATCAAAAGTAGAAAATAGTAGCGATAGGATAGAATGGACGAAAAGGCAGAAATCAAGCAAGCAGCTGGGCTAGAGTTGCAAGGATAGTCACCACCATGGATCCAGTGGCATCCCGTTGGTCCTCAAACAAGCAGTTGGGATAGAGTTGCAAGGATAGTCACCACCATGGATCCAGTGGTGTCCCGTTGGTCCTCAGTCTTCAGTTCTTCAGTGGTGGGTGCACAGCACGGCTTGTCTCCACATTTTTTTACAGGGCATATTTCAATGACGTATGCACATATGAATTGTTCATGCACTGTTCACATGCTGCAGGTTTCGTCTGTCACACGACCTTCCTGTGATCAACACTAGAAACCAGTATGTTATCGCAAAGACTACAGTTTCCATGGTAGTCTCCACATTCTTGCATGCTTCATTGGCTCCAGCCCCCGTTTCCTCCCCTGGATGCCTTAAGGGCCTGGTAATCGTCCTTATGGACAGAGGAGTGTCCTGTTTAAACAGGCCATCTCAGAGACAAATGGCTTGAGATGAATAGTTCACAGTTCCCTGAGATGAATGTCTTGACATGACAGTCCAGTCCCTCACACCTAACAACCTTTGAGACAAACGGCTCAAGATAACAATTCAGTCTCTCACAGTATGTCTAAATATTTCGATGGTTTTAATATTTTCTACAAGCCATGGAAACTGGTTTGCTGCTAGGTGACTGTAAAAGTGAGATTTGGTAAATGATTACTAAATCTTATTCTAACACTATGATTGAAACAATAGACAGAAGTATAGCCAAGCAATTAACTCGTAGAGGTAGTTACTCATAAGTTTTGCAGTTCTTTGCTCTTATGACTAGATGTTCCTGTACGCCAGATGAGAACAATGTTGAAATGGACCACATGTGATTGAAACTGCGTTAAGCTTCAAGATCAAAGAACAAGGACAAGAACAAAGACTTCAAGGACAGCCAACAGAATCTCAAATGGGTCAGTGGTTAAAGCAGTCCTTCAACTCAAATGAATTCTTCATTGTACATGATCGGATGTAGGCAGTACTAAGTTAATCAGTTACAATAATTTTTAAGTATATGTATACTAATCTGATTAATATGTAATTGTTACTCCATATAACCTGTTTGTGCTGGTTATATGAGGAAGCCTGATAGATATAGAATCCCGCTGGATTCACGGGAGATAATTGCATGCATAGTAGGTGCAATTATCTCCTGTGAATCCAGCACTGCAATAAAGAATCCCTGCTTTCTAAAACTCCAAAATGAGTCTTAGAGAGTTTCTTCGAGTGACTTTTCAGTATCAGTATTACCATACAAATAGAGGTGCTGCTTACTGTGAGTGAGAAAAATGAATTGCACTTATTAATCTCTGGAATAAAGCATTTCTTTATTTTCTATTCTTCTTCTACTCTGGCTGCTGTATCAATCCTAAATTTGTTGTAGAGGTAAAATTTCATCCACGATAATAACTGGTTTTGTTGCAATCAGAAAAGAGATTAATTGGAAGACTATGATCCTATTTTCATTGGTATTGATCAAGAGCAAATTGACACTATCACAATGGTCATTTTAATTTACAAATAGAACAGAATCACATCCCAACTTGTGCTTTCCTGACAGACATATACAACTGAAGACACTCTAATTCCTTAATTTATTAAGAACAGTGGTATTTCTGTTTATATAAAACTCTTTGGCTTTAGAGAGGAGATTTCCCTGCAAATTCAACAACTTCTTTAATTTAAATGTAAAGGTTTGTGAACCTCGAGCTATCACCAAACAAACAAAAAAGTTCCAAAGTAAAATCATCAAACTGTGTTTTTATATAAGAAATAAGAACAACTATTAGGGTGGCAGGGATCTTCTAATTAAATCTTCTCACCCTCCCCTCCAAAGGCACAGGGCTGTTGCCTACTTCACATTTCCTTATGTTTTCCTTACTTGTTCTAGAAACTTCTGGTGATGGAATATCGAAATCTTTCCTTGTGAAAGCATTTTACAAACTTATGCATTCAATCCCATATTTTAGAAGCTGTTTCTAATATTCATACAATTTATTAGTTTTACCTCCTTATTTTAAGACATTTCTTAGCAGCATAATGTAAAATGAAATTTGCAAGCCTAAATTCCTCACTTTGTTCCCAAACTAGACTTTTATTGTCAATGTTGTCTATCAAACATTTTTACTGGGCAGTTTTATATACAGCAGGCATGAAAGAGAAAAAATTTTCTTTGAAGTCCCCAAATACATTTGTAAATATATGTATGGGACTTTAATTGCAATGTTCACACTTCACTGTAAAAATACAGTACTAATCATTTCAGCTAGGTTCTATATCTATCAGGCTTCCTCAAAATAATGTAAACTTGTAATGGAAAAAAAAATTTAGATCAGTCTTAGTTGCTGAAAAAGAAAACCTCTGACACTTGAAGATATGTTATTTTATTACAACATAGCATTTGACATATTCTCAGCATAATACAATCTTTTAACATCACGGGTGATTCTAAACATCAGTTAGGTACTGAATTTTTAAACCTTTGTATGTTTTACCCTATATCAAACATATTTATAATTATACAGATTAAATATATATGATATAGGTGTTGTTCAAATAACTCAACACATGTGGTCCTTAGCAGTAATAATAAACTGTTAGAGCGGCGGAGGAATGCGCATAAGTCGACCCAATATGAGTGATAGAAGTGATTCAACTTTATTTGCACGCATAGCTCATATTTATACAGTTTGCGATAATTATGCCTACTAGTCCTAATATGATTGGTACATTGCTAATGTTTATTCATTACTAAAACACACCCACTTTTGATTTGTAGCTATGCGTGTTCCGTAACTTTCTCATGGGAACTTCTTCAAAAGTTACTTATGAAGTTATGCTAAGGTCACACCGTCCCTGTCTTTCTCCTGATAACAGCGAGACCAGCTGTTGTTTTTCTCCTGATATCAGCAAGGCCAGCCGTCTTTGGCCAAGGCCTAGTCTTGCTGCTCAGGCTGACATTCTTTCACACAGAACTCTGCTCGCACAACTTTTCCATAGACCCATGTCCTTTCTCATCAAGCCAATTCCCAACAATAAACCATCCATTGAACTGCAATATAATTTTGCTCATGGAGTAATTAAAATGTATTCTTAAGACAGTAATTTACTGAGCCAGAAATTTATGTTAATTATGTTAATTCCAATACTGTTTAACTTACTTCAAATTTTGCAGATGCTATTACATGCATTGTTTCCCTATTTTTCAATGAACCTTTGTTAAACAATCCATTAGTCCATACTACTTTTGCCTTTAAATTCAGATAATTTTAACTGTAGCTTTACAAATACACCTCCAAAGCAATGAATGTGTAATTTGCTAATGGCAGAGATTTTGTTAAATAGTTAGGACTTTGTATTTAGCATGATTTTATGGAGTTCACGTACCTGTGAGAGTTTGCTTCACCTGTCAAACTTTATCAATGAGAAAGAGTGGAGTACTCGGTCTGGTTAGGATGAAGTTAATTTTCTTCACAGCAGCCCATATGAGGTGTTTTGGTCACAAATCTAAAACACACCATATGGGCTGCTATGAAGAAAATCAATTCCATTGCAACCAAACATTGTAAAAGTAGCTTCACAGAATTAGTGTGATTCCTATTTATAAAGGAGATAACACTCCTTTTATTCTAAAAACTTTGTTCCTCTCTCCAAAAGTTGGATATACTTCTCCAGCAGCATGGTTTAGGGTGTAATTTTTAACCAAGTTATTTTAAACCAAATATTTTGTATCATTTTTACTTCATTTCACTTTTCAATAAAAAAACATCCCACCACTTCATTGGACAAAGAAATTACCTTAATTATGTAAATAAATAAATAAATTTTAAAAATCCTTTAAAAAGTTTGATTCCATCCCTGCTGCCACTAAGGATGAAATTTTCAAACACATTCAATATTTGCCTAACTCTACTGTCAGTAAAATTAGTGATGAAATTAGTGATGATTCCCCACTGCTGACTGCTTTTGCAAAATCCTTCTCAAAAGCTTAATACTGAAACACACATTTTCAGCAATGACTCCTCCTGTTTATTCCTTTGATGAAAAAAAAAAGAAGAAACACTGCACAATTTGCACAAACCTTTGTGTAGCTATACCAGTTATAACTAACTTGTCTCTTTGACAAACAAATTCTTTCAAAATGTCCTAACACTAACTTGATTTTGCAGATCTGCATAATTCACAACAGTGATGTACCAGGCCATATCTGTGATCCTACAGGAGTAGGAAGAAATGGGCAGGATTAGGCTGTGCTGCTTTTTTTTCTGAATCATGACATATGCTAATAGTTCTGCTGCTGCCCTGTTTCAGTGGTGAAAAGCCCCTTTCACACTTATCTGCACCTCATTCAACACTTAGGCAAGTATAAGAGTTTAGTCTTCTGTAGCTGGCTATGAAAACAGGGAGGTTCCTCCAGGAGAAAATTTAGGGCATCTGTGTACTAGATGATGTGAAAGTCCCTTTAACCTATGAGCACCCACTATTCTGTACTACACAGCTACCAAAAGCCCATTTTCACATGCTGTAGAATATTTATGGAAAACACAAGTGAAAGCTTTCTAAAATATTTCTATTGTATCTTCTCTGTTTGACTACTCTGATAAAAAGCAAGATAAAACATATGAGAGAAGAACTTGCAGAGCAATTACATGTGATTTAGGACTGTCTGATGGCACAAGTTGACCTTTAATAAAAGCTATTAGTTTTCCAGAAGGACAAATACCTTTTTTTCTGAAAGCTGAATGGTGAATTATTTTCCATAGTGTCTTTCATTTGTCTTCATATGCTTACATTTTTCCTGTGAGTCTATGTTAAGTAACGTGGTCATACTAATTTACTAAATTAGATTTGTAAACTGTATTACTAGACTGAAGCTTGCTAAACTTTACTCTGACAATTAAACAAATACTGCTTATCTATCTCTGTACCAGATGCTCCCTGATATTTGAATCAGTCTCATTTCCATTAGTCATCAGTCCAATTGACAGAACCGTGTTTACATGTTCTGAAATGCTTAGGGATCCTGTGCCAGAATTATGTTCTCCACACATGAAATCCTGTACAGCTGTATGATGGCCTGTTTCACATTGAGAATAAACGTAACTTTTCTGCTAAGACCAAATGACAATACTGATATTGAATGACACTTTACTGCAAAATGAGAGACTTTGAATCCAATAATGTGACTCCCGGAATAAGGAGTGATGCTGCGCAGATTGATAACAAAAAAAGAACAATCTTTAGGAAACTACATTTATGTTTCCTTGCCTATATATTTGAGGCCCACTGAACTCCTCTTGAACTGATTAAGAATCTCTGCACCTACTATAACCTAATCTCCCACCCCTCAAAAAAATTATTACAAATTTGGAGATATTTTTCAGTATATTTTCCAATTACTCATAATCAGCTGTACTTTGTCACAAGGTCCCAGAAAGAGATAGCTAGGACCATCACCTAAAAAAAATTGTGATTTTGGTAAGTTATTTTCTGTGGGCATTTCTGTGTACCTTTTTTATGTACCAGATTCCTCCTACTGCTGTTACTGCCAATCCTGGCTGAGAAACTGAGAAACAAAAAGCAAGCCAAGAAAATTGGCCAGGAAACAGAGACCTGAGACAGTCTCCTGCTTGCTCCCTCTACCCTTTGTATTGTTTACAAGATATTGTGTGAATTTTTTAGTCTACTTCATTCTTTCTGTGAATCCAACATGTTCTTCTAATCTATGCAAAGTTAAGATAACCCCTAAATTTCTCCTTTCCTTAATGTGTGAATCCCCAAGTCATTATTTCCTCTGAATTATATTTTTTTTACCCTGTTTTTTCCGTGTTATCTCTGTGTTACCGCCTCTCCAATATTCTGCAGAACAAGGGTTCTAGTGAATACAGATCTGAACTTTTAGAGAAACCCTTGATAATCCTACCATAATACTGGATTGTCTCTTACATCTTGCCTTTTTTTTGTAATTTAAAAATGTATATTTTTATGGTTCATTCAGCACTGTCCAAACAAATGGGGAAAACCAACACATGATCTTGTCTTCCACCAGCAGAAATAATATTTGTTCAAGTGATAGCTAGCAGTGAGTGTGGGTTAATAAAATTTTGATGGACAAGATCAAAACAGTAACCATTATTCCTAGTTAGTAAAGATTTCCCAGGAGTCATTGATAATTCAACTTTATATTATTAAAGTCAGGGCAATATTAATACTCAATACTAGGGCAACAAAAATTCTGCTTTTTCACATTTCTTGTTAGATGTGTAACTTTCCTAGTAGCGGAATGAGCAGTACAACAGAACTCTAACAAAAATCTCTGACATAATTTATATAATATTCCATTAATTCAAAGAGAACATTGCTACTTACTGTCATGCAAAAAGCTCTACAAATTGGAAAAGAGGGCCAAAAGTTTCCTCACAGGAGAGAGTAGCTGCATTGCAAAAAGTGTGAGTCATGAGAGTGATTATACAGAAATAGATAGACAATTGGCTTTGTTTGTTTTTTTCCCCAAAACAGAACATTCCTTTGTAAATGGGGTAATTTTCCAACAGGATGTCTGACTTGAAGGTTAAATTGTTCAGACTTACATCCACTCCAGCTCCACATCTTTATATCAGTAAGAAACAACTTCTCTGACAGTAGAAGAATAATTAATTCAGGATAACAGTATTTATAGGACTGTGTTGCCAGATTTTGGTAAAAGACAGAAGAGAGTGGCAAACAAAATTATACTCCTGCCAACAACTGCTTTGTAATTTGTGATCACAAACAGCCCTTGGGATTCACTGTGTTTGAAGGACTGATATCCAATTCTGATGGTGTGTGTAGAAGTAACGATAAAACTGTAAGGTACAGAAAGGTTTTCATCAACAGGTGGGTTTTCTTCTGTGGAGGAAACATGGAAGTTGATCCTGCAGTCATTATTCATACATTAGAAAGTAGAACAGCATAATATTTACCTTGCAGTATGCTTAGATGCCACTGTGCAGTCTAAATACTGTGAAGAACAACCATATTTTTCTTTCTTTCTGAAGAACTATTTAAGTCAGAAGAAGACTAAAAAGTATTTTTATTTCTCCACTTGTATCTTGAGTCATCATCTGTATCTCTGAAATACTTCCCAGATAATTTAAAGGCTATTTCAGAAAAATGAAAAAGAAAAGAAGATTAAAAAAAAAAAAAGGAGTCTTAAAGTTCAAGAGAAATAGAGAACAGTTATCCTGATAGAATCACTGAGCATGTTATGTATTTGATATATTGCTATTAGTTTCAGTGAATGGAATAAATCTCATTTACACCTTCTCTTTCCCCTATTGCTATAGCTAATTTATCCTTTCCCCCTAAACATTGCTTTGACAAAACATAAAATTAAACAGCTGTGCATGCCAGAGTTTCATGTACTGTGTAAGAGTTGCTGCTGAGCTTTGCATATTCCATGACTTGTTCTAGTTTCATTATTTAGAACAGGTGAAGAGGGTGATCCATTAGAGGAAGAGAAACTGCTAACCACTATTAGACATCAGTCACTTTTACCACACAGTGGTATTAATATCATTTGCTCAGCAAAATATTGTGGTATCAGCTGCACAAATGTGCCTTGCTTGGGACAGTACTTGAACTTACTTATCAGTGATTTTTCTCATATTATGGTTATGTGATCAGTTGCGCCCTTTTATGCAACTTATGCTGTAATATATCCTTTACTGTTTTCATCCAATTAGCATGCAGTTAAAACAGATACCATTGGGAATACTACCCCTAATTTTCATGGGCTTTGGATTATGCCCATAGAAACAAATTGTACCCCATACAAATTTACCAGTATTTTTCTAGGGTTAGGGAGGGCTTTTGAACAATTGGGTGGACTGGATTTCTGTTCCTGAGTTGTATTATTTATGTCCCCACAACCCAAAGCTAAGGTTTTACATACATAATTTGGTGCCTACAGAAATAAAAGTAATTGTAGATATAGGTGGTGTTCTGTACTCTGTCATTGGACTTAAATACAGAGTGTAACTTGAAGACACATACTAACAGTTCATAGTTAATAGAGAAATTTTTAACTCTTTAAACATTGTGTGTTTTCCAACAATACAGAAATAGGGTGAATTTTCATATACCACTATAAATTCTGTTTATGTCTTAGCTTGTTTGAATCTGTAGAATTTATGTACACTTAGTTAAAATGACAGAAATTATTTATTAAATGCCATGATTTTTTAAAAGCAATTTGTTATAAGTTTCCTCTATCTGTCCAGAAGATTTAATTAACAACAAGTAACACAGGCCTTTTTTTGACATTCTTCCACGCTCATGCTTTTCAATGGAAGTAAAATATTTCTTTAAAATTTGATGCCCAGTACACATTTTCCCTTTGTTTGTTCACAGTAGAGACTGTACAGTAGATTAAGGCTATTCTGGAGTTTAATACAAATGGTGATGTAACTAATATAATTTTGCATCTTATTTATATATGAATTGTGATCCTGTTTACCCTTTATTTCTGGAGGATCTAAAAGCTTTTAAAAAATTGCACGTACAAACTCTTAATTGTGTTTGAAAAAATAATCTCCAAGAACCAGATGTTTAAATACAGCTCAGTCCCAGAGAAAACAGACAGGTTGCTTGTCCTGGGAACTCTTAAGGAAGATGACCTTCCATCAAGGAAGGCATCAGGGACAGCTGATTCTCGATCAAGTTGCCACATGAAGAAAAGAAGGGTGGTTGCTACTAAAGACTCTCCTTCAAGGTACAGAGGCAAAGACCTATTGACCTAACTTAATGTCTTGGGACATTTTCTGCGTGCTCAGATTCAGTTTTGGAGGATAAACTGTTTCGTCTGGACATCTGATTATTATCCCTTGCTGTTCATCTATGTAGGCACCAATGACAGTGCTGAGGAGACCCAGACTATTACAAGAAGGACTAAAGAGCTCTGGAGTGAAGGTGAAAGGCATGGGCAGCCAGGTTAGTGGTCTCATTTCTGTCAGTGAAGGGGAAAATCTCAGACTAGAGTGGTTGCATCCAGTGGGTGAACACCTGGCTGCATGGCTGGTGTCACAATTGGTTTTTAAAAAATTGGTTTTTAAAAAAAACAAAAAATTGGTTTTTAAAAGCATGGGTCCTTCCCTGAGGAACATGGACTGCTGAGCAGATGACAGAATTGGCAAGAGTGTCTTTGCCAATAGGCTCACTAACTTTGTGAGGTGGACTTTAACCTACCTATATTGGTGAATTATCCTCTAAGGAAAACTGAAGGCACGGTAGCAAGTGAGGAAGTGTCTGAGGGACAATTCAGTGTCCAAGACTCACACTTTCCTTATGAAACCAAAATGACTGGGGACCCATTTCAAGTGCCTATAAAAAAATTGACACAGCATGGAAAACAAACAGGAGGAATTAGTAGTCTGTGCACAGCTGCAGAGCAATATGGCTGGATACAAGCAATACAGGAGATTCACACTTTACATTGAAGATAACTTATTGTTCTTCATGATCAATGAGCCAACTAGGTGAGATGTTCTGCTGAACTTATTGCTTAACAAAAGGAAGAACTAACTGAAGGTGTGAAGATGGGGACAGCTTTGCTTTCAGCAACAAGAATGTTGTGAAAGTTCATGTCCTGAGAGAAATGATCAAGACAAAAAGGTTAATCATGAATCATCAAGATTTTGGGAGAATAGATCTCACCTTATTCAGTCATCTTGTTTGCAGCCCCCTATGTGAAATTTTCTTGGAAGATGAAGGGGAGGAGCGCAGGTCCAGGATCTCTCCTCCTCAGAATACAAATACTGTTCAATATGCAGAAAGTCAAGTAACTGTGGCAAAATGTGAGTGTGGATAAACACAAGTGGGAACTACACAGATAGAGAAAGCAGGGATAGACTAGCCAGGAGGAATAGAAAGACATTGCCTCAATGTGCAGGGATGGAGTTAAGAAAGCCAGTGCTGAACTGGAATTGGAACTAGTGAAGGATAGTAAAGGCAACAAGAAGGGCTTCTGTGAGCACATCCACACTGAAAGGAAGGCTAAGGAAAAGGAAGCCCTATTGATGGATGGAGAAAGGAACTGTGGTGGGTTGACCTTGGCTGGCTGCCAGAAGCCCACCAAGCTGCTCTATCACTCCCCTTCCATTAACAGGACATGGGGGAGAAAATACAATGAAAAGCTTGTGGGTCAGGATAAAGACAGGGAGATCATTTACCAACTACCTTTACAGGTAAAACAGACTCAACTAGGGGAAATTAATTTATTGCTAGTTAATAAAGGAGTAGGATAATGAAAAATAAGGACAAATCTAAATTCAACTTTCCCACACCCTTTCCTTCTTCCCAGGCTTAACTTCACTCCTAGCTCTCCTACCTCCTCCACTCAAGCAGCACAGGGGGAGGGGGAAATGGAGTTGCAGTCAGTTCATAACATTTTGTCTCTGCCGCTCATTCCTACTCATACCCTTACCCTGCTCCAACATGGGTCCTTTCCATGGAGTACAGCCCCTCACAAATGGACTGCTCCAGCGTGCGTCCCCCAAGGGTTGCAGGTCCTGCTAGAAAATCTGCTCCAGCGTGAGCTCCTCTCTCCACTGGGCCACAGGTCCTGCCAGAAGCCTGCTCCAGCACAGGCTCTCCATGTGCTCACAGCCTCCTTTGGGGTACATCCACCTGATCTGGTGCGGGGTCCTCCAAGGGCTGCAGGGTGGATATCTGCTCCACCGTGGACTGCCATGGGCTTCAGGGGGACAGCCTGCCTCACCATGGTCTTCACCATGGGCTGCAGAGGAATCTGCTCTGGCACCTGGAACACCTCCTCCTCCTCCTTCTTCACTGACCTTGGGGTCTGCAGGGCTGTTTCTTCCATGTTTCTCACTCCTTTCTTACAGCTGCTACATGGTGCCTTTTACCCTTTCTTAAATATGTTATCACAGAGGCACTACCACAATTGCTGATTGACTCAGCATTAGCCAGCAACAGGTCTCTCTTGGACCCAGCTGAAACTGGCTCTGTCAGACACGGGGCAGCTCCTTGTGTCTTCTCACAGAAGCCACCCCTGAAGAAAACCCCAACTCCCCCCCAACCAAAACCTTGCCAAGTAAACCCAATACAAAGACCAACAGACAAAAGAAAATTAAAAATACCCAGGTGCTCAATGCTTTCTTTGCCTTGGTTATTACGGGTAAACATTACCCTCTGGCCTGAAGCAGTACTCACAGAAGAGAAAGAATACTTAAGTCAGCTGGACATATACGAATCCCTGGGAGCAGAAGGGATACATTTAAGAATGCTGTGTGAGCAGTCAGAAGTCATTGTGAGACTGCTCACACTCTTGTCACCTTTGACAGCTCATGATGATCAGGAGAGGTTCTTTGTGAGCAAACATCACACCTGTCCTTAAGAAAGGCAAGAAGGAGAATCTTGAGAACTACTGTCTGGTCGACGTCACTTGAAACAATTCTGGGTCAAATTCTTCTAAGAGCAGTGTCCAGCTACATGAAGGGCAAGAAGTGTATTAGAAATGGCAAACAAGGATTTACCAAGGGAAATTGGTAAATCCTTGTTATCTTGATTGCCTTCTACAATGAGATCACTGGCTCTGTGGATGAGGAGAGAGTAGCAGACCTTGTGCACCTTGATTTTAGCAAGGCCTCTGTCATGGCCTCTGACTGGCTAAACCCCTAGAGGTGGAATGTGACTCGCGGAATAAACCCTGCGAATAGAAGAAAGATCAGTGGAGATGGGCAAGGGGGATGTGTCCATGAATCTCAGAGAATAATGTAAAGAACCTGACTTTTTCTCACTACAAAGGGGACTAAAGGGTGGCCTTTATTTTAGATAAACAACTATCAACAGCTGAGTGGATCACCTGGAGGTGTAAATGTCTCTATGAGTTCATTATAAGAGTGTGAATATCTCCCTGAGTTAGCCAGACCAGCTTGGGCAGAGTGAACACATGGCTCAGCCCAAACTGGAGTATAAAAACTAAACAACTGGCAAAAGAATTTCTAAGAGAGCAATGGCCTTGAGTTGTCTTGAACCTCTGTATTCCTTCCTGGTGACTGGGGATGCCCAGTGTTGTGCTGGTGAACATATTATAGAGACCAGTAATGGGGATCACACTGGTACAGTGATTGAACTGTAAATTGCAATTGGTGCATTTCACTAAGTACAACTTACATTTGTATTGTTTTTCCAGTATATTTTGTATCACTGATACTGAAAAGCCAGTTGAAGAAACTCTAAGACTAATTTTGGAGTTTTAGAAAGCAGGCATTCTTTATTGCAGTGCTGGATGCAGGGGGGATAGTTCCACCTAGCGTGCATACCACAGCTTTAGCACTAACAGGTTATATAGAATAACTAATTGCATATTCATCAGATTAGTATACATATGCATAAAAATGATCGCAACTGATTATCTTAGTACTGCCTACATCCGATCATGTGCAATGAAGGATCCATTTGAGTCCAAGGGCTGCTTTTGCGACCACCGACCCATTTGAGATTGTTGGCTGTCCTTGAAGTCTTTGTTCTTGTCCTTGTTCTTTGATCTTGAAGCTTAACGCAGTTTCAATCACATGTGGTCCGTTTCAACATTGTTCTCATCTAGTGTACAGGAACATCTAGTCTTAAGAGCAAAGAACTGCAAAACTTATGAGTAACTACCTCTACGAGTTAATTGCTTGGCTATACTTTTGTCTATTGTTTCAATCATAGTGTTAGTATAAGATTTCTAGTAATTATTTACCAAATCTCACTTTTACAGTCACCTAGCAGCAAACCAGTTTCCACGGCTGGTACAAAATATTAAAACCATCAAAATATTTAGACATACCATACAGAATGTATGGGAATATGCTATCAACACAACATCTTTGTCTTTAAATTGGAGAGATAAGGATTTGATGGATAAGAAATTGGGTGGAGGACCAGAACCAAAGAGTTGTAGTAAATGGCTCAATGGCTCAGTAGAGATCAGTAACAAGCGGTGTCTCTCAGGGGTCTGTATTAGGACTGGTACTTTTCAATAACTTTATTAGTGACATGGACAGTAGGAATGAGTGCGCTCTCAGCAGGTTTGCAGAAGACACCAAGCTGAGTGGTGCAGTTATTTGCTTGAGGGAAGGGATGCCATCCAGAGGGACCTGGACAGGATTGAGGAATGGGCCCATGCATACCTCATGAAGTTCAACAAGGACAAGTACAAGGTCCTGCAGCTGGGTCAGTGTAATCCCTAATATCAGTACAGACTGGGAGACGAATGGGTTGAGAGCAGCTCTGTAGAGAATGCCTTGAGGGTACTGGTGGATGAAAAATTATATATGAATCAGCAATGTGCAGTTGCAGCCCAGAAAGCCCATCCTATCCTGGGCTGCATGAAAATAAGCATGGACAGCAGGTCAATGGAGGCAACTCTCCCCCTCTGCTCTCCTGAGACCTCACCTGCAGTCCTGCATCCAATTCTGGAGGTCCCAGCAAAAGAAAGACACAAATCTGTTAGAGCAAGTCCAGAGGACGGCCATGAAAATCGTCAGAGGACAGGAACACCTCTCCTGTGAAGAAAGGCTGAGGGAGTTGGGGTAGTTCAGCCTGGAGAAGACAAGACTCTGGGGAGACCTTATTGTGGCCTTTCAATATATAAAAGGGGACTTATAAGAAACAGGGAAATGTATCAACAGGAGGAGGGGCAATGGTTTTAAAAAGAAAGAGGGCAGATTTAGATTGGATATAAGGAAAATATTTTTTTATGGTGAGAGTGGTGAGACACTGGAACAGGTTGCCCAGAGAAGTTGTGCATGCGTCCTTCCTGGAAGTGTTCAAGGCCAGGTTGGATGGGGCTTTGAGCAACCTGGTCTATTGAAAGATGTCACTGCCTGTGGCAGGGGGGTTGGACTACATGATATTTAAAGGTGCCTTCCAACCTAAACCACTCTATTATTCTGTAATTCTGTTTGTATGATTCTGTGATTCTATGATTTTATTTTTTATTCTTCATTTTGTATGCAGAGCTTTTACATCCTACTCAACAATATTTTTATAATCCAGTTTTGTCAGCTTCAAAATCAAACACATCTTTCCCTTCTAAGAGACACTTTCCAAAACTTTCTATCTTTATTTTTTGTAATGTAAATTCACAGTTGTGCCTGTAATTTCATAATTTTAGTTTGTCTTTGAAGGTTTAGACCATCTCTTAATATGATATACTTTTCCTAAAATCCATAAAATCCAAACTAATTTTCTGTCTTTTCTCCTGTAGCTTATGAATTGAAACTGTTTAATTTATAGAATTTATTTTTTCTAAAACTGATATTCTCCTAGTTCTTTGTCTTTGCAAAGTCTGTGTGTTTGCTTTAAAATGAAACATGTAAAGTTTATATGGGAGGTGGAGGTGTCAAGATATTTTTCCTCATCACTTCCAGCATATGAATGCCACCTGCTCCTTTGGAATTTTCCTAAAACTCCCAAGCATCAACCTTGATGTAAAGTTTTTACCTCCTAGTTTTAAATAATTAAAGCTTTAGTTATTGGTGTTGTCATAAACTCCTGCTCTGTTGTCCTAAGTCTTAGAATTCTACCTGCATGACTATCACCCCTTTCAGGTTTTTATTGTTTTCATCAAGCCATTCTTTTTTCACACTGGGAGGAGTTATAAGCCCTTCAGAAGTTCTCTTTATATCATTGATGAAACTTTCTGTAACTTGTATATGAAAACCTTTCAAAACTGTACAGTCATTGTTAATACTAATAGACCTGTATGTATCACTTAATAAATTATTTACTATTATTTAATATGTTAATAATATAATAGCTAATAATCCTGACTGTTGAGTCAGAATTCCCAAAAATTCTATATGGCCATCTTTTTTCTTGCTTTCTTGATCATTTTGAGTCATCTCTTAATTCAGTCAGGAGAGATCTGAGTAAAAATTGGCTTTTGAAACGCTGAATAAAAACACCCACATCTAACTTGTGAAAAATAATTAAAGTTTCAAAGTAAAATAACATGGGTGGAACTGTATAAATGTGTTGGTATAGGAAGGATGCCATAATTCCCTTTCTTAAAGGGGAGAAAAGAAGACAAAAAAAGCAAGATCTGTAAGGGCAGAATGGTGGTACAAATAGACCCCATTCTGCTTAAATGCTCTGACTGTCCTCATGGGGCTGCAGATAAAGCGGGACTGAAGTGAATAATTGTATTTTTTTTTAATCTTTTCATGTGAGTGAAGCTTCTAACATCACAGGGGATTTTTCTTCCTTGTTCTGCTTGGGAAGTCGTTCTCTAAATCTGACAGGCTTTTTGTTATTGTGGGTATATGATTGGGATTGTGGAAGATTTTTTTGACTGTTTGCTTATGCTGAGTTTTCTGAGAGGTAACTTTCACCTGGGAGCAGTCTTACTCACCACAAATGTGCCTGTGGAGGCATCCTTCAAAGAGGACTGAGGGATTCTGCCTGTGCACGAAGCGAAGTTGCCTAGTACAGCAGGGAGAAGAAGCTGCCACCTTGAGAAAGGAAAAGAAGCTTCAGATGGATTCTTGGGAGCTTCACTAAGCTGTGCTCTGCAGATTCAACAGGGTGAGGGTGGTGCTAATGAAAAATTATTTGGCTCAAAGCCTCTATTGTCAGTTTGTGGATTATTGGTTTGGTTAAAGATTAATTTCCCTGTAGGTACTTTGAGGGTCACTGTCCTCTGGTGGACTTGGGTATTATATTCTTAGTTGCAGCTAAAGTTCAGCTGAAGTGAGTGATCTGGGTATAGGTCCTACTTTTTTTTGTTTATAAATTCAACCACAGGGTATTTTTATTCCATCCTAACAGAGATTGTTATATTCAAAGCTCAGGAAACACACCACTGGACTTTTTTTTTTTTTTTTTTTTCTTTTCCCATGGCAGAGCTTCACAGTGACATTTATTTATCACTCTCAAAGTAATTATTTCTTTACACCTGGTATTCCCCTCTGGTGACCTCTGCCTAGCATCTACATCTACATTGAGTCTTTCATGTATGATAAACAATAATATCTCTGCTGGGTTCCTTATAAAGTAATCTAAGTACACCCCATTATAGTCCTGCATAAATGTGACTGAATTATAAAAACTGTGTCTTTAAATATTTTTAAGTCACTATCTAAAAGAAAAATGTTGAAAGAGAACTCAAAACCTGAAGATGCTTTGTATATTTTTCTTTCAGTGGAAAAAAAAATCATCTGCTAATGTTGCAAATATTCTGATAAAGAAATCACAATTTAATCACATAGAAGAGTTAGGTTTGATTAAGAAGTAAAATTGTGAAGCATACTGTATAGGATTGTTAAGTTTGAAATGTAGCCATAGAAACTTTAGGAACTGTGTTATGTGTGACTATAGGAACCCTAATATTGTTGAAGTTTGAAATAGCTAACCATAGAAAACT
This sequence comes from Astur gentilis, assembly GCF_929443795.1. Taxonomy (NCBI): domain Eukaryota; kingdom Metazoa; phylum Chordata; class Aves; order Accipitriformes; family Accipitridae; genus Astur; species Astur gentilis. The sequence continues at coordinate 28,939,017 of NC_064887.1, forward strand.
CACCAGGAACTTACCGGTTTTCCTATGGTTTTTTTCAAGAAACTAGGGAACCATCATGGACACCAGTTATGCTGCTTGGAAACCCCTTACCCTTCCCATCTTGATTTGAGTATTGAAGATTCCAATCAGTAGAACTAAGTGAAATTGACCGATGATTGTTTTTAAATAAGAATCTTGATAAGGTGATATAATCAAAGGACCAATCATTGCAAAGGTTAAATTTAAGAGTGAGCATAGTATGCATTTTTATATAAAGAGCTTATGTAACAATGACTTGACAGAAAAAGTTTATAAAAACTTGTGAATTTAATGTTAAAATGGACACGCCTTTGGAGGAGCAATCCCCCGTGTCCCTAGTGCTGCAGCAAACAAAGTGCTTGCTTTTTAACTTCACATCGGTGTTAAGGAGTTTTATTTTGGATTTCGGTAACACTAATTACTAACTTTTCAGATGAAAAGAATAAAGTCAATTTTATATTGAAGATTAAATTAACTCAGGCAATGTTTGTTTGGTTTTGGGGGGTTTTTTTGTTGATTTTTTTTTTTCATGGAGCCTTGGAAGCATTACTGTTCTTAACATTATCCTGTTCTTCTTGGGAGAGATCATCTGCTAGCTTGGACCATATCCTGCACAATTTCTGCTCTTTTCCCTCAGTATTCCCTAGTCAGTGTGTCTATTTTTTATCTGTTCAACCCTGGAAATTAATTTTGGTCAACAATTTTGTTGAGAGAGAATAGGGACCGTTTAGTGAACTTAGTGAGGCAGAATTAAAGTTAGGAGTGTGATTGGTTATTTTTTGAGGACACAGTCTTCCACTTCTATTCTATTCCTCTCTCTGAACCAAATATAATGCATACAGGAATTAGTGCAATGATTTCTACTATGTCTCTGCTATTGCTCAGGTTCTTTAAGCAGCTCCTCAGTATTATATGTTTATTTTAGGTATGTCTTTTCACTTGCCAAACAATTTTTTTGTGTGTCCATGAAATTCTCTATTTGAACCTCCCTATCTTCTGACTCAGAGTGAAAATACCATTGCTTTTGTTATTGAAGATGCTGGAACTCAATGTAACAGAGACAACATATTTCAACCTCTTACCTCCTAAGCCTTTATTATGTTATTATTACAAGAATAATCCTACTTGGAATACTGTTGTTAATAAAATAGCATGATATTCTCTGCTGCACAATAAGTACTTAAAATACTTTTTTTTTTGCATATCAGTTTAAAACAACTGGATTAATTTTACACCATCACAATGGCTAATAATAATAATCATACCAGTTTTTACACTAAACTACTTACTTTCCATGAGAAGATAGTACATTTGAGGTAACAGTCTTTTGCCTTAGCAGAACAAATTGCAATTGTATTTGTATCTCTTCTTATACTAGCCTTTTTACTTTAGACTAGAAGGAAACTGGGCTGGATAGAAATCACCCCAGAACTTTTGGGTTTAAAAGTTTTTTGTCCATTTTCTGTTTTTCTGCTAGTTGCATTAGTTAGAGGACTTTTTTTTTTTTTTTTTCTCTCTGTGTCCCTCTCTCTATTTTTAGTTTGTTTAAAGATCTTTTTTAGTAATTGGGAATTCTGTCACAAATATGCACTGAAGCATATGCTTATAGTTGTCAAACTCCAAAGGAAATTATGTCTTATGATATTTTGTGTCTTACTTAATTTTCCATCCCTTGGGGTCAGGTCTTCACAGGAAAGTGTCTGGTTGCAGATTTGCTTACTCACATCCTTTCTCTAACAGATTTACATAGAAAGAGACAAAAGAGTTGATAAAAAGAAAGAAGAATGGCAGGGTGGTTTAGAGTAAATTCATATAGTTCAGTACCAATGTCCAAGAGTAGAAAAAAGAAAGAACAGGAGGGACGGTACAATAATTTCCTCAGATGTTTTCTCAAATTCAGCAAATGGCAGAACAGAAGATTTTTATCCTTTAATAACTCTCAATAGGTAGGTCTTTCATGTGTTTTTTCCATTTTTACTTTGACATGATGTAAACCTTTGGCATCTTTCGGCATGGAGATCCATGGATCAACCACATACTGCACTAAGTATAAACTCCTGTTATTTGTTTTGAAATTGGCTTTTGCTTGAGACCTGTTATAATCAGAAGATACTTAACAGCTCAATGAAAAACTTCAAAACATGAATTGCAAAGGTTACAATTTTATGATTTTTACTCCAGGTATGATTTAAAACCAATATTTACAATCTTAGAGGATAATGTGAGCAATTACATTGTCTTCAGTGGAACCGAAGACTACCCAAACCGAAGTGATTGCTGAGTCTAAAATAGGTATAGCAAAATTTCTGTTTGCTTGTACTGCATAAATTCTTTGTCAGGGTTCCTGATTAGTACAGTCCATCCTCCATTAATTAGTAGGATGAGTTGCAAGGAGAGCACTAGCTTGAGCAGATGCAATGGAGTAGTTAGGAAACTTGTACTGATTGACCAATTTGCAATATTTTCAGGGTAGCATTACAGTCAGTCAGAATCCCAACTGATGATAGCTATCCAATCATGTAATAAATAGCCACTTTCAAAAGAGAGAATGTCTCTTTAAGATTAGTGTGTTCCACCCCATTTTTTTTTATTAATACTTAAATTCTATTTCAAACTTTGGCAGCTGGCAGATTTTGCTGAGAAAGAATGTAATTTGGCAGTATCCACAAATATTTGCACAAGTATTTTGTTTTGCAAAGTCCATATACTGCAGGACTAACACAGCTGGACAGTGTTGTGCAGAATTTACCTTTTTAGAAATTTCACACCACCTCAGTTAAAGGATCTTTTAAAAGGTTTTATTTGGGAAGTGTTTTTAAGATTTACTGTTAAAGATTGGCTTAGGAATATGATGAAAGACTGGATTGTTTTTCCTTGGTATATGAATCCACTTAGTGACTTAACACCGTGAAAAGCCGAAATCAGGACTCAATAGTCAGGATGACTATAGAGTAGGTATTCTTTATTGCAGCTCTGGGTACACAGGGGATCACTCCTTCTAATATGCACGCCGCATCAAGTCAGTTACACAATTTATATGCAAGTTATACATACATATTCAAAAAAATCATTAGCATATTCATGACTTTTCCAAGAACTCATTAACATAAGTAACCACCCATCTCTGCGTGTGCATCATAATCCTTGGATAGGTTTCAGGGACACCTGTGCAGTCTTGAGGCATCGTGTGCCTCTTTATCTCATAGAGGCCTTGCATTCCGCTCTCGAAGATAAGTTCCATTAAAAGACTATGGTGTGCTTACATATCTGTCTCACAAGACAATGTTTACATAGTTCATTGTTGCTGCTTGTTAAGAGTCTTGTGTGGTAGTTTTCCATCAGGCTCAGGCTTCGGACTAATATATAATTTCCCAAATTCTAATCTCAAAATAATCTAAATTTTAAAATTTGAATAAATGTACACAGCATATATTTTCCACTTCAAAGAAAATTCAAAGTGCTTTAAAAAATCCAAGTTTCCATGATAAATTCATTTATGCATAATATGATACATGTACATGATATGATGATGCGGATTTCTTGCCTTACTGGATGACAGTGTGGAATGCCACTGGATTTGAGCAGTGACAGCATTACTTCTGTGTATGCCATATGGTAAGCCTGCAAGCCCTCTTATGTCCAGAGTTCCACTCTGTAATTCTTTGATGTACTGTTTGTCACAGAATTCATTATGTATCAAAAAGTTATCGCTCTGAATCAAAATTGGTTTTGTTACAAAGATGACTTCCAAATATACAGCAAGTAAAATTTCACAGATCAATACCTTTCTGCTCCTCCTGACAGGCTGAGACTACCATTTAGAGAGATACCACCACTTCCCATATGTCTCAGTGAAGTGTTCACTCTGAGCAACTAGAAATGATGTTCAAATTATATTTTCCAAGTTGATAGCATATTTCCATACATTCTGTATGGTATGTCTAAATATTTCGATGGTTTTAATATTTTCTACAAGCCATGGAAACTGGTTTGCTGCTAGGTGACTGTAAAAGTGAGATTTGGTAAATGATTACTAGAAATCTTATTCTAACACTATGATTGAAACAATAGACAGAAGTATAGCCAAGCAATTAACTCGTAGAGGTAGTTACTCATAAGTTTTGCAGTTCTTTGCTCTTATGACTAGATGTTCCTGTACACTAGATGAGAACAATGTTGAAACGGACCACATGTGATTGAAACTGCGTTAAGCTTCAAGATCAAAGAACAAGGACAAGAACAAAGACTTCAAGGACAGCCAACAATCTCAAATGGGTCGGTGGTCGCAAAAGCAGCCCTTGGACTCAAATGGATCCTTCATTGCACATGATCGGATGTAGGCAGTACTAAGATAATCAGTTGTGATCATTTTTATGCATATGTATACTAATCTGATGAATATGCAATTAGTTATTCTATATAACCTGTTAGTGCTAAAGCTGTGGTATGCACGCTAGGTGGAACTATCCCCCCTGCATCCAGCACTGCAATAAAGAATGCCTGCTTTCTAAAACTCCAAAACGAGTCTTAGAGAGTTTCTTGGACCAGCTTTTTGGTATCAAGGTGAGCTGATTCACTTTTGGTGTAGTAGGTGAAGTGTTTCCCTTTTAAAGAATAGATGGTGCTTTTTTCATCTGCTTTCTGGTCGAAGGCTGCACACTTTTATGTGCATATTTACCTTTACTCTCAAACTTTGTATCACATGTGATGTCCTTATCTGAATAACATTCACATAAATAAAACACGACTTTTACAGACCACATAAGAGAGGGCTACATGCTAATTATAGGTTTTAGCCACCTTGAGTTTGTTTAAGGCCCCAGAGACTTAGTTACTTAAACAAATCAGATTAAAAAAAAAAAAAAAAAAAGTTAAAAAGTTAGTTGCCTTGCCTCAGGGAAGTCAAGAATCATACAGATTGGATAACTCTCAATATTAGGTGTTAAAACTTCAGCTCCAGTGACTGGTTTGGGGGATATCATGAATCTAGAGAAAGACAATGTTGCAATTTATCTTTAGTAAAGCTTAAGCGTTAATTTAAGAAAAGTCTAAAAGAGAATGACATCATTCATTTGACGATGTTAAGAGAATTTTGGGACCTGTTTTCTTTGCTGTGGTCTTTTCCTGCACAACCTCTGCTAATATCTGAATGGCCAGAGGGTTACCCAAGGAGAAAAGAGAAATAAAATTAACTTAGTGTGGAGTTTTAATTTCAAACCATATTTGAAACCAACATTGTAAGAGTAAGAGGAAGAGGGTGACTTGTGGACTTGTAATACACAGGATTACTTTCTTGGTCTTTTTCTGTCTTGAATTACATGTCCAAGTGAATATGTACAGCCAGATATATTTCTAATTGCAATAGGCTTCCTCCCAGGGCCTTCAACAGAGGCTGAATGAGAAGGCTAATCTGCATTTACTTATCTGTAAATTGGGAAAAATAAGAATAAATTAACTGCTCTGAAGTTAACAATATAGATGTTTATGATGTGCTTTGGGAAACTGTGGAAATGTTAGATAAATGCCAGTTATTACTAACTGTAACAGTTAGTGATTCGTCTAGTGTTTGGACTCTCTCTGTGTGGTTCATAGAAGGAAGTACATAATTTGATAATATAGTCAAACTATTAGAGCAAGAATTGAAATAGATCAACTTCTTTATTTATACTGCAATAAAAAGAATGAAATTAGAGATTCCAGTTAGGTCTTCACTAATATGAAAATCCTCCAAGAAAGCAATAATTTTACTTGAGACAGGAATTCTGAAATTGGTGAAAAGAGATGACATTTATTATAAGATACATGCTGTTATCTTGTCTTCCCTGGTTTGCAATAAATTTGTGTCTTAGCATTGTTATTGTTGATTCTGATTTTTTAAATCGAACTGATAATATTTGGAAGGGAAAAAAAAACAAGAGAGGAGAAGATGATTGATGAGGGGGGGAAGGTTACAACATGTTTGTTCATGCCTTGGTCATGAAAACACAAATACAGAATATGACAGAGATGTATACTGATATATGCTAGAATTTCAAGTGTCTTGTATATGGAGGGGTCTTAAATATCACACCTAAGGTAGACCAACTTTTTTCAGACAACACAGAAATTTCCCTTTGTGCTACAGATACTGTCCTGATTCAATGTCAGGGAAGGTTTCCATATGATCCCAAGAGCAAGATTAAACACAAACGAGGTCAAATGCCATATACCCAAAAGAGCTTTTATTATCAAAAGTATCAAAAGTGGAAAATGGTGGCGATAGGATAGAATGGAAGAAAAGGTAGAAATTAAGCAAGCAGTCAGGATAGGGTTGCTAGGATAGTCACCACCACAGATCCAGTGGCATCCTGTTGGTCCTCAGGCAAGCAGTCGGGTGGTGGGAGTTACAAGGACAGTCACCACCATGGATCCGGCGGCATCCCGTTGGTCCTTGATCTTCAATTCTTTGGTGGTGAAGAAAGGGCACTGCAGCTTGCCTGTACGGGTTTTTATAGGCTATATTTCGATGATGTCATGTGCTGCAGGTTTCATCTATCACATGACCTTCGCGTGGTCAACACCAGAAACCAGTATCTTATTAGCTCCAGCCCGTTCCTATGGACAGAGGAGTGTCCTGCTTAAACAGGCCATCTTAGAGACAAAGGGCTTGAGATAAGCAGTTCACAGTTGCTTGAGATGACACCCCAGTCCCTCATACCTAACAATCTTTGAGGCAAATGGTTCAAGATAACAATTCAGTCACTTACAGATATTTATTCTTTTAATGAAAGCAGTACAAGATTTATGTTGGCTGCATTCTGCATGTAACTTTTCTTACTTCAAATATAAGCATTTGAAAAGACTAAGGATATTAGCTGCAGGTACCATGGATCTTCAGAAAGGTGTAGTTTAATTATGAAAGGTTATTTTCATGTAGATCTAAAAACATTTACAGGTTTTACTTTCGTATCAGCTGAAAATGTAAATTATAAATTGCACAATCATTAGTTATTCTCCTTACCTTTGAGGAATTCCTCAAGTGTTTCCACAGCTGCAGGTAACTCTGCAATTGAATCATGTGCCTCTATCTGTATGCAGATTATAAATGTGAAGGTCTCCGATCACAATATTAGCTGTAAGAAAATATGAATTTGAACATCAATAATTCCTTAGGTATACATCCTCTAAGACCGGCAGATATTTCTTTGGAAATTTATCCATACTATACCTTGATGTCTATACATCTCATCTTAAAATGATGAGGAAACAGATTCATACTCCTTATTCCAGATTTCAGAAATACTCAAGAATTCAAGTGTCCACAAAAAAAAATATTGAGGATTACAGATGAAAACAACTGAGGATGTTCATAACTCATTGAGAAGACAAGCATGGATAATGGCTAAGGAAGTGCTTTGATATACAAGAAAATAAAAAATTTAAAAGTTTTCCAATGTTTCTGTATTTCTAGGAAATAATTACTGTAAAAAGTGTAGTGGTTTACTCATAAAAATCCATTTCTACAAATGTCAAATTTCCTCATTCAAGAAAACTCAACAGTACTATCCCATGCTGATCATTCACACCATGTGCAACAGAAGCATTTCTGTGATTATCTTCATGATACAATGTCTACATGCTGATTTTAATGATGTCTTGTGCTAGCACAATGATTATTCTATTCTTATAAAACATTTATTTAGATCTTGTAAAATTATCAAAGTAAACACAGCAGTTTGCTTTAATAATGACTGTACTTTATAGAAGGATACTTGTGGAGACAGATCTTATTTAAGCCAAGCTTTTATTGCTGTGGATTTGTACACAAAGCAGCTCAGTGAAATAGTTTATCAGATAAACTCCTTGGTTTCTCCTATCTGACCTACTTAATTGCCAATGTGACGTGCTGTCGTGGTTTAACCCCAGCCAGCAACTAAGTACCACGCAGCCGCTCACTCACTTCCCCCATCCAGTGGGATGGGGGAGGAAATCAGGAAAAAAAGTAAAACTCCTGGGTTGAGATAAGAATGGTTTAATAGAACAGAAAAGAAGAAACTATAATGATAATGATAACACTAATAAAATGACAACAGTAGTAATAAAAGGATTGGAATGTACAAATGATGCACAGGGCAATAGCTCACCACCTGCCAACCGACACCCTGCCAGTCCCTGAGCAGTGATTCCTTGCCCCCCCCCCCCCCCCCCACTTCCCAGTTCCTAAACTAGATGGGACGTCACATGGTATGGAATACAGCATTGGCCAGTTTGGGTCAGGTGCCTTGGTTGTGTCCTGTGCCAACTTCTTGTGCCCTGGCTGGCCATGAGAAGCTGAAAAATCCTTGACCATAATCTAAACAATACTGAGCAACAACTGAAAACATCAGTGTGTTATCAACATTCTTTGCATGCTGAACTCAAAACATAGCACTGTACCAGCTACTAGGAAGACAGTTAGCTCTATCCCAGCTGAAACCAGGACACGTGCTGAAAACAGACTCCCCAATCAGTGAGATTGTAAAGTAGGCATGTTTCATTTAGCGCTGGGCAGCACGGGGGGTCGTCCCACCAAAGTCGTGTGCGCCTGACTCGGCATTTCACTTCAAGTTTATACAGTCAAGTGTTACATATTCGCAATACGCCTATACATACGCATGACCTATCCCTGCTTCATATTAAAATTAGCTCCAAGAATTCATTTCCATAGTGTCCTCTCAACTGTGCTTGCACAGTGCCTCCTTATGGTGGTCATCTGGTGGTCACAGAGATGAAGATAGATGACTCCTCTTCGTCACCGCTAGTAACCTCTTTTCTTGCGCAGGTTCAGTGGTTTCTTGGTGTTCACCCAAGCCACAAGACCAGTCTTGGCTGGCTCTTGGGGCCAGCTCCTGCTTCTTGTCAGGAACTGTCTCTGCCTCATTGGCTGGTTTGTGGGGCCAGTTCTTCTTATCAAGGACTGTCTCTACCTCAGCTAATTTTGACAATGTAAGCGCTAAACATTGTCTTTCATCCCCCTTTATTATATCTACTGAGATTCTTTTGGCTCACCATCTCAAACGCAACATTTTTCTATAGCATAAAAGATTAAGTAAGCATAAAGAAAAGCCTATATAAAGAGATATAAATAAAAGATAACATCATTAGTAGTAGTAACAAAAAATAAATTAATAAAATTATTATTACTATTATTAATTATATAATCATCTAAACTACAAGGTGTTTTTCATTTTTAGATCTAAAGGAACCTTCTAAAAAAGGTCATTTTTACTGCCTTTGGGAAAACAGGCACAGTGAGCTCAAATTTCTCAACCAATTAATTCAGCAAACCAGAGAAGGTCCAAAGGAGAAATTCAGTTTACTCAGTCCTGTTTTGCCTTGTTTCATTGAACAACTCTGTCACCCCTATTTACTGTTCATGTATTTGCACAGTAAGAGATGATGGAAAAGAAAGCCAAGGGAAGTACTTAGAAAAAAGTCCCTAAGGTTCTTCCTCCACTACAGAAGGCAATAAAAAATTAACCTCTAATAACAGTCACTGGCTTCTACTGATAAAAAGTGTTTCTTTCATTCAGTTTGTATATGAAAAAGCAAATGGTTGTGCTAAATCATTCTAAATTGCATATAGTTATGCTGGAAGCTAACTATGACTAGAGATTTGTATGTCTCAGACCCTTAAGACAGACAACATAACTCCAGTCTCAGATGCAAGGAAGCTTCTTGGCCGCTGAGCTGTCTTAATCCTATACCAACCAGTTCCTTTAAAAAATTTGGTCTATGAATCATAGAATATCTTGAATTGGAAGGGACCCATAAGGATCATCGAGTCTAACTCCCTGCTCCTCGCAGGGCTACCTAAAACTAAACCATATGACTAAGAGCATTGTCCAAAATTTCCTTGAATTCTGACAGTCTTGGTGCTATGACCACTTTGCTAAGGAGCCTGTTCCGGTGACCAACTACCCTCTCAGTGAAGAACCTTTTCATAATGTCCAATCTGAACTTCCCCTGATGCAGCTTCATTCTATTTCCTTGTGTCCTATCACTGGTCACCAGAGATAGGAGATCAGCACCTCCCCCTCAATTGCCTCCCTTGAGGAATTTGTAGACTGCGATGAGGTCAGCCCTCAGCCTTCTCTTCTCCAAGATGAACAAGCCAAGTGACCTCAGCTGCTCCTCTTAAGTCTTGCCCTTGAGAAATTTCACCACCTTGGTCGCCCTCATCCAGACACACTCTAACAATTTGATGTCCTTATATTGTGGTGCCCAAAACTGCACACAGTACTTGAAGTGGGGCGACACCAGTGCAATGTAGGATGGGACAATCACCTTCCTCAACTGGCTAGCCATGCTGTGCTTGATGCACCCCAGGCCATGGTTGGCCCTTTTGGCTGCCAGGGCACACTGTTGACACATATTCAACTTGTCATCAATCCAAACACCCAGATCTCTTTCCATGGGGCTGCTCTCCAGCCTCTCAACCCCTAATTTGTACATATAACCAGGATTATCCCATGCTAGGGTCAGAATTCAGCACATGCTCTTGTTAAATTACATATGGTTGGTGATCGCCCAGCTCTCTAGTCTACTGAGGTCTCTCTGTGAGGTCTCGCTGTAAGGCCTCTCTACTCTTGAGGGAATCCACAAGCTCCTCCTAGTTTACTATCATCGGCAAACTTCCTTAATGTACATTTGACTTCTGCATCCAGATAATTTATAAAAACATTAAAGAGCTCTGGTCCTAAAATTGACCCCTGGCAAACTTCACTGGTGACTGGCTGCCAGCCTGTTATAACCCCATTTACTATAACTCTTCGAGCCTTGTCCATCAAACAATTGTTCCACCAATGTATTATGGACTTGTCTAGCTGTGTGCTGGTTATTTTGTCTGGAAGGATACTGTGAGAGACAGTATTGAAAGCTTGACTGAAGTCCAAAGCTCCCACATCTACTGGCTTCCCTTGGTTAACTAGGTGGGTGACCTTGTCATAAAAGGAATTTAGTCAAGTAGGACTTTCCCCTCATGAGGCCATGTTGGCTATGACCAATAACTGCATTGTCTCTCAAGTGTTTTTCATTAACTCCCACAATAACCTTCTCCATAACTTTACCAGGCACTGAGGTGAGATTTACAGGCCTGTAATTACCAGGGTCTTCCTTCTTTGCCTTCTTGAAAATTGGCACAACATTTGCCAGCTTCCAGTTGACAGGGACCTCTCCAGACTCCCAAGACCTTTGAAAAAGGGTAGTGAGAGGCCCTGTGATGACAACAGCCAGCAGTTGTCTTTTGAAGAAACATTATATAACACAAACTATGATAAAGACAAGGGAATCAAAGAACTCCTTATATATGAGCCGAACATAAATGTATATAAGAATGACAAAAGCAAGTGTTTACTTCAAAGGGCAGGACAGGTAACAGAAATAAATGAAACAATGGGAGACAACTGTTAGGGATCCAGCCTGAACACCAAGTCAAGAAGTACTGTGGAAAAGATGGATACACTTTTGGCTTTTTTATGGTCTTGAATGACTTACCACTCCTACATTTTCTTGTTGATTTGTAGACTGTATTAACTGTAGCCTGGTAAATATGTTTTTTACCATTACTAGGCTATAGAAAAATGAGCAGAACAACAGAAGGAAGGAGTAGGCACTAGGAAATTTCTGTTTAATAATTCTAAATGTATTCCTAGTGAAACTTCTCTGTATTAAGTAAATAATTTCGAATTTTAAACTGCTAAAACATTGATTGGGTTTGTAGTAGATTTTTAGCTCTGTTGTAATTGGTTTGCTCACATTTTCACTGTAACAAACTTTTGAGCATAACATAAAAAAGGAAGAGATATTTTGTTTAAAATAAATACACCTAGTTAAAAACTGTAGTGCCAAATTCATAATTTTCCTTTATTACAAGGTGACATTTTCAGTCTATTTAGATCTATAGGTGTACCTACAGTGCTTAGCAATAGGTAATCTGTTGAGCAACATCTTTATTCTGAACAATATGGGTCTAAATTCCCCCCAGGCTGTAGGCTGACTCAAATGCGTAATTGAATTGAATGGTACACATGTAGACCAGAAGTGAATATGAATTTATATTTTAAAGAAAACATTTGACTGTAGCATTTACAATTGAAAAAAATATTAAGCCTTATTTTCTTCTTAATTCCCACTGAACAGCCATTTAGTTACCACAAGAAAGAAAGAAAGAAAAAAAAAGGTATTTTTTTTTGAAAGACAATTATCATTGTTGTGTGAGGCCTGGGGGACAGTGCTGCAACTATAGGAGCGACAATGTAGCACTTAATTCATGTGACTCGTTGTGATTCACCTGGCAAATGCTTATTTAGTATAGTCTTAAATTTTAGAAGAAATAACCTCTGACCTTTCAGATTGTGTGTATGTATAGCCAAATATATGTAGCTTTACTTCTGTGAGTGGTTAGTTAGGAGTATTCTGAAACTAACAATGAAAACAGAAGCAAAAAATTACATGTATTAAATGTCTGCAAAATTAAGATCTATACTTGGATTATGGAAGATTTTTCACTTACTTTGCAAAAAAAAAAAAAAGTTATATTTGCCTTCAGGAAACAACTTATAGACTTACATATAAGTGTGCTGGTTATTATGAAAGTAATTCCATATTTTAAAATATTTATTTTATCCTGAAAAGATAAATTTTAAATAAATCTTCAAATAAACTGTAAGAATCTTTTTTTCTTACTTTAATTTAAGTATCCATGGAAATTTGTGTTAATTAGTTAACAATTTTCTTGTCTGGAAAATTCAAGCGTGTCAATGCTTACAGTTATCTGAATACAACAGAACTGAATTGTTGTTATAGAAATGCATTTTATTCTATAATTAAAACAAGTGAATTCTATAATTAAAACAAGTTTCTATAGAAATGCTGGTGTTGAATGTATATCAGTATTTTCCATGGAAAGTATTTTTAATTTTGCAACCCAAGTAACCTCCAGCTAGAACTTGGATCTTAAATTCTCAACTTTCATGAAGTTTTATATAAAATGAAGAAGTTACAAGAGAAATTATATTCATTTACATATGAATTTTTGAAGAGGTTAATGTTTCTGTAAGGCCATGCTCACTTGCTTGTGAGACCTGGAGACACCTAGGGAGGCAAATTACTTTGAAAATTCCTCTTATTGAGAATTGCCTCTGTTACTGAAATCCCAAATAAAACTCCTTAACACCGATGTGAAGTTAAAAAGCAGGCACTTTGTTTATTGCAGCGCTAGGGACACGGGGGATCGCTCCTCCAAAGGCGTGTCCGTTTTAACATTAAATTCATCAGTTTTTATAAACTTTTTCTGTCAAGTCATTGTTACATAAGCTCTTTACATAAAAATGCATACTATGCTCACTCTTAAATTTAACCTTTGTAATGATTGGTCCTTTGATTATATCACGTTATCAATATTCTTATTTAAAAACAATCATTAGCACTACTGATTGGAATCCTTGATACTTGTATCCAGATGGGAAGGGTAAGGGGATTTCCAAGCAGCATGTTGTCCCTGATGGTACCTTAGTTTCTTGAAACAAAACATAGGAAAACCGGCATATGTATACTATTCTGATGAATATGCAATTAGTTACTGTATATAACCTGTTAGTGCTAAAGCTGTGGTATGCACGCTAGGTGGAACTATCCCCCCTGCATCCAGCACTGCAATAAAGAATGCCTGCTTTCTAAAACTCCAAAACGAGTCTTAGAGAGTTTCTTGGACCAGCATTTTGGTACCATTTGTGTGGTTGAGTTTGGGTAGTAGGGGAGAGGGCTACAGGGGTGGCTCCTGTGAGAAGATGCTAGAAGCTTCCCTGGCTCCAAGTTGGACCCGCCTCTGGCCAAGGCCGACCCAATTAATCAATGATGGTGGTAGCACCTCTGGAAGAATAGATTTAAGAAGGGGAACCTGCAGTCAGTAGTGGGATTGGAATGTGAGAGAAACCCTTGTGCAGATACCAAGGTCGGTGAAGAAGGAGGGGGAGGAGGTGCTCCTGAAGAGATTGATGCCCCTGCAGCCCGTGGTGAGACAGCAGGCTGTCCCCCTGCAGCCCATGGAGGTGAGCGGGGGAGCCAATGCCCACCTACAGCCTGGGGAGTAGCCCACACCAGAGCATGGGGATGCCCCTGAAGGGTTTGGGGAAGGTGTTTTAAGATTTGCTTTTACTTCTCATGATCCTGTTTTGATTTGATTGGTAACAAATTAAATTGATTTTAGTTTTTTCCCAAGTTAAGTCTGGTTTTTGCCCATGACCATAAGTTGTGAGTGATCCACCCTGTCCTTGCATCTACCCAGAAGCTTTTCTTTCTATTTTCTCCTCAGCATCCACCAGGGGTGGTGGGGGAGGAATGAGCAAGTGGCCTCAAGGTGCTTTGTTGCTGTCTGGGCTTAAACCATAACAGTCTAGTAGCTTGATGTCCTGTACTGATGGCTTGTTCAAGAATCACTAGGCAATTTCCTTTGTCTTACTGTTATTAATTAATATGTATAGTATGATTGAAATAACCAGGGACCTGCTAAAGTTCCGTGTAGAGCCTTGAGCAGTTAATATTTAAAATAGGGAAACAGAAACTAAACATGATTTAGAGTTTAGGAACAAACTACTAGACAATGGAACTCTATGTCAGAAAAGGTAATGGATTGTAGTGTGATCAACAAACCTTGAAGAACTGCTTGGAACTGCCAAGACAGATTAAGAAGTAGGTAAAATGTAATTCCTACAGGGGGAGATTGAGACCACCGACTCCTTGACCACCTACTCAAATGATACCACCTACTCAAAAGAAGACCATGAATGAAGAAGACAGAGTCCATGCTCTAATTTACTTGAGGGGTGAAGAAGAAAGAACTAATCATTTAGGGAAATAATAATGAATATGTATTACTTAAGTATATAAATGTGGGAATTTCTGAGACAAAGGTATGCTGTCTCGAGATAGGCACCCACTCATGTGCATCAACAAAATTAATTTGAAAATACCTTGACTCTGTGTGTTATTGGCTTGCACACTGGGTAAATGGACCCCATTTGTAGGACAACATTACCAGTTTATATTTTACCTGAAAAGCATGCTTGTAATAATTTCCAGTTGTGTTTTAAAAAATCAACCCCCTCCAAAACAGACATGTATATTTAGAGACCTCCAGGAATGATTCCCAGAATACCTCAGAAGAAAGCACTAACAATGGGTTTGTTACAACTTGGAAACACTGATAGCACGTCCATATCAAATCTTTACTAAAGGCAAATTGTTTCAGTCCAGAACAAAATGAAAACCATTTTCTCAGCAGATATTTCAGATAGTTGAAATTAAATTTTAAAGGCTCATTAGTCTTTCAACTATTTTAAGAATATATGTTGCAGGCTCTAAACAAGACAACAAATAGATTATCTGTATGATATTTAAATTCTTTTATTATTTGAAAATAAAAATGAAATACTAGAATATTTATTGTAACAACTTTGTAAACTACAGATATGTAATGTCACAGTGATGATGTGGTACTTAAGAATAGATCAAAATATGTAAGGAATAAAAAAGAAAGCCATTTTCTGTATTTTTTTTGCTTCTGTTATTTAAATGCTTTCTTTTCCATCATTAGGAAACAAATATTCATTTTATGTATCCAAAGGAAGTCTAGAAACATTGTGTTTATCCCTCTGAACTATGTAGTCTCTCATTTCTGCAAATGATTTGCAACTTCAAACTCAGCTTGTGGCACTATATTCAGAATTCTCAGGAATAACTCCACAAAAAAGCCTACTAGAGATACAAATTACACAGCTTTTTGATGTTGCCTTTTGGACCTTGAGAACCCTGAATCAGAAACTCAAGAAATCTGGCAATTCTGTCTAATGAAGGAGTTATCGTGAAAAGATTCAAGAGTTTTTCTGTGTATTATAAACAGCTTCTACAATAAGGCTTAAAAGCTGCAGTCTCTTAGCTGAACCTGCAGTACAAGGAAGACTAATACTCTCATGCTTCTATGAGCTTAAGACCAATATTAAAAAGACCAGTCCCTCAAGTAGAGGGGGCCAGAGGAAGAAAGCAACAAAGGTCATGTGCGCTGACTACATATTAAGTGCCTTGACTATTAGAGTATTTGTTAAAAAGAACTTCCAGGTGACATTGGGAAGTGGATCACATTATGAACTTTAAATTAGGACAAATAATACTGTATAATGTGTGACAAAATATCCCACACTGATCAAAATTTGCAGGTTCTGAATGCTGACTCTGCAAGACAGACACTCTAAGCAGCTGTCAGAGATATTTTAGTATCATTCAAACAGTTACTATCCTGACTCTGAATCTTATGTCTCACTAAGACAATTTGCAGTGTATCAGAGAAGATATAGAAAAATTGTGTGCGGGGGGGGGGGGGGATTTTAAATATGGGTGATAAAAGAAAGGTCTAAAGTATGGGCTGAATGTTATATAAATATGATGTAATAAAGTAGAAATTATTTTCATATGCACTTGGAGATAAAAACATCTCATAATCAAACTTTGTTTTCTCTTTTGGGGAACTCTTAATGCAGTTCTGAGTTTTGAAACTTCTAATTTTATTCCTTATTCATTCTGAAAGAATATTTATATTAAAAATAAAATCTTTGGGACAGGGTATTTTCTTTGGCTGTTCTTTTTTGCTTCCTGAGTTCTTTGTTTTAGAAGTCATTTCAATGCACAGTAGAACAACATCATTAGCTGGATTCATCAATAATAATATCAGCTAACATTCTCGATGTCTCTACTATGCTAAAGCTGAATTTAGTTTGGGTGAATCACTCTCTTCAAAGAAATTTAGAGAACACCATTTGGGCTTTTCATACTTGCATTTAATGTGCTTACGTTTAAAATAATTGGATTGCACCCCAAAATGAAAAGGCTTGAGAAGGCAGGGAAAACCAAAAGGTCTGATTCACCATTGGTTTATGTAACGTTCATGTTGGTTTAGCTGCACCGGATTTTAAACTAGGTTTGAAGGGGGAAGGGAATAAAACTCGGATCACCAGACATGAGCCTAGGAGAGGCGTGCCAATGTTGGGAATGGAATTCATAGCTCAGATCAAGTGCACCTATGCCAATGCAGGCAGCATGGGCAATAAACAGGAGGAGCTGGAAGCCATTGTGCAGCAGGATAGCTATGTCTTAGTCGCCATCACAGAAACATGGTGGGACAACTCCCATGACTGGAGTGCTGCAGTGGGTGGCTATAAGCCCTTCAGAAGGGATAGGCAAGGTAGAAGAGGTGGTGGAGCGGCTCTCTTTGTTATGGAGGGTTTTCATTGTACAGAGCTCCACAATTGTGATGACAAGGTTGAGTGCTTATGGGTAAGGATGAGGGGGAAGGCCGATAAGGCAGATATTGTGCTGGGAGCCTGTTATAGAACACTGTCATGGTTTAACCCCAGCCAGCAACTAAACACCACGCAGCTGCTCACTCACTCCCCCCCATCCAGTAGGATGGGGGAGAAAATTGGGAAAAGAAGCAAAACCCGTGGGTTGAGATAAGAATGGTTTAATAGAACAGAAAAGAAGAAACTAATAATGATATTGATAACACTAATAAAATGATAACAATAGTAATAAAAAGATTGGAATGTACAAATGATGCGCAGGGCAATTGCTCACCACCCGCCGACGAACACCCAGCTAGTCCCAGAGGAGTAATTCCCCACCCCCACTTCCCAGTTCCTATACTAGATGTGACGTCCCATGGTATGGAATACACTGTTGGCCAGTTTGGATCAGGTGCCCTGGCTGTGTCCTGTGCCAACTTCTTGTGCCCCTCCAGCTTTCTCGCTGGCTGGGCATGAGAAGCTGAAAAATCCTTTACTATAGTCTAAACACTACTGAGCAACAACTGAAAACATCAGTGTTATCAACATTCTTCACATACTGAACTCAAAACATAGCACTGTACCAGCTACTAGGAAGACAGTTAACTCTATCCCAGCTGAAACTAGGACAGTATCCACCCCTTACTCTATACCATTGACATCATGCTAAGTTCCCATACATCTAGTTACATCCTGGTCAATCATCATCACCTTTCCATCCCTTTGAGACATATGAACAATGAGATATATATATATTTATATATGTATACACACACAGAGGTATCATTCCTTTAGTTCATGGGTTATGTTCATAAAATGTTTGTTGATTTCATTTAGTTTCCGACTCTGGGCTCCATCTGTCATACCAGTCTGGGCAGGAGGGATGGTGCAAAGTCCTCTCAGTCAGTAAAGCAGAATTGGGCTTCAGTGCAGTATGACGAGCAGGTGACATTGGACGCAGCAGGAGGATGGTGTGCACCATTGGATTGTTGCATGCTGGAGTCAGTTCTGGTTCCATCACTACTGTGCTTTGCTCAGTTTTATCACAGTTCTTTCTTGCCTGATCTAAGTAATTCTTACTATAGTACTATGGATATAGCATATAACAATTATAGTAATGATTACATACAGTAGCAGGGTTATATAGCAACTAATATCATACAGTTTAATTCTGTCTATTCTCACCTAAAATCAAATCCCCTTGAGGCACACTTAGGACTTCCCCATCTTTTCGCATCACCCACCAAGTGCTCCCAGGCCCTTGAGCAAAAGCAATCCCACGAATGGGTTTACCTTTGCCTGAGGCAGGAGTAACCCAGACTGTCTTCCCTAACATATATTTGATGTGTGCTATAGGGACTTTATCCCCTTCTACAGTACGTAAAAATTCTGACTGGGCAGGGCCACCCCGATTGGCAGATCCTCTGGTGTTGACTAACCAGGTGGCTTTTGCTAAATGTGTATCCCAATGTTTGAAAGTTCCACACCCCCATTGCTTTCAATGTAGTCTTTAACAGTCCATTGTATTGCTCAATTTTCCCAGAGGCTGGTGCGTGATAGGGAATATGATACACCCACTCAATGCCATGCTCTTTGGTCCAGGTGTCTATGAGGTTGTTTCAGAAATGAGTCCAGGTGTCTGACTCATTTCTTTCTGGGGTGCCATGTGGCCACAAGACCTGCTTTTCAAGGCACAGGATAGTGTTCTGGGCAGTGGCATGGGGTACAGAATATGTTTCCAGCCATCTAGTGGTTGCTTCCACCATTGTAAGCACATAGCGCTTGCCTTGGCGAGTTTGTGGGAGTGTGATATAGTCAATCTGCCAGGCTTCCCCACATTTATATTTCAGCCATCACCCTCCACACCACAGGGGCTTTAAACACTTGGCTTGCTTAATTGCAGCACGTTTCACATTCATGGATAACCTGCGTGATAGTGTCCATGGTCAAGCCCACTCCTCGATCATGAGCCCATCTATATGTTGCATCTCTTCCCTGATGGCCTGAAGTATCATGGGCCCACCGAGCCATAAATAGCTCACCCCTATGTTGCCAGTCCAGGTCCACCTGAGCCACTTCAATCTTGGTGGCCTGATCTGCCTGCTGGTTGTTTTGATGTTCTTCAGTGGCCCGACTCTTGGGTATGTGAGCATCTACATGACGTACTTTTACAACCAGATTCCCTAGCCAGGACTCAATATCTTGCGACAGTGCAGCAGCCCAAATGGGTTGACCTCTGCACTGCCAGTTGCTCTTCTTCCATTGCTGTAACCACCCCTGTTACGGATGCATGACTAACCAAATGCAACAGGTGTTAAAACTCAGCAAAACTTAGAAGTCCAGTAACATTTTATAAAACCACAGGCTCAATGATGTAAAGAGAATTAATACTACACGGCCGACTTAAGAATCCCCAATATTTAAAGTCATAGCTCAAAACACGTGTATCACACACCTAAAATCTGAGGGCTCTCTCCCTCCAGGAGTTACCTCGGGCGGTGTCCCGAACCGATGGGGAGTCCCTGACCGCAGACCCGCTGCTCCGAGGAGGACTGCCAATGTGTCCTCCGGCAGGACCCTGTTTAATACCCCTGTCGAATCTGACCTGTGGTCATTTAATTCTATTGGCTAGGAGGGTCGCCTCGGTGTACCTGGCACATCTCAATTGGCCAGTTCAAATTTCAACCTGCAGCCTCTAGTGTTTCCTTCCCCTTCTCCCTTCCTGGAGAAGTTTTGTTTCCTGCTGGCAGAATGGGGGCTGTGAGATGTACTGCCACAACCCCCAGAGAGCATTTGCCACCATCCATGAGTCAGTATACAGATAAAACACTGGCCACTTCTCCCTTTCAGCATCACCTCTGCAAACTGACTCAATTCACCTTCTCCTTCAGCAGTTTCTGCGACTTGTCATGTGGGAGTCCATACAGCAGCCTTCCACCTATGATGTTTTCCCACAATGGGACAGGACCCATCAGTGAACAGGGCATATTGCCTCTCATTTTCTGGCAGTTTATTATACAGCAGGGCTTCTTCAGCATGTCTCACCTCCTCCTCTGACGACATTCCAAAGTCTTTGCCTTCTGGCCAGTCCATGATCACTTCTACAATTCCTGGGCGACTGGGGTTTCCTATGCGAGCCCGTTGTGTGATCAGTGCAATCCACTTTCTCCATGTGGCATCAGTCGCATGATGTGTAGAGGAGACCCTCCCTTTGAACATCCAGCCCAGCACTGGCAGTTGGGGTGCTAAGAAGAGCTGTGTCTCAGTACCAACCACTTCTGAGGCAGCTCAAACTCCTTCATATGCTGCCAATATCTCTTTTTCAGTTGGAGTATAGTGGGCCTTGGATCCTCTGTATCCCCGAGTCCAAAACCCCAGGGGTCGACCTCGGGTCTCCCCCGGTGTTTTCTGCCAGAGGGTCCAGGTAGGGCCATTCTCCCTGGCTGCAGTATAGAGAACATTTTTAACATCTTGTCCTGCTCGGACTGGTCCAAGGGCTACTGCATGAACAATCTCCCGTTTAATTTGTTCAAAGGCTTGTTGTTGCTCAGGCCCCATTTAAAATCATTCTGCTTCCAGATCACTTGATAGAGAGGGCTTACAATCAGACTGTAGTTTGGAATACGCATTCTCCAAAAGCCCACAACACCTAAGAAGGCCTGTGTTTCCTTTTTATTAGTTGGTGGAGACATAGTTGCTATTTTGTTAATCACATCCATTGGTATCTGACAATGTCCATCTTGCCATATTATTCCTAAGAACTGGATCTCCTGTGCAGGTCCCTTGACCTTACTTTCTTTTATGGAAAAAAACAGCTTTCAGAAGGATTTGGATTATTTTCTTCCCCTTCTCAAAGACTTCTTCTGCCATGTTGCCCCATACAATGAAGTCATCAATGTATTGCAGGTGTTCCAGAGCTTCACCTATTTCTAGTGCAGTCTGGATTAGTCCATGGCAAATGGTGGGGCTGTGTTTCCACGCCTGAGGCAATCAATTCCAAGTGTACTGGACACCCCTCCAAGTAAAGGCAAATTGTGGATGACACTCTGCTGCCAGAGGGATTGAGAAAAACGCATTAGCAATGTCAATTGTAGCATACCACTTGGCTGCCTTTGACTCTAGTTCATATTGAAGTTCTAGCATATCTGGAATGGCAGCACTCAGCTGTGGCGTAACTTCATTCAGGCCACAATAGTCAACTGTTAGTCTCCACTCCCCGTTAGACTTCCGCACGGGCCATATGGGACTATTAAAGGGTGAGTGAGTTTTGTTGATCGCTTCTTGGTTCTCCAGTTGTGGAATCAACTTGTGGATGGGAATCAGAGAGTCTCGATTGGTGCGATATTGCTGCCGGTGCACTGTCGTGGTAGCAATTGACATTTGTTGTTCTTCAACCCTCAGCAACCCCAAAATTGAAGGGTCTTGAGAGAGACCAGGAAGGGTAGACAGCTGTTCAGCGCCCTCCATCTCCAAGGCAAGTATACCAAAAGCCCATCGCTACCCCTTTGGGTCCTTAAAATACCCTCTCCTGAGATAGTCTATGCCAAGGATACATGGAGCCTCTGGACCACTCACAATGGGGTGTTTCTGCCATTCATTCCCAGTTAGGCTTACTTCAGCTTTCAATACAGTTAAGTCTTGGGATCCCCCTGTCACACCAGAAATACAAATGGGTTCTGTCCCTTTATAACTTGATGGCAGTAGAGTGCACTGTGCACCAATGTCTACTGGAGCCTTATACTCTTGTGGGTCTGACATGCCAGGCCATTGAATCCACACAGTCCAATAGACCCAGTTATCCCTTTCCTCCACCTGACTGGAGGCACGGCCCCTCTAATTCTGGTTAGAGTTATTCAGTATTCACTTCTTGTAAAATTGGCTCAGAAGTCCCTTCAAGAGGATCAGAAATAAGATCAGCCCTTCTACTCTGTTTGGAAACTGGAGCAGTATTTTTCCTGGTAGAATCCCCTTTTGTGGTGTTTTTTCCTCAGAACTCACATACCAGGTGAGGTAGGTTGGTCCTACCTTACGACCAAGGTAGGTTTTCCATCCCATTTCCTCATGTCCTCTCCAAGATCACATAGGTAAAACCACAGGGCACCTCGTGGTGTGTACCTTCTATATTCTCTCTCTTGGGCAGAGGAGCGCTCACTCCTAATAGCTGAGACATTGGTCTTTACAGGTGGGGAATAGGACATATCCTGTTTGAATTGCTGGAAATCCTCGGACAGCTTCTCCACAGCCGAAATGCAGGCTTGTAGGGAGAAGGAGAGATTTTCTTCATACTGATGGAGTTGGCGATCCACTTCATCCAATGTTGGTGCCTCTTCGTCTTTCCAGGTCATTATTGCCAGTGAGTTAGCATAGGACGATGGTGCACTCCATACAAACTTTTGCCACATGGGTCGTGTTCATTGGACTTCATCTGGATCTTTGGGTAATTGTGGGTTGTCCAGGTCATAATCTTTATCAATGATGTGGATGAGGAGATCGAGTGCACCCTCAGCAAGTCTGCAGTTGACACCAAGTTGGGAGGGAGGGTTGATCTGCTCGAGGGTAGGAAGGCTCTACAGAGAGATCTGGACAGGCTGAATGGATGGGCTGAGGCCAGTTGTATGAGGATCAACAAGGCCAAGTGCCAGGTCCTGCACTTGGGTCACAACAACCCCATGCAGCACTACAGGCTGCGGGAAGAGTGGCTGGAAAGCTGCCCAGCAGAGAGAGACCTGGGCGTGCTGGTTGACAGCTGGTTGGATATGAGCCAGCACTGTGCCCAGGTGGCCAAGAAGGCCAATGGCATCCTGACCTGCATCAGAAACAGTGTGGCCTGCAGGAGCAGGGAGGTGATTGTTCCCCTGTACTCGGCACCGGTGAGGCCGCACCTCAAGTCCTGTGTTCAGTTTTGGGCCCCTCACTACAGGAAAGACATTGAGGTGCTGGAGTGTGTCCAGAGAAGTGCAACCAGGTTGGTGAGGGGCCTGGAGCATGCAAGTCTTGTGAGGAGCAGCTGAGGGAACTGCGGATGTTTAGTCTGGAGAAGAGGAGGCTGAGGGGAGACCTTATAGCTCTCTACAACTACCTGAAGGGGGGTTGTAGTGAGGTGGGTGCTGGCCTCTTCTGTCAGGTGGCTGGTGATAGGACGAGAGGAAATGGCCTCTAGTTGCGCCAGGGGAGGTTTAGGTTGCATATTAGGAAAAAATTTCTTCACTGAGAGGGTTGTCAGGTATTGGAACAAGCTGCCCAGGGAAGTGGTGGAGTCACCATCCCTGGAGGTGTTAAAAAAATGCGTAGACAAGGCATTTCAGGACATGGTTTAGTGGGCATGGTGGTGTTGGGTTGATGGTTGGACTGAAAGATCTTAAAGGTGTTTTCCAACCTAAAAAATTCTATCTTTCTATGATTCTAATTTGAGCTGATGCGCTAGATCATTTTGTGATCAAGAGCAACTGTTTTACAATGTATTTTAAGGAGAGGATACACAACAATCATGATCCAAGGTTTATCATAGCTTTATAGTTTTTTGCAGATTTCTCATGGAGCAATTAACATGGCCTTGTGAATCCAACCTATCAGAAAATGAATTACAGAATTTGTGTTTTGAGAATAAGAGTTGTTAAATAATGAGCCAAAAAATCAGTGTTTGCAAGGGAAAATTGTAAGTGTTGGTCAGGAACAAAAAGTTGCAAATGAGAACTTCTAGGGATATTTCTAAAATATGGATAGCATAATCTTCTTCAAAATTATCAACACTGACAGAGATAATACAGTAGTTTTGACAATTTACACTTGTTTGATATAGCATAGCAAATGTATCTTTCTTTGGATGCACACCAAGTTGGGAGAGGATGAATCATTCTTCCAAGCAATAATAACATTTAGACCTGATATAAAATGTGATTGCCAACTTCAGTTTACTATTATTTTGAAGTGCAAATGCTAATTGAAATTTAATTAGAGAAATAATGGTTCTAAATTCTACATATTGATCTAAAAGAGGAACAAAGAAAAAACCCCAGCATTTTCAATTTTCTTAGTTTTGCTCATTTTACCTACAGAGCTGTTAAATTTTGCAGACATGTTTCTTCCTTCTCCCACGGTAAAAAGAAAAAAGTCTACCTGTAGATTACGTGCACTCCTTAGTATATTAATTTGTCAAGTTTTAAATGTTCCCATCTAAATACTTGTCTATTTTCTGTAAAAATGAAAGGCTGAATAAGTGTTCTATTCAACATTCAACTAAACAAAATGACTGAGTGTAAAGAAGAGGAAGAGGAGAAAGAAACTAATGAATTATATGGATTAGCGCGAGAACAAATGATAGAGGATAAGAAAGTGGGTGGCCATATTTCATCTCTTGACAAGTTTGTTACCTAGGAAACAAAAGACCAAATGTTTTCATAAATGATCCTATGCCTGTGGATTTAAATTGATGAAATTATATAGGACTGCAATTTATGCAGAACAAGGAAGTAGATTGTCAGGGAAACTGTTTATTAGGTGAAATAAAAAAGCCTAAAAAGCCTGTTTTCATTTTTATGAGTTTTTAAAGTATTTATTACCTAAGTCTTCTGTCTTTATTATCTAAGTTTCTGATCTAACAAAACTACATGATAAAAACTAACCAATCGTCCCATCTGGCTGATTAATCACCTTTTTTAAAGACTTCTGTAGCGGACACTAATCATTGACTGAACTTCGGCTCTCATCAGCAGGACTCAAGTTGATTCCAACAGACATCCAGATAGTATTGTTTGGACAGCATTTTGAATGTTAACAAGGAGTTCATTAATCTGCTATGTCTGCTGGCCTTCCACCAAAGGTGATCCAGTTGAAAAAAACATAATGTGTCCTCACATATGACAATGAACAGGTATCACTCATTAATTTTATAGTAGAAAAATCTGGTAAAGCATCATCTGCTATTAATTTAAAAACCTTTGTAAAAATATGGAGTAATCACAAAAAGAATAATAGTGTTTGCCCGCTCTTGACAAAATAACCCTGAGGAACTCAGAGAAACACTTGCAAGAATTCAAAGGGCATGTTTTTCCAATACACTGCAATTAGCTTTTTTAGATGTGCTTATCACCACAAACTTCCAAAAGCTTTAAAGGTTTGACTATTTCCAATGAGCTTTCAATGATCCTCCAGCAGCTTCTAGCACGGTTTCTTTATTTTCTGTACAAATAAAAAACTTTAAGTATGCTTAAAATGAAGAGGGGAATATTGGTTTGGATTTGTGTGGCGGGGTTTTTGGTAGTAGGGGTGGGGCCACAGGGGTAGCTCCTGTGAGAAGCTGCTAGAAGCTTCCCCGGCTCCAAGCCGGACCCACCTTTGGCCCAGGCCGACCCCATCAGTGACAGTGGTAGTGCCTCCGGGAGAACAGATTTAAGAAGGTGTGATGGGTTGACCCTGGCTGAACACCAGGTGCCCACCAAAGCCATTCTATCACTCCCCCATCCTCAGCTGGATAGGGGAGAGAAAATATAACAAAAGGCTCGCGGGTCGAGATAAGGACAGGAGAGATCATTCACTATTACCGTCACGGGCAAAACAGACTCAATTTGCAAAACATACTCAATTTATTACAAATCAACCAGAGCAAGGTAATGAGAAGTAAAATGAAATCTCAGAACACCTTCCCACCACCCCTCCCTTCTTCCCAGGCACAACTACCCTCCCGGATTTCACCACCAAGCCCCCCCAGCGGCACAGGGGGACAGGGATGGGGTTTATGGTCATCACACGTTATTTTCTGCCGCTTCACCTCCTCAGGACGAGGGCTGATCACACTCTTCCCCTGCTCCAGCGTGGGGTCCCACCCACGGGAGACAGTCCTCCACGAACTCCTCCAACGTGGGCCATTCCCACAGGCTGCAGTTCTTCACGAACTGCTCCAGCATGGGTCCATTCCACGGTGTGCAGTCCTTCAGGAGCACACTGCTCCAGCGCGGGTCCCCCACGGGGTCACAAGTCCTGCCAGAAAGCCTGCTCCGTGGGCTCCTCTCTCCACAGATCCGCAGGTCCTGCCAGGAACCTGCTCCAGCGCGGGGTTCCCACGGGGTCACAGCCTCCTTCGGGAACCCACCTGCTCCGGCGTGGGGTCCTCCACGGGCTACAGGTGGAGATCTGCTCCACCGTGGACCTCCCTGGACTGCAGGGGGACAGCCTGCCTCACCAGGGTCTTCACCACGGGCTGCAGGGGAATCTTCGCTCCGGCGCCTGGAGCATCTCCTCCCCCTCCTTCTTCACTGACCTTGGTGTCCGCAGGCTTGTTTCTCTTACATGTTCTCACTCCTCACTCCGGCGGCAGTTTCTCTCCGTCCCAACTTTTTTTCCTTCTTAAAAATGTTATCACAGAGGCGTTACCACTATCACTGATTGGCTCGGCCTTGGCCGGCGGCGGGTCCGTCTTAGAGCCGGCTGGTATGGGCTCGCTCTCTCTCGAACACAGGGGAAGCTTCCAGCAGTTTCTTACAGAAGCCACCCCTGTAACCCCCCCCCGCTACCAAAACCTTGCCAAACAAAACCAATACAGAAGGGGAACCTGAAGTCAGTAGTGGGATTGGAATGTGAGAGGAACCTCTGTGCAGATACCAAGGTCAGTGAAGAAGGAGAAGGAAGGAGGTGCACCGGAGGAAGGGATGACCCTGGAGCCCGTGGTGAGACAGCAGGCTGTCCCCCTGCAGCTCATGGAGGTTAGCAGGGGAACAGATGCCCACCTACAGCATGGGGAGGAGCCCACACCAGAGCAGGGGGATGTCCCCCTAAGATGGTCATGACTCCATGGAAAAGTCTACACTGGAGCGGTCTGTGCCTGAAGGACTGCACCCCAATGGAAGGGACCCACATTGGAGCAGTTTGTGAAGAACTGCAGCCCATGGGAAGGACTCGCGTTGGAGAAGTTCGTGGAGAACTGTCTCCTGTGGGAGGGACCCCACGCTGGGACAGGGGAAGAGTGAGGAGTCCTCCCCCTGAGGAGGAAGGAGCGGCAGAGACAAGGTGTGGTGAACTGACCCCAACCCCCATTCCCCATCCTCCTGCACTGCTGGGGAGAGAAGGCAGAGAATTCGGGAATGAAGTTGTGCCTGGGAAGAAGGGAGGGGTGGGGGGAAGGTGTTTTAAGATTTGGATTTACTTCTCAGTATCCTTGTTTTGATTTGATTTGTAGTAAACTAAATTGATTATGTTTCTTCCCCAAGTTGAGCCTGTTTTTTGCCCATGACCACAAGTGGTGAGTGATCCCTCCCTGGCCTTGTCTCAACCCACAAGCTTTTCTTTATATTTTCTCCTCATCATCCCACCAGTGCCCAGGGGGAATGGAGTAATTGAGCAGTTTTGTGGTACTTTGTTACTGGCTGGGCTTAAACCACGACAAGTATAAAGATAATTATGTTTGAAAAGGCATAAGAAATAATATTTGTAATGAAATTCAGAATGGTCAAACTAAGTAAGCTTGAACAGTCACTTCACATGTTGGCCAAAAGATAATGTTTGGGAATGAGCATAAGAATGGAGCAAGCATAAAGTGAACAGAACCTGGATCAAAATCATAGCTTGTATTTGCTTCTTTTTTAAAAGTACTTTAAGTTGAGCCGTTGCCAATATTAAAATCAACAGCAGTCTCATCGTGAGAATGGGGTTTCGGTAATATTGGTTTTAACGTTTTTATTCATAGAAAGATGTGACATCCCACAGCAACAAATTTCTGTTATAATGAACTGGACAAATGAGCTTCTGGTGTAAAGACAGAATTTCAGCAACATCAGTTTCAGTAAAGTCTCTTCCATGAGATGTTTTGGAAGAAAGAGTATTTTTGACCCTGATGATGAGGTGTTTGTAGGTCATATTTTATTATCATGGAATATATAAAATAATAAATAGATGATATCATAATAATGTGTCAAAACCAAGCTAAAATATTGAGATGTTGGAGGACACCCTGCCAGAGAAGGGCGATATTTCCTGTGGGAGCTGCAACCCATGGAAAGCCCACACTGGAGCATGTTTATCCTGGAGGACTGAAGTCTGTGGAAGAATCCATGCTGGAGCAGCTTGTGAAGGACTATAGCCTGTGGGAAGGACCCACACTGGAGGAGGAGAAAACTGTGAGCAGGAAGGAGCAGCAGAGAGAAATTGTTATGGCAGGGAGAGTTTCAGTTTTTGTCTTTGTTTCTCACCATCCAACTCTATTTTAATTGGCAATAAAATAAACTAAATTTCCCAAGTCAGTCTGTTTTGCCCATGATAGTAGTTGGTAAGTGATTTCCCTGTGTTTATCTTGACCCATGAGATTTTTTATTTTATTTTCTCCCATGTCCTATTGAGGATGGGAAGTGAGAGAGAGGCTTGGTAGGGATCTGGCAGCCAACCAAGGTTGATCCACTCTAAAACTTTCATTAAACTCCACTTATGCACTCTAGGCTTCCAAGATGAGATTCTCTAGGTCAGTGCCTTTCAAACAAATCTTGTATTGCAGCCATGACTTTGGCAGTAAAAGTCAAGAGCTAACTGAGAAATAAGAACACATTCATATGATGTTCATGTATGAGTTTGCTGATGCCTGCACATGACTTTAATTGCACTCATGAAGAAATTTAAAACAAAGCAGCTATTTTCACTAGCTCCTTATATGTATATTTCTTCCTTATTGCAAAATTCATTTTTTGGTTTAGGATAATTCACTTTAGAAGACCATTTCATGTGAAAGAAAAAAAACTCAGAAAAGACAACCTGTTTTCAAGGAAAGTTAAATCAGGAGAGCTATTTTGGACCATTTCTCCAAACACAACAAAGTGAATGATTTAACACATTTAAAGCCAACCCACCTTAAATGTTGTTGAAAGTCAAATTGTAATTTCTAAGTATTTCAAAAGAAGTTAGATGGAATTCATGCATGTAGCCAGTTTTGACCCCTGAGAATTTGGCAAAATTCTGATTTCATTAATGCCTGTGAAATCTTACTGTCAACTTTATCAAGAATTTCATCCTGGCTGTAATAAAAAGTTTTTATCCTTTCACTCTTTGTGGCTGAAACTGTCTTCTTGCTGTAGGCTGTAATCTTACTTTCATTTCCTTGGAGACTTCCATCCTAAAATGACTTGTCTTCACTCCAATTCCTTCTTACCCACAACTATTTCCTCTATTGTAACAAGACAGCTTCATATGTAGCACATACTGAACCAAAGAAGGTAACTGTGGACAATCAGACCTAAGAACCCAACTGGTTTATAGAGTAATTAGTTTCAGGTATATGATTCTTTAAAAAAAAAAAAAATTAAAAAAAATCTCTGCTGCTGCAGTGGAGACCTGAGGACAGGAACAAACAAATGGGGACAAGGGAACACTGCAGAAGCTACTACATGCCACTAAATATGAAACTAGATTCTCCATGAATCCGAAGTGAAAACTCCTACTAGAAGACAAGTACAGGATTTTGCTCCTTTTATCTTAATAGACAAGGTGTGGATTAAAATTTCATTTCATATATGTCAAATGAAGAAAAGAAAAATTAATCTAAAAGATTAGTTAAGGATGAACAACATTAGGAAACTCTATTAGCCAGACTCCCAAATCTCCAGTCACTGCTTCAGGATAAAGGAACAAAATGAACAGAATTTAATGCTATGCAAATTGTCAATGTACAAACAAAATAAAATATCTATTAAATATTATACAAAGATACTTCTGTGGTATTCATCTATCAGAGTTGCTAAAATTATGGTTAGCCTCATTGATATTCTTGAAATTGATTACATTCTTGCTATAGTGGTATGGTGGATATCTGAATTAGTTCACTTGTACTGCAAGTTACTGAAAGGTATAAGAAAGATAAAACTGAATATAGGTTAAAAATCTGCCATGTTTATGTAGACTTAAACCCGTGCATATAAATTCTATCAAGATGGAGATCATCCACCTCACTGGAGCAAGAGAATAGCAGTTAGAATCCTAGAATAATTTAGTTTAGAAGGGAATTCTGAAGGTGTCTTTTCCAATCCCCTGCTCAAACCAAGGTTAACTTAGGAGGTAGTTCAGATTTCTCAGGGTTTGCCAAGTTGAGATTCAAAAATCTACAAGAAAGACTCCACAACCTTTCTGGGCACTGTTTTATGTCTTTACCATTCTCATTGTGAACAGCTGCTGTAAGAAATCTACATTTAATATATATAAATATAACTTTTAAAAATACATGCTACTACTATAAATGTGATAATGTTAGTAACATTTACAACCAGATTTTCATTACTCTTCTTCCTCAGTCTAAGCTATCAATCAGCTATTTCAGTCCTCTTTCCAGTTCAAGATTCAAGGGATTAACATTCCTTTGTTTATGACTGACATAAAATTTTCTTTGGTTTTGGTTATTTTCATTTTTATTGCACGTCCTGCCTCCTTACTTGGAGCAGTTAATCTTTATTGCAATGTGACTACCTGTAAAGAGAAGGCATGTAGAAATATTCTGGATTTCAGTTAAGGGTTCTTACTTTAAATGTCTAAGTTTTTTGATTTTCAACTATGCTTTCAGTCTTTGACAGTTTAATTCATATACACATATATATATATCCCCACATTAAACCTGATTTTACAGATTTAAAATCCTTAGTAGATGAACCTATGCCAGATTATGTATCATGCAAGCAATTGTGTATTAAACTATCGACTTGCTATTTGGTTAGAACAGACAAGTTTTTCACATACATTTTCCATGACTCTTACTATCTACCTCCTAATAACGTTATGTCCTTTTGCAGGTAAATTTTTTATCGTCAGACAGTTGCCATATTTATTCCAATAATGATCTTTCCTTGATAACAATAATGACAATGCCTACCTGATCATCTCTCTGTCTGTTTGGGCCATCTTATGGAACTGGATCATAATTCAAAGTTGGGTGATGATTAGGCAGGCATTTAACTGTAAAATTGACCAATCAAGGTGAAGAGGTACTGGTCTGGAACAAAAAAAAAAAAAGTGAAGGTGTCCTAGAGCTTCCTATGCATACTGCCTGTGGGAGTTAGCGACGAGAAAAAATGATTTTGGAAGAGAAAAAGGTGTGGATCCAAGAGTGAGACCACTACACCTGTTCTGGTCTGCTTCTCAAAACCCAGCATATAATTTTGCAAAGCAACAGAAGCCCAATAAAAGTTGTTTATGTAGCAGGGTGATAAGTATATTAGCGAAGGAAGAGTAAAGCTGGCTGGTGGCATGGTTTGGCATGAGGAAAGAAATAGCCGGAGGAAGACTGCCAGTAAATAGAGCTTGAAGCAATCCTGTGAATGGCATGTAGTTTGGCCATCATCCATGACTTTGCCAACCTTCCTTGCACGATCAGCCTTGGCAGTTCCAGTTTGGTAGTCTTGACTCTGAAACACTGCAGCTGGTCTTAGACAGGCACATCTGCTTTGAAAAAAGAGACATATTTCACCTTACCATTAAAAGAGATAGATATCAGCCATTCTTACAAAAATCTGAAAGCACTCAGGAATTAAGAACAAGCATAGGCTAACAAGAAAGAGAAAATGTTTGCTTGCACTTAAGTAATTCACCTATTTCTACTGAGCTTCAGTAGACTGAAAGAAACAAAGGAACAATGACACAGCTTTGGTGTTCCTTTCTTCAGTAAGAATATTTCAGTAACTTCAGTAAGACCTTCTTGAGTATGTCCATTTTCTCCATTCTGCAGACCAGAAGTATACAGATTTTTGAAGACTTTCTGTGAATCAAGTGAAATAGAAGATGATAATGCTGCTTAAGCAAGAACAGCCAAAACAGATGAAATCTTCTCCTTCTTTCAAAGTCTATCTGTTCAGGTTCAAAGGAAGCTGATATATAAGAAATCTGATACTGTTGTGATGAATCTGGTGTGTCTACTTTAAGATGCAGATGTGGAATATATTCTGTGCAGGTTATATACTAATGATAAGAGTCTCCCATTTTCTTTGATGTGCCAGGAGAAACCTGAATATTTCTCCTTGAGTACCTACAATTCATTATATGAAATATGCTACGTTTCTCTCTTCTTCCTTCTTACCACATTTTCAGTAAGAGTTAGTACTTTCCCTTTCATGGAAACTTGCTGATAAGAATTCAGTGTGATAGCTCAAATGTATTCTCCATTATCCCATTATTGTTTTATTTATTTCCCATAACTTTATTTCATAGCAAACATTTATTTACTTAAATAGCCTGGATTTCTTATGTAATGAACCTTTAACCATATGAAAATTTTTAGCTGCTAATGTATACCCTACCTAAGTGCTTCCCTTTACATTTGATCTAGTAAAATTTTTCCTTCCATGCACACTAGCTCTGTGCCATGCCAGTTTTGCTGTTCTCAGAATATTACTAAAGAACAAGCACGCTGGGGAAACTTGCTGTAAAAATAATGACAGCAGGATCCTGACCTGTGCTCAAATTGTTCTTTCCTCATGGATCTAGCCAGTGAACTGGAACAGTCTGAAAACTGGAAGACCTGATTCTGCTGACAGGCTTTTCAAGCTTGATGTCCCAAAGGCACAGTATTTACCAAGTTTACCATTTTATGGATGACTGCTCCACTGAAGAAAAAAATAAACAACCTTTCAAATAAAAGTACACAACTGTCTTAAAAATTAATACTACAATTCGTGAAAAAAAATGGTCTGTAAGAAAAAACAGTAAATACATCCAATGATGACCAGCCATTGTAACTTGTGATCAGATTACTAAGTAGCCTGCATTATCCATGGCTTAAAGGCTTAAGTCATGATCTCATTAAAAATCAAGTATTCTCAAATTGCTTTCTGACTTGCATTCATGAAAGTGATTTTTAACATGTAGAGAATAAAGCATTTCCTTATCTTTATGATGCATTTCCAGACCTTCCATAAGAAGTTTCCATGCAAAAGTAGTTCTGTCGTGGTTTAACCCCAGCCAGCAACTAAGCACCACGCAGCTGCTCACTCATTCCCCCCCATCCAGTGGGATGGGGGAGAAAATTGGGAAAAAAAAGTAAAACTCCTGGGTTGAGATAAGAATGGTTTAATAGAACAGAAAAGAAGAAACTAATAATGATAATGATAACACTAATAAAATGACAACAGCAATAATGAAAGGATTGGAATGTACAAATGATGCTCAGGGCAATTGCTCACCACCCGCTGACTGACACCCAGCCAGTCCCCAAGTGGCGATTCCCCGCCAACTCCCCCCACCCCCCCCTTCCTAGTTCCTATACTAGATGGGACGTCCCATGATATGGAATACACCGTTGGTCACTTTGGGTCAGGTGCCCTGGCTGTGTCCTGTGACAACTTCTTGTGCCCCTCCAGCTTTCTCGCTGGCTGGGCATGAGAAGCTGAAAAATCCTTGACTATAGTCTAAACACTACTGAGCAACAACTGAAAACATCAGTGTTATCAACATTCTTCACATACTGAACTCAAAACAGAGCACTGTACCAGCTACTAGGAAGACAGTTAACTCTATCCCAGCTGAAACCAGGACAAGTTCCTACTAGAAATTTTTGAGCAAATAGCTATGCCTAATGAATACTCTAGTAGGTCACTCGCTGAAGCATATGGGGTTGACAAGTTGTTTTCGAAATGATTCCTCTGCAGGGTAGGAATTGATATGCCAGAACTCATTACATTTTAGCAGTGACATGGTCCATTAATCCTTGTGGTGATCTGGGTAGTGATCTCCCATTTTCCTTTGACTATTCATAAAAACAGTGTTATATTGTTTGAAATTCCAGGATGAACAAGAATTGTTTATACAGCATTAGAACAAACCTCACAGCTTTACAGTATTAACCATGTTCGAGAGATGAAATTTAACTGAACAGAAGAGTTAATGTGAACCTGATCTCTGTTTCTGAGTTTGAAAGATTATGAAACTGAGCCTTCAGGAAAACAACTTTGACCTTTACATCTGTATCTTTACCTCTAGCTAGAGCATCAACAAATCACACTTACTTTATCTCACAGTCAATTACTTGAACTCACAAAACTTCTTGAACAACCTGTGTTAACTGTTTAGCTTTGCCCAAAAACCCCTATGATTCTTTCGTGTCTTTAAGATCAAAACTCGGTGCTCACTAAAGTTTAACTTTAATTGACTTAACCCTGAAATTACATTGGTGGAGTAATGTGATGCTGAATGCTTCACACCCACCTGAAAACACAGCCAATCAGAGAGAGCCGATATTCAGCATGACCTGGAGATTAAAAAGAGAAGATGTTTCATAGTTAGGTTACTCAGTATTACAGATATTGTATATCATGAAAGTAAATAATGGTATCTGAAATCAATGCAGAGGAAAAAACTTTCTAAAACCAAATATCTCAGACCAAAAAAAGGGGGGGGAGGGGAAGAGTAAATCAGCATATGATAAGTAGTAAGAAAAAAAATTTAAAGATATATCTAATTTGAATATTAAACTCATTTTGCCAGGATCAGGACTAGATTTATTAAGAAGAACCTGGCAGATTATCCTTACATTTACATGTCACCAAGAAATATTCTTTATGAATGTTAAAATGTCAAATTGGTTAACAGCAAGACTTTGCCTAAAACAAGTTATCTGAAGCTCAATGAAGTTTTCTGTATTTGTTCCATTTATGGTTAAACATTAAATTGTTTACCCTGAAGGAGACTTCTAAAGGTACAATTGTCAGTGAGGCACTACCTGGCAAAAGTGGCCAACATTTTCAGTCTCAAGTGCACATGAAATCCACAAAATTTTATCTATGTTTTCAGAGGTTATGATCATCTCTAACACTTTAATTTAGTGTCTTCTGTTCCCATGAATAAACTAGGAAATGAAATCTACAGTATTATGGTTGAATGGTCCCTCGCATTGAACTTTATGGGGTATAAAGTTGTCATTAGTAGAATTCCAGTTACAGAATTCATTTCCCACTGCTGGTCTAATAAAACACAAACAACTGAATTTTAAGGTACACAACTCATCTATTTAGAGAGCAGGCAGTTAGCAATGTTTTATGAAGTACTAAGTTGAACAAGTATAGGTTGATACATATGGTCGGATTTGTCTTTGAACTGCTCCCCATATTTAATCATAAATAAATACTTTAAGACTCTCAAAATAATTTTGTTTTTTAAAAGAGAGACTTTGGAGAAAGCGTCAGCAAAATATGATGTTAAAGCATATGTTAATTACACCATTTTGTAAACAATCATGTGTGGACAAAATAAATTCTACACTTATAATTATCAAAGGGGAAACAAAAATCTATTTTAACAGTACAAATTAATGAGCAATTAGAATTTATGGATGGTGTACTTTTAAATCAGTGCTCCTCAGCACTGTAGAACTTATGACATACTGTCACTGGGTATGTAGGCCTTGATGTACTCACATTCAAATGCAATATAAAATCAGTTGTAAACTTTCCCATAGCTAGTCACCTAAGGAAGCACATCATATTACATCTTGTTTGACAGAATTTCAGAAGCAACCCTAACATTTTAGTGATGAGTCAAGAGAGGGCCATTTTATGGTTGTCTGCTATGGAAAGTGATGTGTGGCATTTTTGTGATATAAATTTTGAGGTAAAAATCAGCTTCTTTTTCAGTAATTTGGAGCTTTACATGCTGAATTCAATCACAGATATTTCAAGTGATTGCACCGTTACCCTACACTTAGCAGGGAACAAGAGTCATGAACTATTTCAGTGCAGAGCAAGACAAAGAATGTATGCTCAACCACCAAACATGTATGTTGTTTTTCACTTTGTAAAATGTAAAATACATTCCTTGCAACACAGAAGGACAATGTTGAAATTAATCTCACAAATTCTTAATCCTTCTGAAGTGAAAAATATAATTTATGAGCACAACAAGGAGACACCAAAAATGAAAGATTTGATATGATAGACCACCTTCAAATTTCCTAATGTGGTCTTTCTACTGACTCTGCTATGTATGTCTCATCAACATAAGACAAAAAGAAAATACAGTCTTTATAAAGGCTATGAAAGACAATAACAAATAGGAATAGAAATTAAGCAAAACAGTACATAATATTCCAAATGTGTTTTGTTGAAGTCTTCTCCCATCGTAAGAGAGAGAAAAAGCAAGAGTAAAAAAATGAAGCTATGAGAATTTCTTCTCTCTCTTAAAATATACTACATGCATTCAGTTCATAAAATGGGGGATTAATCCTGCTGGTTTGCTTACACTACACAGCTTGCCATTAGTCTGTATGGAAACTGCAGCTAATGGGAACTGTTGCTGACACAGAGATCCACAGCTGAGTAGAGGGTCAAAAGCACCGGAGCTGAAAGAGTGAAAAAAGGGTTACAAAACTATGTGTTCATCCTCTTCAAATTCATTCCACTACAGAAGCACAAGGCTGCTTGTCATACAGATGTGATCAGCCTTCAACCTTCGGTCACCTCTTTTTGCATAGGACTAGTGATTTTTGTTCTCCTTTCTTCTGTACAGAAAGAAGTATTCTTAAGGTAAATAAGTGCTCACATATGACAGTAATAGTTTAAAGCATAAATGCTATCTTGACTTTGTATATGAAAACTCTTACCACTGAATCTCTTCTCATTTAAATTAGAGCCTTAAATAGGAATGGTCTGGTATGTTTGGATTGCATATTTGGATTTTACTTTTACTTTGAGGGAAAAAGTTATAAAGGAAGGCACATATTTTTTTTTTGCTTTGATGGGATAAAATAAAAATTTATTCTCTAATATCAGGAAGCCTATTACTCCTTTTATTACTCATTTCCATTAGGAGACTAGTGATAGGAATTTAGGTAGGAATTGAATTTTTCTCTCATTTAATGCCAAGGCCCAGATTCTCATTCATTATGTATCCTCCCCACTGAGTTTGTCAGATGACTGCAGGATGAAGTTCTAATTGCAGGACCAAGGATCAAAGAAACAGTTTAAATATCTGCCACCCAAGAATGAAACCTTGATTTTTTTTTAAGGTTTCAGAAAAAAAAGTTTTCTGTTAGAAGTGAAAAACATCAGTATGGTGAGTGGACTTTCACTTACATACAAGATCATCCTTTTCTTCTTGTATACAAGATCATCTATGCATGCTTGGAAATGTACATAACCTCAGATTCTTGTAAAATGAAGAATAAAGAGTAGGATATTGTATAAAATTGTAGAATAAAGGCCAGCATTCCTCTGTAAATTATGTGGAATTATAAGGAATATTACTCTGAAAGGATTTAAGGAGTAATAAAGGAAATAATATTAGCTATAGTGTCACAAGGAAAAACTACATAACTGTTTTAAGTCAGATGAGAATCAAAGCAGTTCATTGGTTTACTTACAATGTGTAACTAACTGGCAATCAGTGAACTGTATCTTCAGGATCACTATCAGCAACACAATAGCTAAACCAGAATTGTAGACACTTACAAAATGTTATTGAACACCCTTCTGTAATTCTTCCACAAAATTTCCTCACGCCACCCCACCCCAGACATGTAGGTCCCCATATTTGCACTGTCCTAGTTTTGGCTGGGATAGAGTTAATTTTCTTTCCAATACCTGATATAGTGTTATGTTTTTGATTTACTATGGGAAGAATGTTGATAACACATGGATGTTCTTAGTTGTTGCTAAGTAGTGTTTAGACTAAAGTCAAGGATTTTTCAGCTTCTCATGGCCAGCCAGCGAGAAAGCTGGAGGGGCACAAGAAGTTGGCACAGGACACAGCCAGGGCACCTGATCCAAACTGGCCAACAGTGTATTCCATACCATGGGACGTCATGTCTAGTATATAAAGTGGGGGGAGTGTGTGTGGGGGAATTGCTGCTTGAGGACTAACTGGGCATCAGTCGGGGAGTGGTGAGCAATTGCATTGTACATCACTTGTTTTATATATTCCAATTCATTTATTATTATTATTATTATTGTCATTTTATTAGTGTTATCATTATCATTATTAGTTTCTTCTTTTCTGTTCTATTAAACCATTCTTATCTCAACCCACGAGTTTTACTTTTTGTCCTGATTCTCTCCCCCATCCCACTGGGTGGGGGGAAGCGAGTGAGCAGCTGCGTGGTGCTTAGTTCCTGGCTGGGGCTAAACCATGACAGCACACCCTGGGAGATGCAGGTGCTTCATTCAGCTTCATGTGTACCACTGTGGCTCCCCAAACTCTGCTGACCTACATGTCAGTACCAAATTCTCCCAGGATTCACACCATACGCCTGAGGTGAGTCCCTGTGTGCTGCCCCTGTGCTGTCACCCACAAGCTGGGTGCTGGCAACTCATGGTGTCTGGTGAGGAGGATGCTCTGTCTCGCCTGGGCAGGGGTAGCCATGCCCATGGAGAGACATCTGGCAGTGTCAAGCCAGGTTTGACTGCCGCTATGTTCCCCCCTGCTCAGTCTAGAGTCCTTCCCCACACTTAAGGTTTTATGTTCTTTTATTAATCTTGCCAAACTGACTCCTTTTCTCAAAAGTCTCTTGATATTCCTTTGGTCACCATTTAATCTGATTGAAGGTAATTTTCAGCATAGTTAATTTCCTCTTGAGTTTTATTAAGAGAAAGCTATGTGGATTCTCCCACAGTAAAGGCTTTTATTGGCCCCAAAATCATATTGCTAAATTGAGATTTTTATAAAATTCCAGAAGGCATTTCTGTAGGGCTACTCTGGAAATAAGTCTGTCAGTGAAGATGTTGGGACTACCACTATACTTTTTAAATGGATATTAAAGGCTGCAAAGGAGATCCCAAGAATACTATATCAAATCTTTTACTAAAATTTATAATCTTGTCATCATTTGAAATCTAGTAAATAATGGAATACCAGTGCAAGGTCATCTGCTACTATCAGTAGCAGGCTCAAATAACTGTCACATTTGTGCCCTTGTTGATCTCTGGATTTAGCTTCTCCTACTTTCAGGGCCCAGATTCTCCTTAATATTTACAGAAGTCCTCAAAATTATCATCAATAAAGCAAAATCAATATAAACCTAATAAGTGGTAGAAACCTTTTCCTGTCACAATCCATTGAGTGAAATGTAATAGAAATAATGAAGATGTCCAGCAATAAATATTTACTCAATTATTTTAGCTGACTTGCATGGACACAAAGAAATTTCTTTACCTACTCAAATGAAGTTAATGTAATATTTGATTTGCGAAGAGACACAGAACTGGAAAGGTAACAGACATGAATCCCTGTATTCACTGAAAATTGAATGATTTTCCAAATTTTTATTTACCTTCACTGGATTTCTGTGGAGACAATAAGAAATACTTATTTCTGTAGATAATTCTTCACTCCATTTCAGCCTATGGTAGAATCTGTTTTCCTGGAAATGAAGTAGTGTTGTTGTTTTTTCACATGACTGAGTTATTCTTTTTGTAAATGACAAAAGGTAATATTTATTCATTATTTTTCAAAGGATTTAGAAATTTTAAAATGAAGATCACAGTCTCTGTGTTCTCCTTGCTTAATTAATTTCCCCAAAATAATACTTAACATGCACCCAGATTTATTGATATTTCTGAAATATTGGAAAAATATTTTATTATAATTTGGCACCATGCTTAAGACTGCTGAAGAACTATTTCTGCACTGGCACCTATAGCTACCAATGTAAATAAACTAGGATGAGATAAATTTTTGGTTTATGTGAGATTAATATTTGTCTTTTCTTAGCCTTTACTCAAGTGTTAACCGTTAAATAGTCCATCCCAAAACATCATATAAAGTAAGTTGTTCTATACTGTATACTAGATTTCACTTAGGTTCTTAGAATCTGTTTTTCTTTTTTCTATCTATGTTTAAAAGACAAAGCATATTAAACAATGAAATGCAAAGGAAATACCAAACCTGTTACAGTTAAGGCATACTTAACTTTAAAAGAAGTATTTAAAAGAAACATTTCATACTCTCTTTTTTTTTTTTTTTTTTTTTTAATTTGATTTCAACAAGAAGATACTAGTTTTCAGAAATGGCTAATTTCATCATATATTTGATGATCAACACTAGCAACTCTTTATGAGTTATTTAGGCATTGATATGACAACATCACTATAGCATCACTGGCCAGGAAGTACTGGAGATTTCACCACAGGCCTGGTCTAATGAAATTGCCCTATTAATGTTAGCAGGAGAAATGTTCAAATAAATAATTGCTGATAATCTGAATATGACTATCTAAATCAGATCATTTGACCTCCTGACATTTCACTACCATGTAGCCATTTGAAGAACATCTATTTTCTAAGAAATATGCTCCTAGAACCATTAAATATCAACTGAACAGTGAAGATAAAAAAAAAAGAAAAAAGAAAAGTATGTCTTTTTGCAGAAAATGGTCAAATTTTTCTTTCCACTTTATAAAGTTAAAAAGATAAAAAATTTATGAGGTTTTGTAAATGCTGACAGTCTGTGTTTGAACTGTCTTTTTGGAAGTCTTAACAAAAAGCTTTTCTATTATATTGAAGTCCTACCTTAAGCCAAGATGTAATAAAATGGGATTTCACAAACAATAGTCTAAGTAGTGATAAAACATAATGCATTATTGTTCTGCTTGAAACTTCAGTTATTTTTCTGTGAGACCCCTTTGTGTTCTCTACACCACACAGAATGTGAATGTTTGGTTTTACACATTAAATGTGAGCAGTCCCATTAACAACACTAAGATTTCTGAAGAGATATAAAATTAATCTCAAGAGATGACAATTCTGAAAATAAATAAATAAAAAAAAAGTTGCTCTACACTAGATTACAGTTATCTGAATTTGAATCAGACTTTTGTCAGTACCTCAGTGTTTATGAACTTTCAATATTTTTTAAAGGGTAGGGACACTACTCAGCATTTGTGTAGCTAAAATGAATACAATATGTTATCTTTCTCAGCAAATTTACACTGATGTTTAGTCCTGGTTATTCTTACCAGTTTAGAGACTGACTGTGAATTATGTCAAGCCATATTCACCCTCTGGTATGGAGACCAACTGTGGGATGAGTTTTGCCTCACTCACTTTACTTGCTCCTTCAACAGAGCAGTTCACATTTGTAAGAGATTAATCAGTACTAATGTTTCAACAGTTCCAGACCTCCACTGTTGGGTGTCACATGCCTGAAAAAAATTAGCAAAGTAATTTCATTCTGTTCAGCATTAGCTGGGAAGTGGTTACACAGCAATATACCTGTTCTCAGACAAAAAGGAGATAAATAGAAAAATGATAAAACTGTTGGAGAATTAAATTTTAAAATCAGAGACCTAGTCACCTTCAGCCTGGAGAAGAGAAGACAAATCATTCTCATTACTCAAAAAGAAGGAGAAGCTATGGCAAACAAAAAAAAAATTGATTAAATATTACAAGGAGAAAATACTTTCACAGGTCTGAAATGTATGCTGTATCTCTCTCCTTTTCACAGCTTTTCTAGAAAAAGTGTCATGCTTGACTCTCCCACCTTCTACTATACAGAAGATAAAACATTAAAATGTTTTGTCATAGAATTCCTCATTTTACTTTCCATGTCTTGCTATGAAGCTTTCAGCAGGTCCAAAAGGCCATGGATACTTTCTTAGAGACTTATTTCCTTGAGAAATATCCAACAGATATTTCTTAAGATGTTTGAAGTAACCTAATAAGAAAGATAAACTAAAGGTCACAAAGGCACACCATTCATCTAACTAATTTCTTCTTTTCTTCAATGTTATTTCTTGTAGCAGAAGAATAGTTTCCTTTTCATCATCCACTCTTTGCCACAAATTTTATTAACAATAAGCTCTCACATATGTTATGCCTATGTGTACACAGAGACACAGCCTTTGAATAATTAGTCATTCTTCTCTACTCATACCAAGTCAATTTAAATGCATGTTTTGCAAACAATCATCTTTATTTATTGATTTTGACCTGGAAAAAAAAAAATGTTAAGTAGACTAAACAATGTAAATTTGACACATAACTTTCATCAAAGTACAATTTCTTCCCACTTCTGCATAAATCTATTACATGTCTCCAGTGGGACACCTACTGAGCAAACATACAAAATTATGTTTACTGGAGATGTAAAAATGCTCATCAGCGTGGACTGCAGACATAATTTCTATCTATACCCAAGGCAAAAGCCCTTGGGTATATACTTACATTTCCCACTTCTATGAAAGGCTATAAAATTCTAGGACCTCACAATTTGTATTTCTCCAATGAATATTCATGCAAACCCTTCTCATCTTGATCCACTGCTAGCATTATTGTATGATATCTGGAGTAAGTACCTTACTCTGACTGTACTTTCTTATTTATACCTCAGTGTAGATGTAGCTTGAACTGCTAGGCATGCACCTTCATGAGAAATAGTTTGAGGTAAGCAACCAATTTTGTTAAAAAAATAAATAGCATATAGAAATGAGTACTACATTGTGAAATCTTTGACTGGTGAAAAAGTAAATGACCATTCCTTAAAAATTCATTTTAATTTCCTTCATAAGGAAAAAAAAAGGATTTTGAAGAAAAAAAGGAAGAAGTAATTTTTAAAAAGAGAGGAATAAGGACTGCTTTAAAACTGAAGTTAGTGACCAACCAAATGTAAAGAAAGAATAAAAGTAATTAAGAAAAAAAGAAATAAAGCATAGGGTTTTAAATGGAAAATCAGCAATAGACCATGTCAACCAATTAGCAGACTATGTAGCAGTAAAATGCAAATTCTCTTCTTAATTCATTCTTACTTCCAATCAATGTTTCCTGCTCTTCCCTTAAGACATTGTAACATTCTCATCATTTTCTTAAATTCACACTAGAAGTCACTGAAGTACTTTCCCTTCTATATTCTGTGCCATGACTAGTTTAAAACTCATTCAGCACTGTATAAGCATACATAGTGATAACTATTCCAATGGAATGCATTTTATGATTCATATTAAACCGTTTTAACATGGAACATAATCCACCACTCAAGTTCCACATTGTGTTGTTGTTTATTCCCATGCAAATTAGTTGAATAATATATCTTCATACCTCCTTTCTAATGGAATATATTATAAGAAATCAATGAATAATCACATCTGTTATTCTAACATTACAAAAAACATTCTAATACAAAAAATATTTAATAAGGTACAGGTAAGTTACAGCTGATAGAAATACATTCTGACTCAAGAATGCTTCCAATTTAAAACACTTTTTAATGACAAGGATCAATAAAGCTTCTACTGAATTAAATGTAAAAAGAATATCCTCCTCAATTTTAGGTCATATTTATCCACATGGCACACTGTTCTGAAAAAATTTGCATTGGTTAATACCCTCTTGTGGTGGGTTGACCCTGGCTGGATGCCAGGTGCCCACCAAAGCCGCTCTATCACTCCCCCTCCTCAGCTGGAACGGGGGAGAGAAAAATATAACGAAAGGCTCATGGGTCAAGATAAGGGCAGTTTAATAAAATGATAGCAAAGGTTGTGCGCGAAAGCAAAGAAAAAACAAATGATGTTACTCTCTACTTCCCATCAGCAGGCGATGTCTGGCCACTTCCTGGGAAGCAGGGCTCCAGTACGCGTACTGCTTGCTCCGGCAGACAAAAATGCCCCCCCCTCCGTCTCCCTTCACTTAGCTTTTATATCTGAGCTGACGTCATATGGTATGGAATATCTGTTTGGTTAGTTGAGGTCAGCTGTCCTGGTTATGTCCCGTCCCAAGATCTTGCCCTGCCCCAGGCTGCCATTGAGGGGAGGGCAAAAATGTTGGAGAGACAGCCTTGATGCTGTGCCAGCACTGCTCAGCAGTAGCCAAAACACTGGTGTGTTATCAACACCTTTCTAGCTACAGAGCTGCAGAGCACAGTGCTATGAGGGCTGCTATAGGGAGTACTAACTCCATCTCAGCCAGACCCAATACACCTCTGCAGACTCCTAAAGTAATTAAGACACATTGGTCATTCTCAGGAATGTACTAATTCAGTTAGATGATGTACAGCACTGCAGGATTTCGGCATGTCAGTCTTTTGGACATACGAAGTCTAATAAATACAGAGTAAACATACCAACTAACTATTGCGATAGAGGGACCATGTCTGTAAGAATTAAAAAAAAAAAAAAAAAATTTGTCAGGTTTTGAAGAGAAACAGCAGTAGT
Source organism: Astur gentilis (assembly GCF_929443795.1). Classification (NCBI taxonomy): domain Eukaryota; kingdom Metazoa; phylum Chordata; class Aves; order Accipitriformes; family Accipitridae; genus Astur; species Astur gentilis. The sequence continues at coordinate 28,983,471 of NC_064887.1, forward strand.
ATCTACAACTTAAGGCAGTGTTTGGTAGAGCCATGACAATTTTCTAAGAACTATTGGACCTATTGAAACCAAAGGAAAAGGGGATAGACTCTACTAATCCCAGCAAAGAAAGTACAGCCATCCTATTGAGAAACTATGTTGGTTTCTCAAAAGCAGATAAAGGCTAATGGTATCTAAATCTACCAAGATATTTTTTCTTTCTATGTGTAATTGTCATTTATTTCTTTTGACAGAGCTTCCAAGAAAAATTAAAACTTGACTTTCAGAGTTGGTCAAATTTTGTCTTAACTTGTTGGAAGATTAACTAACTGTTCTACTGTTAATGTGCTAGGAGTAGTTCTCATTGTATACTGGAATACATGACACTGTATTTGCAATTCTTTAATAGCAAATGCCATTTTCTTTCTTTCTTTTTTTTTTTTTTTTTTTTTAATACTGAACAAGCATACAGTAAAGGCACACAAAATGCAAAGTAAATGTTACTACAGCAAAATCTGCTCAGTGAAGTTCAGCTAACAGTTCAGTTGCCCTTTTCGACTAATTGGGAAGATTGTTTGAAAGAGTCATTGCTGATTTTTACGACAGCTACAAGGATAGTATAGGGACCTACTTCAAGGTGATTTAACATATAAAAAAGATATTTCTGTGCTTATTGTTTTTCACAGGTGAGTACCACGCTGATTATGGATCAACCTTCATTTTTTGTGGAAATGCTACATGACATTTCAGAGAAGGGGTTCCTCTGCTTTTCAAAACCACTGCACCTTTCTGCATGCATCAGGTGCTCAGGTTACATAGACGTCTGCAAAATGAAGAATCAGGTCCTCTGGACCACTGACCCAACAAAGTCTCACCAGGGTCTGTATTGTCCCTCATTTCTTACTACTCTTGTTTCTGCTTCAAATGGGATTTTTATTTCCTTAATTTGCTCTGTACCACTTCTCCTCTGCTCTCTTTCCACACTTATTCCTCTCTTTTGCTTCTCACGAGACTTTTCTGTAACCAGGATTATGTGCTTAATGTAGAAAGGGACTCTGAATTTTTAATTTTTCCAATAATTGATTATTGCACTCGCATTATTTTTTTGTGATGTCATCAGAATTTCCAGCTGAACACAAACAGGATCCTTTATCAGAAGCAAAGAAAGATTGCTTTCTCTTTTCTAGTTCCAATCCAAAATGTGGTTCTCACAGCCCTTCACCGTTTTCATAACCCATCTTTTTCACATAAGATCTGGTGTCCCCAAGCAAATCACATATCTGCATAGTAGAACTTCTTGGAGAGGAGTAGGGGAGCTGTGGACATACTGAGTAAATAGAACAAATGTTGAAAAAAAGAAATGAGCACTAGTACAAAGAAAGTTTTGTTAACTGTGACTCTTTAACCCATGTTAAAAGTTAGGTGGTAGTAACTTCTTGCATACAAACCACCATGCACTGTGACCCATTCTTGGGGGCACATAAGGACATTAAAAATGTACTGGTAGTGAAGGTCAGGGAACCTAATGATGTCAGGGAGGCTGGAGATTAATTTGTTAGAGATACAATTATTACTTTTGGAAGAACTAAAACAGAGATATTAGCCAAGCTAGTAATGGAAGAAATATAAGAGAGCCTAAGGTGTTGTCAAGTTGATGAGCTGAAAGATGTTTTGACTTAGTTTTCAGTTTTATTCCTTTTAACTTGTACGGACTACAGAACCTGTGTTCAGTGAGTAATTAACCTCCAAGTTACAATTTAGAAATCAAATGCATTACAATGTATAGGAGAATCTGAGTCTCGGGCTGTAATGCCTGAGGAATCCATTTACCAGCTAGGGAAAGAGTTAAGAATTCAGAAATAAAACTTTGACTTCTGTGGAGACTTTCCAGAGCCATTTACATAGAGGCATAAATTGGTTCTGTATAAGAAGTCAGTTCCAATTTTGTTTCCATTTGTTATACTCCATTAGTTAAAACTCACCTTTAAATGTACAGTAAGAAAGCTGATGATGCCACAATGATATTTAAATATTTGAAAATAGATTTTTAGCTAGTAAGATCAGAATATTCCCAGTGACATCAGTGGAATTTTATGTCAGCTGAGAGTCTTACTACTCTAATTAATTCTTTCCTTTCTCCAAACACAATTATCATTTCAGTTACCTGCAGTTTAAATCATAAATGATACTACAAATCTATTTATCCACTGAAAAATCTGTATAATACCAACACACTTACAGGATGTGTTTTAGATGTATCATCTATTCTAGTGGGAAAAAAGATAGCAATAGGGATTCAGAGGAAACATAGCTCCCTAAATGGAGAAACCAATTCATCTCTCAGTCCTTACCTTTTGAAGTGCCTTCTTTTTATTAGGAAATTTAAAGTGCTTAAGTATAATTTTGAAAAAAATACAGGTGAGTGACAAAATGTTGATCAAAGAAATTACTACAGATGATGATACATTGTGTTCAACATCTTAATGAATTTGTGGGCAGACTATAGCATTTAAAATGTCTAGCTGAAACAGTATGCAAACCAACAGGACTCTGACTGTACTGGGCTGCCTGCCCTTCATTAGTTAACCTAGGCAAAAACATGCATTTGTGGTCCAAAGAGTAACGGAGTCTGACAACACATTATAAACAAAACTTTATTGAGGCAGTGAGAAAGATGAGCAGCAATGCACATAGAGTATCACCCAATCACTGATAGCAAACATAAAAGAGGGCCTACGTGACAACACTGGCCAAGGGGTAGGATGTCATTCTACCCCTTGATTCTCACAACATCTCGAGTCCCAGGTGCATCACAAGCTGGGTGCATATATGGGGAGGTTCAATACGTATCAGTAATTTTAGGTGGTGGTTGCTCAGGAACCATTCAATGCCGATCATAGGCTCTGGAACAGATTCATTTAATATTTGCCACATGACTCGCAGCTGCTCAGGAAGGACATATGATGCGCAGAAGCAAAAAGCAGTACCCAGAATCACCTCTATCAAGTATCAGCTGTGCAAGCATCCAGGAGGTGAATACTATAGTGTCTGCCCAATTACTACCAGAGAAGTTGAGAAAGAAATTACAATTCAGGGTTCGTATCTGCTTTTATCCAGTGGCCCTTAACTCCGTTTGGGGAGTGGCTTAACCATGACTAGGAAAATGCTTTACAACACCACGTAGAAATCTAGGCTCATCGTGGACATCATCACTTCCTGAAATATAAAAAAATCACTACTTGGTCAACCTGAAGGGGTGGCCACAGATCTGATATTGAGATTTCGGCCCCGGTGTCCACAGCAAAGGTGACCACATGCCATGCATTCACAACAACTTCTGACCGGGGCAGGACATAAGGTAAGCAAAAGTAATCTGCCCGAAAACAGAGCTAGGAGGTAGATCTCCACCCAGTGATTGATACACACCCACTAGTTGTCTAACAGTGCCTTAGAGAGAGGAAAGAGGGACAAAGAGATTAACACCAGGGAACTGAAAGGTGCTACAGGCCTCATGGAGGACACCTGCTGATGGCCATTCAAAAGCCACAATAAACCATTATTCAGGAATTTAGCAATATGTTGGGGGCAGGGTAAACCCAATTTTCAGCAGAGGCCACCAGAAGCAGCACCCCTCTGGCCAGCAGAAGTGTCCTGTCCTCTGCCAGCATAAGGATTCCTCTGCATCTGAAAATGCCTATGTCACAGGGGGAATTAAAAATGAGAGAGAGGTTCAGATTACTTATAGAATCACCTCCAATTGTATTAGCAATAGAAAAATTATTTAATAGAAATTTGTATAAAAGTGCGACTTCACAGAATTCATTAGCAAGGTTCACTCTATTACTTAGTACATGGATAAAATCCACACAGGAAAACTAAATCAGTATCAAACTAAACTTATGTATATAGGGACCGAAACTGCAATACAGTAAAAGGAAATGTGGGAAAGGGTAAGGAAGACCCTCTTGTTGAGTCACAAGGTTCAGAGAAGAGCCCCTTGCTTACTAAACTCCTGTTGGAGTCTAGGTGTGGCTGGATCGACTCCTAGTCCCAGACTTGGTCTATGGTTTATATCTAAAGGGATTATGAATATAATAGCAGCCTAAATTGCATTTACAGTTGAATAAAAATCACAACAGTAAGTATAAATTTGAAAGTATTAACATAATAAAACTTATAATATACTTGCTATAACTTACTATAGACTATTCAAGTATACACACATGCATAAAGACATTAAGAGAAATACATATAAGAGAATAAAGGAGAATGAAAGAGAGTAAAAGAGAAAGAAAAAGAGGTATAGCTGTTAAAAATTCCCCTTGAGGTCAGTGAAAATATTCATGCCAAATGCTTAGGCATTTGTCTCAATGGGAGAAGGGTCGAGCCTCAAGGAGCGAAGAGAATCAGCCCAGGTCACATTGGCTTTCAGTGATGGACCTCCGATTTTCGCAAACAGGAAAGTTTACGAGCTCTGAGAGGTGTCCCACGCAGAGGGAGATGTTGGTCCCAGCCCACTGTAGTCCAGGAGAGCTTAAAGGACCTCACTTAGTATCACTGTTTATAAGCTTGGGAGATGATTGACTTTCATCATTAACAAGTTTCTAGAATCCCAGCTGCACTGGAAAATTCTGAGACTGTTGGAGAATAACTCAAAACATAGATATGGGATGCTCCAAGATTGTCAGGAGAGGACTAGAATGTCTCAAGGTTGTTATGAGAGAGAACTGGCTGCAGGTAGTTATGAGAACTGGCTACCTCTAATCCCATCCTTCCACCTCCACCAGGCAGCAGGAGTCCTTGAGATGCACAGCAAGGCTCCCTGTCTTAGCTGCATGAGGGTTCCTGGCACAGTCAAGGGTCGCTTAACTGCCCGACTCATCACACTTATGCTAAGGCCTAGCAAGCATTCCCAAGTTCGTAAATCAGCCTGGAGAGGGGGGAAAAAAAATACACCACCACAACCTTACATGGCAGTAGTGTGCCTTACACATCATCTCAGATGATGTGGGTGATACCCTGCCTATGTGACAAAGCTTGGCTAAGGGGCAGAAAGGATATATGTCTATGGGCAGGCTATATCTTTAAAAATGGTAAGCTGAAATAATACCTAAAATAACAGGACTCTAACTGTACTGAGCTGCCAGCCCATCATTAGTTAAACTAGCTGATGAAAAGAGCACTTAAAGTTAGCAAAATTTTCCTGTGAAGGCAGAAACATTAATTGCTTGGGCAAGAACTAAAATTGGAGTGCAAACAATCATTCATAATATGGGCATGTTGGGTATAAATTTAACATGTGCTGTGGCAGAGATTTGTAGGATTTTTAACCGGTATTGTTTAGATGCAAATGTTTACTGTCACTGACCATCATATTGACATCACTATCATATTGAAAGATATTCAATGAATTTTAACATTGGAGTGAAAGGTGAGCAGAGCACACCTGGAGTTTAACAGTAGATCATTAAAATGATTGATCCCATTGTTTCCCATAAAAGAAAGCTATGCACTGTGCACATGTCTAGAAGAACCTAACACTATTGTTATAAATGCAATCTAATTAAAAGGAGACACCACTACTTCTATAGCATTAATTTTTTTTTCCTAAAACTCTGAAATATTCAAACCATTATCATATTTCCCTGTTTTATTACAATTTGTTTGGTGATTTTCATTAATTCCTCAGCATATAGGTTTCCATATTGACTCTACTGCCTCAGAGGGCCAGCTCACTCAAAATCTACTGAATTTGCCTGAGTGGAACGTGTTTTAAGAATAACATCCATTCAGCAATATAGAACTTGACAGTAAAATTGTTCACTACAGTTAGGGGTACAAGTTATCTGAAACAGAAAGAATGCAAGCAAAAAAAGGAACGACAAGCAACTAACAAAATACTAAGTCTGAAGTATTTTAAACGGCCTTAGAATATGTCTACCTGCTTTAAGTTCTAATTTTTTTGTTTGCTTAGCAAACTGTTCAGTCTCAACAAATGAAATCAGAGGTCAACAAGCAAAGAAGCTGTTAATGTATTATAAAAAAGGAGGAAACTGTTACTGAAACATTTGTTCGAAAACAGCTAATCTCTTACTACTTGTTCATCCATTGTTTTAATTGTAAATATTAGATTAACAAAATACAAAAAGCAAGATTTGTAATTTCTCAGATAATTAAAAAAATCACCTTAGTTCTTTCAGTCCCATACCAGAAATTTTATGAATTTGTATTTACTGTATGTGAAATAATTGTTTACATAACGATGAATAAGGAGGGAATTGGATAAAACTATAAAATAACATTAATGATTGCTGTGGTTTAAGCCCAGCCAGTAACAAAACATCATGAAGCAGCTCCCTCACTCCTCCCCCTGGGCACTGGTGGAATGATGAGGAGAAAATATAAAGAAAAGCTTGTGGGTTGAGACAAGGCCAGGGAGGGATCACTCACCACTTGTGGTCATGGGCAAAAAACAGGCTCAACTTGGGGAAGAAACATAATCAATTTAGTTTACTACAAATCAAATCAAAACAAGGATACTGAGAAGTAAATCCAAATCTTAAAACACCTTCCCCCCACCCCTCCCTTCTTCCCAGGCACAACTTCATTCCCGAATTCTCTGCCTTCTCTCCCCAGCAGTGCAGGAGGATGGGGAATGGGGGTTGGGGTCAGTTCACCACACCTTGTCTCTGCCGCTCCTTCCTCCTCAGGGGGAGGACTCCTCACTCTTCCCCTGTCCCAGCGTGGGGTCCCTCCCACAGGAGACAGTTCTCCACGAACTTCTCCAACGCGAGTCCTTCCCATGGGCTGCAGTTCTTCACAAACTGCTCCAATGTGGGTCCCTTCCATTGGGGTGCAGTCCTTCAGGCACAGACCGCTCCAGTGTAGACTTTTCCATGGAGTCATGACCATCTTAGGGGGACATCCCCCTGCTCTGGTGTGGGCTCCTCCCCATGCTGTAGGTGGGCATCTGTTCCCCTGCTAACCTCCATGAACTGCAGGGGCATCAACCTCCTCCGGTACATGTCCTCCCCCTCCTTCTTCACTGACCTCAGTGTCTGCACAGGAGTTTCTCTCACATTCCAATCACCTCCCCCACTGCAGGTTTCCCTTATTAGATCTGTTCTCTCAGAAGGGCTACCACCGTTACTGATTGGGTCAGCCTGGGCCAGAGGCAAGCTCGACTTGGAGCTGGGGAACTTTATAGCAGCTTCTCACAGGAGCTACCCCTGTGGCCCCACCCCCACTACCAAAAACCCCACCATACAAACCCCAAACAATGATGAAACCTAAAACTTTTACATTTGCCTTTGAAGTCTGCCAGTCTTTTTCTGTGGCTATTGCATGAATGAAGATAAACTTAGCTATGGAAAGAAAAGAAAGGAATTGAGCTGTTTAATCTTCTTATACTGATAATTGCAAGCTGTGATAATTCTTTATACTCTGTGCTTTTATTGCTTTCATATGACAAGGCTTAGAAAACCCTCAGTATTTTAGTTTAAACACATTCTGCTATTTTTAGAGATTGCTTCTTACACTTTTCCTTGTATTTTACTGATCAGCAAATTTGGGGGAAGGTGGAAACGTCATTATTCTCAGACACAGAGTCTCAGACAGTTTTAGTTTTTCTTCCTTGTTACAAGTAGTAAACCAAATGGTCATCTAGTGCATATTTCACCAGACAAAATCTGCCAGGCCTTAGAAGGTGATCTTGGTTTCCCTTCTGCATCCCCATTGTTGTGGTTGAAGATTTTGCTTTGCACTGAAGACTAGTGGCTGAGAAAAGTTTATGGCATAAAGTGGAACAGGGAAGCAAAGCAGTCTTTTTGTAATCTTGCGGATTTGACGTGCTTTATGTCCTGCCTTTTATCGTAAGGAGATGTACTCTGGCCTGCTTTTCCTTATGTTTTACCTTCCTTATAATGTGTTTCTATGTAAAAACAAGAACTCTGAAGTAAGAGATTTTGGGAGGGGTGGTATTTAAAAATCTGACTTTGTTAAATAAAGGTGTTCAGACCATTAGCTTTATAGCACTTATGGCGCTTGGTACAGAGAAGGTCACAAAATCGTCTTTTAAGGGGCCTCCAACATGAACACAGAGGTTACTGCAACTAGTGATTTCCTCAACAACATTTATTTGAATACTAACTCAAGAAAGTTGAAGACTTCACAATTGCCCATGGAACAGAAGACTCGTAAAGACATGAAAATGTGAAACTTTTTCCTGAGCAACAATGTCAAGCCTTTGCCTCAAATGCAAGAGGTAATAACATAAGCAAATACATTGCCATTATCCAGATAAAAAACAAGTTCATATCTGCAGGGTTTTCCTGGCAGTTCATAGATTTTCCTTACTATCCTACAAACTCAGGAAACAAAAAAGAAGAACACTGTCACTGAAAAATTACTCCTCAGTCAGGGCTTTATTGTATATTCAAAAGTCATACAACATTTCACTATTTCTCCTAACTAGTAAGAAGGAAGGAGAAATTCTCATCCTGGAACAGGAATTATATGGGATATGATGCACTAAATCTAGTTAAGCATCAACTAAACTCAACTAAAGATCATTTTTGCAAAGGGTATTCTTCTTCCATAGTTTTAAACTTTCAGTGAAGCTGGATGAAACAGTAATTAAGAACAAGTATTATGAAGAGATGATGGAGAGAAAAGCAAAAGAAAATTTTTGTGGGTTCAAGGACTGTAATTATTGTAGGATTTGGAGATGGGGATTCAATCTTGTTTCTTGTGCACCACAGTGAAAATTAACAGCATAATTCTTCCACTATTTTCATCTTCATTTTTTTCTTCTTATGTTTTTTTATCACAGGAGAGGTCAGTAGAGGCTTAAATGATAGTGCCTTGGCTACTTTTAAAGCAAGCTTTATTGTAGGGGTTCATTGCATCTCAACTGAAGATGTCACTGTTACTCTAATTTATAAAGACATTATAAAATGTCTCAATGAATGCAATCTTCAAATCCTTCCTTTATTCTGAACTTTAAATTTTACTCTTGTAAAGCATCCTTTCATGTGAATGGAAGATCAGAACATGACAAGTTCACCCAAATGCACTACAGAAGCATATTAGATGGATGTTTTGTTTGCAATCACAAGGAAAAGTTACTATTGACATTAAGTTCAAAAGTCTCACCAGGACATAAAAAGGAGTTTTATATGTCTTATTAACTTGCTTTTATATCCATATTTTTAGATTAGAATCAGAGCTGGGGCTTTTTGTATTAAAGTAAAATAAATCAATTAGTCTAAAGCTGGAGTTAGAAGCCTTTGTACGTAAATCTAAAGGAATTCTTATGATATTTGTTTACCCTGGAGCCATTGAAAGTTGCCAGAGTAAAAAGAAGCACTGAAGAAAAGGACCATTCAGAAAGGCTGAGTGATGAGAGATTACTTCCAAGTATTTACTTCATCTCTTCTGAGTAGCAGGTCTGACGTTTTTTTTCTATTGCTAGAGGTACCTTGTACCCAGTTTTTATTTTTCATGTTTTTGTAAAACAAAGCTCTAAAGTTTGGGATCTGATGTGTTTTTTCATATGCCCACTTTGAAGCAAAAAACTTAACCAATTGAAATATGCAATAAACACATAAGCATTGAAGAGCAGATAAAAAGCCCTTAAAGCAAATTTCAAAAGCTGTTAAAGGGGTCACAGAACTGATGTAAGTGCCAAAACTGGTCATTCCAGAAGCATGCGGATCTGAGTTAACAAGTTTTATAAATCTGAACAAAGCAGGAAAGGAAGAGAAATATGTATTTTTTCTAATATAGGTGTGTACGTCATTCAATGTCTTGTCCTGCGGAGCACCTGCTTCTTATGTGCTAGATAGTTGTTTGGAACAGTGTCAGAGAGACCTCATGACAAATTGGATTTGTAGCACTGAGCAAACACTGAACACAATATGTGGCTCAGAAGCTCTATCACTGAAAAAGGATGCAGTTGAAAACTCCCAGTTAACATGAATACTAACAGAAAACCTTCATCTGTACAGCACCTGCAAAGGGTTTAATTATGTTCCAGTACTGCACTGCAGCTGATGGAGAGTTACAGCTGTATTTGCTGCTGCACATCCTTTTGGGATGTGTGTAGAAGGGTGATACAGTCTGCAGCTGCTTGAAATCAGCAGCCAATTTGCCATCTGTCTTTCAGTCAGAATGTGACCTACTCCAAGTGCATCCAAAATCTGACCTTAAGTGAACATGACAAAGAGTGGACAATGCTCTTGGCAGTAGCTGAACTCTGAGAGTTCAACTAACAGAGGCAACCAACAGACACAGCAGTTTGTTAACCAGCCTCTGGGTTCTACTTTGGGAACTTCTGGATCAAAGGACCCTCTTCACCCACGTCTTTAACACCAATGATGGGGCCTAGGCCCCCTGGAGCCATGGTTGGAGGACTGCAACTGAGGGAGTGACAAGCTCCAAGCTGACTTTGAATTTGTACAGTATTTGCTGCTGCAACTGAATGCAAATAAGTCTATAGGGCTCAATGGGATTCGTCCCAGGGTACTGAAAGAGTCGGCCGATATTGTGAGACCTCTCTCCTTTCTGTATCAATGGTCTTGGGAATCTGGAGAGGTCCTAGTTGACTGGAAGCTAGCAAATGCTCTTCCAATTTTTAAGAAGGGCAAGAAAGAAGATGCTGTGTCGTGGTTTAACCCCAGCCAGCAACTAAGCACCACACAGCCGCTCACTCACTCTCCCCCATCCAGTGGGATGGGGGAGAAAATTGGGAAAAAAGAAGTAAAACTCGTGGGTTGAGATAAGAACGGTTTAATAGAACAGAAAAGAAGAAACTAACAATGATATTGATAACACTAATAAAATGATAACAATAGTAATAAAAGGATTGGAATGTACAAATGATGCGCAGGGCAATTGCTCACCACCTGCTGACTGACACCCAGCTAGTCCTGGAGCGGCGATTCCCCGCCCCCACTTCCTAGTTCCTATACTAGATGGGACGTCCCATGATATGGAATACACCGTTGGCAGTTTGGGTCAGGTGCCCTGGCTGTGTCCTGTGACAACTTCTTGTGGCCCTCCAGCTTTCTCGCTGGCTGGGCATGAGAAGCTGAAAAATCCTTGACTATAGTCTAAACACTACTGAGCAACAACTGAAAACATCAGTGTTATCAACATTCTTCACATACTGAACTCAAAACATAGCACTGTACCAGCTACTAGGAAGACAGTTAACTCTATCGCAGCTGAAACCACGACACCCTGGTAATTCTAGGCCTGTCAGTCTCACTTCAATGCCTGGTAAAATTATGGAAATTATTCTGGGAGTTATTGAAAAACACTTGAAAAACAATGCAACCATTGGTCAAACAAACATGGGTTCATGAAGAGAAAGTAATGCCTTACTAATTACTATCCTTTTATGACAAGGTTACCCACCTAGTGGACAAAGGGAAGGCAGTGGATGTGATTTTTTATTTTAGCAAAACTTTTGATACCATCTCTCATCATATCCCTCTGGATAAAATGTCCAGCATACAGCTAGACATACACAAAACAATGAGTGAACAATTAGCTGACAGGTTGCGTAAATGGGTAAAGATTAAATGTGGTAACATCTGGCTGGCAGTAGTGGTGTTTCCCAGGGTTCAATTTTAGGGCCAGTTGTCTTCAATGTTTTTATCAAACCTGAACACAGTTGTTGAGTGCACACTAAGTAACTTTGCTGGCAATACTAGATTAGGAGGAACCATTGATTTCCTCAGGAGTAGAGAAGCCTTACGGACAGATCTTGATAGATTAGAGCACTGGGCAATCACCAACCATATGAAATTTAACAAGGACAAAAGGCAGATTTGGCACCTGGGATGATGTAATCCTGGATGTACATACAGACTGAGGGACCAGAAATGGATCTGGGGACTTTGGTTGATGTTAAGCTCGGTATGAGTAAACAATGTGCCCTGGCGGCCAAAAGGGGCAAATGTATCCTGGGGTGCATTAGGCACAGTACAGCCAACCAGTAAAAAGAAGTGGTTGTTTCAGTGTGGCCTCATTGCTGTCTACAACTTCTGTGTGAGGGGGAGCAGAGGAGGAGGTGCTGGTCTCTTCTTTCTGGTGTCCAGTGGCAGTACATTCTCCTCCCTCCCCCCCATCCTGCCAGCAGGAAACGAAACTTCTCCAGGCAGGGAGAAGGGGAAGAAAACCCTGGAGACTGCAGGTTGAAATTTGAACTGGCCAATCGAGACTCACCAGGTACACAGAGGTGACCTTCTTGGCCAATAGGGATTAACTGACCACAGGTCAGATTCAACAGGGGTATAAATGGGGTCCCACCAGAGGACATGTGGGCAGTCCTCCTCAGAGCAGCAGGTCTACAGTCAGGGACTCCCCCTTGGGTCGGGACACTGCCCTAGGTAACTACTTGAGGGAGAGAGCCCTCAGCTTTTAGGTGAGTGAGATGCGCATTTTGAGCCATCACTTTAAATCTCGGGGATTCTTAAGTCGGCTGTGTAGTATTAATTCTCTTTACATCATTGAGCCTGTGGTTTTATAAAATGTTACTGGACTTCTAACTAACTTTTGCTGAAGAATAAATCTGAGTTTTAACACCTGTTAAACACCTGGATTTGGTTAGTTGTTCATCCATAACATTTTAAATTGGCATAGTTGGCAGGATGGTGTTAATAGAGGAATTATTACGGAAGCAGGGCTGCAGCCCTTCTCCCCCAGGTCTGGAATAGGAGAAGGAGAAGTGGTCTGACTCAGCAGCAGTCGTGGATAGAGTAGAACTATGCCACAGACCTTGTTGAGATGGTAAAGGCAAAGGTATTATGTGTGCTGTCCTGGATGCCTGCTTGATTCAAGCACAAAACCAAAAAAGTTATTTTGTTCAATGGCAGGGGAAAATGGATAGATTGAAAAGGTAATAATGCTAAAAAGCAAGAAGAAATAGATTGTTTGAAGGTGGAATTGAGAAAAGGGAAGGAGCAGATGCGTTTTTTGGGAAAAAAGATTGAAAAGATGCTGGCACAAGCAAAAAAAACACCAAACCCAGCATCACTCAAATCCAAAAGTTAATCATGGATATGGACCTTGAGGATTGGGATGGGACCATTTAGGGAGACTCTGATGGAAACAGCTCTGAAGATGTAGAGGAATTTCAAGAAACGGATGTACGACCCCTTATTAAAACAGAAAGGCACATGGGTCTGCACAGTGGGAACCTCTGAACCACTATTTGCACAACCCCTTGATCAGGACCTGAACTCAGCAAGTTACAAGCTAAGTTTTCACGCAAGCCAGGCAAAACTGAAACTGAATATTTGTGGAGAGTTTCTTTAATGGGGGCAGGGGGGGAATTGGATACTGTTGAGTGATGATGAAGCAAGAAATTACTGGGGACTGGGAGTATTTCTGAATGATGGACCACTGGGAGATCAGTCAATAACATGCCAAGTAGCTTACTGGGCTGGGGGTGTGGACCCAGGGGATAAAGGAGAATCTGTTACTATCCAGGTAAAGGGACTGTTGGAGTTAACAGAGGGAGTGCAAAAAGCTGCCTGTGTTCAGGCTATGTATGATAGAGGGCAGCAAGGGTTGCCAATGACTGCACTGGTGGATCCCCACCACCTCAGACCCCTTTTAGAGGTCTGCCGGATGCTTTAAAAATACACGTCTAGTCCCTCAGAGAAAGAATCCAGGGGGCCATTGATCATAACCAACAGAACCCCCAGGGTCCTGCCACGCATGTGATGACCTGGGAGGAAGTACTGCACAGCATAGTAGTTTACTGGTGTGAGATGGGATGGGTGGAGCTGAGCGGTGGCACGGAGGGCAGCAGGAAGGTCCAGGCAGCCAGTTGTAAACCCCGCCCTGAGTGGTCTCAATCTCGTGGGTGGGTGGACCGGAATTACGATCCCAAAAGGAACGATCTCTGGTGGAAGGCACTGGCACTGGGGGCACCCCAAGCCATGTTGCATGGGCAGTCCACTGATGACATCCAGAAGTTGGTGGAATTGCTGGAGGGGAAAGCTAGAGAACAAAGGGAAGTGCCAGCAACCCTGCCCCCTTGGGAAGAGAAATGGAAACCTTTCAAGGCACTGTGAGACGAACTGGATGGGCTAAAAAACTAGAAGTTGTGGTTTGGGGTTCAGGCCACCCAATCCACATGGTGAATAGCTGCCAATGGTCTGCTGATGAAGACCCTTATATACACATTCCTGTGGGCCCAAAACAGATAAGTTTAGAATTCTTAATCGATACAGGAGCCCAAATTAGTGTTTTAAATGAACGGCAAGCTAGTGAGCTGGGAATTAGGCCATCAAGAAAGGCTATAAACATTAGAGGACTACCAGGGGCAACAGAAAAATGCCCCAGAGCTCAAACTCAATTTTGGCTACCAGGAGAAAAGAGAATGACAGCTGTGGAAGTAGCTTTAAGCCCCTATGAGGCGAATATATTGGGATTTGATGTGCTGGCAGGCAGACAATGGGACCTACCCAATAGTAGAGTGTGGAGCTTTGGGGGCAGGGAGGCAGAGGCTATTAATGTGAGAACACTGCAGGTTGCTCCTGCACTACTGCAATCTAAAGTAACCCATATCTCTCAATACCCACTGCCAGCTGCTGTCAAACGGGGCATTTTGGAAGTAATTAATGATCTGGAGAAAAGAGAGATCATCAGTCACGTACTTTCCCCATATAATTCTCCTGTTTGGCCAATCCGCAAATCAGATGGAAGGTGGCGACTAACAATTGATTATAGAAGATTGAACAGTAATTACCTCACCTAACTTCTGCCATTCCAAGTATTACCTCAGTGATAACAGCAATACAGGCTGCAGCCTACCCATGGATGGCTGATTTAGATGTCAAGGATATGTTTTTTTATGGTACCCCTAAAGGAAGAGGACAAACCCCAGTTTGCCTTCACTTGGAAAGGGACCCAATACAATTTTAATCGACTTCCCCAGGGATATAAGCACTCCCCCACTATTGCTCACAGTGCTTTAGCCAAGTTCCTTGATGTGGTGGAAGTACCACCAGGTGTACTCATATATCAATATATAGATTATATCCTAGTCGGTGGAGACAACAAGGAACAGGTAGGGCAAGTGGCTGAGGCCATCTGGAATCTATTAGTCAAGAATGGGCTAGACATCCAATCTTCTAAATGCCAAGGTCTGGGACAAGAAATTAAATTCCTGGGGGCATGGTGGATAGCTGGAGCAGTTGCCGTACCTGACAATACTCTATCAGCTATTGAAAAGGGACAGACTCCAGGCAATAAAATTGAACTACAACAGCTGTTAGGTACTTTGGGCTACTGGAGAAAACATATACTAGGGTTTTCAGTGATTGCCCACCCTCTCTATGACTTGCTTCGAAAAAACAGGAAATGGGATTGGACTTTGTAACGTACAGAATCTCTTAACACACTGAAAGATGAGCTTAAGGCTTATCAGAGACTAGGCCCATTGCACCCACGAGATCCGTTAAGGGTGGAATGGGGATTCACTGAACATGCCTCATACTGTGACATGTTTCAAAAGGGGCGCCACAGGGACCAGCTAGACCGTTATTCTCTTCCACTGCATTTAAAGAGACTGAGTGACAATATTCAGATTGGGAGAAGGGATTCTTTCCCTCACTAGAGCAGTTAAAGAGGCTGAAAATCTGCGTACCTCACAGGATATTATAGTACAGAGTCCTTTCCTTCTCTTAAATTCAATCCTCAATGGGTCCCCTTGTCTGGAGGGAGTACCCCAAAAGGCCACATTTAGGAAATGGTATGCATACCTAGAAGGGATAAGCCAATTGCTGCCACTAAAGGAGGGTCTGACTAAGGTTTTCAAACTACAGCAACCTGTAAACCCTGACCCAACCTTGCTGGGTCAACTGTATAAACCTTCTCCAATTGAGGAGGCACCTGAATTTGTGGCATGCTCAGATATGCACCTGCCCGTCAAGTGGGATCAAAATGGCAATATAAAGCAGTGGCATTGGAAATTGGTACTGGGAAGAAAGTTGAGGAAGAGGGTGAAGGTAGTGCACAAGTAGGAGAACTATGGGCTTTATTACTGGCTGTAGAGAATGGTGCTACTATTGTCTATGTTTAAGGGTGGTTTTGAGGATTCCTGAGAAGGCTAACACACACACATTGACTATTCAGGGAAAAAGCAAGCATTTATTAACTACAGATGTGCATTATGCAAAGGGTATCTTGTAAAGTAAATTAACATACTGACCTGAGGACTGTGAGGAAGATGGAGCATCCGTACATTCTTGAGCCTTCTTGCACCGCAAGCTCAGTCCAACAATCGGTAGGTGCCAGCTCTACGTGGGCGTCCCCACAGAGGCAACAGTGACCTTGCCATACACCAGCCCGATGGTTTTTGGAAAAATCCCAGTATTTATACATTTGCAGAGGAATGGATTTCAGCACACATGGCCAGCGGGTGTCAAAACACTCCTTGGTTGCAACATAGGGACCCTCTGACACATGCGCTTGCTGGCCAGGTGTGCTGCACGAGCCGTAGTCACCCTGTCTATTGGTTCATGGGCTTTGTACATACAGCATTTTGTCATGATCCAGCAGTCACATGCCAATCATGCTCACAGCTGCGCTGTGCAACAGCCTGCTGCCTGTCCTCCCCCAGTATTGCTCAGCTCTCTTATCTCCATGGTCAGCATCCCATGCAACAGGTAACAAACCATCCAACAGCACAGTATAGCCAACCAGTCAGAAGAAGTGATTGTTCCAGTGTGACCTCATTGCTGTCTACAACTTCCTTGTGAGGGAGAGCAGAGAAGGAGGTGCTGGTCTTTTCTTTCTGGTGTCCAATGATAGGATGCGATGAAATGGCTTAAATCGTTGTCAGGGGAAGATCAGATTGGACATTAGGAAAAAGTTATTCACTGAGAGGGTGGAACTGGAACACTGGAACAAGCTTCACAGGGAAGTGGTCATGGCCCCAAGAGCACTGGTGTTCAAGAAGCATTTGGACAGTTTTCTTGGATATATAGTTTAAATTTTAGTTGCCTTGTGTGGAGTCAGGAGTTGGACTCAATTATCCTTATGGGTCTCTTCCAACTGAAGCTATTCTAGGATTCTAGGATTCTATGATATTCTGGGAAAAGGATCATTGAGGAATGCCTGGGAGCCCTCTGAGAAACTTGAGGGTGACTGCTGCTGCCAGGTAAAGACAAGGTAGGTGGAGACACAAAGATGTGGGCCAGAGGAAGTTCTAGCACCCTGTGATGAGTGTGGTCAACTGCCCTTGACCCAGGGTGCCTGGAGCCCTTGTTGCAGCTGTCTGCTGATAAGAGAGGGTCCAGCACCCTTTTAGCCGGTGCTTGGGAAAGGCCTGTCGCATTAAAGTGTAAAGAAGTTTGGCAGAAAATAAATGCCCTTGCATTCCAGCTTATCCTCAGATCTCAGAGAGGCTGGGGGTGGCTAGGTTTAATTTCTGAGTGATGTTCATTTCAACGCTGTAAGTCCAGTCACATCCAATATGTTGAACTATCACGATGACAGATGCACTTAATAGCATACTGCACTCTCAGCTTAGCCATGTTCAACGAACTAGAATTAGCAGACTTAGGGAGTTTGGTTGCATTAACGAACTATCAGGACTAGATTAAAGAGCAGCACAGTTTATTAAAGCAACAGTACAGGTTCTTTTGGCTTGCCTGTGATAAATACACTGTCTGCAAAGCATATGCAAATAATAATGCAGTTGACTACAAGCACACTAAATTATGGAAAAACTCTATAAAGATTTCTAAGTTTCCCGGGGAAGCACTTGGTATGACTGAGGTGTCGAATCTCATCCAATAGGCTTCCCTATGGGGGGAAGAGAGGTTCAGCTGGTTGACTGATCCCAGAAGTTGGCAATGTCCTCCCGACTTGTCTATGATGGTGTCTTCTCTAGCATTCCTCCTGTCTTAAGCCCTTTTATATTTTCCTATTTTTTAGGTGGAGCTTGAGTGACTCTAGTCACACATATCTTTACTTTGATTGGTATAAAGTTCTCTTGCTTTGCTTTTAAAGTCATATTCTAGAGAAAATTCAGAGCACATGCTCAGTGAGGGGTGGTTGCACCTTAGAGGCAGGTAGCTTTTGGGATGGAAGTGTGTTTTGGTATTATCCTAATGATGTAATGAGCAAAGTTCACCCAAAGGACATGGTGTTGCATGTCAGTACCCCAGAACTGGGCACGTGTGATATAAATAAGAAGTAGTGCAGTAGGTTGAAAGAACTCCCATTATTTTACCTCCTTGCTTCAGTGGATTCAATGTAGGGACCTACCATTCTTGTTCCTATGATTCCATTTCCCTGTCCCTGGGATAACAGACCCTGGCCATGACATCTCCACTCTGCTCCACCCTCCATGTTACTTTTCAGAGTCAGCACACCAAGCTTACCTGGTGTTGCTAACATAAGGTTGCAGGTTATGTTGCTTAGCGAATTATTATGGAACTGATTCCTTATGTGTCCACTCCATTCCACCCTGGAGGTTCACTTTCCCTTAAGGGGGAGTGTGACATGTCGATAAGTCACCTCCAGCAATCATTCCACAAGGCCTATGTAAAAGTCAGACCCAGAGTGCAGCCAATGTACATCAGTTTTATCAACATTCTTCTCATACCAAACTCAAAACATAGCACTATTCCAGCTACTAGGAAGACAATTAACTCTGTCCCAGCTGAAACCAGAACAGCAATGAAGTACCTACAAGGCACCATTGTAGAGAAATATCCCAAACCCTTTCTGGGAAATCAGCATACTGAGATGCATCTATGAAGTGCCTGTATGCTGATACATACAATACAGGGAATAAACATGATGACTCAGAGATCTTCATGCAGTTGCAGGGTTAGGATCTTACTGTGATCACAGAGACATGATGAGATGGCTCCCATAACTAGAGTGTTGCAATGAAGGCACTCAGGCTTTTTAGAAAGGACAGGATGGGAAGAGCAGGAGGGGGAGTTACTCTTTGAGAGAGCAGCTGGAGTGCATGGAGTTCTGCCCGTGGATGGATGAGGAGCCATCTGAGAGCTTATGGGTCAGGATTAAAGAGAGGAAAGGTAAAGGTGACATTATAGTGGGTGTCTGCTATAGGCTAGCTGACCGGGAAGAACAAGAGGATGAGGCCCTCTACAGACAGATGGGAGCAGACTCATATTTGCAGGCCCTGGTCCTCATGGGGGCATTAACTACCCCCATATCTGCAGGAGGCATGACATAGCAGGGCATAAACAATCCAGGAGGTTCCTGGAGTGCATTGAAGACAACTTCCTCACCCAAGTGATAGGGAAGCTGTGGTGGGTTGACCCTGTCTGGATGCCAGATGCCCACCAAAGCCGTTCTATCACCTTCTCTCCTCGGCTAGACAGGGGAGAGAAGATATAACAAAGGGCTCGTGAGTCTAGTTAAGGACAGGAGAGATCACTCACCAATTATGTCACGGGCAAAACAGACTCAACTTGGGGAAAATTAACTCAGTTTATTACCAATCAAACCAGAGTAGGGTAATGGGAAATAAAACCAAATCTCAAAAAACTCCCTTCTTCCCAGGCACAGCTTCATTCCTGGATTCTCTACCTACCACTCACAGTAGCGCAGGGGGACAGGGAACGGTGTTTACAGTCAGTTCATCACACATTATCTCTGCCACTTCATCCTCCTTAGGGGCAGGAGTCATCATACTCTTCCTGTGCTCCAGCATGGGGTCCCTCCCACGGGAGACAGTCCTCCATGAACTTCTGCAATGTGGGTCCTTCCCATGGGCTGCAGTTCTTCATGAACTGCTCCAACATGGGTCCCTGCCATGGCATGCAGTCCTTCAGGAGCACACTGCTCCAGCGTGGGTCCCCCATGGGGTTACAAGTCCTGCCAGAAAACCTGCTCCGTGGGCTCCTCTCTCCACAGATCCACAGGTCCTGCCAGGAGCCTGCTCCAGTGTGGGCTTCCCACGGGGTCACAGCCTCCTTTGGGAACCCACCTGCTCCGGCATGGGGTCCTCCACAGGCTGCAGGTGGATATCTGCTCCACCATGGACCTCCATGGGCTGCAGGGGGACAGCCTGCCTCACTGTGGTCTTCCCCACGGGCTGCAGGGGAATCTCTGCTCCGGCACCTGGAGCACCTACTCCCCCTCCTTCTTCACTGACCTGGGGGTCTGCAAGGTTGTTTTTCTTAAATGTTCTCACTCCTGTCTCTGGCTGCCATTTCTGCGTGCCCCGCAACTTTTTTTCCTTCTTAAAAATGTTATCCCAGAGGCACTTCCACCACTATAGTCTCAGTTTTGGCTGGCAGTGGGTCTGTCTTACAGCCAGAAGGTATTGGCTCTTTCAAACACAAAGGAAGCTTCTAGCAGCTTCTGACTGAAGCCACCCCCGTAACCCCACCATTACCAAAACCTTTCCACACAAACCCAATACAGGAGCCAACAAGGAGAGGTGCTCTGTTCGACCTCTGTATTGGGTCTGTGTGGCAAGGTTTTGGCAGCAAGGGGTGCCACAGGGGTGGCTTCTGTCAGAGTGTGCCAGAAGCTGCCCCCATGCCCAATAGAGCTAGTTCCAGCCAGCTCCAGGATGGACCAGCCATTGATCAAAGCTGAATCCATCAGCAATGGTGGTAGCACCTCTGTGATAACATATTTAAAAAGGGGTAAAAACCTCTATGTAACAGCAGGTGGGAGAGAGAAATGAGAATATGTGGGAGAAACAGCCCTGCAAACACCAAGCTCAGTGAAGAAGGAGGGGGAGGAGGTGTTCCAGGTGCCAGAGCAGAGATTCCACTGCAGCCCATGATGAACACCATGGTGATGCAGGTTGTCCCTCTGCATCCCATGGCAGTCCACGGTGGAGCAGATATCCACACTGCAGCCCATGAAGGACCCCACACCACAGCTGGTGGATGTGCCCCAAAGGATGTTGTGATCCCATGGAGACCCTGTGTTGGCACAGGCTCCTGGCAAGACATGTGGCCCACTGAGGACACATGTTGGAGCAGTTAATTCCTGAAGGACTGTACCCCATGGGAAGGACCCATGCTAGTGTAGTTCATGAAGAACTGCAGCCCATGGGAAGGTCCCACATTGGACAAGTTTGTGAAGGAATGTTACCTGTGGGTGGGACCCCATGCTAGAGCAGGGAGAGTGTAAGGAGGAAGGAGTGGCAGACACACTGTCTCCCATAAGGTCCTCCTAGATAAGCTGGTAAAGACTGGGCTGGATGAGCAGATAGTGAGGTGGATTGAAAACTAGCTGAAAGACTGCATCCAGAGGGTGATGATCAGTGGCTGGAGGCCAGTAACTAGCAGTGTACCCCAGGGGTCAATAGTGAGTCCAGTCCTGTTTAACATCTTCACTAATGATCTGGCTGAGGGGGCAGATGCTGCATCCTCAGTAAGTTTTCAGGTGACACGACACTGGGAGGAGTGGCTGATGTGCCAGAGAGTCACACTGCCATCCAGAGGGACCTCAACAGGCTGGAGAAATGAGCTGACAAGAACGTCATGAAGTTCAACAGGGGGAAGTCCAAAGACCTGCCCCTGGGGAGGAACAACTCCAGGCACCAGGACATGCTGGGGGCCACCCAGCTGGAAGGCAGCTTGACAGAAAAAGGGTTCCCAGTGGACAGCAAGTTTATCATGAACCAGTAATGTGCTCTTGCTGCAAAGAAGGCTGATGATATCCTGGGACACATTAGGCAAAGTATTGCCAGCAGGTCAAGGGAGGTAATCCTTCTTTTGGACTTGGCACTGGTAAGGCCCTGTCTCTAATACTGTGTCCAGTTTAGGGCTCCTCAGTACAAGAGAGACCTAGATATTGTGTGAGCAGGGACAGGCAGGATGCAGGAGCAACCGCAAAACCACAAATTAAATGCAAAGAGTAAATTTATTTTCATTACCTCGCAAACTGGGGGACCCCTGAAAGAGCACCTGGGCAGAGGCACACAAGCAGGGATGCAGGCACTGTGGAGATCAGTCTATGCTAGAGGATCACCAAACCTGTTGTTTTCGCCTGTATTACAGGGACTCAGACATAATTTACCACTGTGCTTTGAACTTTCCCACAGCAGGGCAGAAATCTCAAACATGTTTGATAGGGTTTCTCTAAGTCTACCACAAGCCTGTTATTTAAACATAAGGGTTCTACTTGTCCAACACACAAGGCCAAACAACAATTAGTATGATATATGTGGGTTTTGACATCCCAGCTGCAAGTCACTTGAGTGTATTCACAATCCTCCTCACCAATCTTCTATTATTTTCCCACAGTCCAATGAAGGAACCTGAAGGGGCTGGATGATCTCTCCTATGAGGAAAGGCTGATAGCGCTTTAGAATAGACTAGAATAGAATAGAATATTTCAATTGGAAGGGACCTACAACAACCATCTACTCTAACTGCCTGACCACTTCAGAGCTGACCAAAAGGTAAAACAAATTATTAAGGGCATTGTCCAAATGCTTCTTAAACACTGGCAGGCATGGGGCACTGACCACCTCTACAGGAAGCCTGTTCCAGTGTTTGACCATCCTCTCGGTAATGAAATTCTTCTTAATGTCAAGCTAGGACTGGTCAGCCTGGAGATCATACACCAAGGTATAAAACCTTTTAAAGACAGGGTGTAAAGAAAATGGCTCTTTTCAGTGGTGCCCAGTGAAAGGACAAGAGGCAATGGGCACAAACTGAAATACAGGAGGTTCCATCTGACCATCAGGAAACATGGAAACATTTTTTACTGTGAGGGTGACCAAGCACTGGCACAGTTTGCCCAGAGAGGTTGTGGAGTGTTTATCCTTGGAGACATTAAAAAAACATCTGGACATAGTCTTGCACATCCAGCTCTATGTGGCCCTGCTTGAGCTGGGCAGGTTGTACTAGGTGACCTCCAGAGATCCAAAGTCATTTTGATTCTGTATCCTTCCTGCATGGGGTAACCAGTAATTTCACCAAATTCCTCCTTCTTTGGGACTTTCCTGGACTCATCTTCATGCTTCCAAACTTAACTTACTCTAAATAAATTCTGTAGGTTAAAACTACTTTAAATTCTTCTACCTTTCCTGGGGATTTCTTAGTTCCTGCAGTGTATGAATCCATCTGTCAAGCTCTTAAACTGAACTGCAAGCACTATGTCTTGTCTTCAGTTCATCTGAGGATTAAAAATTTTAAGCCATCATATTGAAATTTAAAGAAGTTTTGCTATCATCATTCTTATCCTACCTCCTAAACTTGTGAATTTCACTTCTTGGTGAGTTGAAAATAAAGATGGACAAGGTTGATGAGCAAGCTCCTTTCTTGGGATGTAAATAATTGAATGAATAGCATAGAAAACTAAATCATTTCCATTATGTATGAATGATTGGGTCTCCAGCAGATATTATAATTTACTGCCTGCAAGTCTTAAGTATAACAATATATTGAAAATTTATATTGAAATATCTTGAAAAGAGGTTCACTCAGCTGGTATTTCTTTAAGGAGAATAGATGAAGTAAGGAAAAAGTAACGTTAGATGATACGTTGCATAAGAAATTTCCAGAAATTATCTGCACTTGAGCACTCTGCCTCCCAGCTGTTCTTCACATATGAAGCACCAGTTAAAATTACACTGAATAAATAGCCCAGTGTTTCTAAAGGCTTTTCATTCCTTTCAGTGTCTTACAGGTTGCTGTGCTAACACATCAGGTCATTATGCAAATTAAGAAATACAGCATGAAAGAAAAGGCTTTTGGCACAAATTTCATTTTGTCACGTTTTTCTGTTTCTGAAGTGTCCACACTTCTGGATATTTTATTTATAAAAGTGTTGTGCAGTATCTGTCACTTCTCCGAGATATCGTTTAAAGAGCTGAATATCTCATACCTCTCAAAACTCATAAATCACAACATTTTTTAAGTTGTTTCATTTAAACATCCAGTAAATTAATCTCATTTTGGCAGTTTGTGACTCTGCTCATACTAATTTGCCTACTGCCTACAAAATGAGGGTTTGTTCCAGAAATATTTAAACTGGGAAAGTCAAAAGTTAAAACAATACTTACTATTTTACAGTAAGGCATATTATTTCTTCAAGTAATTTTGGACACTATTTTTTCTTGAATAAAATTTATCTTATACAAAAATTATCTTTAAACGAACAGAAGAAACGTGACATAATATGAACAAATATAAATGTTTAACGTTAACAATATCTCATCACAGTTCATTACCCTTTCTATGCCAGAAAACGTGGAGAATTTGCAATGGAAACCATCTATTCGAGGGGGCTTTAACATGACATTTGTAGCTCAGTCATCTACAATTCTATCACATATAAATATAAACTACCAGGCAGATTCACAGATTTATATACTAAGTACCGTCATATATATCCTCCAATGTTTAGCAGACATATATAGTCCAGGAATCAGATACTGACTACTGAGCACAGATGTTTGGGCTGAAACAGAACCACTTTTGAGTTTTGGATTCATGTTCTGGGAGTTCACTCCCTGCAGTTCACTCACTGGTATGCTTACAATTACTTTATAATCAGAGGACCTCATTCTCCTCTAAATTCTCAGAAAACAAATGAGTGTATCTTCAAGGAGGTTCTCACTGAGTAAATTGCAATTTCTTCTCCCAGAAATGACAAAATTCCTCAGTTACTTTGTAAGGCATCTAATGCTCTAAAAATCCGTCCAGGAACATAGACACTCCTGGATGTCTTGTGGCTCTGCAACAGTCCCTTTGAAAAAAAAAAAAAAAAAAAAAAAATCATGAAAAGGGTATTGGTATCCTCTACCGCATTGGACAAAGTAATGCCAGCAGGTTGAGGGAGGTGATACTTCCCATCTTCTCAGTACTAGTGAGAACACACCTGGAATACTGTGTCCAGTTCTGGGCTCCCCAGTACAAGAGAGACATGGACGTTCTCGACACAGTTCAACGAAGGGCCATGAAGATGATGAAGGGGCTGGAGCACCTCACATATGAAGAAATGCTGAGAGAGCTGGGACTGTTCAGCCTGGAGATAAGAAGGCTCAGGGAATCTGTCATGGTTTAACCGGAGCCAGCAACTAAGCACCACACAGCCGCTCACTCACTCCCCCCCATCCAGTGGGATGGGGGAGAAAATCAGGAAAAAAGAAGTAAAACTAGTGGGTTGAGATAAAAACGGTTTAATAGAACAGAAAAGAAGAAACTAATAATGATAATGATAACACTAATAAAATGATAACAGTAGTAATAAAAGGATTGGAATGTACAAATGATGCTCAGGGCAATTGCTCACCACTCGCTGACCAACACCCAGCTAGTCCCTGAGCGGCGATTCCCCGCCCCTACTTTCTAGTTCCTATACTAGACGGGACATCCCATGGTATGGAATAAACCGTTGGCCAGTTTGGGTCAGGTGCCCCGGCTGTGTCCTGTGCCAGCTTCTTGTGCCCCTCCAGCTTTCTCGCTGGCTGGGCATGAGAGGCTGCAAAATCCTTGACTTTAGTCTAAACACTACTGAGCAACAACTGAAAACATCAGTGTTATCAACATTCTTCACATACTGAACTCAAAAACATAGCACTGTACCAGCTACTAGGAAGACAGTTAACTCTATCCCAGCTGAAACCAGGACAGGATCTTACCAATGTATATAAATAGCTGAAGGGAGGGTGCAAAGAGGATGGAGTCAGCCTATTTTCAGTGGGGCCCAGTGAGAGGACAAGAAGCAATGGGCACAAACTAAAACATAGGAGGTTCTGTCTGAACATCAGGAAGCACTTTTTTACCGTGAGGGTGACCAAGCACTGGAATAGGTTGCCTAGAGTGGTTGTAGAGTCTCCTTCCTTGGAGATATTCAAAAACCGTTTGGACGTGGTCATGCACAACCAGCCCTAAGTCTTCTTGTTTGAGCAGGGGGCTTGGACCAGATGACTTTTTGAAGTCACTTCTAACTTCAACTATTTGCTCAAAAGAAACCAAACAAAAAATCTTTACAAGAGCGCAACAAGGTCCTTGTTGTCCATTCCTGTTTGTTGACAGAGCATTCAGCAGTAAATTGATTACAGCTGAACTCTCATGGCAATAGCACAAGACTTAGGTTGAAGACACCCTGTCCAAATTTATGCTGCCTGAAATCTTCCTGGTTTTTGACAGGGTCTTCATTCATACATCTCCAAGGTCAGTAACATGGTTGGTCTAATAACATGAAATCTGAAAGCCTGATGCTAGTTACCCTCAGCAAAACGTTTCTGTACAGTTTTACATGGAAGTAACCATTGGTGAGCTTCTCTATGCCAGTGCCAAGGTACAGCTGTTTTGCTGCATCTTCTCTTAATGAAGCAAATTAAAAGTTGTGTCATATCCTGCAAATTTTTCTGTTACACACTCACTGTTTAAATAGTGCTAAATTATTCAGATAATATAATGCATAAAGTTTAGTATGAATAGACATATTCATTCAATTATACATAGTTAGTCTTTTCTCACTCTTATTAAAATGCTGGAGTATACAAGGACAATATAATTAACCAGAAAGAAAAAAATTAATTTCTTTCTATACCTTCAATAATAATTTACTTATACTTTTTCCCTGGTTAATTTTTAAATGCTTTATATATGAGAGTATTATTGCAATATTTGGGGATAGGAGTCTTTAACACACCCAAAGTTTCCTCAGTTTACATATGCATGTTTCAAAAATGAGGTGGTTTCTGAAAGAACTGCCTCACAAACCCCTTCTATTAATCTCCTTTTATTTTTTTAAAGTGTGCTCAACAGAATGGACTTTCTTATCCTTTTGTATAAATAAAATTGTAATTTAATTTATGATATAGAAGTATTTATTAACTATTGATTAAATACCATATAATATCCTGTATTGTATACACATAATTTTATTATTTTTAAATAAATTTAAACACTCAGTCTATAGACAGCATGCAAAAAAATAATAATTTAAAATGGCTGATCTTCTAATTGTGGAGTGTAAAATGTTACATAAAATAACTGAAATAAAGCTTGAAATTACCTGAAAAGAATAACAGGATTATGTATCTTTCTCTTGAAACTGAGGGGCGTTTAAATTTTGTGTTAATATCAAAACACTGACCACATATGTCTAAGTATGAAAAGGCTCTGCCGAACCTCTGCAATTTTTGATTAGAATGATCCTAGAAAGTCATTATCATAACAGTATGTATTGGGTAACACACACTTCCCTACAAAGCTCTTCAATGAGTTATCCAGGAATTAGCATAACTTCTTATGTGGCTTTCAAGCAACTATTATAAATTAGATGTATTACAAATGTATCTGTGACACCCTCCCTTGTGCTGTGCCCTGAGAGTTAAGATCAGATGAGGCAGTTGAGGACCTTCTACAACTTTGAACAGGGGATACCATTTTAAGAAAGCTGCTTTTAATTGATGAAGTCACCTCTCCTGTTAATATTCTAGCACTATCATTTGGGATAATTTTGAAAAATGTTGCCAGCTGAGTTTAATTGCACAAACTTTTACATGACAAAATATACTAGAGAAGTAATAAGGAAGAAGTGTAGGGTGAGTGAGAGTAAAATGTGCAAAATTTTATCTTTGCTACCACAGTCCTTCAATGACCACATCTATGAAAATGATTAAAGTTGTGGCCCCTAGTATTTAAAATTAAGGTCCCTGAAGGCATCTACAACTGGTAGATGGACTTTCTTATCCTTTTGTATAAATAAAATTGTAATTTAATTTATGATATAGAAGTATTTATTAACTATTGATTAAATACCATATAATATCCTGTATTGTATACACATAATTTTAACCACACCTGAACAGTTATTTTTTATTTACTATTGCACTGGTTACAGAAATTTGCTATGAACATTCTCTACAGCTAAAAGGGTAAGTAGAGGCTATATTTAATTTGCAAGATGTTTCACATTAGATTTAAAATTAAATCAGAACTTGCAAACAACAGTTGTACACAATGTTGGTAGCACAGTAAGGGGTTTTGGTTAAATAATTTCTTTATTATTTTCCTAAGAATCTGAGAAAACAAATAGAATCCTTTTCTCAAAATTCTTCTCAAAACTCCTGTGGATTAATGAAAGGCTGAGAGGCCTGAGATAGAAAGAGTGAGGCATGTTTAACAGGAAACAAGAAAACAAATAAACCTGGCAATCATGAATAAAACTGAGAAGAAAAAAAAATCGGTCTATAAATTACAATCTGTAAACTACATAGCCATATGAATTGATTAACATCATCCACAGTCCAGTCAAATAAGTAGTTCCACAGGAGGTCAGAAGATGACGAAAAATACAGAATCTCTGATATCAATAGAAACTGTATCCTGTCTGCTTTTATAGGACTGTACTATTAAATTTTTCACGTGTGGTCAGGCAGAGCATAAGCAAAAACATATTACCTTGAAATTATTTGAAGAAACATACAGTGAAAATCTGGGGGGCGGGGAAGGTGAAATTTTTCATTAAGTCATTTTTCATAATAATTGTGTGTAATACCAGGTGATCAAATGAATTAGGTTTGGAAGAACATGTGATTGTTTCTCAAGAACTGAAATACAGACCAGTCTACAAAATATGCAGATTACAAAAATAGTAAAAGAGCAAAGTATGTTGTCTGTCGTGGTAGAGATGGACATGACAAGTAATAGATCATGCAAAAATGGCTACTTTATTGTTCTAACACACCTTTTTATACCCTTCTTTAGAGTATGTGCTAGTATATGATTGGTTTGGTTAGTAACAATTCATGATTGGTGAGTTCGTTAGGACGGTTCTTCTTAACACTTTCTTGTTTTTGTACTGTTCTTCTCGGATCTTTCCAGACTCTTCAAGGATATACTACAAGCTGCTCAAGGTCGCGCTGTTCTCGAACTGTCAGGAATTCCGTAGACTCATTACATTCCCCGACAATTCCCCCTTTTTGTATTTGTGCTAAAAATATTGTCCTGGCTGCCCTCTGCAGGGCCCTTTGCAGAAGGCTGAAAAGACAGGGCAACATTAGGAGCACAGTTATCACAACCAGGATAACTACCCCCACAGTCATGAGCAGAGATATCAACCATCCAGACAATCCCCAACTCTCAAATACCTTTGTCCTTGTGCTAAAAGCAAGAAATCAATTGCAGCTCTATTTTATAGAGTAGCATGTCTGACACTATCAATGTCTAGCAGTAAATCTGATAATACTACACCAGTCTGTATTCAGGGACCCCAGAATTTGTGATTCCTGGGGTGGCAATGAGGGTTAATGCCCGATCCATGAAAACCAGGCATTCCCATCCATTGAGTCCATGACCTGCTGCACAGGGGTCTCCATCAATAAGTTCTTAAACTTTGTTGATGTCAGTGTAACCCCCTATTAAACCTGTGAAAAAGGGATTGCTTGGTGTTGCTGTACTAAGGTATAAGCAACCTTGTCCAGTCACGTCAGCCAGGGTCATCCAGATGTTTTCTTTGGTTTGCGGTGGTATCCATGACTATGTCCATCCGAGGACTGTGAGGTAGATGAATCATCTGTACATTCTTGTGCTGTCTTGCTCCGCAAATTCAGCCCAGCAATCGGTAGGTGCCAGCTTTATCTGGGCATCCCCACAGAGGCAACGATGGCCTTGCCGTACACCAGTCCGATGCTCTTCGGAAAATCCCGGTATTTATACATTTGTAGAGGAATGGATTTCAGCACACGTGGCCAGCGGGTGCCAAAAATCCGCCTCATTTGCAACCTATGACACATGCACTCGCTGGCCAGGCATGCTGCATGAGTCATAGTCATCCTGTCTATTGGTTCATGGACTTTGTGATGTGGTTGCAATGCACAGAGAATCTTGACCTGTTATGTTGGCCAAGGTGACCTACACGTTAGTTTTTGGCTGAGGTGGTATTCATATTGCTGCACCCTCTGGGATGTTCCAGATGATGATGGTCGTACAAATCAAGCAGGAGTCCATTGTGGGCCTGTATCTGTAGAAACACAAGCATAACCTCGCCCCCAGTTTAATAGCTCACATGGTCCACTCCACTGACCAGTAACTAAATCTTTAACATGTACTTTGATGCCTCTTTGTAAATTATGTGTTGAAAAAAGAGAAGTGTTGAAAAAGGGAGGTAGAGAAGAATTATCCCCATAATGGAGAAAGCTAAGAACATAAACTGCATTATCTAAACACGCCTGTGGTGGGTCCCCAATCATTCCCCCTTTTTGTTTTTGAAGCAGCCACTTCAATGCGCTATGTGCACGCAGCTCTACTATTTGTGGAGAACCATTTTGATACACTACTTTGCTGTTCCAGTTGTTGTTTTCATACCATACTACTGCTGCTTTACCTGTTTTTCCAGAACCATCTGTGAAGACAGTAGGGTCTTTCACAGGTTCCGGCTGGCTTAAGCTTTTCTGACCAAATGGTATTTCTCGAGCAAATTTCAGGAGCGGGTGTGATGGTAGATGATACGAGATCTGTCCTTGAAATCCCACCATAGCCGCTTGCAGCTTGTAATTGTTTGCCAGACACCATTCAAAGTACCAATTTTGAACAGGTAAAACAATAGTAGTTGGATCACGTCCTGTTAGTTCTACACATTGCTTTCTGGCTTTTATGATTACATCAGCAATAAGTTCAAACAAGCCAAGAGCAGTTTTTCGTGGCCGGAATGACAAAAACATCCATTCTAAAATATGTAACGGGTCATCCCACTCAGAATCCCACTGCACCAAAGCACCAAATGGCACAGTTTTGTCGATTAGTACAAAGAATTGTACCAATTGAGACAGATCAATTTGAGAAACAAATTTCTTGTAGATACATTGTTCCACTCTGTGAATTACATTTAACGCTTCCTTATTCAACATTCTGGGTTCTGTTGGATCATTGGAATTTTTTAATAAGTCCAATAGAAGTTGTAACTGCGAATTGGTCAGTCCAAGATAGGGCCTGATGCAGTTCAAGGATCCCATTAATTTCTGTGCATCACTGAGTGTCTTAACTGCAGGGTTAAGTTTCACAGGTTGGGGCACAACCTGCTTATTTGTAATTGTCATTCCCAAATATTTCCAGGGTGCTATTTTTTGCTCTTTTTCAGGGGCAATAACTAACTCATATTGTTGTAGCGAATTTGTGGCCAAATTTTTCATGCCATTCAACTGTTCCTTGTTGTCTGATGCTAACAGAATGTCATCCGTATAGTGATAACTATAACTGGTAGGGAATTTTTCCCTTATAGGTGACAGAGCTTGTGCAACAAACTATTGACAAATGGTTGGTGAATTTTTCATGCCCTTCAGCAGAACTCTCCATTGATATCTTTTTGCTGGTTTTGCATGATTGATAGAAGGCACAGAGAATGCAAAAATTTTTAATTTTTTTTTTTTTTTTTTTTTTTTTTTTTGTCTTGGGAAGCTAATGGAATTGTAAAAAAAACCCCAATCCTTAAGGTCCATGACAATGATTTCCCAATCTTGAGGGATCATGGCAGGTGAAGGCATGCCTGGTTGCAGAGCCCCCACCATGGCCATGACATCATTGACTTGCCACAGGTCATACAAAAATCACCATTTTCCTGATTTCTTTTTTTTTTCACAAACACTGGAGTATTCCACGGACTGTGAGATGGTTCAATGTGTCCGGCAGCTAGTTGTTCTGCTACCAATTCTTGCAGGGCCTTTAATTTTTTCGGTTGGTAGGGGCCACTGATCCACCCACACAGGGTTATTTGTTAAACAAGTTAAAACAAGCGTGGGTTGTCTAACACCCTGCAGCACAGTGGCCCCCGTTAAAAATCTGTGATAATTCTCACCCCCCACTGCGACAAGCAATCCCTCCCCCATAAATTGAGGGGAGCTGCCATCACATATGGTTTAATAACTGCTTGTTGGCCCTCAGGATTGGTAATCGGAACTGGAGTGGCTGTCATCTTTGCTCGTGTGGATCCTCCCAGCCCTACTACTCCCATACCAGCTTCCTCTGTTGGCCAGGTAGACGGCCACAGATAATTGGCAATAATAGTCACATCAGCTCTGGTGTCCAGGAGCCCTGCAAGCCTTACTGTAGTCGGAGATCTTCCGTGATTCGACAGTGTGCACATCATATGTGGTCGGGATGATGAGACAGTCTGAGGCCAGCAGGCCTGAGGGGGTCCCGTGGAGCCAAAGCCTCCATCGCATTGCAGTCGCTGTTCTGCTTTTGAAATAGAACTCGAAAAAGGAACAAGTTGAGCAATGCGAGTACCTTTAGGGATTGTTACTGGTGGGTAGAGGGTTGAAATCATCACGCATATTTGGCCTGTAAAAGCAGCATCAATAACTCCCACATGTACTATTATTCCATTTAACATGCTACTTGATCTTCCCGGTAGCAATGCACTCAGTCCCTGTCCTATAGGACCCCTTGCATTAAGAGGGACCTTGACGATGTCTTTCATGACTAGAGTTACTTTGTCGGCGGTGGATACATCCAACCCTGCTGAGCCAGCTGTTGCAGCTGACAATTGTTTGCAGAGAGTAATTGGCCGGCTGTCAGGAGGGGATTTGTTCTCCTTGCGCGCCCTCTCGCACTCGTTTTGTGGTTTTCCTGTAGCGGCTGTCCATTAGCATGAAATTTGGAACGACATTGTTTTGCAAAATGTCCTAATTTTCCACATTTCTTGCAAGTAATCTCTGGTGAGTGATGCACCGGTTGTTTACCTGGTGATGTTTTGTGTGGAGAAGTTACCGTGATGTGCCCTTCACTGCCACACCCAAAGCACTTTCCAGAATTTCTCATAGCATCGGCTAGGGTGGCCACCGTGTGTTCCACTGTCCCAGCTTTAGAACATGCAGCTACCATGTCGGGAACAGAAGGATCTCCTGGTAAAGCCTGTATGATCTTTTGGCAGTCATCATTAGCATTATCTTTTGCCAACTGTTTGCGTAGCATTTGTCTTAAGACCTCAACTTCTACCTGTTTTTCCAGGGCAGCAGATATTTTTTCTACAAACTGTAAAAAGGGTTCTGTGGGGCCTTGGTGGATAGTGATGTATTTTTGCTTTGGAGCTGCCATATCCATGGTTCACTTTATTGCCATAAGGCCTATATTTTGGGCTTGTTTGAGAGCCATCGGAGGCCATGTAGCCTGCAGCTGAGGGTTACTATACTGCCCTTCACCAAGTAAAGCATCCTCTCCAAGGCCTAATCTTGGGTCACCCTGTGGCAGTCGTGAATTATGCAGCGCCGCTGTGCGTGCCATCTGCCTCCAGGTGGATTGAAATCCTTGCAATTGTATGGGCTGAAACAGCACTTGCGCAAGGTGGTAATGTCATATGGACACAGCAGATCTGTGCTGATAATACAAATAAGCTGCATTACCTGAGGAGAATTGATTCCAAATTTTTGTACTTTATTCTGCAAACCCTGCACTACTCTCCAGCTGATTGGATTGTGCTCATTGTGCCGGTTTGTGCCTGCAGCAGCTTTGAAAACAGGAAATGTAACAGGAGCCTCTGCTGTGTTATCTAGAGGCTTTAGAAAAGCAGGTGTTAGAGAGCACAGGCTGAGGCGTTCTACTAGATCCCAGTTGCCAGAGTTGGCAGCACATCTTCTAACTCCCTCCCAAAATTGATCAGGGGATCTCGGGACTACAGTTATTGTGGATGGAGGGAGAGTCCATGGCAGGGGTTCTTTCGGTATGGTTTTATCTGCGAGCTGCAGAGATCGCATAGCGTCAATTAGAGCTTTTTCTGCCTCAGCTTCATTTTGGCTCTCACTTTCCGTTCGGCCCTCATATTCAGTTTGAC
Organism: Astur gentilis; assembly: GCF_929443795.1. NCBI lineage: Eukaryota > Metazoa > Chordata > Aves > Accipitriformes > Accipitridae > Astur > Astur gentilis. The sequence continues at coordinate 29,017,209 of NC_064887.1, forward strand.
TCTCACTATCCTTTCGGCCCTCAATTTCATTACGGCCTGCACTTTCCGGCTCGGTGTTAGTCACCGCATTTTTCTCCTTGGGGGGGGCTGATGGAGTCACCCCTTCTGCTGCCGCACCAGCAGGTGAGGAGGGCCCCTCATCGCCCGGTAAAGTAATTAATGGCGTAGGAGGAGGAGGTGAATAAGGGTATGATCTGATTTTGCTCATGAGGGGTTTTCTGCCCGCAACTGCTGATATTGCAGCATTGGCTGCAGCTGTTACTTGAGCAGAAACTTTTTCATTACTAACATTTTCTGATTTCTTATCTTTCTTTTGCTGATCTTTCACATCACATTCTGCTTTCCATTCCTTCAGGGTCTCATGTAATAGACACCATACGATCGCCAACTTACAGAGCTCTTTCTGTCCTTTAGAGATCTCATCAAACATTTTCCAGCCCACTACTTGCCATGCATCCACACTGAATGCAGTAACTGTTGTGGCTGTAAAGCCTTGCATCTTATACCATATTAAAATCCTTTTCAGGCTTTGTTCTGGGGTTTTAACCCCTTTTCTTTTTAATAGGGCTTTCCAGGTAGACAAAATCATCTCCTTTTCTTTTGTTAATTGCTGCCCCATTCTAACAGTTTAGTCCCCGGTGGCTCACCTTATTAGGTGTCTAGGCTCAGGTCCAGACCAGGCAGATTCCACTGCTCTCAGCTTCACCGGGCTCCGTCTCCACAGCTTTTCTCGCTGCCGGTATACTCTTTCACAGCTCTTGTTGCCGCTGGTATACTTCTCACTAGTGCTGGATTTATCGCCGTTAGATGATCTGTTTGCTCAGGTGCATCGGGATCACCATTTGTCGCGGTAGAGACGGACATGACAAGTAATAGATCATGCAAAAATGGCTACTTTATTGTTCTAACACACCTTTTTATATCCTTCTTTAGAGTATGTGCTAGTATATGATTGGTTTGGTTAGTAACTAACAATTCATGATTGGTGAGTTCGTTAGGATGGTTCTTCTTATCACTATCTTGTTTTTGTACTGGTCTTCTTGAATCTTTCCAGACTCCTCAAGGATATACTATAAGCTGCTCAAGGTCGCGCTGTTCTCAAACTGTCAGGAATTCCGTAGACTCGTTACGTTCCCCGACAGTTGTCCATATGAAAAGAGGTAGAAGAAAATGCATAGAATGCATAGAATACATAAACTTGGAGCTGTAGTAATTTTCCATGGGAAAATATCCAGTGCTTTGGGAAGAAAGCAAATATCTACTGCCTTTGCTGAAGTTGTGGACCATCTTGTACTACAGAAAATCCTTTGTAGAGAAAAGAAAGATGTTGTGATACAGGGTATTTCCTCACCCTCATCACTTTCAATACAGAGAGGCTATGATTAGCACAAGTCTGAGATTTTCCAAGAAAATTTATTTTCTAGGATGGAATTTCTGGTTGGAAGTAGAGAGACAAGCATGGCCCTAAGTAAGTAACAGCACTATGATCAGTGCATTCACCTGAGATATGAGGTGAACGGATGAGGGAATGGATGCTTGACTCCCTATCCAGAATTAGACTGAGCAAGAATCTGAAGCTGGTGGTGTACAAGACTTCATAAGGGTGTAGCCAGTGGGTCGCAGTATGGTTGGAGGGATACATACATGCATTTTCCTCTTTCTCTGTTTTCTTCTTTTAACAAACATTGAGAAGTCTTGGTTTTGTTCGGATGCAAAATAAGATTAAAAACATGCACAGAATTGTTTGAGTATAGCTCCAGACAAGAACTGAATGGAAATTACAGATGATAAGGTCTGTAATTTTAAAATAGTGCAATACAAACAAGAATAGGTGGATGGCAGACAAGAAACTTGTAGAATCCTGAAGACAGTTTAACATATGGAATTTGTATTATCTTCCTAGAGAGGGCATTCACACCATCTCTGTCAGAACACTTGAGCACAGTTTTGATAACCACAAGTTAGAAGCCTGAGTTTTCCATTCAGTCAAAGAGAGTGCTACCAGGTGGTAGTTCAGAGCATCTAAGATGGGTAAGTGGGAGACTCATGTCCCCAGACCTATCAGCTATATCGAAATTATTTTCTTCTTCAATGTAGAAATAGTCCACAAGTGGAATGCTAAATGACAATACAATATCTGGGAAGAACAGCAGCCTGAGCGAGACATATGGATTACAGACTTGATTACTTAATGTGGCATGAAAATAATTTTAAGACCATCCAGAATTTCTTCCTCTTGCAAATAAATCACCACAGACATGGAAGGCAGAAAAAAACCCACCAGATTTTTGACAGGACATGCTTCTGTCTTAGTAATATCTTATCAAATTCAACCACCATCATCAACCTTTTTCCTCTGAGTAATATGGAAAATGAGGAAATATATTATCAGAAAGCTAGCAGAATTAGTTTCCAGGAAAGTGAAGTACTAAGCAGGCGTTCTTAGAGTGAGTAAAAATATAATCTGTCTACAACAGCAAAGCTGCATTCACTTTGAAACACTTGGGTAACTAAGGCAGAAAATGAGGCATTTTGATAATTTCGCTCCAAATTGCCTCTTTATACCTTAACCATATTAAAACAGAACTAAACACTATGTAAAAGCAATCTGCTTCCACTGTTAAGATACAGAAAATCAGGAAAAGCTACCAAAAAAAATCCTATTCTTATGGGGAAAAAATTGTAATAGAAAAAAGCCTAATCATATGTGGCATGCTGAACATTTGGTGGAAATGCAGGCATTGTCAAATGGCAATGCTGTTTCTGAAAAATATGAACTATAGACCCAAATATTGGTGAGGAAGGGTGATTATTCTCTTTCCCTCAAGCCTAACATTCAGAAGTGAATAAAGATGTGAAGTAGCTACATGAAAAAAGAAAGGAGCAGGAAGGAACATTAGCCTGTGCAAAGCATTATTTTCCCATTGATGCTAGAAAATATGTAGGCATTATTCATACCAAATACTCAAACACAATACACCAAGATCACAAAGCAACAACTCTGAAAGCAAGTCTGTCTTCACATCTAAAGTTTTCAAGGTGGGAAAACCAAAAGCTACACGTATTTAATTTGAATTCTATGTCAATAAGTGGCTTGATACTCTGAAACTATATGGCCTCTCTGAAGGCTGCTCTGCTATTTATTTCTTATGGAGCTCTTATGTATATTGTTCTGGAAGAGACAATACAGATAAAACTAAATTATCCTAAGACTAAACCTCAGCAAGATCATGTTTCCAGGGAATATTTTTTTCCACCAAATGTAATTTAATGAAGTGGCAAATTGTGAATGATATTCTCCAGTGTTCCTGGCCAAGAGCACAGAAATAATTCTCCAGGTGACCAAAGAGTATTTTCAACCAGGAACTAAAACAAGATACAGAATCACAATTTGCACAGAACTTTCCAGAAGGGCATGAAACCTCATATGATTTGCTTTGTCACTGCCACTTCAAAAGTCATGGTTTCCTTGCGTTTGGATACATATCACCATCCATTTACAGATCTGGTGGCCTCTCCTCACCACCTTTGAGATGGTTGTATATATAAATAGCGAAGTATGTAGTATGAGATTGACAATTTTTAATTTATACAGGACTCAAGTGACTGTGATGACTGTGACCCTGCTCACAGTCTCCCAGAAAACTGTGTATTTGAAATAAAATACCATCTCATAACATACGACTTAGATCACTGGAAAAATTAAATTTGCAAACCAAACAGTAACTATACAGAGATACTATTACTTTTCACCATTGTTGGAATGGGATCTAAGCTAAAATACTGTGCAGAATCTTCCCAGAATACTTTCTGTGGCTGCTTCCTCAAAGGTGACTGCAATACTTTTAAACTTACTAAAGCCAGGTTGTATTAGAATATCAAAATTTTACCAAAGGAGAAACTCAACGATGTTAGGCAAGATAGGACAAAAATGAAAGGGGCTTATAAACAGCTTTTCTCCTGTAAACTTTGTCCTTGTGAGACAGGGCTTTTCTTCCACACTTTTTTTCTGCTAACTCACTGTCTTTCTGAGATATATCAGTCTTTGCCCTGTTTCTTTTAATTGCCAGGAGGTTTCTTCTGTCAACTCTAAGCCCCAATGGTCCTCACTTCATGTTCTTTCCACAGGAGCAAAAGGTTCTCAGCACCTTGTCTTACTTTTATTTGCCCAGGTTCACAAACTTCTAAAGCTAATCCTCAAGCATGGTCAGTGTTTGTCCCATGAATCTCCTCCTTCTCCCCACCACCCATCAGGGTTCTGTGTCACTTATTAACTTTTAGAAGAATTCAGCTGTATCACTAAGAACATACAAACAGAGCAAAGTCCTTGTATTACAGTCTATGATTATCACAGAACAGATAAAGAGTCAGCTTCAAAATTACAAGCCTCAACAGTAGAAAAATTTTCTTCAGCTGTTGAAGTTGTAAAGTACAGTTTCCTAGGTGTCTGCCAGCAGGTTGAGTTCATTGTTTTGTTTTCTGTGTTTTAAGAATGATTTTGCAGAAGTCCACAATCAAGATATAGACGAAGACACTATTTTAACAAAAATTTGTCATAAGGAGCCCACAATTTTAGTGACTTAACACACCTGATTAAAACCGTATATTGGATAGCTATGTGAAATCCATACACTTGGTTATACATTCTTTATGCTAAGCATTTTCAGACAGAAAATATGAAGTATCGACCTGATACACAATAATTAAGGCATTCCAGTCAGCAATAGAAAAACACACTAAATGCATAGTATAAGCATCACTGTTATTTGATGTCACTTAAGCTATGGGCTACTAAGTCTGCCTGCAAAATATATGCAGCTGGACGATTGCTGTAAATGCGTACTATAGCCAGTAAATTCATCTTATGGATACATTGTACAATAGCAGTGTAAGTTTTTTCTAAAAAAACCACACAACCTAACTGCACAAATTTGAATTTACTAAAAGACAGAACAGTCATCGTTACACAAGCATTTCCCCTCTTGTTTGTCCACCCAAATATTTACAAACTATCCCTTATCTTCATGATGCCTATTTCAACTGTAACTTTTTGTCAGTAATTAATTTTTTCCAAGCTGTTAAGTACCTGTCATAATGTTAGTGTTGTGTAAATAACATATAAGTTAAACTATAATTATCACTATAATGAATAAGAAGAAAATTCATGATATGGCATCAGATTAAAAGTATTTGAGTTAAGCAGGGCTGTAAAGATGTTTAACATACAATAACAAGCTCAAGTCTTTGTGTGGTATCTTTTCCTTTCTTGTTACTCTTCCTGCCTTTAGCTTTCCTTTCTCTCTCTTTTTCTTTTTTTCTTTTCTTTTTTTTTTTTTTTTTTTTTTTTGGCTAACTCTATCTACTTAAAGCACACACTATTTAACATATAGTTTTCTATTTTAAGTGTTAAAGAGCATCTCAAACCTGAAACTGTGTAGGATAGACTAGGGAAAAAGTATTAGTACTAATATCAAAAGATTAAGGAATAAACAGTCAACCATTCATAACCATAGCTAGTCTTTTTAGGTGACACCACCCTGTTTTAGCAAGCATACAAAATGCAAGAGATATTGATAATAAGTTGCATAATAACTGTGGTGATGTGTTACAGTGGTATAATATATTATCATAAAAATGCACTGAAGTTATGTTACATATCCAACAAAATAATTTCTAGAATCCAGACTTAAAGTAATGATAATATGCTTCATAAATATCTTTTAATAAAGTGTATGATTACATAGCACATAACATTTTGGTTGAAGGTTAAGTCATCATGTCAGAATATTGTGCCACCTTCCCAAATGTGTTTGACCTTACACTGCAGTTTAAAAGTTGTGTTTAAAAATGCAAATAAAATACTTAGCATCTCATTATCTGTACAGTGAATTTAAATCTCTTAGTCATATCATTACAGACCATTTTAGATGCAAACTGAGTGCTCAACTTAGAGATTTCAAATTTTCCTCATTTTCCTAATTACAATTGTAATTTAAGGTTGGATACTGAGATTCATTCTCGAGTCATTTATAAAGGCTTATAATTTTGTCAAACTTTTATAGTACTAATTGAAAGTTAGCACAAATTGTTAATCACATCTAAAAAATTTACATTTGAGGACCAGTTGTAACTTTATTTTCAAGTCAAAAAAAGGGCAAGTACACACTTCGAAGTAAAAAAATAATAATGATTTAACATTAGAAAATTTTATGTTAGCTGTGAATGGACTGCAGTTCTGCAAAACATGTAGAAGACAGCATTCAACTAAAAATGTGTCACACTCCATGTGCACTGGAAGGGAGAATTAAAGAAGTTACTACAAGGAACTTGCAAAATTATTTAATTTTGCATTTTTATCCTTAACTAAAGATATCTACTATTGTTTGGTTTTACAACAAACTAAATAAAACCCTTTCTGAACAGTAGTGTAAGGTTTCTACTTGCATATGAAAGGCATATTAGAGCTAAACACACTATGTAGGGGGTTTTGTGCACGAAAAACATTTATTCTTTAAAAGTATATAAAGAAACAATACTACAACATTTTTAGAGCAAAAAGAGACTTTCCCACTCACATTGGTAAATCCTAATTCAGTCTTGCTGTTTCACTGCCTTACTAGATGATTCAAGAGCTGAAGTACAATATTCTGAAAAAGCAAAGTAGAAATGGCTTTTTATGAGGTTGAGATTTGACCAACCACAGCAAAGCAAAGCTATCCATATTCAGTCCAGATATTTCTATTTCTATTGACCAAAGAGTTATTAGAAACATCTGCTGTCTTCTTTTCATGCATAATTTCTTGCATATAGTATAGCTCCAACCCAGTGCACAGCAATTTATAAAACCATATGATGGTAAGACACAAAAGAGGCCATTCAAAACTGTTAATGAAATGCTGGTCATCCGCTAGCCGTGGATGAAGTCTACCCAAGACATGAGTTTTGAAAAAAGTTAAAAAATAAATAGTTCAAATAAATAGAGAAATAAGATGGGGGAGAACCTTCCCATATTAAGTCTTTCATGTCTCTCACTGTGTCCAATGTTAGTAGTCACTCTTTGCATCAAAATGTGGGGTTCACTTGCCCCTGAGCATTGGGAAAAGGAGGCTTTATGGATAAGTATTTCTCATTAACAACTTTTAGTTTGGCAAAATATAGTCTAAGCAATGTTTTCATTTGACACAAGAAGGAGTAATGTAAAACTATAACAGTTTCTAACAAGCAGTTTACATTGCAGTGGAAATCACTTACAGAAACTGAGGAAAATCATTGTATGAACAAACGCAAGAACAAGAGAGAGTGACGTCTTAAGAATGTGTGTTAAGAAACTGGCTAACTTTCTTGGATAATTATAGTTACTGAGCAGAAAACTGAGCACCCCAGCTGACATTCATGAGGGACTCTGTACTCTGTATCCCTAATAAATCAGCTTATTGTTTATGAAGCTTAAAGGAAAACAAACAATTCTCAATATCTCACTAGAAAAGTAGCACATGAAAATTTCAAAATTAACTAGGACAAGCTGAAGTGTTTCCAATTTGAGAGTTTTATATAAATAATTTAGAGCCTCTATCTGGCAAGTTTAGAGTGAAATGATGTAGCAGAAAAGCAAGGAAAAAAATGGCAGACCACAAAAGTGAGATTGCTCTAACACTAACAGGACTGCTGGGCTCAAACTCCAAGTTATTCCTTTCCTGCAGGAAATAACTATCTAAATTACATGTCCCTGATACTACAGACTCCCATATTCTCCTCTGTATTTTCTTTCTTTCAACTAATATGGAAGCAGAAGCAGACATGGCAGTGATTTTCTCAAACTTAATTACAGACATATTTATTCCTGTGTGTAAATTAGTTTACAGCTCTACTGCATGTTCTACAAGAGCACAGACTAATGGAAAACAGAATAATGTTGTGTAAAAATAAAATTACTGGGAACATTATAAATTACCAAAATGGTGTTGATGTGACAAAATTAAACAAGAAAGACATTGATTGATGGGTTTAAGCCTGATATTTATTCTAGGATATGATTAACAGCCAAATGTACATTTTGACAAGGATGTCTACACAAAGATAACTTTTAAACTGTAATTAGCTTTAATTTTTTTTCTTTAATCATTTTTTCAGACAGTTTAGACTTGACAAGAAATAAGGAAAGAGCCATATTCTTGCTTGCAATAATTATGATCACAGAGACTTGTCAGATTTGGCGATATGCTACATAAACATGCAGGTAGGACCAAAATGTTTACTTGAGAAAGATCTTAAATGGATACCATGCTCTGCAGAGAAAGAGACAAAACAATGGTGTTTTTTTCCTAGGATCTGGCATCTGGCAATACCATGAAATTAGGTACTGCTTACAACAATGTAATATCATGTACCTGAAATTAGGAACTTGAAATAACATTGGAATTACCCCTTTTTTTTTCCTTTGAAAAAGAGGCAGCACAAAAGCATACAAGTATTTTGTGGTTTTGAAAAGCTATGGATTAAACACATCATGCTGTGGATAAAACCTTAATTTGTACTTGCTATAAAGAAAAACAGTCTTTCTCCTGTCTCTTGCTTTTATTGGGAGTGGGAAATGATTTTCCCATTTGAGAAATGGTCAGGGGAAAGGTGACTAGTGTTTAGCTCAACTAAGTGTTCTTGGTTTCAAATGAGCAGGTTGAGCATGTTAATTTATTCCTTGTTATTGACAGACTGAAATATACAATTATGATTTATGTCAAGTATTTCCAAACTGTCTCAGGTATTGATTCAAGCTATTTGTATGGGCATCCAAAAATATGTCCTCTCCACATCAACTCACCATCTTTCTGTCTTAAGAGCTGTTGCAAATGACAAAAGTTCCATAGAGAAAAAGTTGCCATCAGGTTTGTTTTTTTAAGTAGATAAGGCACAAGTATATTTATGCTTCTTTTCTTGGATATCATAAACCTTTCCTTTACAAAATACTTCTGCATTTTATTATTTTAATAGTTACTCCTATTAGTTGCCTTTTTACTAGTTTGCTGTCCAACTTCATGAGTCACTTTATAGTGTATATCTTGTAAAGGAAAGCATCACTGCTTCTTACGTATGTTCAGTGATGTATTCCAGTCATGATGTTTTGAAAATATATAAATGTTAATGCCTATATTTATTTTTCAATGTCAATAAATAAATTTCTCCCATACTAATGAGGATAACCGACCTATTTCTGACACTGAAAAATTAAGATCTGAGCTTGAACAGTGTGCATCCTTCAGGAAAAATTGCAGTTCTGCTTTCAAAAATAACATTATTGCAGCCAACGTATTAAATCTAGTGCTATGATATTTACATAAAAGAAGAAAAATGACTTGCAGAAGGATCTCTTTGGTGCCAGAAGAATCAAGAATATAATTCTGAATTCTGAATTCAATTTGAATTGGGTGAGATTCTTCTGTGCTTGTAGCATTGTTTTGGATACAACTTGCTCAAGCTCATTTAAATGGTTTCTGTCATGGGTATACAACCTGTTATTCCAAGCAGTGGCTGCAAGTATGAGGAGAGCTCCAACATATTTCCTTCTTTTTGGTATCTGCCACATCACACTTGTGCTAAGCACATCTTTTGACTAAATGGACTCTTTGCCTACTAATTCCTACAGAGTCTACAGCTTCAGCATAGTACTTTTCATGAATTAACATACATTTTAAAAAAATTGTTGAATTCAAGAGTCAGGGTTGACCTGGAGCGTAACTTCAGGAGCACACAACTGAAAGTATATCAAGCTAAATTTAATAACTAAAGGACAAGGGGAAGGTAAAGAGTCTTTATTTCCTGATTAGAGAAAAAAAAAAAAAAAAGTCCATTTGGGGAGCTTGGCCAGCCTTCCCACTCACAGTGCAAGTACCTGTGGCACAGAGGGCTTCATGTGAGCACCACTGAGTGCACAGTGGAAGTACCATATGCTGACACAATTATTACACCGCTCATATCTACTCAATTATTCTGTGACGCACTTGTGCGAATTAGATGCTGTGACTAAAAAATTCTGTAAAAGCTATTCCATTTTATTCTAATTAGTTTTATGGACATTAAATCCGTTCTTACTCTGGCAAATACTTCAGCTTTTGTAAGAGCCAGGATTTCCCTTAAGTCATTAAGAGAGATTTCAAGTTATAATGCATCACAGCTGATGCCAAATTTAAGTCTTGACGTGCAACTGACAGTATAAAACTATTTATGAATCTGTGTTCTAGTAAGTATAAAAACTTCCATGCTGATTCATACCAATAATGCATGTAAAGATTATCTTTTTTACAATCCTAGCTAATAGCAAATGCTTAACTATATGATGGGTATATGACTCCTTATCTTTTAAGTTTCCCTCACACAGTTTCTGAAGGTCAGCAGTTTAAAAATGTCCAGGTCAACACTTGTATCTGGACTATCTACCAACAGACCTTCTTTTCTAATCCATTTATATTTTTTTCTAATCGATTTATAATTTTGAACACAGTAACAATCCATGAGAAGGAACTGAATTTGTGTTGTCTTAACAGACTGTTCTACTGCTGTTATCCAGCAATTTAGAATCATAGACTCATAGAATCATTTAGATTGGAAAAGACCTTCAAGATCATCAAGTCCAACCGTCAACCATGCCCACTAAACCATGTCCTGAAGTGCCTTGTCTATGCGCGTTTTTAATACCTCCAGTGATGGTGACTCTACCACTTCCCTGGGCAGCCTGTTCCAATGCCTGACAACCCTCTCAGTAAAGAAATTTTTCCTAATATCTAACCTAAATCTCCATTGCTGCAACTTGAGGCCATTTCACCTTGTCCTATCTCCAGCCACCTGACAGAAGAGGCCAGCACCCACCTCACTACAACCTCCCCTTCAGGTAGTTGTAGAGAGCAATAAGGTCTCCCCTCAGCCTCCTCTTCTCCAGACTAAACATCCGCAGTTCCCTCAGCCACTCCTCATGAGACTCATGTGCTCCAGGCCCCTCACCAGCCTGGTTGCCCTTCTCTGGACACACTCCAGCACCTCAATGTCTTTCCTGTAGTGAGGGGCCCAAAACTGAACACATTACTCGAGGTGCGGCCTCACCAGTGCCGAGTACAGGGGAACAATCACCTCCCTGCTCCTGCAGGCCACACTGTTTCTGATGCAGGTCAGGATGCCATTGGCCTTCTTGGCCACCTGGGCACACTGCTGGCTCATATTCAGCTGGCTGTCAACCAGCACCTCCAGGCCTTTTTCTGTTGGGCAGCTTTCCAGCCACTCTTCCCCAAGCCTGTAGCGCTGCATGGGGTTGCTGTGACTGAAGTACAGGACCTGGCCCTTGGCCTTGTTGAACCTCATACAATTGGCCTCAGCCCATCGATCCAGCCTGTCTAGATCCCTCTGTAAAGCCTTCCTACCCTCAAGCAGATCAACACTACTGCCAACTTGGTATCATCTGCAAACTTGCTGAGGGTCCACTCGATCCCCTCATTCAGATCATTGATAAAGATATTAAACATAACTGGCCCCAATACCAAGCCCTGGGGAACACCACTTGTGACAGGTAACTAACTGGATTTAACTCCATTCACCACAAATCTTTGGGCTCATCCAGCCAGCTAGTTTTTCATCTGGCAAAAAGTACATTTGTCTAAGTCATGAGCTGCCAGCTTCTCAAGGAGTATGCCATGAGACAGAGTGTCAAAGGCCTTGCTGAAGTCCAAGTAGACAACATCCACAGCCTTCCCCTCATCTACTAGGTGGGTCACCTAGTCATAGAAGGAGATCAAGTTGGTCAAGCAGGTCTTGTCTTTCATGAACCCATGCTGACTGGGCCTGATCCCCTGGTTGTCCTGCACATGCTGTGTGAGCACACTCAAGATGAACCACTCCATATAATCTTCCCTGGTACTGAGGTCAGGCTGACAGGCCTGTAGTACCCTGGATCCTCCCCCTGACCCTTCTTGTAAATGGGCAACATGTTGGCAAGCCTCCAGTCATCCAGGACCTCCCCTGTTGACCAGGACTGTGGATAAATGATGGAGATTGGCTTGGCAAGCCCCTGCGCCAGCTCCCTCAGTACTCTTGGATAGATTCCATCTTCTCCCATAGACTTGTGAGTGTCCAGGTGGTGTAGTAGGTCATTAACTGCTTCCTCCTGGATTATGGGGGGTATATTCTGCTCTTCATCCTTGTCTTCCAGCTCAGGGGAATACCTGAGGATAACTGGTATCTCTATTAAAGACTGAGGCAAAGACGTCATTAAGTAGCTCAGCCTTTTCCTCATCTCGGGTGGAGATGTTCCCTTCTGCATCCAGTAAAAGATGGATATTCTCCTTGGCTCTCTTTTTATTGTTAACATATTTGTAAAAACATTTTTTGTTGTATCTTACGACAGAGGCCAGATTGAGCTCTAGGTGAGCTTTTGCCTTTCTAAGTTCCTCTCTGCATGACCTAACAAGATCCTTGTACCCCTCCTGAATGTCCTTCCTGTTCTTCCAGAGATGATAAACTCTCCTTTTTTTCTTGAGTCCTGGCAAAAATCTGTGTTCAGTCAGGCTGGTCATCTTCCTTAGCGGTTCATCTTGCAATGCATGGGAATATCCTGGTCCTGAGCCTTTAAAATTTCCTTCTTAAAGAATGTCCATCCCTCCTGGACCCCTTTGCTCTTCAGGACTGTCTCCCAAGGGTCTCTCTCAACCAGTGTCCTGAAAAGGCCAAAGTTTGCCCTCCAGAAGTCCATAGTGGTGGTTTTGCTGACCACCTTCCTTGCCGCACCAAAAATGGAGAATTCTATCATTTCATGGTCACTAAGCCCGAGACAGCCTCCGACCATCACACCTCCCACCAGTCCTTCCCTGTTTGTAAACAGTAGGTCTAGCAAGGCTCCTCCCCTGGTTGGCTCACTTACCTGCTGTGTCAGGAAGTTATCATCTTCCACACGCTCCAGGAACCTCCTAGGCTGTTTGCTCTCTGCTGTGTTGTATTTCCAGCAGACATCTGGCAAGTTGAAGTCCCCCATGAGAACAAGGGCAGACGATTCTGAGACTACTGCCAGCCGCTTATAGAACAATTAATCCACCTCTTCAACCTGGTTGGGTGGTCTATAACAGACTCCCAGCGCAATATCTGCCTTATCGGCCTTCCCCCTCATCCTTACTCATAAGCACTCAACCTTATCATCACAATCCTGGAGCTCTGTACAATCAAAACACTGCCTAACATAGAAAGCCACCCCTCCACCTCTTCTACCTTGCCTATGACTTCTGAAGAGCTTGTAGCCATCCATTGCAGCACTCCAGTCATGGGAGTCATCCCACCATTTTTCTGTGATGGCAACTAAGTCATAGCTATCCTGCTGCTCATTGGTTTCCAGCTCCTCCTGTTTATTGCCCATGCTGTGTGCATTGACATAGATGGGCTATGAATTCCACCCCCAACATTGGCACGCCTCCCCTAGGATCATCCCTGGTGAGCCTAGGTTTATCCCCTTCCCACTTCAAACCTAGTTTAAAGCCCTCTCTATAAGCCCCGCCATCTCATGAGTGAGGATCCTTTTCCCCCTTCGAGATAGCTGCACTCCATGTGTTCCCAGCAAACCCGGTCCTGTGTAAACCTCCCCATGACCAAAAACCCCAAAATTCCACCTATAGCACCAGCCTCTGAGCCAGGTGTGTTTTCCTATTCCTTTCAGTATATTTCCCTGCCACTGAAGGGACTGAGGAAAACACTACCTGTGCTCCTGATCCTTCTACTAATTGCCCCAGTGCCCTGAAGTCCCTTTTGGTTGCCCTTGGATTTCTCCCTGCAGTCTCATCACTGCCAACCTGCAGAACCAATAGCAGGTAATAATCAGAGGTCTGAATCGGACCAGGGAGTTTCCTGGTAATATCTTTTATCCAGGCCCCAGGGAGGCAGCAGACTTCCCTGTGGGATGGGTCAGGTCTGCATCTTGGGCCCACTTCTTTGGGTGCCCACTTGTTCTATAAAAGAAACGGAGAATTACTGTTTCTTCTTTCCCTTCTGCACACCACTTACTTTAACTCATTCACTAAACATTCTTCTCATCTTTATTCCAGATTGAAGAAATCTTTCCAGTTTATTCTATCCTTGCATAGAAGTTGCTCAAGTAGTTTTGATCATCTTGCAGGATAATTTGTGAAAGTTCTCCATATCTTTTATATATGGGAGACCTGAGTTGCATTTCTGATATTCAAAATACCAGTATTCTTGGTAAGCATGTAAGCTTACAGCATCGTAATATTTTCTGTTTTGTTCTAGATTCCTTCTTTAGCTATTTTTACTATTCTAACTGTATTTTTTACTTGTTATGCATGCACTGTATTTCTGTTTCCAGAGATCAAACACTTTCCTAAGCAGTCATATATAGTGTAAAAACTGCAAGTGAGATCATTACAAACCAGGAAAGTAATTCTGGAGTTTAAAAACAAGTAAGTCAATGAAGTCACTTCCAATACGCTTGAGGTCTCTCATCTTGTTCATGATGTGAATGCTCTAAGGAGATTGTTATAATTGATGCAAATTTTTCAGTGTGGTAAGATTTAATCAAATAACTTAGAAAAACTTTACACACAGACAGAACCAAGCACCCCAGTGAGATAGAAGAGTGAACAGTAGTGTCAGAGCAATATTGGAATAAATCTATGGGTATTTTGGAAATTCTCAAGTGAAAACAAAGATAAATAAAATAACTGTTACCTCCTTATCATTAGGTTATGTTATCTTGAACAAATTAAATATTTAAATATTTAGTCTCAAAAGATGTTTTCATTTATTTCAACCTTTCTCATTTCTAATTTCTTCATCTTCTCTCTGATTTCATCTTCATGAAATGCCCATCTCCCTCTACCTTCCCTTACTCAACTCACCTTCCTTATAGCCTTTCCTTATGATTTTGCAAAACAGTAGGATCATAATGTAGATCTGCTGTGTTTTGCCACCTAAAGAGAGAAGAATCTAGGTTGTGTTCTGAAAAATGGGGAAAACAGCAGATTTATTCTGCAGCTTATCTCTACCTCATCCTTTTTAAAAGGCCTTGATACATGAGGAAATTTACAGATTTCCTGGAGTCTATTTCCAAGACACTACAGAAATCTTGCTTGGAGAGTATGTCAGCAAAGAGAATAAACTGAAAAACTCTGGTGCATGCTGTCCCAAATGAAGAGGGAAAGGTGAACCTTAAACCCTGTTTCATCACATTAATGCTTCATTCTCATTTTCACTGTATTTCTAGCACACTTTTCAGCACCTGAGTGTCATTTTCTAAAATTCATATTTTGCTTGTGAAAACCTTGTTCTTTTTATTTAGTCATCCCATTCATATCTAGGAATGGAAACATGCAGGAATGCTGTCTTTTATGTTCCTCTGCCAAATTTCAAAAGTGATTGGACAGCTGTTCAGTCTCCTTTTAGATACAAAATACATTTTTCATCCTTAAACACCACAAATTTTATGAGGAACTAAGTCTATACAGCTACAATGACCTGTATTGCATTGAAAGTCATTGGAATTTTTCAATGACACTGGGAAAGAGTTGTCCCATTTCCAATTCCCATCACAATGTTATCACTTCTCACCAGAGAGGAAGCATACCATATGGTTATTTTTTCTGCATATAACACAGATAAATATTTCTTAGCAATAGTTCCTTCACCTGTCTACCAAATAGTACTGTAATTTTTAAAAGACAGAAAAAGTTTAATCGAGTCCCTCAGTCTCTCCTTTGTATTTTAAGATTTATCATAGACCAGAAGAAATTTAGTGTGAGAACTTCTTTGAGAATAGAAAAAGAACTGGCAAAACAGTCAAATGAACATAACTGTGGTACTTCTGACTCACTTGGAGATAGTCTATCCAATACAATGATTTTGGAGACCACAAATTCTCACGGATTCAAAGTTCTTCATTAACATTTCACCAGCATAGCAACCAGGTCACAAAAGACCCATGCATTATTATTCCTGTTCCCATATTACCCAAAATGTTCTTAGTGGAATGATATTATCAACTTCTGAAGATGCTGCTGCAATTAGAAAAATGCAAAAGAAAGCAGGCTTAAGCAGTTTGACCTTACTCTTTTCATTACTCTACATTTGCAGCTTAAGAAGAGAAAAACACATAAATTTGCCCTTGCACAATTTTTTTCTTCTGGAAAGCAAAATTTCTGCTAAAGCCAAAAGCTTCAGCCTGATACTGTCAACCAATTTTTGCTCCATAGGGAAACTCAAACAACTTAATTTATAAGCAGTGTCCATTATTTCAGAATACTCTCCTATTTCTCAAAGGTGTCTCTGCATCTGGAAAGATGATCCAGCCCCCAACAAGTGCAAATATTTAGTGGTGCCACGGATAAAAAAGCATACCGATCTTGCCTACTCTCATATATGCGGGTATATATAGAAATGTTAGAAAGATACAAATAAGAATTATATGATACTCTTTGTACCTCTAAATCTAATATTTGGCTTGTCTCAAACTTCCACCAAAACAAGGGAATAGATGAGCTGGAGATGTGATTGTATTGATATAAATTGAGAGTCTTCTGTAAATTGTGTTTAAATGTAGATGTCAGATAAACCACAGACCAAGTTGTGAAATATATGAATTTTAAGTACAATTTTACCTCTTCAACTAACAAGTGCCCTACTTAATATCTTTTATTTCTACCCTTTGTGACTTCATGGATTGTATCACTGGATTCCTTGTAAGCTCATCCTTTTCACTGCCAGAGTGACATTTGGAGAAGATCAGCTGCAGAATTCCTTATCAGCTGAGCTGTGCCGCCAATGGAAAACTAGTGACGGTTATACAGGTTTACCACACAAGACTCCTAGGCAGAAGATGACCCCTTAGGTGTATGACTGTGCCCTGTTCATCTGAAAGCCACATTGTCAAATATATTTAAACTAGTACAGCAGCTTCAGGACAAATTTTGTGCTCCCTCAGTGTGCCTCTGGTCTCTCTGTAATGCTAAGACCGGTGCCAAGCCAGAATACCAGAAAAATCAGCACAGGAGAAACAGAGCCTGAAACAAAATGTCACAATACAGAGAGAAAAGTGAAGCCACAGGGTGAATGACACTATTCATTCCTTACCATTGACTCTTATTTTTAAAACTGTTGTCCTTGACCTGGACAGCACATAATAGGAATTATTAAAAAACCCTTTTCTTTAATGTGAGCCAATGCAGAGTAATTTTTCTAAAGTAATTTCAAAGAAAAAAGAAGAAAGCAAAGAGAACAGTGGCTGGTAGATAGGAGACTGTGGGAAGTATGTTCAAAGCAAAGCCTTCTTATCCAAATGAAGAGAAATGAGGAAGCAGCAATAAAGAAAGAAGTGCCGTCCTGTAGCCAGACCTACTTCGACTCAGCTTATTTTCCCCATTACTGAAAAGGGGCAGCTGCACCATCAATCACAGTCAGAATGCTTCTTCCTGTTAAATAGACAACTTGTCAGGCAGGTAACTTAATGTACTATGTGCTTCAGCAATGTAACTTAGAAAAAGAATCAACATGCTATGCATGACTGTCGCAGTAAAACAATTTATTACGAAGACTGTTGTGTCTTCAAATAAAGCTCTGAGGGCAATTTCCTAACAGCCATTCACTGAGCTAAAATCAGCTGAATCTTAGTGGAAAAGTGTGAACTTTATAGAAAGAATAGAAATACCTCCCCAATAACCTCAAACTTCCTCACTAGAATAAATTAATACATTAATTAACAAAATAAACTACTACAATTTAATTCTTCCACCATGATGATGTTAATTTGTGTTATAAGGCAAACCTTTAAAACAGCTAAGCTTCATCAGGTCTAAACAATGGCATTTCAGTTCAGAGAACTCCGTACAGTAAAACAGGAATAACTACATTAAATACAGATTTTCTAATGAAATCTGAATATATAATAGTATTATTTTTAAAGGACACTAATTTGCCATTAAAAACATCTGTTTCAGAAAAATTACTTTCAGTGCAGCTTATCTGCAGCTATCGATGTGAATTCTTAGTGAAAGGAACACATAATTTTTATGCTTTTTCAAGGTATAAGGCATATATTCTTACAAGGATAATATACATTCTTATGATGACATATATTCTTACCGAATTTTTACCTTATCATTTTAACTCTTATTTCCTCCCCACACTATTGCCAACGTGAACTCAAAATAGTTGACAAACCCAGAAGTTTTGATAATGTAAAATTATCTACTCATGCTGCCACAGTAATGATCTTTATTCTGAATTTATTATATGCAAAATGCAATGCTGTTTTGCACTTTGATATTATTAAGAACACAGTGAGTTCTAAGTCCTTTGTAAACTTTTAGTCATAAGAGTAGTGTGCTGTACTGAATAGGAGATACTGAGAGTTTCTAAATTTCCAAATTTATTCATGTTTGCCAGGATCATTATTTAAGAGAATGGCTACAGTATGCATGCTATTTCTCCCTGCAGGATTCTGCATCCTGAACTTTGAGTGCTGTTTTTGTAGTCCAGCCATTCTCACAAGAAAAAAAAGCACTTTGGCATTCTCAGTGCCAAATACACTCGTTTATGAACTAAGTCATCTAAGAGGATAAATTTATGTTTAAATTGTCTTAACATAACAGACGTTCCCTCTTCAACTTCTCTTTCAAGATTACACATTTTATATCATTTAAACTATCCCTCACTTTCAAATGTGCAAGTACCTGGTATTAACACTTATAGGGAGAGCTTCAAAATGGTATGCATTATTCATGCATTTCCTCTTCTAAACATCCGTCACATGCCTGATGTTTTTCAGAGCCAAATCCATTATAACAGATGTACACCACACACAGTTAAAAAAAACCACAAACCACCAAAGCCCCAAAACAATAATAAGAAATATCTTTGACTTTTATATTACAGGAGGGAAAGAATCACTGTCCTTTTTTTAGCCAGAAATTATACTAGATGTACAGAAGACCCCAAGCCAGTATTTGCTGACTAACTTCTATGCAAAACTTCATTCACATTCTGGAATGAAAAGTGTGTCATTTGTTAAAGGCAACAGGCATTAGCTGTTGTGTAAGTCCTTTTCTAAGTGGTTCATTTATGCAGCTAGGAACAGGACTTCTGCACTGATTAAAATTGAAGTGATGAGCTCAGAGAAGTGTGATTGTTCTGGGAGATCCTCTGCAGGAAGTAGGAGGGAAAAAATGTCTTATAATGCAAATTTTCTTTAGACTCCTATAAATCCCTGCTCTAGGGATTTTGTTTTTAAAGGGTTTCTCTTTCACTTGTAGCTCTATTGGTTAAATTGTATGTCTTCAAGCCAGGATTTTTCTGTGCAACAGCATTCAGGCTGATTCTTCAATAATAAGACGACTTATTTTTTTTCTTCCAGCAAAGATACAGAACCAATACCATGCAGCTAAAGTTAAAAAATCTTTTCTAGTATTTGCTGACCAGTATTGTTTTAGAAATAGTTCAGTGAAGTTGAGTTGTCCTTCGTTGACAACATTGGCAAGACTATACAGAGTGTAGAAAATATTGATATAGAACTTAGAACCTCTTCGCAAAGACTAGAAACATTTCTGTGCAATCTATTACCTTCAGGAGCAGATTCAAATTACACAGGATTTTCAAAAACTTTTTTAATATTATCAGTGAGATACTAGTTTAGTAAGTATTTTCCTCAGCACAGGGTATGTTCAAGTGCCTAATATAAAAGAGATGCTCTGTTCTGTACAATCAAATGGACTTTTTTTCCCTCATAATCAAAACCAACATATATTATCTATTGAAAAAAAACCTGAGGTATTTCTTGTGTCATGAAAATTCAAGGAAATAATAAATTTGATTCCATTCTAGATGGTCTTTAGATGCAATGAAAAACTACTTTCATTTAAATCATAGACTCATAGAATCATTTAGGTTGGAAAAGACCTTCAAGATCATCAAGTCCAACCATCATCCATGCCCACTAAACCATGTCCTGAAGTGCCTTGTCTATGCGCGTTTTTAATACCTCCAGTGATGGTGACTCTACCACTTCCCTGGGCAGCCTATTCCAATGTCTGAAAACCCTCTCAGTAAAGAAATTTTTCCTAATATCTAACCTAAATCTCCCTTGCCGCAACTTGAGGCCATTTCACCTCGTCCTATCTCCAGCCACCTGACAGAAGAGGCCAGCACCCACCTCACTACAACCTCCTTTCAGGTAGTTGTAGAGAGCGATAAGGTCTCCCCTCAGCCTCCTCTTCTCCAGGCTAAACAGCCCCAGTTCCCTCAGCCGCTCCTCACGACACTTGTGTGCTCCAGGCCCCTCACCAACTTGGTTGCCCTTCTCTGGACACACTCCAGCACCTCAGTGTTTTTCCTGTAGTGAGGGGCCCAAAACTGAACACGTTACTCGAGGTGCGGCCTCACCAGTGCCGAGTACAGGGGAACAATCACCTCCCTGCTCCTGCAGGCCACACTGTTTCTGATGCAGGTCAGGATGCCATTGGCCTTCTTGGCCACCTGGGCACACTGCTGGCTCATATTCAGCCGGCTGTCAACCAGCACCTCCAGGTCTTTCTCTGCCGGGCAGCTTTCCAGCCACTCTTCCCCAAGCCTGTAGCACTGAATAGGGTTGCTGTGACCGAAGTACAGGACCCAGCACTTGGCCTTGTTGAACCTCATACAATTGGCCTCAGCCCATCGATCCAGCCTGTCCAGATCCCTCTGTTGAGCCTTCCTACCCTTGAGCAGATCAACCCTGCCTCCCAACTTGGTGTTGTCTGCAAACTTGCTGAGGGTGCACTCTATACCCTCATTCAGAACATTGATAAAGATATTAAACATAACTGGCCCCAATACCGAGCCCTGGGGAACATCACTTGTGACCTGCAAATTTGAGATATATTAAAAGCATCAAGATCCTCACTCCTATAATATTTTTATCTTAGTCTTTCAAGACACTCATAAAATCTTACAAGCACAGGGATTTTCCTTCCTTTCCACGTACAAATGTAATCTCACACATTCAGTGGATTTAATTTTGTAAAAACTGACTTTGCAGCCAGCTCAATTCCTACCTAGTGACTGGATGCAAGTGTTTTGTGACTTCATTGTTTTACTCTTATGGAGTATAATATGTCACCTTAAAAATAAAATATAAAATTATACCAGCAACAACTCTGTCTTCCTTTTAAGCAAAAACACAAAATACAGTTTTCAGTAAGGAGCAAGCACATTAGGAATAGGAGTTAATGCAACACTACTAGTCTTCATATTGTATTTGTGTGTAACTCAAACTGGTCATGGCACATAGTCTGATGTCAATCTTACATGCTGAATATAGTTCCAATGCATATACATTAGTCTTAATTTATGGATTGTTATGTTTTAAGGTACAGTATTGCTATCAACAACTTGATCCTTCCTACTCACCCTATTGGTGAACATTCAAGCTCATCAGGGGCTTGGGAGAGGTAACATCTTGAACTTCTGAACATCTGGTGGTGCCAGTGTATTAGTGTATTGGTTTTGTCTGGCAAGGTTTTGGTAGCGGGGGTGGTGGGGGGGGGGTTACAGGGGTGGCTTCTGTAAGAAGCTGCTGGAAGCTTCCCCTGTGTTTGAGAGAAAGCGAGCCCATACCAGCCAGCTCTAAGACGGACCCGCCGCCGGCCAAGGCCGAGCCAATCAGTGATAGTGGTAACGCCTCTGTGATAACATTTTTAAGAAGGAAAAAGTTGGGACGGAGAAAAAAACAGCCGCCGGAGTGAGGAGTGAGAACATGTAAGAGAAACAAGCCTGCGGACATCAAGGTCAGTGAAGAAAGAGGGGGAGGAGATGCTCCAGGCACCGGAGCGAAGATTCCCCTGCAGCCCGTGGTGAAAACCCTGGTGAGGCAGGCTGTCCCCCTGCAGTCCAGGGAGGTCCACGGTGGAGCAGATCTCCACCTGCAGCCCGTGGAGGACCCCACGCCGGAGCAGGTGGGTTCCCGAAGGAGGCTGTGACCCCGTGGGAACCCCGCGCTGGAGCAGGCTCCTGGCAGGACCTGCGGATCTGTGGAGAGAGGAGCCCACGGAGCAGGTTTTCTGGCAGGACTTGTGACCCCGTGGGGGACCCGCGCTGGAGCAGTGTGCTCCTGAAGGACTGCACACCGTGGAATGGACCCATGCTGGAGCAGTTCGTGAAGAACTGCAGCCCGTGGGAATGGCCCACATTGGAGGAGTTCGTGGAGGACTGTCTCCCGTGGGTGGGACCCCACGCTGGAGCAGGGGAAGAGTGTGATGAGCCCTCGTCCTGAGGAGGTGAAGCGGCAGAAAATAACGTGTGATGACCATAAACCCCATCCCTGTCCCCCTGTGCCGCTGGGGGGGCTTGGTGGTGAAATCCGGGAGGGTAGTTGTGCCCGGGAAGAAGGGAGGGGTGGTGGGAAGGTGTTCTGAGATTTCATTTTACTTCTCATTACCTTGCTTTAGTTGATTTGTAATAAATTGAGTTAATTTTCCCAAACTGAGTCTGTTTTGCCCGTGATGGTAATAGTGAATGATCTCTCCTGTCCTTATCTCGACCCGCAAGCCTTTTGTTATATTTTCTCTCCTCTGTCCAGCTGAGGATGGGGGAGGGATAGAACAACTTTGGTGGGCACCTGGTGTTCAGCCAGGGTTAACCCATCACAATTAGTCAAACCTGAAAGTGAAAAAATACTTCTTAAGAATGAATGTGGAAATTCACACCACAACAGCTTCTTCTCCCTCATCTATTTGGGTTGAAAATGTAATTTTACTTGCTTGTTTGTTTGCAGGTGCCATTGACGTAGTGGACTGAAGTTTGTAGCAGAAAGAAAAACATCCTATAGATTTATTTTTGCTGTCACCAACAATTTTGAAACTGATGAAATATATACATTCGTCTTTTTCCTACACCATCACTAGAAAATGAGGAAAAAAACAAGGAAAAGAGAATGAGTAAATTAAAAAAAACCCTCAACCCCGTAAAATCTTAAAGAATCTACATAAGTTTAAAATAAATCTGCTTAAAATCTGTGTCAATGTTTTCTTAAGAAAGCAAGGTTATAAAATAAGGCCTCAAATGTCATTTTACTTACCTACCTAAAATGGCCAATGAAAAAACCTTTTATTAGATGGGCTTATATTAGCACCTGAACTTCAACATCCTTATGTGAGCCTGCCTTCTGATATACTTTCTTCCTCATTTGTAACAATTTTATTATACACAATGTGAATTTCTAACATGTAATATCTGTGACAATGAGATCTCCTGAAGCTAATGTCATACTGGAGATGAGAAATATACTCAAAGCCATGCTAGAAAATATTTTCACCAAAGACAAAGGATGAAATTCTGTCATACCAAGCATAATAGCAACTAATTATTGATACCAATGTGATGCTTTTTCTCCATGTGTAATTTGCCTGATTCTTTAAAATTAAAAAAAAAAAACCCTCATGGCACTATGACATTAAAGGTCATATTTATGGATATTATTTTGTTTACCTTTATTTCTTTTCCATTCTTTTGACCATTTGAAATGTTGTTTGTCTGCCTTTTCTCTTTTTTCTTTTCATCTAAAATTTTTGAGCATAAAAAGCGTAATGAAAATGAGTATAGTTTTCTTAAGAACATATTCATATTTCCCTATATGATGAGAAATTATATTATAAATCACAAAGCTAAAGAAATAGAAAAGGAATACTCAAAAGTCCAAACCTGGATTTTAAAGCTCAATAATATTCACACTGTGGAAAAAAAAATCTACTTAGTCATTTAATTTAGGAAATCTGATATACTTTTGCCTATTTCTGTATTTTCAAAAAGATATACCAAAGATGAAACAAAATGAAAAAGACAGAATCTCATTTAGTGGGTAAGAGAAGAAAAAGGGAAAAGAACAAGGGCATTTGTGCAGGATTAATTAATAAGAATGCTAAATAGACTCCATATCAATTTAGTGAAGTATACTCATATAAAGTGGCACAAGGTCAGCTTTATTTATATCTGGCTTGCAGAAATGAGTGGAGAATTATCCACAGAACCACAACTTGATGACATGAATATGGTGTAATGAATAATTGTCAGTTAAACTTTTGACTGTAAAAAAAACCAAAAAACCATTTTGTTTTAAACTATCTCACATCCTGATCATTATTCTCTGACTTTGATTAATTTCCACCAATAGCATTGTATTACCATTTTTAAATTTTTTGAAAGATTTTTTTGACTCATCTTGACACACAACTTTTCTGACCACTTTGCTTGACTAGATTATAATCAGAAAAAAAATGAAAATTCCCTTGCAAGAAACGGTAGTTGCATGCCTCTTCCAAAGACAGTCCATGTACAAGGTATACATGCAAAAGACAATGCCTCTTATGAGAAATTAATAAGAATCAGCCATCATTTACCCTAGGAGGCTTTTAAAATCTCCACTTAGGACCACCACATTGACAAATTATGTTCTAAGTTCAGAGATTTTTATGTATTCGGGTCTTCTATAATGAAACTTTCACAGCCATTTTTAAGAACTAAAATTACTCGCCTCTTCTCTTATGAAACATGGCTGAAAAATGGTAATGACTTTTTTGATATGGATTCAATTAACTAAATTCCTTTTCTTGGTAAAAAAAAAAAATCTTATTCTGATTGCTAATTATGCCTTTTGCAGCTTTGCTGCGGAAGTACTTATTGCACATATTTTACTTTGATTCTCCTCTTGTAAATGTCAAAGTTAATGCTTCAGATTTACATTATATACCAGTGTTTCATGTTTACATTAAATGCATACACTTATGCACAATTTAGAGTGTCTTTTGGTGGTGGTGGTTTTGATAGAACAATACACATCCCACTGGGGAACAGTTAGCAACTTCTTCCTGATCGTTTTGTAATGATCCCGGGTTTTGAGAACCTGGTTGGTGGCCTATTAGGAAATTTCCTTAACTTTATTTTAATGGTAAACAAATCTCTTAATTTTTTTTCCTCTCTCTTTAATGGTATTTCTTTTAATGTATTTAATCAATTTCAGCAAAGTCAGAAGATCTAATATTTGAAGAACTTTAGGGGTTTTACAAAGATAAGTGAAAGTGCAGAATTGTAAAATTTATTCATATGTGTTAGAAGAAGCTTTTATTGAATTTTCACAGACTTTGAAGGGCATGCTTGGCAGTGCTTGAGATAAGGATTAAGGTGACATAGGTCTTATTATACAGAATTGACTTTAGTTACAATAGCAGCTCCCTGAAAGCTGAAACAATCAACGCAGGTGTTGGACAAAGAAACCACTGTTACCTGCAGATTAATAAAATGAGAACTGTGGTAAAATGGTGGCTTTTCCCCCCTTGATTCAGTTCAAAGGCTGGCAATATCCTACTAAACAAAGTACTAGTACTGCACCTACTTTGCCACAGAGCATCAGTACTGCTTCCTGGTCCTTTACATAGGAGATGGAAGTGTGTTTTCATATATATTTCTTTACTTATTTATTATGTATTATTTTTATATATATATAAATATGACTGATATTTTTTTTCTTTTGAAATAATTGCTGGCTTCTGAAAAATAATAATTTTGAAATTTTCCACCTAAAGTGCCGCTTCAGAATAGGTAAGCAGGTAGGTCATGACACCATGCTATGTTTACCAGAAGGGAAAAAACACCAGCTACACAACAAAAGATGCAACAGAAAAGAGAGTATTAAGTCTGTGCTAACTTCTGCCAGAAAGATGAACCCTAACTAGAGGCCTTCTGGCAAGTTCGTCTGCTTCCTTTGCCTTCTCCTTACTTCCCCACTTTGTTAAATACTCACACTGTTCTTCCTTCCCTCAGCAGCTTCACTGTAGATTTTAACTAATCACTTACACAAACATCTTCACTTCCTCTACTCCTGCTTCACATATTAGGCAGATCTTGAGAAAAATTACATTCAGACCCTCTTGACTCTTTTTTAAATGGTACCTTGAGGACAAGCATGGCATTACATGAGCTACAGGAAAGACAATATTACTACACTTAAAGAAATTAACATGTCGAATGGACAGTTCAGTAGGTTGTTTTCTTATAACTTATCTCATGTAGCTTTTCAGCAGACCTTATTCTATAGCCATACACCATTACTTAAATGCTTTTTTTCCAAATGTCATATCCTCAGCTTATGTAAACTGTCATAGTTTCAGCGGTTTCATTGAAGTGCTATTAATTTACTTTGACTTAGCAACCAACCCAAAATATGAAAGTAGACTCAGAAAATGTAGCTTTCTGTGCCTTGATGGCTTGTTAAAAATTAACATGATTTACAACTGGAGAAAATAAATACCACTCAGGAAAACCAATAATTTTAAGGGACCATCCAAGAAAAGAACAGTTTTTCTTTCACCACAAAATTTCTGCAGTTGAATAATGTTCTTATAAGAATGAAAACAATGCTAGACATCAGGAAACAAGACAGAACTGGAGTTGCTGGTGGAGACTTTTTTGTCCCTCAGTGGTTAATTCAAGATTTATACAAACTTCAGTGAAAAGCATGATTAAAAATTTGCTATGATAGGTTATGAATATTTATGGACAGAAGACAAAATACAAATAAAACTTTTTTTTTTTTTTAATGTGCTGTGTAATTGTAATTCCTTCCAAAATAAGTAAATATCATATCTCTTTCTTAAAAAGAAAAGAAAAAAAAATGAAGGGAGAGGGGAAAAACCCTACAGTGATTACTTCCTAACAAAAACCTCTGGTAAATACACTGTCTTACTTGCTAAAATAATGGGAAGTTACATGGGACATAAATAATACTTGGACTCAGAAAACTGTGGCAAACAAGGTTATGAGTGAAACCTGGCAACCACTGAGATGTACAGGAGCTTTCCATTTGACTATTCTGGGAGGAGAATTTGTCACTAACTTTGTAGTTCTGACTACGTTATTAATGGAAGAAATGGAATGTCTCAAGGTTTACTGTGTTGTCAGGTAGGCTTAGTTTCCTATTTTCTTCTCTACAGAAAAAAAAGCATACCAGCACATCCAACCACTTTTTCTTGGAATACAACTAGTCTGTGCAAATGAACCTGCAAACCATAATAACTAAATGATAATAAAATAATAATAATAATAATGTAAACCATAATAATTACACTGATCAGCAATTCTGATCAGCAATTACACTAACTGAAGTATAGCAACTCTATTGGCCATGCAGTACATTCAGATAAAGTATTTCAGAAAGCTGGGACATTTAGCTCAAACTTTGTTAACTAATATTAAATATATTCAAGATTTTCTAGAATTATAGAGAAAAAGCATAGCTAAACTTAAATAATAATGACAAAATTATTGTGAATACTGATATATCAAGGATACACACACAATACAGTTGTTTTATTTATTTTAAATAAGTAAGTATAAAGTATAAGTAAAAGTAAGATTCCACAGTGCAGTGTACTCTAGAATGGGTTTAATAACCCAGCAAGACTTTAATAACCCAATAGAGGGGTACAGAATAAGTACCCCTGCCCTGTGATAAACTTGTTTGACAGTGCTCCCAATTAACTGATTGACACAGAGTGGTCCCTAGGAATAGCATTTGTTCTTTGGTGTAGTCTTACGATCAGTACCCTCCTCCATTTTCTTCCAGACAGGTAGTTAGGAAAACAGCATTAAGGGCATGATGGGGTTTCCAAACCAAATTCCAAAGCACCACTTTCAGCGGGGAGTTCTCAGCTTACCCCTCCTGTCCATGGAGTACTCAAGGAAATGCTGGCTCCAGACAGCTCTACATGCTGCACATAGGCAGCATTATGAAGAATCAGTGCTTCAGCACACTGGGCTGATGTGAAAACTTTATTCCTAATCTTGCCTAGAATTAACATTTTTTACATCTCCTGACTTGCTAGAAGAACAAGATAACACTGAACTGTGTTACCTGGAGTCAATGAGAATATTACTTGGTCACACAAGGACAAATCTTCTCATTTCAATTCTGACAAGGAAATGGATTAAGATCTTTATCTTCACAGAGCAAAATGCAAATATTTAATTCCACCTTTCATGTTATCATCTCACATGTGTGGCTTTTTGAGATCAGTCACTAGTATAAAAATAAAAAGGATGTGCCTACAAATGAGAAGAAATATTCAGGTTATTTCAGAAATATGGACAACAATGGCTAGAAGGAGACATTAAAAGCCTCACAAGATTTTCTGTCTTTAATAATTTAATATTGCAGCAAAATCAGTCAGTGGTTGGAAGATAGTAGTTCAAATGCTATAGTCTGAGCAAAGGAAAAATGTATGCTACTATTTTCTTTGTCATCAAACACACATTTCATAGTGCAAATCAGGTTTACAGGTGGATTTACATGTTTACAGGGTTTCCATGAGAAAAGGAGCCCCAACCTTCCATACTGATAAATTTTTCTAAGTATTCTTCGATATCTCTATGAATCTTTAGGTGCTACAAAACTTTCCTGTGTTTGATCTTAGTTCATTGACTTCCTTTGAGTTAAGTCAGAGAGTTTACTTTGTAAAAAATATAGAAGCCTATACAAATTGAGGATGCATAATGCAGAGGAGGAATTTCACATCAGTTTTAACTTGCAACATAGTGGTATAACAGTGTTATAAAGTGTATGGGGCCAGAAACTTTCATGGAAGCATCCTCTATCTGAAAATGATCATTTAGCAGAGTTGAAATAGTGTGCAGAAACATGACCACACACCATTATTTTCCTGCCAGTTTACTTATGGAACTTCTCAGGAATTTTCTGGGTCTGAGACACCTCAGGACATCCAGGACTTGCAGCTCCAGGACTGCAGTCTTTCAGAAATTTGCCTGGAGCTGGCTTCTGAAGCCAGATGTTTCCAGATATGGCCCAGCTCCCATGTTTTAAGATATTACTTTACCTGGGAGCTGTGCTAAAGTGGGTGTCCCACCTCTAGAGAATTCTACAAGCTAACTTCAAGATGCAAATCTTAAATCTGATAATTCAAACAGATTTGACTCTTCACAATTTCGCTTCAGCCCACTGAATAGAGGTATTAGAAGGAATACAGCACAGCTTTATCCACCACTAATTTTTTTCTTTTTTTTTTTAATATTATTTTGATACTAAGAGTTGTTATCAAATTCTCCCACCATAGAAATAAACAAGTATTAAGTGCCCTGGCATAAATTTATTATTCTTAGTACTTCAATATAAATTACTTCAAAACATTCACAATGTTCTCATTATTCTTATAGACTGATGCTTTGATCAGCCCTAGTACTAACTTATATGGCAGAAGGGTTTTTGGAGTAAACAAGTCTTTACATGTCACTAAATGCCACCATCTGGATCCTTTAGATGCTTCAGAAAATCAGTCAAAACTCATAGTTATTTACATGGTTCATTTATTAAAAATGATGGAAAGATTATCACAAACCAGAATTAGCTCATCACTCTATAGCTAATAATATTAATAATAACAACAATAGCTGCAACAGATGTACACTTGTACATTAGAGATGGGATCTTTAAAAGTATAATTGTTATGACAATAAACATGATTCTTAGACTTGCATTCTGAAAGAATCAGTCATTAAAAAAAAAAAAAAAGAAAAAAAAAAAGAGAAAGACAAAGAAATTTCCATCTTACACCAGGACACTATTTGAGAATTAACAAATTGGTATAGCTTCCTTATTCTTTAAATGCTTTTCAGGTCACAATGTGTCTTAGGTAGGAAAGATAGGAAATAATAAACTTTATTATAGCCTTATAGCTGCTATGATTTCTTTCAGTCTAAAAAAAGCAGCATAAAAAAAAAAAAAAGCATTGTTATAATACTGTGCTTTTAACTCTGCTTCCATCACACAAAACTTCACCAGAAATTATTAAATTTTATTAATGAGAAAGTTATAAAACAGATATGTGATAACTTATTCAGGTCATGTTTAAAATTCTTTTCCTGCTTTCAAGTCTCAATAAAAGTCTTAGCATTCAGTTCTACCCCTTACACATGAGCAGAGAATTTACACTGGCCTCCATCCACATCAAAAGTGCCTTAACAAGGGAACAACTGTATCTTCAATGTCATAACAGTCATTATTCAATGATACACCACTAATTTCAAAATGAAAATCTGGCATCAGAAATGCATCTATTCTAGATCTTTGCAATGTTTTACAAAATACTGTGGTCTTCTTAAAAATTTGTAATTTAATGAAAAATACCAATTTGGAATAGCTTTATTTTCACTCTGGGGCAAATTATATCATTACTTTTTGAAATACTCCTGAAATATTCAGTGAGCCAATCAAGTAGTATTGTTAAATATTGCATAAGAAAAGGGATGTTAAAAATAATACCATAGAAGACCTAATCTGTTGAACAAAACTCCATTTGTAAAGCAAATTTCAGTGACTACAAAGCAATGACAATGTCTGACAAAAGTAGCTGTTGAACATTCTCAGTTTGGCAATGTTGTCTGATCTGGAAATGTTAATTCCTGTGTTTATATATTAAGGACCACTCTCTCTTACATACTAAAAGAAAGTCCAGTGCTACAACATCTCTTAACAATGGTAGAAAATAATCTCAAGAGCTGTTCAGTTAATACTAAGGACTCCAGAATGAAGAAGGAAACTATGTTCTGAGAAATAGTACTTGCATGTGGGACACAAAAAAGGAAAAGAAAGCAACAGACCATGAAGGCGTGGCAGAACTAACCTATGAATTAAGGTAAAAATTTAATTGATCTAAGTAGGAGTTGGCCAAAATATCCATAAATTTACAATTCCAGATATCTTCCTAATCTGAGACAGCATGAGGTTTTGAAAGAAAACCAGCAAGATAAACTGAAAAAGGAACTCTAAAAAAAACCCTGGGTTTTTTTTGCTAATCAGTTTTCAACTAGTTTGAAATTTTGAGTTTATTACTAATGAATTATATCAATTGAAAGAGTAGACTGTATGCAATATAGCATTGGTTCGCACACATAATCATTTTCCCTCAACTATATCAGAAGAAAAGTACTGCTGAAATTAAGTGCTGAACAAGTATGGCAACTTCATTATAATATTATTTGCAGATGCAGCTAAACTACAGATGAAATGCTGCCATATTAATTAGATAGAAAATCATGATCTGTTTCTTTGAAAAGACTGCCAGGTATGGAAATATAAACCTGGATTCAGAGATAACTGAAAAAAACAACTTCACTCTTTTAAGATTATTTTCAACTCTCTACCTACTATAGCCCCATTTTGTAATTTTGCCATCATTTGCAGTGATTTTCGTAATTTGTCATAGCTATTCTGCAGATTTGTCCATCACCCAATATGATATTTTTAGTGCACGCAGTGCTATGGTAGCTAAGCAACAAAAAAATTGAGGACTTAACGTTGTCTCAAAATGACCATATTCTGTGTTTAATAGGTGTTTGAAATGGACCCTGCTCATAAAATTGAACCAGATTTCCATTGGGTAACCAAGTTGTCTTCCTTCAGCTGATGGGACTGGATTATAAATGTTGTGGCTTAATGTTTGGAAAAGTGGAGCAAAATGTTTATTCACACCATGGCTGCCCCTTCTGCACAGTCTCTAGTTCACCTTCAGCCTCCATGGATGATGAAGCTTCTACTGTGGGGGGCATGATGTAGTGCACCCTGGGCTTCAAGGCTTTCCTGATTAAGCCTTTCATACAGCCTTCGAGTAACTGTGCAATTTTGCAGTCTGCTTCAGGAGAAGAGACAGCATGATATAATTCTGAGGTGTTTATACACCAATGCAAGTAGTACAGCAAGTAGATATAAAAAATTAGGAAAGAGAAAATAGACATGTGAAAGATATTCCTATCATCAAACATAGGGAAGATTGCTTCAAAGAAAGTAAATATCAGACAATGCCCACATCCACTCAGGTTAGAAGAAAAAAGAAAAAAGGAAAAAAAAAAAAAAAAAGAAAAAAAGAAAAAAGAAAAAAATCCTACAAAAAAAATGTATTTTTTCCATCAGGAAAGATTAAATTAAATATTAGAGGACTGTTTCTAACTATGATGATCATCACTCTCTGGTGGTAAAGAAGGGGAGCTTGCAATATCTCAGTCAGTGGAACTTATAAAAACAAACTATGTAAATATGTCAGGAATATACTAAGTACTTCTTAAGAGCAAGAGAAAGGGGCAGCTTTCCTTAAGTCTCTTCCAGCCCTAAATATCTATGGATGCATGTGAATCTAGACTGACTTTTTATATTCAGCTGAAAAACTTATCTGAGTCAATTCCTTACATTGGTACTTAGACAGAATCATCTAATTTACTTATACGAAAGATTAGACAATTTTTTTCCATGCCATAAAAATACAATTTTTTTTCTTAAAGTAAGCAACAGGCTGTTTTTGAGAGTTTATAAGAACTCTCTCTATAGATACATATTACAAATACTAACCATTCAAATGGCTTTGGGAGAAATCTGTATGAAATTCATGACTAAAGACTGAAAAACTTGGCTAAAGACAACCACACTGCTTGTAGTCCTTATGCCAACAATACTGTCAGTTTATGCATTACACTTTCACCTCAGATTGCAAATAATCTCATTGCTGATCATGAAAGCACCTAAAAATTTTTTTTTATTTTCTCCAATGTTAGCTGCTTCTGACATCTACTAAAATCAATATTCATTTTGTTATTGGCACAAATATTACCTATAATTAATTTGTTCTGAAAAGTAATGAAAAAAATCTTTTGATTCTTTATTCCATATAGGTACTTTTAAAAACCTATAGTATTTATATATAACCTGTCAAGAAACAATCATTAGCAAAGTAGGTGTAGTTTACTAGGAAATAACACAACAATATGAACTTTTAGATGTGATAATATTTGCTGTCAGATACTTTTTTACTTCAGTCACTTATAAAAAGTGTATTTTAGAGAAATGAGAATTTTATCTAAATTCTTGAGGTGTGTATTATCTATTCCTGTATTTTAAAACACAATCAAAATGTCTCAAAAAATGCTGAAAGATTCACTTTCTACAATAATTCTTTATTAAATGCCAAGCTAATACAGATTTTTATTTTTATTATATCGCTGAACTGTTTATTGCAGTCAGA
Organism: Astur gentilis; assembly: GCF_929443795.1. Classification (NCBI taxonomy): domain Eukaryota; kingdom Metazoa; phylum Chordata; class Aves; order Accipitriformes; family Accipitridae; genus Astur; species Astur gentilis. The sequence goes on from NC_064887.1 coordinate 29,050,283, forward strand.
CATTTAACCACTGGTCTATTCAAGACTGGTTCAATCTCTTGCTGTAAGGAATCACTACAGGTGTTCAATATGGATCCCAGTAGAAGGCCACTCAGACCTTAAGGTATTGATTAAAATACCACTTACAAGAGCTAGAACGGGAAGGAAAAAGGAGGTAGCAAAGATAATCTTATATCCCTTAAAATACTGGGAACCTCGAGTTGTGCAGCATCAAACAGGCCTGTGGTCAGGGCAGGCATGCAGTGCAGATCCTGTTCATGCTGAAGTTCGCTGGCATTATTGTCTCTACAGATCATATAGGATTTTCTTAGAACTAAACAGTTACATTAATTTTTAGTCCAAAGCAGAAGGACATTTGCATGAAAATATGCTGCTTCACTTCAAGATAAAGACAGGGATATGCTGCTGGAATCATCACTGAGGTGCCCGGTGGGAGGATTAGCTGGCCGGCTTTACCCTGAGGCCAAGGACAGGTGCAGACAGCACAGGCAGGCACCTATTCAGGTTAACTGTTACGCAAATTACTAACTCCTCCATGTACAAAGGGATTCTGACCAGGACCATTACAATTGTAAACATCATTTTAAGATGTAGCTGTCACAACAGAGGCTGTATACGTTAACACCAGAGCCCAAACCGAAAACCTTCACAGTCAGAATCTAATGATCTAGTCATGGGAACTCAACTTTGCAATTCAGAAATGCTATGTCTCGATATAGTGATACAAAATAGGGTTCTTTTATACAAAATAACAAGAGTACATTGAAAGTAAGATTGACTTTAAAAAAAGATAAATAAAAAACGCCCAAACAAAACAAAACCCAAATTTATGTTTATTCCCATCTTCTCATTCAAAGTTCCCTGATCTAAGACCTTTGCAAACTTATCTTCTTTTTTTGTGCTAAGGTTTTAAAGTGCTAAGCTCAACATGGATATATGCATTTTTAGTAGAAGAAAGAACCAAAGATATAGCTTATGATTAACTAGAATACAAATTTCAGTAAAATATAATTATGAAATTTGCTATTAAAAACTCAGTATTTATGCAGGTGACCTCTCATGAACAGCAGATCCTGTCTGGCTTTGGGAGTACACATGCTAAATATGGTCAGTCACTACTAGTCAGGAGGCCAGGTGTTACAAAATCTGAATTCAGAAAGCATTCACTGACAGTGCCACAGTAACTGGGTAATAGGGAGTCGCTGCAATACACTCACACCTCTTAATCTGTACCTGGCTAAATTGAAGGCTGTCTACAACCTTCCATATAAAATCTTCCCCTTTATCACAAAGCAGTATGATATTTTAATGGTATCAGTCTGTGTTAAAAGATACTTCTCGTCTTCATGCTGGAGCACATAACAAAGTCTCTTGCTTAAAGCAGCTAAGAAGTACTCGAATCCTTAACAAACCTAATTCGTACTAATTCTATTCTCAGAGTTAATCTACAAAGTTGCAGGGATGGAGACAGAATGTTAGGTGACATCAATTTACATTTCACCATTTAAAAAAAAAAATCTTCAATTTAAAAGAGAGCAGACAACAAGGAATTACAGACTTTATGTAATCTTAAGGCTCAAACAAAGAGGAAATCACCAACTAAAGGGTTTTGAGGAGACAAAAATATCTCTTATACCTCTAAAAGCAACTTGGAAAGACACAGCAATTTTATTTGCAATACTAAAACATTGCAACAATCCACATACTCTTTTCTGTAAAAAGCAAGTAATCAAAAAGTTTCAAAATCCTGTCTGAGCTAGCAATGCTGATCACACATCTACTCATCTTTTAGATGTCATTTTTTCCTAGCTTCAGGGAGGTGTACAACATGCAGTCCAGACAGCTTAAAGATACATAAATACAGCTGCCATGTAAAAAACTCTTTCAACATGGTATGAGGATCACTCAAATACTATTAGCTCTTAATGCAGTGGCTTTTACTTCCCGATCACACTGACAACAGAGCATTATGGCTGCAATGGGACAGACATGCTGATGGCAGCTGCTGTGAGGCAGTATCACCTGCCTTTTCAGTATCATGCCACTGTTTGCAGAGTTTCATAGAGTTCACAAATATCTTTTGAAATCCTAGAAAGGTAGTGCCCAGATCTCATAGCAATTGCCATGTTCAAAGGCATCTCTATTATAAATTTGAGTAGGTATGTTTGGTAAGTAATATTAATTACAGCAACATATACAGCAACCTTACAAACAACTTACTACATGAATTTCTGCAAGTTAAAACCCACATGCCATCAAAATAAATTATTTTTATGTCCACTGAATGCAGTCAGCAAGAAGCAGTTGGCAAGAAGTATCCAGATGGATTGTTTGCCATAAGTAAACAGAAAGGAGATTAATTCTTCTGCAAGAACATTGACCATTTTGCAGCTTTTATTCCTCCATCTCTTTATAGGATAAATTGTGGGAAAGTCAGCTTTATTTACTGGCTTTACTGAAAGCATTCTGCTGAAAATCTGCAATACTGAACCAGAAAATATGTTGTTTATACAATTAAAAACAAATCACATTTCAGACAATGTAGTAACATCTAATAAACAGTAGGAAAAAATTACTTAAATTGTGGCCTGCCATGGAGAATGATTTACATGAATTAGTTAAAAATATCAAGCCATCAGATGCATGGATGGCCACTCAACAGCAAAAATTCAGGATATGACTTTCATACTAATTGATATATTTTTATTGGACAGCTTGTCAAAAAGTGACAGAGATATGAATGCATCCATAAATAAAAAAAATCTAATTTTTGAAGATTGTTTAACAGCATTTAGAAATTAATTCAATAGAGTAACAACCTAAATATCTGGGAAGATCTGGGAACAGATGGCATTGAGACCTTAGAGCATGTTTAATACTATTACTTTTAAGTAGGTATTACTATTACTTATAATGAGACCTCCAGGCAGAACTAAATTGCTTTTCTCTGTTTCACTGCTGGCTCTCTGCCTCAGTGCAGAAGGGTGGACCAGGGAAGAGTAAGGTATTTTCTCTTTCTCTTTTCATGTACCCATATGGACCATTATGAAAGGAAAGCGCACAAAGACAGAAAGGCTATGTACATGCTTACAGACCAAGCAAGAGGATGTATACATTGGTAAACATCTAAAGGTTGTGTAAGATGAGTAAAGCCAGATAGAGACATCACTTTATTCCAAGAGGCAAGATAATGGAAGAGAAAGAGAGCACTTGAAGGACTCCTAAGAAGGACATAGAAATCACCCTTTCCAAACAGGAAATACTGAATTTCCAGGAAAGAATTGTGTTTGCTAATAGGTGAGGGCCTTAAAAATATGAAAGATCTACAAATGCAAATATCTGGAAAACCTAGTCCATGAAACAAAGCCTTGTCTCTAGTATCTCAGACAGGGCTCAACAGCATTCCACCTGCTGACCTGTAGGAGTCCTTTTCTCCTGTTGACCTTAAATTACAGTAATTACTCCTTCATCCACCCCTGGGGAAGCAGAACTAGTTTCATCTGCACTTAATTCATAAAGGTATAGCATCACAGAGGCAGTATTCCTTTGCCTTGTGCTCCCTCAACTTTCCACCTGCTGGCACCATTCCCTACAGGTATTGCCACTGGAATGTCACCTTTTGGCACTTACACAGTATGCATAACTGCATTAGGAAAGGTATCAGTAAAAGAGAAAGGTCCATTTATCCCATTTCCAAGTACTGATTTACTGGTCTGCATAAAGAAGGAAGCTTTCAACAAGAGCAAGTTTAAGGGAAGCTATGAGTGGAAAGTAATTTCCATACATTATTTTTCAAACAAAGTGATTTTAGCCAGGAGGAGGAAATGGTGAATCTTGTGTGCAATTTACCCTCCTATGCCAGAAATAATGAAAACTAGGACAAGCTGTTCCACAAAAGGATTAGACACTTATCCATGATTGGAAAAATGTCAGTATCTGTAAACATTTTCAAAACTTTACACTACACCTGGGAATCCGACTATTTTGAGGCATCTTGGCAGTTATGCTCCTTTCCTTATGAATCATTTGAAAAGGTCTAGGAGCTTCCATTTCCACAATTTGGGGGGAGGGGCTGTGTACAAGAAAATTATAAAAATGTCAAAATACATATCAGCAAATTTAATGTGGAGAACAGATGAGAAGATTTATTTTTACCAACTATAGAGAATGTTAATTATGTCCTTGTAATATTTTCTGCAGACCAAGAAAGCAAATGTACTGGCTGTAGGTGGCAAGGTTTTCACAGCAGAAGAGGTGCAGGGGCAGCTCTGTGCAAAGATGCCAGGGGCTGCTTTGTGTCAGACACAGCCTGTTCTAACCACTTAGAGTGCTTCCAGCTAGCTCCACAATGACCCCACCACAGGCCACAGCTGATCCCATCAGTGAAGCTGGTGGCACTGCTGGGAAACCATATTTAAGAAAAGGCAAAACTCTGCCCAAGAATGAAGGAGACAAGGAAAAAAAAAAAAAAAAAGTCTAAGAATCAGCCCTGCAACACTGAGGTGAGAGAAGAAGGAAGGAGGTGCTCCAGGTGCAGGAGCAGAGATTTCCCTGTATCCCTAGGAGACACCATCGTGCAGCAGGAATTTCCCCACAGCCCACGGAAAGGACCATGCAAGAGCAGATATTTGCAAACTGCAGCCCATGGAGGACCCTACACTGGACCAGGTGGATATGCACAGAAGGAATCTGCAGCCTGGGGGAGAGCTCATGCTGGAGCAGGTTTATCATGGAGTGCAGCCAATGGAGAGGACCCACACCAGAGCAGGGGAGAAGTGTGAGGACGAAAGAGAAGCAAAGAGGAATTGTTATGGACTGACCACAAGCACCATTCCCCTTTCATCCTGTGCTCCTTGGTTCAGGGGATGAGGTAGAGGAGTTAGGACTGAGGGAGTAAAGTTGAGCCTGGGAAGGATGCAGGGGAGCAGAGGGAACATGTTTCAGTTTTTGTGTTTGTTTCTCACCATCCCACTCTATTTTTAACTGTCAATAAATTAAACTAATTTTTCTCATATCAAATCTGGTTTGCCCATGATGGTAATTAGGAAGTGATCTCCCTGTCTTTATTTTGACCCGCAAGCTTTTCTCTCATTTTGCCTGCCTGTCCTGTTGAAGAGGAGTGGGTGAGAAGCTGGGTGAGCATCTGGCAGCCTGCCAAGGTCAATTCACCACAGCAAGATATGTTTTTCATATCTTCCTTTCGTAAGAAGTCTTTTTTTTTTTTTTTTTTTTATGGTCCTTCTATATGTGTCACAAATAGCATTTTATTTGTTGGGTATCTTTACCAATAATTTGATACAAGTGCAGTATGCACCATAGTGAGCCTAACCCGACTAGCTCATGTAATAAAGGCTGTGAAGAAATGTCAGATTCAGGTTTATGTGTATTGGCAGCCAGAATACTAGAGTTCTAGTCCTTAAGATGCTTAAATCTCATTGTAATAAGACAGAATTTTCATACTGTTACTAATACTAGTTTGTATTTGCAATTTGCTGTATAGCAACACTCAGCTAAAGCACACCTCAGATATAGAGACTTGTCATGACTCACAGGCTAACTTCACAGGTGACCATGTACTATATCTTTTGAAAAGAATGGTAGTTTTGCCAAAAAAACAAAGCAAGAAAGGGTCTGGCCAGCATTCAAAACATTCAAAACTCAGAGCAATTTGTGGCAGCCAGACTGTAGTAAAAACAAACCCTCAAGAAAACTTTGCACCTTTTTGGCTGTTTTTCCAAACTAATGCAGACATAGTTACTCAAAATGAATATAAAAATCACCATATGAAAGATCTGCAAACCTGCAATGTTCCTTGCTAGCTGGATATCAAAAGCTATATAGCAGCATTACCACAAAGCTCTGCATAGGCTAGTTTTTACCTTTTACACTGCTTCTGATACAGATTTTAGGAGGTACGTCTCTATACACAGCTGCATCTTACAATGAAAAGGTACTCCTCACTGGAAAAGTAAGGAGAATTATTTTGCTAACACATAGCTTCAAAACACAGCCATTTGTAAACTGCTATGATTTCTAAACCAACCCTACAATATTTTGCAAATAGGCTCTTGGGTTTGGTGCATATACTCTTGGCAAAGCAGCAGGTAAAAAACCTAGTTTATTTGAGTAGGAAATATGTCTGCCTATGACTTTTTTTAAAATGTAAATGTAGCAATTAATCAATTAAGAGTATGCTTATGATCGTTAATACAATGTTTTTCTTATTATTAAAATGTTTAACGAATGTAGCCAAGTTAAAGAAGAGAATCAATATTCTCACAAGTTTCAGCTGATCATTTTGTGAAGGCAAAGTTGTGGTAATGTTGTGGGTAGTGAAAAGTAGCTGAGTTTGTAGAGGTGCTGTCTTAATAATTCAAATCTCTACTGGAAATGCATTTTGCACCTTCTACCTGTGGACACTGACCAGGCTTTTAAAATTTCCATGCTAAAAATACAGCAACCAAGAAAAAATAGTTGAGAGACTAATTTTGTGGTTAAAGTATCAGAAAAAATTTTAGGAGACAAAGGTATAATTCTTAAATTTTTTTTTGGGGGGGAAACATTGAGGGGCACATTTTCAAAAGTCCTTAGTATGTCTCAGTCATTGTCTTGTGAAAGAACCTAATGCAGTAGGTGCCCATACACAGTTTAGCTTGGAGTCATACAACTGTATCCATTGTGTTCCTCCATTCCAGTCTAAGCTGCATAGGCTGAGTGAATTCTTGAATGAGCAGTCCGCAAGGGTCACTTGTGAAGAGGTGGTGATGATTTAGCAGACTAATGTCAGCTAGTATCCCAGCACATGAAGAAATTACTCTGTGATGTCTTCAGAATAAGCTGTCCACTGAACTACTGATCATTTGTGTCAGGGCTTCAGATCCTTTTGTTGTAGGAATCCTGTTGTTATAGCTCAGAAGAAACAGTCAAATGAGTGGCATAGCTAAATGTCAGTTCTGACAATTATATTCCACCTGTCAGATTTCTGCTGCAGTCTGAAATTAATTTATTTGGTTCCTGTCTTCAAGTGCTAATTAACTTTCACCTCAGAAGTGACTGCATTTCAATGTAAGGAGAAGCAATCTTAAATAACTGATGTATTGGGTTTACTTGTCATGGGGTTTTTTTTATAAAACTTGTTTTATATACAAATACATAGTAGCTTGTGAAATTACTTGAATCTTCACACAGAACTGAGTCCTAGATAGAGTCAAACCGTGCTTCAGGTTGGAATCTTTGCTGGATTCTAAGAACATTTAATCACCCCTGAGACGGGCAGGTAGACATAAACATCTGTGTAAGAACTAGTCCACTTGTCTTATTTTCTACCCAGTATTTCAGAAGGATTAGTCATGCTCTGATCTTAATGTCAAACTTGAAGGACTTGGACCAATGGATTGAAAAAATATTCAGTATTATAGAAATCTGCAAGTTCTTAAGTCAACTTGTTTGCTTTCTTTTAATGTGATGTACTGGGTCTGGCTGAGATGGAATTAACTTTCTTCATAGCAGTCTGTATGGTGCTCTTTTTTGGTTTTGTGACTAAAACAGTGCTGATAACACACTAGTGTTTTGGGTATTGCTGAGCACTACCTGCACAATGTCAAGGCTTTCTCTTTTTTCTGCTCTGCCCCTGCAGCAAGTAGGCTGGGGGTGGGCAAGAAACTGGGAGGGGACACAAACTGGAAAGCTGACCCAGATTGACCAAAGAGATATTACATACCATATAATGTCATGTTCAGCAATTTTTATTGCTGAGGGGAGGGGGGTTTGGGTAGGTAGCCATTGCTCAGAGAGTGGCTGGACATCAGTCTACTTCTTGGATGTGGTAAGTGATTGCTTTTGCATCGCTTTCATCAATTTATTTGGTGTCCGTCCCCCTCCCCCCCCCCCCCTTCCTCTTTAATTTGCTTATTAAACTATCTTTATCTCAACCCATGAGCTTTCTCACTTCTGCTCTTCCTATTCTCTCTCCCATCCCACTGGGAGTGGCGGGAGTGAGCAAATGGCTGAGTGGTGGTTAGTTGCTGACCAGGAACAACCCACTACATGTGAGTATATGTAACAGGTGATGCATATAATTAGTAACTCATGACTCATTTGTTGTTTGAATTCTCTGTGTTGCAAACGTAACTCCAATGAACACTGAAAAATGTCAGAGAACGTGAAAATCTCTCTAGATTTTAAGATTATGACATTTCTGACAGTTAAACCATGAATTAGATGGTATGGCCCCCTTAGTCAGAGTTTCAAGTGCAGACTCAAATGCCTGCAACTATTTGCCATTAGAAAATAAAACTTAAAAAACTGCAACAAAACCAAAATGAAACAAGTCAGAGAACATCACCTATTTGGTTTTATGTATTAGTTCCCAGTCTGAGGACATCTGAGTAAAACTATGGTACATTAACAGAGTGAAATGAAGGTATAAAAGTAACAAACCACAACAGCTGTATTCAAACAAGCTGAAAATTTACCCATGATTATTTCCTCCCCTCAGACAGTGCCCACTGGTGTATGTCTAGGAAAAGACAGCATGTGGTGTGATAGAGAGAACTTTCCCTGTTATGTTCTCCTAACGTCTAGACCCAGCAGAACTTCATAGGTATGCAAATTTTCATGAATTTACCTAACCACTTCCTTAACCTATTGACATATTTGGTCTCCAATTACAACTGTCACAAAGATTTCCACAATATAAATAATTCACTTTTGGTTGTTTCCAGCATGGTAATACTCGTCTGTCTTCAGCACTATGAATATTCTTTAAACAAGATTGTGTTACCAAAGGTGTATTTCATATGCCACATTCAAATTTTCCTTTTGCTTTGAGAGTATTCTCTAGTGTATGTAAGGGTTCACTAAACTGTTTATTGGGTTTTAAAGACTTATCATGTTCAGAGCATTACATGTTGCAAATGATTGTCATTTCTGAGTGACTTTGCAAAAGCACCATGACACTTTTTGATGTGTTGCATGCAGACTTTCTTCAGGAAAAAAAGAGAAAACCTAAAGAAAATAAAGAAAAAAACCCCTATCAAACCTCAAACTTCAATAGAGGATCTGTCAGATATATCTGATGGATATCAACATTAATGATTTTAATACCTTTGCGAGCCATAAAAGTCCAGTCCTGGAAGAACTATGCTGATTCAAATTTTCATTTAGAAACATCGTGCTGGAAAAAGGGCCAAATTCTTCCTCAGTTTCTTTTACATGCATGTCTGTTTGTGCTTTCTTCATGTCAGGACCTCTTCTTCCACTGCAATTGTATTGTCATTTCCTGGAAGTTCAAGCTGGCCTTTTTCACTGAAGTAAGCTTTTATATGAACGCAGTTGAGAATCTAGTCATAAGAAAAGCTTTGAATGAATACTTATTAAAGCCAAAAGATAGTATGTTGAAGAAGTGAACGATTAGAGCCAATTATATAGTGTAGCTGCTGTGAAGTGTTTCAAATACAGCATCAAATACATACTGTTCCATAAGTTTATCCTGTAAGTTTAAAACACAATTCACACACATTAGATAGACAAATTATACTTCTGTCTTGATTGCCCCCCTAGCATTTCTGGGAACTCCTACATCAACATAAAGAGAACTATTAAGCTAAAGAGGTAGAGAAAATCAGACTCACAGCAACCTGATGAAATCTTCAGAGTGACAAAGGCATGCAAAAATCAAAGATATTACCCACTTCCTCTGCAGGCACCAAACTTGCTCTAATTCTACTTAGACAAGTCGGAATCAAAGGACAAAAATTTGGAGTTATCTGCTTAGTAGGTTGGCACTTTCTGTTACTTGGAATAAGAAAATAGGTCATTAAAATGGATACAGCAGTAGGAGAATGGGTTGAAAGTGCTTTAGGAAAACCAAAAAGAAATAGAAGTCAAGTTGCACAGAAAAGAAACCCTTCCACCTCATGATCTCCCCAGCATATACTCTGGTTTATCCTACTGGAGAGTGTGTAAAAATCTCTTGGTTGCCAGAAAACCGGGTAAAATCTGTGCACAGTTACCAACAAAGTTTGAGTAATATGACTTCCATGTTACCATCAGTCTTTTATTTTCCCTTTTTTATTTATGGTGGGGAGAACTTCTTTTGTTTGTTGAAAACCTAAGTCTTTGTTGAAGAGGTGGAGATTTTTCTTAATCACATTACATATTACAGCTTAAGCTGGAGACCTAACTGAACACATTTTTTGAAGGACTTAAACCTAACCTTTGTCCCTTGATTCGCTAAGTTCACATCAAAACAGAACTTGAGCAGAGCCAGCCCTTCTTGACAGACAGCACACAGTGAGAGACGTCAGTGTAATGCTTTCTAGTGCTTTATTTCCTCCATCGCGTCTCCAGCATATATAATTGCCTGTCATATCTTCATCAATATTACATATAGAATTCTCAGCAGCCTTCATGAACTTGAACACAAAACATTAAGAGAGTTTCCAAGATGGGGCTTTATTTCCTGAAGACAAATTTGTGATGCCTTCTGCAGATCTAGAAAAGTTTCATGATAATTTTGAATTAGTATCAAAAAACTATGGAAATGTACAAGGTAAATTTATTTTTATCTGGAGGTAGGGGGAAACGGAGGAGGCAGAAGCAGGATGATAGGGAAAAAAGACTGAGCAAAACATTAGCTTAGGCTTTCTGCCAAGTCTTAAATCCCCATTGTTTTAAATTACAACAGGACTATCATATGCTCAGGTTATGTGCTACGTATTGGTCTCCTTACTCAAATATAGTCTTACAGGTGCTGTTTTCAGTCATGAGTAGTTCTGTAATCCGGTAGTCAACTTGAATGTGGCACTAATTATACTGTCAACTTCTAATATTATAGATTATTTTGCAAATAACTAAAAATTGTCTTGTAAAAATTGAATGCATACAATGTTCATGTATCCTTTTTCTACTTTTACCATTTGATGCCCATACATGAATGGGCAGCAAATGGTAAAAATTTCTTCCTTCTTTCTTATGGTTGGTGCCAATCTGGTGCAATACCTTACATCATGGCGTAAAATTAATAGGAGTGCATGCCTCAGGTTCAACAATTTTTATACAAATCTCTTAGCTTGACTAAGTATTGTCATTCAAATCATTTTTTAAACTCAATTAGGTTGTTCATGTACAGTCTTTTGATTCACACACAATTCCTCAAATGCACTTAAATAAGAATTCATCACATTGAGGTCATGACACTCCTGCAATTTGTTTCTTACAGAAGCAGCTTTCATTAACAACAGGGTGATGACCTTAGCTTTGAGTTTTCTGATTTTGTCAGTTTGTGCTACAATTTTAATGAGATTTAAAACTAGGCTTTTCAGCATTACATTCTTTAAACAGTGTTCTTAACAGCTGCAATTTCCTCTGTGCAATCCCATTTACAGTTCCTAACCCTTTCTTACTGAACCAGCAAAATACATTCTTTTAACTCTCTGATGTCCTTTATCAGATGAAGTCATAAGTTTTTCTGTCCCAGTAACTCCATTTAGTTTGATCAATATGCAGTAATCACTGCAGACAGGTTTCATAGCATTGTATAAAATGACATGCATGAAGCAAGCATACTACCAGTAACCCTACAATATCCACATAAGAGAATATGGTGCCAATATTTGTATTCACTTCACTCATTGTTTATTCTATGTTGTCCTAAAACACTTGGTTGTGTGTAAAGTCAAGCTTATGTTTAGGTGTGAGAGCAGATGGAAGCTAAAGTTTTAGTAATGGTGTCTTTTTAACATACATACAGAAGGCAAAACTTTGTCTGATGTTAGAAACAGATGGAATTTATTACTGCCTATCACAATATAGATATTACTACTAGTTTTATGTAGGAGAAATCTGGCAGAACTATACATAACAATTTTAAGAAACGTCCAGCTATCTAAAGCCTGTGGAACCATGAGACAAATATAATGTATAAAACATCAACCAAAATAACACACAAAACTTACTGTAAACCTGAAAAAATCTTTTATCAAGACTAAATACACATTTTCCTATGTATTTGACTCATCACTTTTAGGAAAAAAAAGTGGACCAGGAAGACCCACTCTGATTCAATAAGTCAGAGCACATCTTTTACTAAATAGAAAAAAAAGCTGACAGAGTGTAGGACAAATAGAAGGATCAATAGTTATTTTCTAGTAAATGCTGAGATAGACTGCAGTTTTCAAAAAATCACTACATTTTTGGAGGAAGTTATTTTGGATAAAAGCTTATAAACATCAAACCAAAAATCCAGCCTCTAAATACATACAAAAGGGTGCCCACACATTAATAGCAGTAAATTATTTTAAAAATTTTGTTAAAACAAAGATGTCTTTTTTGTTCACTGTTAGAAAAGTAACTGACAATATGAATTAAAGTGCCTCTTTCACTTTCATGCTACACTCAATTCATGTATTTGAGATCTCTAAATGTATTTATGCTACACTGGTTTCACTTCTTCCTAAAGTACTCAATTAGCCTTCATTCTGGAAATCAGGTAATTTAGTTCAAATTAATCTTCAGCAAAACGCAGTCCAACCTATTTCTGTGGTTGTGAGAGCCCCTGTATTTTCTTTGTTTCTCCTTTTATCTTCATCGCTTTTCTATAGTCCTTCTTGCATTATATATAGTGTAAACCTAATACAATCTTTATATAAAGTAAAACTAATAGCCTACAATTCCTGCTTTTAATTGTGAAAGCTGACAGAAGTATGGTTTGAAAGTAGAATCCAGGCAAACACAGGCATCTTGTTCATAAGATAAACTAAAAATAGTGATTTTTTTATTTATTTTTTTTTTTTTTTAATTTCCCATGAGTTATTTGTAGTACTGTTGCAGGCAAAGAAGACTTGACTTGGGGAATTTAACTTAATTTGTTGCCAATTAGCATAAACATTCAATTACTGATTTGGGTGTTGAGAAGCAAAGAAGGCAAACATTTAAACACAGAGGGAAAACAACTTTCTGCCCCCTTTCTCAGGTTCCACATTAGACCAGACGCCCCTCCTCCCCCCATCCCTGTCTCCACTCTCCTGTTACAGCCGTAGGTCATGCTCCATCCCCTTGTGAGGCAATGGTTGGGGTCAGGGCACCATGGCTTCACTCTGTCGCTCCTTGTTCCTCACTCTTTTCTTCTGCTGCTCCTTTTTTCATAGTCATTTCTTCCACGCTGAGGGGCCCATCCATGGCTCTCAGTCCCTTTGGGGTGGTAGCAGTTCTGCGGTGGTGCCCCTCCTGCTGCTTTGGCCTTTGTGTTGTCCTTTTCCTCTCTGCATTTTGCCTTTTCTTAAGTACATTTTCCCAGAGGTACCACCAGTGTCTCTGGCAGGCTGAGCTGTGCCCTGCAGTTGACCACTGGAGAGCCAGCTGGAACTGGCATGGTGCAGCCCCTGATCTCCTCTCACAGAGGCTGCCCCTGCAGCCCCCCAGCTGCTGACATAATGCCACCTGCACCCAATACAATTTCTCTGGGAACATGGACAAAGCTCAAATTCTGCAAGAGAATTCATAAGTAAACCAGACAAGTGATAAGGGAAACACGGTAAAAAGAATATAAATCACAACACCTTAAAAGAGTAGGATTGCATTGCGAAACATTTCCAGGGTAGGAAATGCTAAGCAATTTCAGACACACCATCTAGACATATTCATTATGACACCATCATATTATGAGGTTTGGCATATTACTGATACAGTAAATGTATGCATCTCCTTGGTCACACTAGACTGACTGTTAGCTTATGATTCAGCATTGTATGCAAATGTCTGTGCTCATATAGCTCACCTACTGGAAAGGACGTAGTTAAAGAGTGGAAGGAAATCACATGTTTGCAGAAATCACATGAAAGTGTTTTGGTTTTGCTGGAAATAGTTGTATTTCCGTCAAATAGGAAGTCTCCAGGTCACAGAAGAGACAAATTCTTGAGAAGCAACAGGCAGTGTTCACCAATTCTTAAAAAAAACCCTGACGGATTCACAAATCCCGCATATCTGAAAACTGCATCTGATATCAATGGGAAATGTACTCTGAAGTGCTAAAAATGCAGCTGCCCTTCAGAACACATGGTGAAGAAGGAACAAACATTGTAAACAGGCTCCCAGTGTTATTGTCTCCATTCATCTCATGCAACAGAAAGAGTCATAATATTATCTCGCAATGTTGTTCTGTGAAAGAAGCATTCATATTACTGCCTTAGAAAAGGCAGGGAAGACATTAATTTTACGGTGTTCAAAGTAATGTTGGAAGTAAGTCATGGTTCAGGGGCTGAGTAATTAAAGCAAAATATAAAATACCTGCTGCACTGGACCCCAGAGTTTTGAGATTGTCATGTTAGTCTCTGGGATAACACACAAGTGTCCCTGAAGTCACTCAACGTGTTGGCCCATGCAGCTTTGGCATTTTACATCTACAAAGCCCTTCAAAGACTATCTGTATTTGCAAGCTTGTCCCTAAGCAATTTCTGTAAACCCAGTTAAAGACATGAATGGAAAAAACAGATGTCGGTATGAATCCTGAGCCTAACAATCCTTCTTCATACCTCAAGAGAATCTGCCTATTGTTCATGGATATGAAAAAAGAACAAAGAACACTTGAAGGAGTGGTTCTTTCATGGTTACACTGCAATCATACATGAAAAATACTTCTACTACACACCAGTTCTTAGTATAATTATAGTGATTTCTTCAGAAATGAAATCAGATGGAGCCATTGTCTGTGAGGACTACTAAACTTTTGTTAGAACACCTGTAAGCTGTGTCCAGTATTTATAAACATTACCAACTTGTCAGGAGATTTACAAACTAAAGAAGAAATCAGTAAGTTTGGGGAAAAACCCCAAAATATCCTAATAGTCTCCTTGTCTTTTGACCAATACAGACCCCTTTAATTTTCTGATTGCTACCATCTCTACAAAGAGGTGATTTCTATATTAACTCCAGAATTTTGATCTGTATGTTTCTGTTCAGTGTTTGGAGATCTAAGGAGAGACCTGCTTATATACTTTTTGAACTTGACATTTTGGATTCAATGAAAAATGTCACAACATGCCATTCCTTCGTTCCAGAATAAACTTCAGGAAAAACAAATCTTAAAATTCTTCTTTCTGAAGAGAAAAATCCCAGCAGTATCAGGCAACCCCCACTCCCTTCCTTTTTAGAAGAATTTTCAATTCCAGAGCAACTGTGACAATTTCTGCTCACTCTTTTTCCCTTGTTTTTGGGTAAAACAGTAATCTGATCTTGGGTTTTAGTCTGTTTGACCACTACCTTCATGTGAATGGAATCCTAATAGATTCAGAAAAAGTCACTGCTATGGAAATCCAGGAGGGAAGAGTTACAACTCAAACCAACTTATTATTTTAACTGTGTGTACTTGATATGCCTGAAATCATCATCAGTGGAAGTATCATTGATATTGCTGTCCAAAGTATATATAATTTATCATAAATGAATCAAGCCTTTTCTAAATAGTCACAAAAGGACAGAGGGAATTTCTCATGGGCAAACTACCCAAGGGGACAGATACGCAATTTTAGAGGCAAGTGAGTTAAGATATCAAGGTTAGCTGTTTATTGGGATAAACATACGGAGATAAAAAGCAGTATTTATAACAGTTTGACTTTCCTGCCGAAGACTTCCCTGCAGAAGACCTACCTTCTAGGCAAAGAGGCAGTAGGTCATGAGGTCAAGCTTTCAAGCATGTGAGTTCTAACTGTTCAGGATTGCAGACCATCCACACATGTCTCTGCATCTCCATGTTTAGTTGTCTCTGAGCACTCTTGGAATCTGGAGGTATAGGGGGGCTCCATTAGCAGCTCCTCCAGGGTCTTTCTCAGAGGGTTGCTTCAGGTGGTTTATATGGTTGAGTGCCATAAAGACTGGAAGGTCTATTCACACTTGTTTGTGACACCGGTTAGTAGTTACTAGGGTGTTCGGTGTGATGAAAAATTAGTTGCTGGGTTAACTAATGTTCACTTGCTTATGCTACGAGGCTTAAGGTCTACAACAGTTCATGTATTCTTAAGTGAATATAATATACAAACATATTATAAAAATAGTATGAGATTTATGATAATATGATAATGCTCGAGCATTAAAGATTCATAGTGCCACCCCAGCTGGTGCTTGGCACTCCTGTAGATTTACAGGATTAGCTGACTTAAGCTAACCTATAGTTATCTAGCCTAATAAAACATTGCACTGCTTACTGTAGCATGTTCTGAGATAGATGTGTCTGCAGCTTCCCTGCCATCAGAGTGGCAATGGGCATGGATCTGACTTCCTGCAGAGCCTGAGTTCCTATGGAACTGAGTCCAAAATAATGTGTTAGGAAATGGTGGAAGGTGCTGATGCTTTCAGGGCACTGACATGGTGATACCAAGATGTGTGATCTGCCTGTCCAGGTATTAGCCAGGGAAAGCACCCCACACTCCCCAACACTCCTGACCACAAAAGCAAGTTTGGCTCATGTAGTAAGGTCAGAACAACACCTATGGTTCATTGTCGTGATTTAGGCTGCAGTGGTCAAGGGCAAGACTGCCAGTAGGTACCCTCAAATAGCTCTGTGCATCATCCACATGCCTCATTATCCCTTTTTCTGGGTTTTTTTGTCCCTTAGTTTTGCTGCCCTTGTACCTCACTTTCTCTGTCCCAGTTTTCTCTCAAATAAACAATCTGAACCTAACTATTTTCACACAGTTGTTCTGAATTTTGCTACATCTGAATCAAAATTTGGTACTTTTGCTACATTTGTCTAGACAAAAGCAGTAGTTTTGCTTAAAATATGCATACATATATGTACATAACTGATTTTTTTTTTTTCCCTTCTCTTCCCCTCTCCCCCAAGATTTTTCTCCTTGTGAAAAATGAAAGTCAAGCTGTCCAAATTGCATCATCCAGCAACAGTATGTTAGCTGCATGCCTAGATGGAATTTGTGTACCACATGTATGGAGTATCAACACTGGCTTAATAAATATAAGTACTTATATCTAGTCCTTTGAAAAGTCCCTTGTTCCACACTTGAACTTTTCTATAGATGACTCCAGATATAGTATAGATAGAGTATAACATTCCTGAACACAGAACCAGAATTATGAGAAAATGTTTAAAGTTCAAAACACCATTGATGAATATCCTTAGGTGTCTGATTTTTCCTGTGAGAGAAAAACTATCTTAATAGAATTCATTTAGCGGGATCCCCAACATCATACTACTGCATAGCTGTAACCATAAGACTGCTGAAGAGAGGATCTTAAATATTAATATAAATTAGAAATGATCTTTAAGCATTCATTTGATTTCATAAGAAACATATTCCTAGAAAATATTGAGTATTTTGGCATTGAAAAGGTATTTTAAGACACTCAAATCAATACAACCTCTTTACTGAGGTAATAGAGTTTGCAAAATAAATAATTGTCCTGCATGATTGATTTTTCAGAATCTGCTTTTGTAATAAAAGGCTTTTAATTCTCCCTACATCCAGGGCAGATGTCAAAGCATTTCTTGAACAAATGGTATCCCAAGGGTTCTCAAGTACATAGGCAACAGCGAAAAAGTCACAAATTAAGGAAAGATTAATTACAAAAAAAGAAAGAACAGGTAATTAAATGTTTAAAGTTTCTTAATGAGTTTGGCTATGACTGTTGACTTCCAAATTCCTTTTGTTATTTGGCAGTATCTTTCATTAACTAAGCTTACACAACATCATATGTTGTGAAATCATAATGTATTTTACAGTAACACTGGTATCCATTTATGACTTGATGGAACATCTGTATATTGTTGCTAAGAAGTAAGACTGAGAGCAGTCTCCTCAAATGGACAGATAGTTTTTGACCAAACAAGTAAGAATTGCTGTTACCATGTATGCTGCTTCCCTGTAGACAATGTTGAAGAAATAGAAATGAAGTTCTGCTCAGTATGTGTCTTTCTCAAGGTGTCTATCCTTATGACTATTTTTAAAAAAATTATATAATACAAATGAGAGGCCCTGACCGTTGTGTATTTAGTTTAAAATCTTTATTTACACAACTATCTCTAAGGGTATATTTCTAAGGTTTCTTCCTTTGTTAGTTCCCTTAATCTAATCTAAGTAATCTAGACTGAAAAATACATGACTCCCTGTTTGCATGTGAGGAGAAGAAAAAGAAAAAAGAAAACACTTAATACTGAATGCATTGAACTGTCACAGGTCACAGAAAAAGCAAGCGGGTAGAGTTGCCTGGACAATTCAAGCTATGCTATGTCCTAGGATTAGAAGTATGACATTATACTGTGACCTTGGTAGCCACACTCTGTGATGACAGCTCTTGTATTTCACAACCTCTCTCAGTTACATATCAAGCTGCCTGGCAGAAAAGGACCTGGGGGTGTTGGTCGACAGCTGGCAGAGTATGAGCTGGCACTGTGCCCATGTGGCTGAGAAGGCCAACGGCATCCTGGCCTGCATCAGAAACAGTGTGGCCAGCAGGAATAGGGGAGTGATTGTTCCCCTGTACTTGGCACTAGTGAGGCAGCACCTCGAGTACTGTGTTCAGTTTTGGGGACCCTCACTAAAAGAAAGACATTGAGGTGCTGAAGCGCATTCAAAGAAGAGCAACAAAGCCAGTGAGGGGCCTGGAGCACAAGTCTTATGAGGAGTGGCTGAGAGGACTGGTGTTGTTTAGTCTGGAGAAAAGAAGGCTGAGGGAAGACGTTATTGCTCTCTGTAACTGCCTGAAAGGAGGTTGTAGTGAGGTGGGTGTTGGTTTCTTCTCCCAAGTAACAAGTGATAGGACAAGAGGAAACATCCTCAAGTTGTGCCAGTGGAGGTTTAGAATGGAAATGAGGAAAAAATTCTTCATGGAAAGGATTGTCAAGAATTGGAACAGGCTGCCCAGGGAAGTGGTTGAGTCACTGTCCCTGGGCGTATTTAAAAGACATGTAGGTATGGTGCTTAGGGACATGGTTTAGTGGTGGACTCAGCAGTGTTAGGTTAATGGTTGGACTTGATCTTAACGGTCTTTTCCAACCTAAATGATTCTATGATTCTATATGTAGTCAGGACAGAAGGGGCACATGATAAGCTTGGAGTGGAAAGCAACATAAGCTGCAAGAGGAGCTCTAAAGAAATAAATTCTGTAGCTGGAGCACTGCCTTTATATTTTGTAAGAGACTGTTGGACTATGTTTGTCTCAACATTGCTGCTGCACAGTTACCATTTGCTAGCCTGAACATCCTGTTTCTGTGGGGGAGTACGTGCTGAAGGAAACAAAATGTCCCTGAAGAAACCACCATATCCGCCTGAAGCTAGCAGTGCCTACCAAGCTGTGTTTGCCCGCGAGCAGGGTGAAGAAAACCAGATACCACCGTGAACACCTGGGCATGCACCCATGGAGGAACACGGGGTGGCATGTATGATAACAAGCTCTGTGGAAATGGGTGGACTCTTCGGAGAAATTGTGGGGACCAGGACAATAAAAGAACTGTGTACTCCTCTCTTGCTGAAGGAACTGAAAGGAATTGAAAAGGGACTGAAAAGGGGGATTGAAGAGGTGATTGAAAAGGGATTGAAGAAGAAGAAATCAGGTCTTGGAACTGGGACTTTGGCATCACCTGTCTGCTGGAACCTGGAACTTGGACCCCAATCACCTGCACCGAGACCGAGCCAACGAGATATTCCTGGCTTCGTGGTGGTGGTAACTAGTCTTGCTGCATCTCTTCCGTTTTCTTGCTTAGGCCTGCCTCTTTTTCCTTCCTTCTTCCCTCTGTCCTGTCGCTATTATCAGTTGTTATAGGAAATAAAACTTGTAAGGCTGTATGGCATCTGACCTCTTTTGTGTCTTAATCTCGCTCTTGGGATCATTTAAGAACCCTCCCCAATATTGGATCAGGACATACTTCTACTAGGTTAGGTGGATAGAATGTAGGACCCCAATGATTCCTGTATGTCCCAGGATGTCCTCAAAGAAATTTGAGACTATGCCCATTTGTCCAGATTTTATCCTCTCCTTTTAACAGGCAGTCCCATTCTTCACTCTCCCCAGATGGTAGTATCATAGACCCCAGATACATAAGCTTATTTAAAATATCACTGGGCTGGAAGAAAAAATATGCTTATATGTTTTTCAAAGCGTACTGATGTTACCATATAGATCCCTACGCTTACAAGAAATTATCAAATCATTAGGAGAGAGGAAAGGGGAAAGACTGTCATTGTGAGAGGAGGTGGCGTAACAATTAGAAACATTTTTTTATAGAGACCTTTACTGCCAAAGCTGTACAAAAGAATTAAGCCTCTTTTGTTTGTTTGTCTGTTTCTTCATTTGGTAGTTTAGTCGTGTGATCTTTCACTGGTATTTTGCCTGTGCAAGAATCATGATAAATTTTCTCTAGTAAAGTTGGTGAGCAATTATGTGCTTCAAATCCTCCAACGTCAAAGAGGCCATATAATCCTTTTTATCAATGTCCTGATTTGTGACCCTATTTCTAATGATTAATGTGGAATCAACATTCATCCTTCATCTGTAACAGCAATACTGCCCTACTCATTATCACAGCTGTTTGTTTCCTTAGTTCTCTCACATAGGAAATATACCTTATTGAAGATAATAGTCATATATGATGATTAGAAACCTAATCACTCATACATTCTCATGCTGCATTTGATACATATTTTCTTTAGGTATTCATACTCTGCTGAAGAAGCTAGAACTTCTCAAATATAGTATTTGTTAGTCCCCTTCTGTTTTTACAATATTTTTACAAATTACTTCAGTGTCTACTTGATACATTTTATTCTAACAGAACATCATCAGATTGTTAAAAAGTCATCAAGTAATTTAAATGTCTTTTGATGGGAATTCATGTCAAGTCTCTGTTATTCATAAACCATTATCACAGAATGAAACAGACCTATGTAGATGTCTAGTCCATCTCCTCCTGCTCAAAACACAGAAAACTTGATCAGGTTACTCAAGACTGTATCCAATGATGTTTAGAAAATCTCCAAGAATGGAGAATCCACAGCCTCTCTGGTACACTTGTTCCAGGGTTCAATTCCTCTTCACAGTGAAACAGGTTTTTCTTAAGTTTAAACAGATTTTCCTGTACTGCAGTTTGTGTCCATTGCCTCTTGTCCTACTCCACCCCCATCAGTATTTAAACACATTGATGAAATCCTCCTGAGCATTCTCTTATTTAGGATGAACAATTCCAGGTCTCTCAGCCTCTCTGGTTATGGAAGATGCTCCAGTACCTTAATCATCTTTGTGGCTCTTCACTGGACTCTCTCTAGTAGCTGTATATCACTCTTGTACTGAGGAGTACAGACATAGATGCAGCACTCCAGATGTGCTCTCACCAGTGAGAAACAAAGAGGAAGAAATGGTCTTCCTAGTGCAGCCCAGCATGCTGTTGGCTTTATCTGACACATGGGTACACTGATAGCTCATGTTCAACTTGCTGTCCACCCAAGTATTTCTCTGCCAAGCTGCTTTCCAAGCTGGTCAGACCCTGGTATGTACTGTTGCATGGGATTATTCCTTCCCTGATGCAGGACTTTGCATTTCCCCCTGTTGAACTTGATTAAATCATGTCTGTCCATTTCTCTGGCTTGTTGAAGTCTCCTAGGCTGGCAGCACAGCCACCTGGTGTATTCACCATTCCTCTCAGTTTTGTATCATCTACAAACACACTGAGGGTGAACTCTGTCCAGTCATTCAGGTCATTAACGAAAATGCTATGCAGTATTGGACCCATTATCAACTCCTGGGGTATGCTGCTGTTGACTGGCTCCCACCGGGATTTTATGGTACTGATCAAAGCTCTTTGAGACCACCTTGCTGTCTGCTTATCTAGCCTGTAATTAATCAGGTCATCTATAAGAGTGTTACAGGAACAGCATTGAAAGCCTTACTAATGTTAAAAATAACGCAGCAAAAAAACCCCAAGCCACCAAAAAAAATCTATTGCTCTCCCCTT
This sequence comes from Astur gentilis, assembly GCF_929443795.1. Classification (NCBI taxonomy): domain Eukaryota; kingdom Metazoa; phylum Chordata; class Aves; order Accipitriformes; family Accipitridae; genus Astur; species Astur gentilis. The sequence continues at coordinate 29,072,238 of NC_064887.1, forward strand.
GTTCACTGAGCCAGACATTTTGTTGTAGAGGGATATCAGGTTGTTCAGACATGACTTTGGCTTCCTAAATCCGTGCTAACTACTCCCAATCACATTCTTGTCTTTCATATGTTTGGAAATGGTTTGCAGGAGGATTTGTTCCATCATCTTCCTAGGCACTGAGAAGAGGCTGATAGGTCTGTAGTCCTCAGAATCTTTCTTGAAGATAGGAGTGATACCTTCTCCTCTTCAGTCCTCAGGAGCCCCTCATCACCATAATGTTTCAACGGTTATTGACAGTGGCCTCACAATGACATTGGCCAGCACTGTCAGCACTTCTGGGTATATCTCATCAAATTCTATGGGCTTGTCAAATTTGTTTAAATGTTCCCCAACCTGATCTTTGTCCACCAAGGCTGTTTTTCAGGCTCCATACTTTCCCTCTGGTCTCACAGGTCTGGGATTCCTGAAGGCTGCTCTCACCATTTAAGACTGAAGCAAAAAAGGCATTGAATACCTCAGTCTTCTCCATATTATTTGTCAACAGGTCCCCTGCCCCATTCAGAAGTGGGTCCAGATTTTCCCTTGTCTTTCTTTTGCTGCTGACATACTTGTAGAAACCTTCCTTGTTGCCTTTCATGCCCTTCATCACATTCAACTGCAGGTGAGCTTTACCTTTATTAACCCCATCGTTGTGTGCTCAGCCAGAGTCTCTTTATTCCTCCTGGTTACGTGACACTGCTTCCGCTTTTTGTATGTTGCCTTCTTATGTCTGATTTTGTGAGGAGTTCCTTGTTTATCCATGCAAACCTCCTGCAATCTTTGCTTTATTTCCTGTTCATTGGGGTAGACCGTTCTTGAGCTTGGAGGTGCTGATTTTTGAAAATCAACCAGCTCATTTGGGCTCCTCTTCTCTGGACAAACATAGCATATATGATTCCTCCATGCAGATACCCAGCAGGCCACAGTCTGGTCCCTGAATTCCAGTGGTGTGATGCTGCTTTTTTTTTTTTTTTTCCACTCTTCTTAGGATCCTCATAATCACTGAAGCCAGAGTTTCCCTTTGGATGAACTTCACATCCCTGTCCAGTTCTTAATTTTGTGTAAGTATGAGTATCTTCCCTCATCGGCAACTTAATAATCTCTCTGTCAGGAAGTTATCAATATATGTCCTGGATTTTTTGTGCTCTGGTGTGTTGTCCCTTCAGCAGATATCAGGGTGTTTGAAATCCTCTGTGAAGACCAGGGCCTACAAACATGAATTTTCTTCCACATGTCTGAAGATGGCTTCATATACTTCTTTCTGATCAGGAAGTTCGTAGCAGACACCCAGCACAGTATTACTGAGGTTGGTCTGCACTCTTGTCCTGACCCATAAGCTCTCAGCCAGCTCGTCATCCATGCCAAGCCAGAGCTCCATATGTTTCCACTGCTCTCTAACATAAAGGGCAACTACCCCCTGCCATTGTCTTCCCAGCCTGTCGTTCCAGAAAGCCTGTATCCATCAGTCATAACACACCAGTCGTGTGAGCTATCCCACCACGCTGTGGTGGATCTTTGTGATTGCAAACAGATCATAAGCCTGTAACTGCACACAGACCTCAAATACCTCCTAATTGTTCACCACGCTGCATGAAGTAGTGTACAGTACTTCAGAGACATGTCCAACCATTCTGATTTCCCCATAATGCTGTCCTGTAAGTACTTTCTTACTTATGTGCATACACTCAATACAGTCCTTTTAGTCCTGTTTTGTTGCTTAAAAGGTCCCTCTTGTTTACATCATGACCCACACTTTGCTTGCCAAACCAGGTGCCCAAAATCTCATTCGATTGTGGGTCACCACATACTTCAGCATCCTTCTTAGTTTAAAAATCCCTTCACCATCTTGTCCAGCCTTTTGGCAGAAATTATTTCACCTCACTTGGTCATGTGGATCCCAACTCTTCCTAGCAATTCTCAATACTCTGAGAGAGTCCCATGGCTGTAGAAACCAACACCATCTGTGCAATCTTTTACCTGCAGGATCTGTCCAGTCCTCCTCAAGCCCTACCCCCTCACCAGCACAATCAAGGAATATACCACCTGGCCCTTGAACATTGCCCACAGAACCAAGTAGTCACACTTGATACTCTCCAGGTCTCCTTTGGCAGTTGCATTGGTGCCCATGAAGAAGAGCAGCAAGGGTAACACTCAAAAGGTCAGACAAGTCTTGGCAGCCTCCCCACAAGGTCTTGGATCTAAGCTTCCAGCAAGCAGAAAATCTCTTTAGACAGGAGGGATCTAACAGGTCAGATCCGCAGATGTGCACCTCTGCCCCCCCCACCAGCAAGGTGTTGCCCATTGCTATCACTCACTGGCTCTTCCTCGTACTCCTGTGTGGCTCAGGCTCAGTATGCACAGATGCTTCATTTGACAGAGCTGCCAGCCTCTCATTTGCTACAGGTGCACTGAATGTGCTCTGCAAGTAGAGCAGGAGCCTTCTTATATTGTCAGAAGTCACAAGCTGCAAGCCTTCACCATTGCAGGAGTCTCAGTTTCCCATCCTGATTACTACAGACTGTTTGCCTCTACTCTGGTATTGTTGAGCTACTGAGGCTGAAGGGTCTTGGAGAAGTTTCAGTCAATCTCTTTTTCATCATCTCTGATGCTGCATAGTGTGTTGACCTTCTCCTTCACTTGGCACTAGAGATCCACTGCCAGCAGCCACCTCCTGCAGGCAAAGAGCCCATGTCTTCCTGGCCCAGCATGCCCAAGAGACCCCAGACACTCAGTCCCTGCAGCCCCAGACCTGGAAAGCTGTATCCTCCCTTAAGAGCTCAGTCTAAAATGAGGCCAGGGGTAGTTGCTCCACGGGGTCCTGGAATTGTTCCCTGTAGTGCATCACCACTATTGCTGAACATACAACAGTGTCCTCAGCATAGTTTCTGAACGCCTCCTGTACACTTTACTGGGAAAACTGCTCCACAAACTGCTAATATAAAGATAAAATGTAACATATAAATAAAGTTGTTAGCATAAGAAAGATATCATTGCATTATTTTTTTCCTTTAAAACATTTTCTAGGGTCTCATTAAGTTACACAAACAATTTATTACCAAAAACTAAATGACATTTTATTCAAAAGGGGACTGAACATTATGACATTTCTGCCTTCCGTTAAGATTACATCTACAAGCATCTTCTGTCATCTGAGTTTTTATATAAATGGGCAAAAGTGATAATCCTTAACATCTTATTATTTCTAATATTAATTATCCACTCTGGTGCAAAATCAAATGTAAAACAGCAAAACACAGGAACTGACGAATAAATCAGTATGTAGTTAAATTTATCTATTTAAGAAAAAAAAATTACAGTGCCTGAATTTGCTGACCAGCTCCATTAGCATGATTCAGAGAGAGTTTGAATAACGAACCACTGAAAATGAGTACTTTTGACTCAATTATGTAACCAAAAAGAATAATAGACAATAGTATTTAGTCTTTACATTTTACTTGCAAACAACATCAAAATGTGCATGGAGTAAGTAAAATTTAAACAGTTATAAAGCAAGCAAAGAACCCATGCTTTGAAGTCTTAGTTGACCTATGTTCACTAACATATACTTTGAATGCTAACAGAGGAGCCTGCCTCCCCACTGCATGCCTTATGCACACACAAAAAAGTCTTGAATTGTAGCCTGCCTTTTATTGGTAGTGAAGTACTTGATTATAGGAAATCTTAAACAGGTAATGAAAATGAAGATAGGCATATGAAAGTTTCACAGGACAGTTATGCAAATAATTCTGTCATTTTACCTAAACATGTTAAGGACACATGACCCAAAACATTCATGATGGTACATTAGTTTGACATTTAGTAGAAAAATGAAGATCCTACCTTTCTTCCAATAGCTCTAGTCATCACTCTTCTCACTTCCTGAATAGTTGTTTACCCTTGTAACTTCATTACTGTGGATAACAAATCAGGATAGCTACATATATGTAAAATTAAAATATGCCACAAGGTAGTGGAAAATCTAAACAAATGGCAGGTTTGGGAGGGTTTTTGGATAGAATTTATCCTCCCACCAAAATTCATGGTAAACACACATCCAAAGTTAATACTTTGTACCAGGCTAGACAGTTCTCTTTGGATCTGATCCTGCTCCCGCTGAAGACAACAATATTACTGTTGAAGTAATAGGGAACAAAATCAGCTTAAACATTCAGGAATAAGAAAATCATCAGGAGTGGGCAGCATGGATTCATGAAGGCAAAGTCTTGCTTGAACAGCTTGATAAACTTCTACGATGACCATCCTGGTAGATGAGGAGAGAGCAGTGGACACGGTCTACATTGACTTCGGTAAGGCCTTTGACACTGTCTCCTGTCAGATCCTCCTAGAGAAGCTGTTAAAGTCTGGGCTGGATGAGCAGATAGTGACGTGGATTCAAAACTGACTGAATGACCAGGCCCAGAGGGTCCTATCACTTGTACTTGGGAAAAGAGACTGACCCCCCCTCACTACAACCTCCTTTCAGGTAGTCGTAGAGAGCGATAAGGTCTCCCCTCAGCCTCCTTTTCTCCAGACTAAACAACCGCAGTTCCCTCAGCCACTCCTCATAAGACTTGTGCTCTAGACCCTTCACCAACTTCATTGCTCTTCTTTGGACATGCTCCAGCACCTCTGTCTTTTTTGTCTTTCCTGTACTGAGGGGCCCAAAACTGAACACAGTATTTGAGGTGTGACCTCACCAGTGCTGAGTACAAGGGGACGATCACGCCCCTAGTCCTGCTGGCCATACTATGTCTGATACAAGCCAGGATGCTGTTGGCCTTCTTGGCCACCTGAGCACAGTGCCAGCTCATATTCAGCCAGAATACTATAATTCCATCTCCTTTTTTTTTTTTTTTTTTGCCTTTCCTATTTCCTGATGCCAGTGTCAGTGTTTAAAAACTGAACACACATGTTATTCTCATGTATTAGCTGTTTTAACCCAGCCTTCTAGAGCAGTACCCGTTAGTATCTCATCAAATTGTAAGACATATGTATTCATAGCATTGCTTCCAGAACAATTACAATATAGAATATGCATACTGTATACCATTGCAGATTCTATGAAGCTTTTGGAGAGTATGATGTGAATTAATATTGAACAACAGCCTAATTTTCGTATTGCTGATCTGTACCATGTATCTAAAACATAATGGATCAGAATATCAATCCTCTGGTAAAAATCTTGAAGCCTTTACTGCAGCTGCATTTTAAATCTCAGTATGTTAACCATCTTGTTTCACTGCCTTTGAAGGGCTAGTCACATCTCAAATCATGAACCCAAGCAACTGCAGATAAAACTGACTGGGAATTTTCTAAAACTGAACTGCTTTTTAATTAAAATAAACTTTATTAAAAAAATCTTGATGATAGAATTGTTTAAAATCTCCACACCTGAAACTGGTGTAAGATTATGGGATATGAACTTTGTAAGTCCTGAAGTGGCAGAAAATTCTAAAAATACAGTCACAGAGTCCAAAGAGATAAAATGCAACTTGTCAGATGGGCAACAGAAAACATTCATGTGTGCAAAGCAAAATATTAGTTTTAACCTTCATCATGTGTCAAAACCATTCTGGGATGCAGCTGACAGGAGCTAACTTACGAAGTTTTGGTATCTGTTAATCTATTATCAAATTTCATTTTCAAAGATACCTGGTGTTTATATACCCAATTTGCTTTTCATGAAAGTAATGTGCTCCAGTGAAGCACGTAAGCCCATGTCATATATTTGGTTTTTTGCAAATGTTATAACTACTACATGTTGTTTTCCCTGTATATTTCATGTTGCTGAAGCTGGCTTTCTACTATAGCTTCACATTCTGTTTTCTAATATAATTAATGTGTATATATGCTATCTGAGAAGAACAGCTAGTAAGTGAAGAGAAAACACTACCCTGACTTTCAGAAATATATTGGCCTCCAGTGACAACTGAATTAAAGCTCTCTATGATATGGTGAGATTATTTCCAAACATATGGTACTTAAAATCCCATCCACTAATATTACTGCAATTCTCCTCAAGGAAGGTTTTGACCCGTACTGTCCTCCTCTCATATGTTAAGGGTGAAATAGTGATATTTTAAGGCAGGAATTCATGAGTTTAGGATGATAATTCTGATATGTGAGGCAAAGAATAATTCAAAAGCTTTGAATCCATTTGTGAAAACAGCTCACACTCAAAACAAATGTCAAATGAAGCAGCTTTTATTTTTAAAAAAAAAAGCAAACCCAAAGATTCTTCAAAGATAACATGGTTCAGTAGCTGAGATATTGTTTCAGGAAAAATTATTCCCATAAGACATACATGTGAACATGAGCATTACACAGTGCAGAAGATGGAACAGGAGAGATGCTCCAGACTGTATTTTTCGAAGCTGAACACCAGCAGTAATACTTTTAAAAGTAACTCTAAAATGGTCCTCATTTTCATTCTTTAACTGGCTATGAATCAGGCTTGATCTTCAGAACTGAGGTCTACTTGATATCTTCTGTACATGCTCAGTACTTGTTGAGTCCAAACCTAAAATTACAATTCAGAAAAATCCCCAAATGACTTTTTAAAGTTTTAGCCTAAATATACTGGTCTTCTATTCCATCAAGTGCAGAAATTATTCTGCAATGTTTTTTTCCTACATCTTACCTTGCCCCTACATCAGGAGTTTTTATTTTGGCAAAAAGGGAAAAGTTCAGACTTTGCAGTTGTAATTCAATGGCATTGAATATATATGCTTATATACACAAACTTCTTTACTACACAGAGAAACTATAATAATCTCATTTCTTCCTAAAAAAAGGAAAAAAGACAACATTTTAAAATTAAACTGTTTATGCTGGTAGTGACAACGGGTTTTGGTTAGCAAAGTGATATAGAACCATAGAATTATTTAGGTTGGAAAAGACCTTCAAGATCATTGAGTCCAACCATCATCCATGCCCACTAAACCATGTTCTGGAGTACCCCGTCTACTTGCTTTTTTAATACCTCCAGGGATGGTGACTCTACCACTTCCCTGGGCAGCCTATTCCAATGTCTGAAAACCCTCTCAGTAAAGAAATTTTTCCTAATATCTAACCTAAATCTCCCTTGCTGCAACTTGAGGCCATTTCACCTCGTCCTATCTCCAGCCACCTGACAGAAGAGACTAACATCCACCTCACTACAACACCCTTTCAGGCAGTTACAGAGAGCAATAAGGTCTCCCCTCAGCCTCCTCTTCTCCAGACTAAACATCCGCAGTTCCCTCAGCCACTCCTCACGACACTTGTGTGCTCCAGGCCCCTCACCAACCTGGTTGCACTTCCCTGGACACACTCCAGCACCTCAATGTCTTTCCTGTAGTGAGGGGCCCAAAACTGAACACATTACTCGAGGTGCGGCCTCACCAGTGCCGAGTACAGAGGAACAATCACCTCCCTGCTCCTGCTGGCCACATTGTTTCTGATGCAGGCCAGGATGCTGTTGGCCTTCATGGCCACCTGGGCACACTGCTGGCTCATATCCAGCCAGCTGTCAACTAGCACCCCCTTGCGGAGAGTTTCGAGCAGGGAAGACACAGAACACTCAATACGAGATCCTGCAAGCGTCTTCAATCTTTATTTCTAACAGGGTTCTTTTATATGATTTCTATAACATATGCCTACTAGTCATTCTCTTATTGGTTACATGATAAGAAGGCTACCCTCACATACTGCATGTACTCGCGGTTACAGGCTACTTATTTTCACATTTCTTCAACCACAACTTCTCCTCACAAAGTTCCTTACTTTCGTCGCCGTCTTGTCTCAGCAGAAATCTTCTTGCTTGCACAGCACCTACGCAGACTTGTGACCCTGTTCCATTAACCATTCCTCAACAATTCCCCCTTTTTCTTTTTGTTGAACAATCCAAACTCGCTTCACAACTGATTCTAAACCCTTCTTCATACAAGAAAAAGCACAACAAATGATAACAAGTACAATAATGATAATAACAAAAAACCGAATGCCCTCCTTCATCAACGTTTTTAACCAACCGGTAATTCCCCATTTTTCAAGCCAGTCATCAACAGAATTTGCAACTACAGTAAGCTTTTTCATGTTATCTTGCAATTGAGAAAGTTTCTTATGAATAGATTCAGAGTGATCAGAAATATTCATATAACACATTCCTTCAAACTCTTCACAGCTGTGTCCCTGTGCTAACAACAAAAAATCAATGGCAGATCGATTTTGCAATAAGGTATGCCGTATACTATCGACATCAGTAATGAGTTCATCTATTATTCTGGAGGTAATATTAATTTGTTTTCCTGTCCAACAAGCTAGCCGTTTTAATTGGGTTAATGCTTTGGCAGAGGCAGCTTGAGGTGTAAAAAGAGATGCTAAAATAACAGTTGGGCGTTCCTACAATTCCACATTATCTTTACATTCAGGTCCCAATTGATATGTATCAAGTCTAGCACGTTTAGATTTGTGACTTATATTACTCATATTTAACAATTGATGAATGCTGGGGGCAAACAACGTTAATTTGCCAAGATAACACGGTCCCCCTTGTGCTTTTGTAGGTATAGCTGGCCAAGCACGATCCCCACAAATAAGAAATATTCCTGGTGGTAACATTTTTGCCTTTTTTACTTTGTCATACCCGGTTACAGGCCAATTCCTACCATTACAGTAACCAGTAATGTTATAGCACCAAAAAGATTTAGGGGTAATCCAGATACTATCATTTCTTGGTTTTTCAGGTCTAAAGTTCTTAATTTTAACTAAATCTTTACCTTGATAATCCCCAAAAGTTAAACAATAATCTCCAGGTACAGACCCCAAAATATTAAGTTCCTGAGGCTCTATACCAGTAACATTCAATTTTTTAATAATGCTATGTGTCTGGGCTCCCAAAGGATTTATGGAGATATTTAATGTGTCACACCAATTGTTTGTGGTTAATCCAGGCCGAATGGTACAGAAATCAGCCTTTGCTTGATTTAGATCATCATAAATTTTGGCTGTCGTCCAAGGCCCAAATCCTTTCATGTTTTTTAAAGGGACCCCAATTAAACACGTACGAAACAGATCAGACAGGGTAGCTAATGATAGACAAAATGAATCCTGTCCTGTCTCGTTAGCCCAAGTAATCCACATATTCTGTCGAAGATCAATCTTGTGAAGGTTTCACAATCCCTTTCCTAAGATAAGAGAAAATATGATTAAAATCTTCATCCCAGTTATAATTCTATCCATTTTCTGTTATAAAGCAAACGGAGGTTCAAAATTGTTAGTAATGATTAAACAGTCTATAGCTCTATTTACAAACCAGGCGTCTCAGTAGAAACATCGTTTACAGCTGGTCTAGTCCATCTGGACGGAATCCACTGTAACCCTGTTGGGGTAAGTACACACATGTGACCTCTTCCCTGATAAACAACTTCAGCTGGTTCTTGCCAAATCCCAGTTTTCAAATGTCTATATTTAACCTTAATTTTTGGTGACTCAGCAGACTTTGGTTTTGGTTTTATATCATGAACCCAGGCTGGAGGCTAATCTTGCCCAAAAATGCAGAGATGATTCAAAGTAAACAATGTACGAGCTAGACGTTCTTGTATATCCACAATATCATCATTCTTTTCTAAATATCATTTTAATACTTGATGTGTTCTTTCTATAATAGCCTGACCAGTGGGTGAGTGTGGTATACCTGTTACATGTTTCACCCCCCACATTTGCATAAACTTTTGAACCTTTGTACTGATATATGCTGGACCATTATCAGTCTTAATCTCTTGAGGCACCCCCATAACAGCAAAACACATAGTAAGATGTCTAACTACACGGAGTGCCTTTTCTCCAGCCTGAGCTGTTGCCCATATATATTTACTGTAAGTATCAATGGTTACATGGACATATTTTAAATGCCCAAATCCATTTACATGGGTTACATCCATCTGCCATAGTTCATTTGGACCAAGACCCCTGGGATTTACTCCTATTCCGAAACCTGGACCAAAATGGCTACATTTTGGACAGCTTCGTACAATACCTTTAGCCTCATCTATGGTAATTCTGAATTGTTTGAACAGTCCCTTGGCATTTTGGTGAAAGGCTTCATGTGCCTCATGAGCTTTCACAAACTCACTTAGAGGCACAGTCAAAGATACCAATTGATCAGCCTTCTGATTACTTTCACCCAAACCTTCTGACCATTTATGACTTCTAATATGAATCATGCAGTATGGTTCTGACCGTTGATGTACGGCAGATTGAAGTTGCCGTAATAACTCAAACAATCTATGATTGTTAACCTCTTTTATCCTTGCTCCTTCTATTCGGTATAATATTCCAGCCACATATAATGAATCAGAAACAAAATTAATTGGTTAATTTATCCACTTAACAAAAGTCCATACGACTGCTGACAATTCTAACAACTGCAGCGAATCTCCTTTTTCTGCTGCGATTATCTGATGACTCCACTGTCCATTCACTTCCCAGGTGACAGCTGCTGTCTGCAATTTTCTACCCGCATCTGTATAAACAGTTAAAGCATTCTTGATAGGAGCTTCACTTCTCTTTGGTTTTTCAATCCATTCTGTTCCAGACATCCATTTTAGTACTGGACTTTTTAAAGGGCTTAAATTGATAGACACACCCTGGGTCAATAAACTTAATTGCAACATTTCAGAATGTTGTAACCACCAGTCCAAATCTTCTCGCTGAATTGGGAGATAAATTGTTCCCGGTTCTTTACCCAAAATCTGTAACAATCGCGTTCTACCTTTACGAATTAACTCTGCCAAATTTTCATCTTTTTGTTGTATTGTCTTTTTTGGTTGCAAAGACATAAAGAGCCACTCTAAAACCCGAGGCTCCCCCTTTTTCTTTTTACATTGGGTTAATGTACCTATGAACTGATTTTTGGAGTATAAGATAGTGAGATCGACAGGTAAATCTGGATCAAAGCGGTCCACCATATGAGATGTAATAACAGTGGAGATGTTTTTTATTGTCTCTTCTTGCAGACTTGATAATTTCACTGGTAAGGACGGAGCAGTTCCCTTTAACAAAGGTCGTAAAATTTGTAACTCCTCATTGGTAATTCCCATTATTTGTCTCAGCCACTGTAAGTCTCCTAGCAGCTTTTGTGCATCATTTAAAGTCCTGATATCAGTCTGTATTTCTAGTTTTTGTGTCCGTATCTGGGAATCTGTAATAAGCCAACCCAAATATTTCCACACTGGTTGACGCTGTATCTTTTCTGTTGCAATTTTCAAACCATACTTATATAATGTCTCTTCAAGATATTGTTCCTGGTTTGTAGAAAATGGTTGTTGTTGGGCCAACAAAATATCATCCATATAGTGATATATTATCGTCTTGTCCCAGGTTGATCGGATTTCTCTCAGGGCATCGTCCACAAAAAGTTGACATAAAGTAGGACTGTTTTTCATGCCTTGTGGAAGTACAATCCATTCAAATCTGCGAGCTGGGCCAGCTCAATTAACCGATGGTAACGTAAAAGCAAAGCGCTCAGTATCTCTGGGATGTAAAAAGATGGTGAAAAAACAGTCTTTTAAGTCAATAATTAATAAATGCCAGCCTATCGGTGACATAGGTGGGCTAGGCATTCCCGGTTGAAGTGCTCCCATGGCTTGCATCTGATCATTAACTGCTCTGAGATCATGTAATAGCCGATATTTGCCCTATTTTTTCTTGATAACAAAAATGGGTGTATTCCACGGGCTAGTTGAAGGTTTAATATGTCCCAATGCTAATTGTTCATCTACCAATATTTCTGCTTGTTCCAGACTTTCCTTCCTTAGTGGACACTGTTTGATCCAGACAGGTTCATCATTTGTCCAAACTAAAAGAATCAGGAAAGTCCAATCAGTGACCGCTCCTAAAAAGGCGACTCAGTTGTCAATCTTACTCCTAACTGGAGAAGAATATCTCATCCAATCAAGGCTGAAACTCCATGAGGCAAAGGCATTACAGTAATTGTGGCATTGGTTCTTCATCCATCCAGATAAACTACGATTCTATCCTGACTTTGTTGAATGTTAGCTGTTCCCCCAACTCCTTCCACACCTCCAGCAACAGTCCTTGTTGGCCATGATTCTGGCCAAAAATGTTTGCTGACGATAGAAATATCAGCTCCAGTGTCCAACAAGGCTTGTAAAATAACTCTTTCCCCTTTATTTTCTAGAGTGACTGTTGTTATTGGTCTTTCTGTGAGAGGCATGGATAACATCACTAATCCTCCTGTCGAGCCAAATCCTCTGTCACCTCTAATTTGCTGATTTCTGGTTGTCATTCCCTTGGTTAATTGTAACAATGGCACCAACTGTGCTATCTTGCTTCCCTTCGGTATAACAATTGGAGGAAACAAAGTTTGTGCTACAATATAGATTTCACCTTCAGAGTCACTGCCTATTACTCCAGGCAGCACAAATATTCCTTTTATTCCACTTGATGAACGTCCCAACAGCAATGCCCCTTGTCTCTCGCCATTTATAATTATTGGTCCGTATATTCCTGTAGCAATCTTTTGTGGTTTAGTGTCAATAAGTGCAACATCTACTGCTGTTGCCAAGTCCAATCCGAGGCTGGCATGCGTTGCTGGAGATAGTTGTCCTGCTGAGATGAGTTGAGATGTGGCTCTGGAGCTGGCATAGGGTGGTCCCTCAATGATGGTGGAGCTGTGATTGGTGTCCTCGCACTGCGACCCCTCGCGCTCGACATCCCGTTTCCTGATCGGCGGCAGGCAGTGGTACTGTGGGTGTCTTGCCGGCAGTTCTGGCACCAAACTCCTGGCTCCCTACACTGTTGTCTCTTGTGACCTAGCTTTCCACATCTAAAACACTTAAACTTTCCACCCCTACTGTCATTAAAGCCTCTATTGCCCCCTAATGGTTTTAAAGGTGCAAGGGCGGCTGCAAAGGCTTGCTGTTCTTGTTGCTGACCTTCAATTAACTTTTCCCCTAGTTTCTCTAATGATTCCACTAACATTGCTTGTGGACCTACAGGGACCTTACTCATACGTTCTAGCATTAGTTCAATTGATGCATCAGCTGGCAAGGTAACCAATACAGCTCTGGTGGCAGTGTTACATTTTTCCAAAGCACATTGTCGCAACAGTGCAGCTTTTAGAGCCGGAGGCATATTTGCTTTATTCAAGGCTGCTGTGAGCCTATCCACAAAGGCTGCAAAAGGCTCTTGGGTTCCCTGTTTGATTGACATATATGATGGAGGGGCTGGAGCTTCCCTTACGTTTGACAGGGCTTCCCGACCCAAACACAAGGACTCCAGACACTTCTCGGGACCCATTTCCATCTGCATTGTCACATGTGCAAAGGCTCCTATGCCCATCAATTGATCTACTGTAACGTCAGCAAACGGGTCCCCACGTGCCCGTGCTGTCTGATCCGAGATGTCACACAACCTTTGCCAGTGTGCATGCCATAACAATAACTGTCAGGGGGTTAACGCCATACGAAATACCTATTTAATATCTTCTGGTGTTAACACATGCATATTCCAAATGTAATTTAACAATTGTTGGACTGGTTCACTTTGTACCCCTGAGTCATTGACGGTTGCTTGTAACTGCATTAACAGTTTCCAGTCTAAAGCATCATAGGCAGCTTGCTGTCCTCCTGGTACGGGTGTAAAAATAACCGGCAAAGCCTTCATACCAGCGGCAGCAGCAACCACTTCAAAATTTCCTACAGCTGCAGCATGAGTAGCTAATGAGCTCCAGTCTATTCTTGATAGCTGTTTTTTTGGCAGCCGCTTTCCCACTAGAAGATATAGATAACTTTTCTAACTCTGTCATAGGTGGAGGATCAGGAAACTCCATCTCCTCCTCCTCCTCTGCAGTCTCCTCATCACCTAACAAAGGTGCAGCAGGTTCTGGAGGAGTAGGAGATGGTGATTTCACTGGCCTTTTCACCGTAACTGATGCACAGGTATTAGGAATTGCATCATATCTATAATCTATTGTAATTTTACCAGGCTCTCTATCTGTTACCCCCTTGCTGGGCATTTCTTCCTCTAGGGGTTTTGTTGCCACAGCAGCTACTTTCTTTTCACAATGATATCTCTTTAAAGCATTTATGGTTTCTCTCCATGGTTTCAATAATTTCTTATGTTCTTATATTTAGTCTATAATAGCATCCCATAACATATCTCCATATTTTCTCCATTCATCTACAGAAAACAATTGCCCAGGATCCCCAAAGAATCCTTTGGCTGTGCCTAGTGCCACCAGCCCTGCCAACTGTTTAACACAATCGGCCCCTTTCTTTTCTAAAATTCTTTGTAATAATTGTAAAGCTACCTCTTTTTTCATATTTCCTTTCTGCTTTGACGTACGCTGGCCAGCGTTTTCAATGCAGCACTTCCGAAGAGGAGGTAGCGGACAGACGGCGAAGAATTCTTAGAATCTCCAGACGCGGCTTCTCTGTGCCCGCACAAACAAGCTTTCGTCCCCTGCTGGCTGCATGGCAGGACTTTTCAATCGATCTGCTCCTCTCCGCTGGTTTCCACAGGGAAAGTGTAAGTCCCTGTTGGTCTCTGGTGTTCCTGAGTCCTTGTGGGTCCCTGTTGGTCCCTGCTGGTCCCTGTTCGGGTGTCACTTTGCGGAGAGTTTCGAGCAGGGAAGTCACAGAACACTCAATATGAGATCCTGCAAGCGTCTTCAATCTTTATTTCTAACAGGGTTCCTTTATATGATTTCTATAACATATGCCTACTAGTCATTCTCTTATTGCTTACATGATAAGAAGGCTACCCTCACATACTGCATGTACTTGCGGTTACAGGCTACTTATTTTTACATTTCTTCAACTCACAAAGTTCCTTACTTTTGTTGCCGTCTTGTCTCAGCAGAAATCTTCTTGCTTGCACAGCACCTACGCAGACTTGTGACCCTGTTCCATTAACCATTCCTCAACACCCCCTGGTCTTTCTCTGCCGGGCAGCTTTCCAGCCACTCTTCCCCAAGCCTGTAGCACTGCATGGGGTTGCTGTGACCGAAGTACAGGACCCGGCCCTTGGCCTTGTTGAACCTCATACAATTGGCCTCAGCCCATCGATCCAGCCTGTTCACATCTCTCTGTAGACCCTCCCTACCCTCAAGCAGATTGACCCTGCCTCCCAATTTGGTGTCATCTGCAAACTTGCTGAGGGTACACTCAATCCCCTCATCCAAATCATTGATAAGGATATTAAACAAAATGGGGCCCAACACCAAGCCCTGAGGAACACCACTTGTGACCTGCCACTAACTGGATTTAACTCCATTCACCACAACCCTCTGCGCTCGTCCATCCAGCCAGTTTTTCACCCAGCAAAGAGTACACTTGTCCAAGCCATGAGCTGCCAGCTTCTCAAGGAGTATGCCGTGAGAGACAGCATCAAAAGCCTTGCTGAAGTCAAGGAAGATAACATCCACGGCCTTCCCCTCATCCACCAGGCGGGTCACCTGGTCATAGAAGGAGATCAGGTTGGTCAAGCAGGACCTGCCTTTTGTAAACCCATGCTGACTGGGCCTGATCCCCTGCTTGTCCTGGACTTGCCATGTGAGCTGTCTGATAACAACTGTCAATGTGAGCGATGAAAGTGAGATGTGCAGCCACTACGTTTTATATAGTAGTTATGTTATCTATTGTGGTTAGGAAGTGTTTGAACAATGTATGATAGGTTAAGTATATAAAATAGATTCATTATATAAAAGTCATATTTAGTACTGTTGTTAATTAGCTATTCCTTTAGACATTTGGACTTTTACACCCTGCTTCTGTCAAGCTGTGCTACTGTATTTGAAAAGGAAGGGACTGGACAAGGTATTTAGAATTTTTAGTTAATTGTGATGATAGTTATATTCTTCACAATTGCTACTTGCAGGTTTTTTTGTGGTCTTTGCACTAAATAAGGTATACACTGAATATAATACCAGTGTTATTTTTATGGTTCTTTTCCAGGGTTTCACCGAATAACATGGTCATGATTTTTAAGTGACCTTTCTATGTCATACTGTAATTACAGAACTCAAACATACCTGACCTCAAGTGTGATAAGATATAGCACATTCAAAAGGCCATTAAGTCATTACAGAAAATGAGTAGAATTGTCTGCAGACCCAGTGCTCAGGAGTGTCTTATACCCTTGATACCTTTAATATGTTCAGAGTTACCAGTTTTATCAGATCACAGTCTTGCTTGTTGTTGCACCAAACTTGTTCAATGTCCTTTCTTATTAACAACAAGAAGTTCAATATGAATTCAGCGAGACAGGCTGGCCCCTATATTTAAAAACTGATGTTCTTATCATTAATATAGTATAATGAAACAAATAACAATGGCTTCTTGGATTCATAAAACAGCTTTCAGTCAAGAGACTCCCAAAATATCTCACTCCATTTTACAGAATGAAGTTTAGACAAAAAAAAGTATTGATGGCTATTGTCAAAAGTGAATCATATATAGGGTAAAATTAAAGCTTTCTTGAGCTGCAGATTTTATCTGCAGAAGATTTGTCCAAAACTTTTCTTTTTATGACCTTCTAACACTTTAATAATGTTGTACTTCTGAATTTCAAGTCTGAGCACACTGAAAATCACTACAGACTGCTTAGAAGAAGCAGCTACTAGATTTCACCTGTATTTCAGAGCAAAGCTTTCAATTCACCTTTCTTTAAAGACTGTGATGAAAAGTGGTAAGTACGGCACAGGAGCCTTTGTTCTGAAAAGGACTAAAGCGCTCAGTTTGCAAAAATTATGGAAGTAGGAAAAAAAGAATTGACAAAAAATTCTCAATGAGGTGTTCTGGACCAAAGTAAACTGTATGATAAATCCCATACAGTTTTATCTTTTTTAAACAAAATTATGAATCCTTAAGACATGAGGGTTACTTAAACACTTTGTATTTTTTCATAAAAATTGTTATAATCAAGTATTTGCAGAGCAGTGTTTTTCCTTTGATCTGTTATTGATTGACTGCCACATCTAGCTAAGGTTTAACCGTATTGGCTATATTGTCACATATAGTTAGCTAATGATCCATAATATAACAGGATGTATTTGACACACAGACAATATTATACATAGTCTTCACAGAAGTCTGTTTGCATTAGGTCTTCTGATATCACCTGCTAAGTAAGGACACAACATGGTTCAACATAACCCAGAACAAAATATTTCAGACCTATTATTTTCTGGGAAAGGGATGTTGCTTGTGCATGAAGGTATCAAACTCAGCAGTTCTCCTGCCCTATGAATTAGAAATAAAATTTATACTTCATAAACATTAACAATCAGTTTTGATTTGTATCAGTCAGGAAAACCCCAGCCGCACTTAGATAAGTAGAAAACCAACTGTTGTACCTAGATTAGGTAAAACTACTGCTGTAAGTAACACTGTAACTATTGTAATCCATAGATTATTCCATCCACTGTAGGAAAGGCTTAAGCAAATTTTGTCCTTTTATAAAGCAATATGATAGGTAATTGTGGTTTGGAGCTCTTTATAAAATCTACTGTAAAATACTTTTAAAATAATAATTATTTTGAAAATTCAAGATTAATTATATGTGACACTTCTTTTAGAAGAGCATTTTATCATTTATTTGTAAAAGGTTGGAAGGACACTGTCTCAAATGTGTTGTGATAAATGTTTGCCCTTTTTTCTTTCCCACCCCCAAACAGCCACTGCAAAGGAACAGGTTAGAGAGTTTTTTTACAGTTTATTCTGTAGAAAAAATGAGCTTTGTAAAGTGATTAATGTATTTTAATTTTCCCTGGCTATGCCTAAGCTGATATAAGCAAATGAAGAAAGCAATAACTTTTCTTCTGTAAAACTTCATCTTTAGTATTTGCTAGTAGAAAATTTTCAGATGTATAATTTTACCATGCAAGAAATGGTGACCTATTCATAGTAACATCTGCCATTGGAATTGCCCATGTCACTGGCAGAGAAAAGTATTAACAGATAAGGCAATGTAACAGAGTAAGTATGAAGCAATACTTCACCATGTATCCTTCACCACAGATGAAGGCTTCTCAAACACTGATTACATTCACTGGTAGAAATTTGCTTATGAATTCAGTTCTGAATTAGTTTTTTTCATCTTTGATCTATCAGATTTAGTAAAATCCATAATTTCTTCTGCTTTTTTATTAGCATTTTATTACTAGGTCCATCTCCATATAGACACACTCTGTCTGTAATTAGGTCATCTCTTTATCTTTTAAGACTAGTAGATGGAATTCTGTACGTATGTCTCTGAAACCTGATAAACACAAATATGAAGTTGCCCATAAGGGCATGTTGCCTAGTTGAGACAGCAGTATAATAAAAAGCAGACAGAACATAAAACCCAAATATTCTATGTTTCTGACCATCATCGAGTTCATTTTCAAAACAGAGTAGACATTCAATAACCTAACCACTTTTATTTAACCACTGGGTCAAGTGAGAAAGAAAGATACAGTTGGAGAAAGGAAACACAATTTGAATTCAGTAGCACTTTACCACTTACCCATTAAGTATGTGCTGCTACCAGTTTTGCTCCTGGTAGAGTCATAAGGAGAAGAATAAAACATGAGTCATTTTCATGACTACGAGGACTGGCATCTCTACTGCACCTCTAAAAATAAGGATCAAAGATAAAGTTTTAAGCTTAAAACACAAGATTAAGACATGAAGACAAAGACATTAAGACATTAGATAAAGATAGTAAAATGTTAGATTAAGACATAAAGCCACCCTGAAATTTCAAGGAGATGTGATAGGCAGGATTGATCTGCAGACTGAGTCAGGGTAGGAATTATACACAATGTCATTTCTTGCAGGGTTTTCCTTGAATAGTCCTTTACTTTAGTATCAAAAAAATTCATGAGTTCTCATTACATGCTGGGATTAAATTATGAAGAGAAGAGATACTTAAATGACTTTGTGCTTTTCTGTGACACACAGAAAGAAAAGTGGTTTTGAAATGTAGTTTCAAATGGGATCTTTGTTCTTTAAAATAAAATCTACATTTCATGAGGGACAGTTCCGTGTTTAACTTTTGTTGCATTCCAAGATGTGTTAGTTCATTTGAAAAAAGATGAACATACAACAAAAGAAGCATTTGTAGACCTGTATTTATAGCACTTACATCAATGTGCTTCATAGTATTGTGAAAATTGACTACACTTCTTATTTTAACATTATAGTAAGCTCTGCATTTCACCTCAGCCCATTTTTTATGTCCCTGAGGTACTTGTTGGAACTGATATCACAGAACATAGCTTCCAACACCCACCAAATCAAGGATAAGCCCCCTAGTTTCTCTCACTAGATCAAATCCCTAGATTCAAACCTTCCTGTTTACACTATAAAAACCTAAACAAGCATTTGAAAACAGTACAGGCAGTAACTCCCCACACAACTTAACACAATTAAATTGAATTCCAAGTAATTGGCCTCAGTCTGTATTTAGCTTTGTTTGTTGCCTCTGCTGCAGTTGAGGCAAACTGTCACAATGCTGTTAAAGATACATAATCTAACTTATATCAGCTGAAGTCCTGGCTTTTCATATACAGAAATCTAATAAAAGCAGTTATTAACATAGTGGGGTGTGATGAGGTGCAATAACAATAATAGGTACATATAATGCAACTGGTGACAGCTCTATAAACATGAACGGTAGTAAGGCCTAAAAGTTACAGTTAGAAATATATTCATCACATATCTCCAAAACCAAAAAGCAAGGATGATATTCATAATTTGATAAATGTTGAGAATCTGGGTACTAAGAGAAGGGTACATTGGTCAAATTGACCAAATCAATAAGAAAGACTGAGAAACTAGAAAAGCTGTTAGTGAAATGAAATGCATTGAACAGCTGAAGGATTAAAATAAGACGATGACAAGTAATCTATCACAATCTAAACATACCAAAATATCTAGAATCTACATCTGCAGTAATTGTCAAAACTGGGTGAAAATGGGAAGTGGTGAAATGGCACTTCACAAGAAGGTACAGGAGAAAGCAAAAAGGTTGATGTGAACAACAAAAGGACTGAATATTAAGGACAGCTGTACCCTTGAAATCACAGAGTGTGCTGATAAAGGCAGCGTGGCCTAGAATTTACCTGAGTCAGCCTAGTAAAGAAAATGAAATAAATTAAAAAAAACAACTTGTAGAAGGTGATTTAGAACTACAAATAAATAGAGGAGAAAAAGAAGATAATGCGAAAATTTGAGCTTAGCAATATGCCAGCACAGCGTACAAATGACATTGTGAGTCTGAGGTTTCACAGTGCTTGTTAAATGGCTAATCCCACGTGCCTGTCCCCAATAATCCAGTCTTCAGTGAGGCCCTAAGCTATTTTTCCAGTTCATTATGAGAGCCACAAGTTGCAGTAGTCCACATACTGAGCTATCTTCATGAACTCTTGTTACCTTGAATCTTGACTCTTACATCATATTCTAATTTGTTCCCTGGCAGAAGCTTACTCCTTTAAAAATATAATCAGAGACAAGTAGTTTTGTATCCAGTAACTCATGACTTGAGCATCCATCTACATTATAGGCATCTGATCTGAAAGTACCCTCCTTTTTCCACCATGTCCTGCTTTCTCAGGTTGCCATAATCACCAGGTTATAGGCTCCTCTGAGGTCACACTTTCTTCATTTCAGCCAGGAGGGTATGCAAATTTACAAAAGAAAAATCAAGGATCATTGAGCCAGAGAAAGATAGCACAGATGTACAGTATTCATTAGGACACTACTTGCAAGGAGGAGACCTGAGTCCTGTTCCTTTCTCTGAAGACTTTTTACAAGCAGAAGGACAAAAATAAAGACTGCCAGCAGAAGGAGAGAAGGAAATTCACCTATAAATGCATTATCTTAAATTACTCAATCACCAAATAATGAAGAGTTTTGCCTGTACATATTTCTATTCTGAAATCTGCAAATACCTCTATCAAAAATATATATCCTTACATTCCCCACCCGAGCAAGACAAAATGTTGTTAAGAGCAAAGTGCATGTGTAGCATTTTAGGTGGTAGTGGAAAGGAGATTCCACATGCCATGTCCTCCATTTACATAACTGCAATTTAAACTTATTTTTCTCTTTAGCTTGGGATTTAATAAGAATCTGAGATTTAGTGATAAACATGCTATTAAAACACAAGAAATGGTATGGAGACAGACAGAGACTGTTATCACTATGAGCATGCAGATGTTTTCTGTTTATATTATAGTGTGAAGTGCCATAAGATGCTAATTATAGCTTGTACAGTGGCGTTCCTGCAATGCTAGCTATTAACCTTCAAGTGAATCACCAGTTTTTGCATAAGATGCATTATTGTTGCAATGCTCTGTCTTTATTTGAAAGTATCAATACATACAGCAAGAAAGGTCTTTTTGAATGTGGCATACAGCACTTAGTCTTCAAAAAGAATACAATAACAAACAAAAAGAAAAACCAGCCCTAAACTAAGAATAAGGTATTTAGCCATTTAGAAGTAGAAACAAAACAAAACAAAACAAAACAAAGAAATATTGTAATTGTAGCATCAGTAATAATGAGTTTTTCAAGACTGCATTTTCTCAAAATGGAGAGAAATACAAAGGAATTTACAGGAGGAATTTAGCTATTTGAAAGGATGAAAAATTATAATGTACAATTAAGTCCAAGACTAAGCTTGACAAAAGGAAAGGGAAAACTATACTCCTGGTGCAGTGCAGGAATTCATTATTTAACAAACAAGTACCACTAGCTTGACTAATTTTTGATTAAGATTCATATTTTCTCCTTGACTGAAAACCAAAATGGTATTAGCGCAGAGAACTGATTTATGAGTAAAAGCACATTTGAAAATATTTTGTTCTTATTCATTCAAATCTTCATATCTCAAGAAATGAGTGTAGGATTGAGTGCACCCTCAGCTAGACTGCAGAAGACACCAAGCTGAGTGGTGCAGTTGATTCACTTGAGGGAAGGGATGCCATCCAGAGG
Organism: Astur gentilis; assembly: GCF_929443795.1. Taxonomy (NCBI): domain Eukaryota; kingdom Metazoa; phylum Chordata; class Aves; order Accipitriformes; family Accipitridae; genus Astur; species Astur gentilis. The sequence goes on from NC_064887.1 coordinate 29,094,245, forward strand.
AACTGTGACAGGCTGGAGGAATGGGCCCATGTGTACCTCATGAAGTTCCACAAGGCCAAGTGCAAGGTCCCGCACCTGCGTCAGGGCAATCCCCAATATCAGTAGAGACTGGGAGATAAATGAAATGAGAGCAGCCCTGTGGAGAAGGACTTGAAGGTACTGGTGGACGAAAAATTGGACATGAATCAGCAATGTGCAGTGGCAGCCCAGAAAGCCCATTGTGTCCTGGACTGCATGAAAGGAAGTGTGCCCAACAGGTCAAGGAAGGCGACTCTTCCCCTCTACTGTGCTCTCCTGAGACCTCACCTGCAGTACTACATTCAGTTCTGGGGATCCCAGCAAAAGAAAGACACGGACCTGTTAGAGAAGTTCCAGAGGATGGCCATGAAAATGGTCAGAGAGCTAGAACACCTCACCGATGAAGACAGGCTGAGAGAGTTGGCGTTGTTCAGCCTGGAGAAGAGAAGGCTCTGGGGAGATCTTATTGCAGCCTTTCAACACTTAAAGGGTGCCTACAAGAAAGATGGAGAGAGACTTTTTACTAGGGCCTGTAGTGATAGGACAAAGGGCAACAGTTTTAAATGGAAAGAGGTTAGATTTAGACTGTATATAAGAAAGATTTTTTTTTACAGTGATGGGTGGTGAGACACTGGGACAGGTCACCAGAGAAGTTGTGGATGTCCCATTCCTGGAAGTTTTCAAGGTCAGGTTGAATGGGGCTTTGATCAACCTGTGAAAGATCAATCTAGTGAAAGATGCCTCTGCCCATGGCAGGGTGGTTGAAACTAGATGTTCTTTAATGATCCCTTCAAACCCAAACCATTCTGTGAGTCTATGCTTCTATGAAATACATTTAAAATTAACAGAACTATTCAATTCACAAAAAAACCATAATCCCAGAGATAAACTACAAGTCATGTAAATGAGTCTGGTTTAACCTTTAAAATATTTCTGTTCATTAAAAGCAAAAAGTGCTGTAACTGTAAAAAAAATACATATTCAATTTTTTAAGAACATCTTTAAAAAGGTCTAAAAAGACTTTAAATATTTGTGTTAAAAGATCAAATAATCATCCACAATAAAATTGTTTTTAAAGTAACATTCTTACAGTGTTCTTTTTTTTCTTCTTCTTCTTTATGGTCTCTTTAAGCTATTGAACTAGTTTAAATTTTTCAGCAGCATTTACTAGATGTCTTCAGACCTTTGAAAAATAATGGTGAGATTTTCAAAGAAGTTTGTGCACCAGAGGTCTATTTAGCAGCTGAAATTAATAGGAAGTATCTAAATTCCCTGGGATATTTTCAACACGTCAAGGTGTGTATCTTACTGAGCTAGGAATAGTCTGTGTAATTTAATTCTATGAGGTCTGAGGGGCACAAACTTTTATGTCTGCAGTTGTGGGAGGTCATCTTCATATTTCTGGCTTTTGAATGCCTTTCTTAAGTGCCATGAAATTAACACTGAAAGACAGTCCTGAAAATCCCATTCTGATAAAATTCTGATTCTCTAGTGTTACAGATACACTTGTGCTATATTTCTACATGCTTCGGTAGTTAGACACAATATTGGTGAAAATATACTATTGTCTTTGCTGCTAAAAGTTTTTAACTTGCTTCTTGTATTCCTAATCTCACATCTAAAATAAATTCTGGAAGATCTCAGTGACTCCCAAACCACTTCTTTAAAGAGGGAAAAATACAGATGGCTTTCTGAAGGCATTTCATGAATGTACTCATGAATAAGTTCAGCAGTATAACACCAAAAATTACTGATGCCTCTTAGATGAGGAATGCATAGACAGCTTACTCCCAAATTCAACCTCTTCTTTCTCACTTCACCTTCTCTCATTGACACCTCCAGGATACCTACTGATGACCACTGGCATGTCATTAAATGGGTTGTAATAGGATTATGAACAAGTGTTTGGGGAGAAGAAAATACCTCAGGAAGATATCTGAGTCTAAACACTGAAGGCAATGGCTGCAAGCATCGTGGCTAGGAAATGTAGTTTTCTACAAAGTATTTTTTCCCTAATTGTGCCTCTATTCTGATTGAACAGTTCCACATAAATTTATCTCAATTACTACATATTTTGTGGTTAGTTTATGTTTAAAGAGGGGGTTTTTTTCTTAACTGCCATGCTCAAATATAAATGGGAGCCTATAAGCCATGCTAGGTTCCTTCCAGCTCACCTACCACCCTAAAATAGTTTCAGCAATTTTCAGACTATTGCTTCAGTTGCATCCATTTGATCTCAAAACTTTGGAACTGATTCTGCAGTTGCAAATGTATTAGGAAGAAATAAAATATTTTCATTAATGTTATATGTATCACTGTCTTGAAGACACCCCTGTAAAAAGGTGAGGGGGTAAAAAGAAGTGCATAACAGGTACTACTTTACGTTGTTGAATTTAGAAGGCATTTCGGAGCTTCAAAGTTATCCACTTTGTTCATTCTTGTACTTTCAGTTATCCTGGGGGGGGGTAAGAAACATGGGGATGGACTTTTTAGTAAGGCCTATAGCATTAGGACAAGGGGTAGTGGTTTTAAACTAAAGGAAGGTAGATTCAGACTGGATATAAGGAAGAAATTTTTTATGAGGGTGGTGAAACACTGGAACAGGTTGCCCAGAGAGGTTGTAGATGCCCTATCTCTGGAAACATTCAAGGTGTATTGGTTTTGTTTGGCAAGGTTTTGGTAGCGGGGGGGGGTTACAGGGGTGGCTTCTGTAAGAAACTGCTGGAAGCTTCCCCTGTGTTCAAGAGAGAGTGAGCCCATATTAGCCGGCTGTGAGACGGACCCGCCGCCGGCCAAGGCCGAGCCAATCAGTGATAGTGGTAACGCCTCTGTGATAACATTTTTAAGAAGGAAAAAAAAGTTGGGACGGGGAGAAACTGCCGCCGGAGTGAGGAGTGAGAACATGTAAGAGAAACAAGCCTGCGGACACCAAGGTCAGTGAAGAAGGAGGGGGAGGAGATGCTCCAGGCGCCGGAGCGAAGATTCCCCTGCAGCCCGTGGTGAAGACCCTGGTGAGGCAGGCTGTCCCCCTGCAGTCCAGGGAGGTCCATGGTGGAGCAGATATCCACCTGTAGCCCGTGGAGGACCCCACGCCGGAGCAGGTGGGTTCCCGAAGGAGGCTGTGACCCCGTGGGAACCCCGCGCTGGAGCAGGTTCCTGGCAGGACCTGCGGATCTGTGGAGAGAGGAGCCCACGGAGCAGGCTTTCTGGCAGGACTTGTGACCCCGTGGGGGACCCGCGCTGGAGCAGTGTGCTCCCGAAGGACTGCACACCGTGGAATGGACCCATGCTGGAGCAGTTCGTGAAGAACTGCAGCCCGTGGGAATGGCCCACGTTGGAGGAGTTCGTGGAGGACTGTCTCCCGTGGGTGGGACCCCACGCTGGAGCAGGGGAAGAGTGTGATCAGCCCTCGTCCTGAGGAGGTGAAGCGGCAGAAAATAACGTGTGATGACCATAAACCCCATCCCTGTCCCCCTGTGCCGCTGGGGGGGCTTGGTGGTGAAATCCGGGAGGGTAGTTGTGCCTGGGAAGAACGGAGGGGTGGTGGGAAGGTGTTCTGAGATTTCATTTTACTTTTCATTACCTTGCTCTGGTTGATTTGTAATAAATTGAGTATGTTTTGCAAATTGAGTCTGTTTTGCCCGTGACGGTAATAGTGAATGATCTCTCCTGTCCTTATCTCGACCCGCGAGCCTTTTGTTATATTTTCTCTCCCCTGTCCAGCTGAGGATGGGGGAGTGATAGAATGGCTTTGGTGGGCACCTGGTGTTCAGCCAGGGTTAACCCATCACACAAGGTCAGGTTGGATGGGGCTCTGAGCAACCTGCTCTAGTAGAAGATGACCCTACTCATTGCAGGGGACTTGGACTAGATGATCTTTAAAGGTCCTTCCCAACCCAAATCATTCTATGATTCTGTGATTCATTCCATAAAGTTTATTATGAGTGCTATAACCGGAGAAGAAAATCCTCTACAAATAAAATGTGTGCTCATACTGAAATGTTCTGCAGTGCCTGTCTTTGTTCAACTATTCACTTACTGAACCCCAAAATACAGATTTTGGATTTTTTTTATTGCATTGATAGTGTATGAGACATGAATGGCTTATAGGGAAGCAAGAAAGTCATATTTGAAATAACTTTCCTATATGTCTCACAATATGTCTAAAAATTGCTTAGCCTTTTGAAATCTCATACACACAGCCATCAAATTTAGATTTTATTTGTGTTAATTCATATGTGCACCTGCATTTCCTGCCAAGAATTTCAGCCAAACAGAAAAGTTGGATAATTACTTACACTCCTAAACTTAGCCAAAATGATAAAGAATCTTTATTCTACAAGCACAAAGTGGAAGTAAAAACAATCACAGCACAGAAATCCATACACTGCAAAACCTGATTTCAGTCCAGTGAAAAATCAGCATCTCCTCAAGCTATCTCCTATTTATTGTAAAGAAGTAACTCTACTAATGAAAATCATGAAAAACACAAAAAAGATAATTTTCTGAAATTCTCATTGAGCTAAAGGGTAAAATTTAGCTTCTTGAGTGTTAGGAAGCAGCATGACCAAGGCTGCCAAGAGTTAAGAGTGATAGCAACACCAGTAAGGGGCAGCACATCTTAAAAAAGGTGCAGTCTAGCTGTACCCTGCTGAGGCAAGCAGAGCAGGGCTGGTGAGAGTAACTGCTTCCCTTGACAATCAACTCATAATCCAACAAATGCAAGATGATGAGTCATGTCTGAGGGGAGCCCAGCCAAGAAGTAAGGATCAGCAAGGTGCAGGGCTTGGCACAGGCTTTCTTGCTGTCCTGGTTTCAGCTGGGATAGAGTTAATTGTCTTCCCAGGAGCTGGTACAGTGCTATGTTTTGGGTTCACTATGAGAAGAATGTTGATAACACACTGATGTTTTCAGTTGTTGCTCAGTAGTGTTTAGTCTAAAGTCAAGGATTTTTCAGCTTCTCATGCCCAGCCAACAAGAAAGCTGGAGGGGTACAAGAAGTTGGCACAGGACAGAGCCAGGGCAGCTGACCCAAACTGGCCAATGGGGCATTCCATACCATAAGACGTCATATCTAGTATAGAAACTGTGGGGAGTAGAGACAGGGGGAATCACCACTTGGGGACTAACTGGGCATCAGTCAGTGGGTAGTGAGCAATTGCATAGTGCATCACTTGTATATTCCAATCCTTTTATTATTACTATTGTCATTTTATTAGCGTTATCATTATTAGTTTCTTCTTTTCTGTTCTATTAAACTATTCTTATCTCAACCTATGAGTCTGACTTTTTTTTTTCCAATTCTATCCCCCATCTCACTGGGTGGGGCGAAGTAAGTGAGCGGCTGCATTGTGCTTGGTTGCTGGCTAGGGTTAAACCATGACACCTGCTAACATCAGTCAGGTGAAGGAAGGAGTTGGGATTCTCAGCTGCAACGGAGCCCCTGGGACACAGGTAGGAATGGGGGATCCCAGGACAGACAGTTATGGTCTATTGGTGCACTGAGGGTCCTGACTCTGAAAGAAAATCCTCTAACCAGAAATTAAAATAGATGACAAAGAGGTTCCTTACAGCTTAAGCTGCAAGTTTTCAAACTAAGCATTCCCCAAAGCTGAATGAAACAAAATGGTAAGCTTTGTGCAAGAAGTTTGACCTTTACACACCCAAAATGCTGTAAATTTTCTTAAAAAAAAAAAAAAAAAGCCCACATTCCCATACATTTCAAACTGTACTTTTTCTGTTGCTGTTTGTTTCAGCTTCTGTGTCGTTTCTAGAAACTGGTACATTCTAATGAATACGGAAGTATTTTTTTCATATATGGCATCTTCCATGTTTTGCTCACAGAGCAAGAATTTAAGAATTCCACTGGCACTGTAATTCAGATTTAGAATGATGCTTGCTTTATTTCTTTGTTAACTCAGCTGTTTTAGACATCTTATGTTAGTTATATACCAACATAAAACATTGGAAGTACTATTTATATTAATCTGCTTGATGAACGGTGTAGTTATTTCATAGATCTTCCTTTAAATCATACTGAATGTCACTTAAGTACTCCATCTTACCACATTTTGTGCATGTTTCTTTCCTTGGCAATAAGATTGAAAGAATATAAATAAAATAATTTATTTTTAATGGTGGAAAGTCCTCCTAAATTGCTATTATCACTTCCAGTTAATGAGCACTTCTCCTACTGGCAGGAGAAGACATTGAGGACAGCATTAAAGATGGTTGTAATGAAATGGATTAGCTACCCAGCTTCTGTGAATATCTCTACAGGAGCAAACAGAAAGTACAGCATGGACTCTGGTTCAAGGACTGAAGAAGGACAAAGCCTTTCCTTTGCTTTTTGGCACTTCTAATACTATAAGAATCTTCTCTCAGGAACCCCAAGATTTTTATTTGTTTGTTTAGTTGGTTTTTGTTTGTTTTTGAGGTGTTAATGGCAGCAGACAAAAGTTTTCTTGTTTTGGACTCTATCGTCATAGACCTAAAACTAATGGGATAAATAATCAATGAAATATTCTAATTCATGTCTGTAGCTTGAGTTAGGAATCATTCGCAAAAAAATCATGGCATCTTCAAGAAGAGGAGCAGGAAGGTCTACCTGTAGAAAATAGAGATTATGCATCCAGGATAACTACACCAAAACAAGCTATTAGAAAAATATTTGGTATTACCAATATCTACCACATTAAATGAATTTTATTATTGTAACCAAGTTTCTAGCACTTTCTCTGTATTGAAGTTTCTATAATCTTGCTTTCAGTGTTTCTGTACTGGTTTATTGTGCTACTTAAGCAATCTCTGAAAAGGCAAATCTGGAGTTTAACATAATACCAACTCACATGACATAGTAACCAGTTCAAGTTTCACAGTTTCTAAATTTTGGAAGTTTGAGCTGCTGAACATGTTACATATATTTTCAAACTGAATTAGTGGTGGTTGTACCCTCATAGATTTTTAACCTTCTCGTCAGCAGAATTTTATTTTGTTAATTGAATTATGATGGAGTTGGGGTTTTTACCTTGTTTGCCTGTACTTTAGAAAGTTAGATTTTCTTTAGGGTTTGGTTTTGGGGGGGTTGGGGGTGGGTTTTTTTGTGTTTGGGGTTTGTTTTTGTTTTGTTTTGTTTTGTTTTTTTTAATGAGTAGCTGTCCTACAAATAACCAGACATTGCACAGTATTGAATGACATGAGTAAAATGTCATAGCAAAATACAAAGGCCCCTCTACACATTTAAGTCTTAGTTTCATAAAGTATGTGGTGCACTGATTTTGCATCAGCTCTCTAAGTGGGTTGAACTCCAGTCAGCACAGAAAGAAAACTCTGTTGATGTATAGGGTTTTGCATCAGCTTCAGTCATCTACTCTCCAGCTTGGTTAATTTCTTAATTTTCATTGTTAATTAATCATACTAGAAAAAAATTATCCCCAATTAGCAGTTTATGAAGCATTGCTGATAAAATTCTATTGTATTTTCCATTTAACAAATTCCCTTCTCTATTTACCTGCAAAACAAATTTAGAAAGTGGATGTTTGGCATAACAAAGTACTACACAACTTTTTCAACATCCCTACAGCACACACACAAAGAAGAAAGCCCCCCAAACTTCTGTATGAGAAAATTTTGAGCTATGGCCGTTACCTACAAGGACTCTTAAATGTGAACACATTGCAACAGTACTCCAAGTCAGTGTTGAGTTTCACAGCAAAATAAAAAATAGCGAATTAGGAAATAGCTACAAGGTAACCTGATTTGTGTGGTTTCCTTAGTTTATCCCCAGTCTTTCATCCAGGAATGAAACTTTTTCTCTATTTTGCTGAACCTGGTTTCCCTTCTCACGCCAGGTCTCTGCTTGAAGAAAAAGGCTTGTGTTCCTCTCTACCATTGCTCAGAAGGAATAATCAAGAGACTATTCACTCTCCCCCAGTGAGGCTCCTGTCTGATGCCTCTGCAGCAATTCCATGAACACCAGCTTCCAAGGCTGCAGGGGTTTTAAAGGAACAGGTAGAAAGAAATAGTGCACTGTAGGACCATGTGAGACAGTACTAATGAGGAGAAGACTTCACTGATTACATTCTTGCTGTAAAAATCTCTGTGAACTAGGGCAAACTAATATAGAAAAGTGGGAAGGCATTCTGGACTTCCTTTCTTAACCACATTGTTGAAAAATTGGCCAAGATGGTTAAAATGTTGGTCTCTGGAACCCTCAGGAATATACTGTGACCTTAAATCCATATCAAGTTCCATGCAAACTGTGAAAACATACTGCTGGAGCACTACAAGAAAGCTAGATTTGTTTAAAAAGGTTGGATTTTGTGATGTGTAATTATTTTGACACCTTAAGGACTATTCTGAGGTGACCAAAGGTATTTTGCTGTTAACTGGATTGGGTACAAATGCAGATGCTGGAGTCAACAACATTTCTGTTTCTCCATCAGGACAATTGCATACAAGGCAACATCATTTCAAATGCATGTGGAAGACCCTAACAGTGCATTCATATATGGTCCTGTGATGTTTGTACAATCTGTTTGGTAATACCAGTGCTGGTTTCCTGTCTCACAAAGGGCTGAGCTGAGTCAAAACATGTAACTGATAATACACTTGTACCAGACATCTAGCTATTAAGATAGCAAATATACAATAAATATTAGGCCAAGTCTTTAATATTGTTTTCCTTCTTTATATAAGTAGAAATAAGGCTTTTATTGGTTAATGAACTTGTGCAGAAATCTTACACCCACATCTCTATCAGTCTTTGACTAGTGGGTTGTCCAAAGGAGAATTTGATGCTTGAAGAAACAAAGTAGCTTGAAAAGGAAACGTCACACTAGTTGTCATTTTCTTTACCATGGTTGTTCCTTCCTGGGTGGCCAAAGATTACAATATTTGATCAACATTAATATTTCCAGTACTAAGGTTTACAGTTTGAACTCCAAACCACAGAAATTATGAGGGACAAAATCCCATATGTTTGGAAGAATTCTTAGCAACCCATACTGCTCCTTGGCCTGGATCCCTTGCTGAATCTGACTTCTGCTGCTCTCCTTTAAATGAAGATTTAATTCTCAGTGAATAAACCTTGTCTTGCTAGTGCCTAGTGCTAAAAACAGTGATTGCAAATTGTACCACTCAAAAGTTTTCTAAATTGGAAGACAGACAGGAACATTTAGGTTAATAGCAATGTACTAAAGCTTGAAAACTAATCTGTCACTAACACATTCAACCCAATACACCTGCTCTCTTGAGAACGAGTGTTAGGGTCAAAGGGAGATTCTTCTGTTCCTGGAAGAGATTCTCATGCTAGCAAATAAAACCCTCCCCATTAAGATCTGAGAGCTGCATCTGTTCCTGACCTATCATCAAAGAACTACCTCACTTTTTAAAGCAATTACTCATAGTAGCAGCTGGAAGTTTAGTTAAAATTTATGTTTTGGCATAAAAGAGCATTGTAAGGAAGACAGAAGAACAACTTTCTAAAGACTAATAGAGAAAGAGGACAAAGATATACAGCACTGGTCAGTTTCCTCCCTACTTCTATGTACCATGCAGGGAAAAGTGGAAATCCTCTGTGTGTTACTGTTGTTGCAAAAGTCTGAAATTAAGTACTTTTTAATAATTTCTGTATAATCTAACACAACCTCTCTCACACTGACCCTGGCTTTTCTTGCACTGTCTTATTTTTTCAAGGCTTTAAATTTTAATGCAGAAACACATGATTGTGTATAATAATTTACTTCTAAGAACTCCCAGAACTCTAAAGTGAGTTCAGGTTCATGGTGCAAACAGTAAAATTTTTTTCAAACAAGCTGAATTTACTGCCCACATTCAGTGTGTTCATGATGTATGCACACTGTCTGCTGAGTGGCGAAAGCAACTATAATTGCTAAGACAAAAAAAGAAAAAAAAAAAAAAAGAGGTGCTTTATAGCGTGAAAAGAAAAGGGTTAGCATACATTTCCAGTATGAAAAGTATATTACAAACCGTTATGGTCTTAGTGACGTACATTCTATATATATATATATATATATATATCAGTATTTATCCACAAGGAACAGAAAAACCTGTCATTCTTCAAACTTAATTAAGCGTATTCAAAGGCAAATAAATCTACATGAACATAAACTTTAACATTTTCTCTAATAACTTGGTAAAACCTAAGCCCAAGGGGATGTAATAAGAATTAATTAAAGTAATTCTTTACAAATACTTTACTGAGAGGAACTTTTGAAATTGGAGATTTTGAAGTAATGTATTGCTGAGAAGAGAATCAAATACTGTTTCTAAGAAAGTTCCCATTAATTTTAATAGTCTGATATTTTTACCATTATTATATCAATACTTTTCCTTCTGGATTCTTGTTTTTTCTCCTTAGTACTGAACAAATGAAAAGAAAGATCAGATTTTCTTGAATCACAGAAAAGATTCTCAGCACACAAGTAAACCCTAAGTTACATATTCACTACCAATGTTGCAAAGTCAAAAGTTATGCTTCCAAATTAAAATATTTCATCCTTTTGTACTCTACATGCCAGAATCTCAAGTCCTAGCTATCTTTTCCTTTTGGATCTTCTTCATAGAACATTTCTTCTTGTCCCCAGCCAATCAACTACTGGACCAGTTTCTCCCTCCTGTTAGGTTTCTTGACCTAATTTCATCTTTCTATTTCTGCATTTTCCTTTGCCTGTCTCCTTTCCTCCTCCTTCCCCAGTTATTGTTACCTTTACATTCACATCAGGCAACTTCTTTAACATATTGTCCATGTTAAAAATGAAGTAAGGTACATTGCAAAAGAGGTAATCTTTTTGGTTTTGTCTGTGTTATGCAGACCATGCTCACAGCAGTTGTGCTGCAGTTGCTGGGTACAGTCTGTTCCGTCCTTGAATGAAGTATGTGTGTGGGTGAGGTGTGTAATGACCACCCATTTCTTAAAATCTATAATTGTTTTCTGATGGCATGCAAATAATAATTTTTTTAAGGATTAAACCATGTCAAATTTGGGCAGGGTTTCTACAGATCATAAAAAGCACAGAGGCTTCACACATGCTACTCTGCCATGAAATTTTAACCATGTGCTCTGAAGGCTGGTGAAGTTAAAGTTCTTAAAAAATGAGATCAACAGAATTTTGAATAATAAGGAGCAGTTTATTTTTCAGTAGCCTTGGTTTTGGTGATATTGGGAAAGGAAAGGGGGGGTGGGGGTGGGGAATCCATGACAAGATCACCCTGAGATGTCTCCAGTCTAAAAAAATTAAAATATTATCAAGTCAGAAGCAACTGAGAAAAGGGTAGAAGTTACTGAAACACACAAAAAGAAGTCTGCTCCACTAACACCAGTGCAAGGTCCCCATCAGTAATTTTCTTTTCCAAATCTTGAAATACTGTTAGAAATCAAACAAGAAGAAATCACCTCCTTTCTAGCACTGGCTGGGAATTCAGGCAGCCAAGCAAAGCTTGCTTAGCTAGGTGTGAAAAAAGTGTTGCCTCTAGATCTATTTTTACTGACCTGACAGTTTTTACTGACCTATTTTCTGATAGTTGGGAAGTAGAAATCCTGTAATTCAGTGGATGTAGATTTTTTGTTTGACATTTATTTAAAAGAATGTATGAAATTATGAGGCCAAATCAAGGAGATAGTCTGTGAGATCAAGGAGATTCTGTGAGAAGACAGACAGATAGCAAAATGATCTATTAAAGAGGGACCTACTCAATTTTTGCTGGAAGAAGAGAGTAAGTCGTTGGCAAAATTTTGTAAGTCAAACTTGTAATTATCATTCCACACAAGTTAAATTTATTGCATTTTGAGCTAGTAAAGTAAGAGATTTTAAAATTTGATATATGATTTTTTGTGCTCTGACACTGGAAACTATACCAGAATACTTGTCTAAAAAAATACCTTGAACAACTTGACACTGGATATGTTACCTCAGCGTTACATATTGATTTAACAAAGTCTCACTAACTGGAATTTGAAGTGCTTCATCAAAGACAATACCAACAAGTAAGCTCAATAGACCCACCTGTGCAGTAATGATAAGAAAGTAGAATTACACATAACCATTGTGATCAGATGTTTGGGGTTTGTGTAATGGGGTTTTTGGTAGCGGTAGAGGCGCTGCCAGGGTGGTTCCTGAGAAGCTGCTAGAAGCTCCCCCGGCTCCAAGTCCGACCTGCCTCTGGCCAAGGCCAAGCCCATCAGCGATGGTGGTAGCACCTCTGGGAGAATGTATTTAAGAGGGGAAACCTACAGAGAGTAGGGGGATTGGAATGTGAGAGAAACCCCTGTGCCTCACTGAGGTCAGTGGGGGAGGAGGTGCGCCAGAGGAGGTTGATGCCCATGCAGCCCGTGGTGAGACAGCAGGCTGTCGCCCTGCAGCCCATGGAGGGGAGCAGGGGAGCAGATGCCCACCTGCAGCATGGGGAGGAGCCCATGCCAGAGCAGGGGGATGCCCCCCCAAGAGGGCCGTGACTCCATGGGAAAGCCTGCTCTGGAGCAGTCTGTGCCTGAAGGACTGCAGCCCATGGAAAGCACTCACACCAGTGAAGTTTGTGAAGGACTGCAGCCCATGGGAGGGACCCCACACTGGGGCAGGGTAAGAGTGAGGAGTCCTCCCCCTGAGGAGGAAGGAGTGGCAGAGCTAAGGTGGGATGAGCAGACCCCAACCCCCATCCCCTGTTCCTCTGCACCACTGGGGGGAGGAGGGAGAGAGAACCAGGAGTGGAGTTGAGCCAGGGAGGAGGAAGGGGTGGGGGGAAGGTGTTCTAGGGTTTGGTTTTACTTCCCTTTATCCTTGTTTTGATTTGATTTGTAGTAAATTAAATTGATTTTGTTTTTTCCCTAAGTTGAGCCTGTTTTTTGCCCATGACCATAAGTGGTGAGTGTTCCGTCTTTGTTGTGAGCCACAAGCTTGCCTTTATATTTTCTCCTCCTCATCCCACTGGGGCTGGGCGAGGGGGGGACGAGTGAGTGAGTGGCTTCATGGTGCTTTGTTACCGGGTGGGCTTAAACCACAGCATCAAATTACTTATCTATCCTCTAAAATCTCACTAATTTACAAGAGCCAGAATTTAATTACAGGGAATAAAGCTTTTCTAGACATTTTATACTTAAACTACACAGGAAGTAGTCACACAGCAGCCCTGCCAACACAGCATAACTTTATTTAAAAAGATGCTGCGATGGAATTTTATGCAGTGTTAATAAAGAGTGGAGGACAGTCACGCATGATGTTACTAATATAAGACCTAGAATGTAGCCTTTTACTAAGCACTCACACTGTCACTTCTTTATTGATGAGAATGATTGCACAATAGTTTGGAAAGATAGAACATGCCAAGAACATGAAGGAAGACTGCTGGATATAAAGAGATTAGCAGTTTCAGCCTTCAGGCTACAGGGTTGTATGCAACTAAAGAACAAGAAAATAAAAGTTTGGTGTCCTTGTGCCCCTGCTACCATCATTTCCTTCTTACCCTGACTCTTTGCAACCAACTCATGATCTAAAGTGAGCTGCAGTCTTGTATCTTGACAGCAGTCATCCTGGCTGCAGCAGCTGACCCATATAGTCACATCCCTCCTCTTCCTCAGTGGAAAGTAGAACTTTTTCTTCCATCAAACTGATCTGCAGATGATCACGTTTTTCCTATTCCCACCTTCAAGCAGCTACCCCACTACACACTTTCCAAAAACTGCTATTGGAGTTATACTCTCAAGCTCTCCAGTCTACTGCTAGGACAATGAATCCATTGAATAGACTGATATTGATTTAAGTATTTCAGAATTATTTTATTATACAACAATGTGAAGGGAACCATTACAAAGAGACCAAGATGATGGCAATGAATTTTGTATCCTATGTTTGCAATGAACATAAATTGTTTATGACTCTACAGAACACAACTCCTTAAGCCAACTGTACACATCTTGTTTTCTATGAATAGCATGCAACAGTCTCTTTCATTATGAATGAAGAAAAAGATGTACAGCACCCTGTTGAATTATTCAGCAAACTATCTCTAAAGTTCTCCTTCAGTACAAGTTGTGAAATGTAGCTGACCTTTTGTTGTTGGAAATGCAACCAGGTATATATCTATATTAAAGCAGGACGCTGCTTTAGGTACACATTTTATGCTGTTCAACTTTCCCTTCAACCAGCTCCAGGACTATAGACTTTTTAGCAGTTGCTGCATCTGGTAGCCTGATAGAAGTAAGGCTGCCACAACCCCTTGCCTCTAAGGTGGAACCAGTAGCAAGGCTAAGCATGTATTCCAAATAGACACACACAAACAAACATACGCAATTGATATCAGCAGCCAGAAAGGTGGCCTGGTTAGAAGGGGAAATTTCTGAACAGAAGAAAATGTCTTCCAGCCTGGAAACTAAGCTTGGGAATAAGAAACACCCTTGAAAAGTGCAGCTGGCCTCTTTTAAGTACCATTGGGATACCTGGAAACCAGAAAAGTTTTGTAACAGCAAATTGTCATCTAAAAGAGTGGAAACAGTCTGAGAAAATAAAATTGGTCTGAAAGAACAGAAAATGTCATCATCTATTGGCTGTTACAGGTGAAAAATAAAAATTAACAGCATCTATTAGCTGCTTCAAGTAGTGGTGTCCTACACCCTCTTATGTCTCTATGATATAAAAGGACTTAATTTTTATGCAAAAGGGAGCCTCTCTCTCTAAGAAACTATTTAGGTTGTGAAAACAATACATGTGTACACACAGACCAACACAGATAGAAACACTAAATACTCGTACAAAGACAAGCAACACCAACAGCCTTATCCTGTCCCCCCTCTAGCTGATCAGGATAAAGGTCTGTCAATAGGAAATGTATACATATATGCAGTTCACGTCCCTCTAGTAAATGGGCTTAGACACAGAGTCCATCCATTAACAGGCCCTGGATCCTCAGTTTCCCCAGCTGCTGGCAACTGTGGAGCACCACAGCCTCAGTCCATCTGCTGGTACAGACTCCTTTACTCATGGACACACACATCACCCTCCTCCAGACACACACATACAAGAGGGCCTCTCATCTGATCCCCTGACCCTACAGTCTCTCCATCAGTTTGCCTAGACCTACTGATTCCTCTGGTAACCAACTCCTCTAGTTATATGTCCTCCCAAACCACTTACTCAGCTCACCAGCAAGTCTGACTATAATCACACACTGATGTACATACCCACACTCACTAACATTGCTGACACCAGAGACAGCTAGGTCATATGACATATGGTCCCCACTGCAGTTGCTGGCACATAAATTTTAACTTACTCTGGTCTCTCTTGGTACTGGCACCACAGACATGTGGCCCTTGGCTCTTCCCCTAGTTGCTGGCAGTTAGCTCTCCATACACAGGAAAATAGTTAGAAATGGGGTTTAATGACAAGGCGGGGAAGTCTGCAGCAGTCTCAGGGGATGGCCAGGCAAGCATACTGAACAGAAAATTGTTTACATGCAACCAGACTTTTTTATCCCCTTTTTCCTCCCCAGACCGCTTGATATGATTCCTCCCTTTCCCCACCTTTGGTTCTTCCTCTAAACTTCCTATAGAAAGTCTTCCCAAAATGCTTTCCACCTGCATTCCACAGTGTGTCCCATACCCCTTATGCAGGAACCTTCCATCACATTTCAAGTGCTCTGGAGACCCTTTCCCATTGACTCATTTGGATGGGTTTCCCACACAAAGAGATGGAATTCAGATGCTAGAGGTGGACACTGCCTGCTTCTCTATTGCAGATGGGGTCCAGGGATCTTCAAGCTATTGAGTCTCAGAGAAAATCTTGTCTGTCTCCCTTTCACCTTCTCTGAAGCTGTGCAGCCTGCTAACTTCCTCCTGTGATCCCTTCACTTGGTGGCACAGCTTCTCCAAGACAGCACATCTCCTGCAGGACAGAGGGACACCTCTTTGGGTGTCAGAGTTGTGCACTCCCTGCAGTCCCTGCAGCCTGGGGCTTGGAGGGCTGCATCCACCATTTAAAGCTCAGTTTGTGTCAAAGCCTCTACCCTGGCGAGGAGAGCTGCTGCAACACCTGCTGGGGAAACTGCTCTGTACCGTGTTACCACCATATCTGAAACTGTTACTGTGGTACAAATTTTTCAATCTACAGTAATCTGTATTAATACATCTTGAAAAGCCTTTGTAAATCACTTATGCTGCCAAAGAATATTCCAGCCATTAAGGAAGGAAGACATGTATCACTGTGTGAAGGAGACAGAGTAACTGGCATGCCCACTTGTGGGTAGTCCATCACAAGTGCTAGGTAAAATTGTAGCTGTTGAAAGGCTACTACAGGTTCTGTTACCCAGAAGGAATAAAATGCATGATCCTGTGTCCCAGTGCTTCAGACAGGGATGATGATTTCAGCCTCTACTTATAGCTGAAACAAGCAGGTATTTTCAGGAACTGTATTTCTTTAAACAGGCATTTTAATATCATATCAAATTCATTACTTTAATTTGGTGTTACAAATCCATTTGCTCTTACAAAACCTCAGCTGTAAGGATTTTAGGGATGATTGTTTTAGATGAGAAGTAAATGTGCTGTGAGGCACTTTTTTAAAAAATAAACTCTTATTAAGACAGGCTATTTTGTAAAAATTACTTCAAGGTATGCACAGAATACACAAAATATTTATATTTCAGACAAAATGCACACAGAGTCTCAAAAATGCTAAACATCATTTTGCATTTATATTTAATTTAAGCCCATGTATGAATTTCTGTAGTGCACAGACTATGATTGCCTGCTTTGATCGGAAGCAAGGAAGGGTTTCTACATTTAATTGCATTTTTCAAAGAACTTTACAAGGAAGAAGAAATTAAATAAAATAAGAGTAACTTCAGGGTCTTTACAGAAGTGAAGGAGAGTTCCAGGTTGTTTTTTTGTTTGTTTTGTTTTGTTTTGTGTGTTGTTTTTTTTTTTTTTTGGGGGGGGGGGGGTAATCATTACTTCTTAGTCTTGAAAACAATTTTGCTTACTCTTCCATTCCATAATTTTTCATTTTCAGATGTTTCTGCACTTCTGAGTTCTGGCAAGAGCATCTAGGGGTCAAAGGATAATTCCTTTTTTTTCTTCCAAATAGTCTAATCCATAAGAAACTGAAAAAAATATTACTTACATTTACTTCTGTACAGCCAAAACGTGTTAGAGGTATGATTCTGCCTCCTATTACATAACAGTAAATGGAAAGCATCTCTGTTGGCTTAATAGTAATATGCTGCAGCAAGTAGGTTTAAGAAGCCACCTGTATGAGTTAAATCTTTTCAGTAATCATAGGGAAGAAAAACAAATTGAAATGATTACAGTGTCATTTGTGTTTTAAGTCTCAGTAAAAAAATCCAAACTGGAGACATAGGACTGCTTTAGTTGCCATTTCATTTCTAACGGCAATTCAAGGAATTTAGCATTTTGTAGATAATGAATGAATTTAAGAATGCAGCAGTCAATTCAAAAATGGTATTTTAAAATATCCTCTTCAATGCTTACATGATGAGGGAGCAAGGTATTTGTTTTCAAATTTGTCTTAAAGTGGGTTTAGAAGCATAACAATATTAAATGAATGAATAAAGTGGAAAGGCTGCCTTCTAGTACTTTTTGAAACTTAGACACTGTGAAACCATAAAATTCACTCAGCTATATATAGGTTTTATCTACAGAGGTGATGGAATATATTTGTATTATATCTGAGAATGGCAACTACAGATGTTTCTGAGGTCTTAATAAAAGTGCCCTTTTTTTTTTTATTATTTATTTTGCTGTAAACACAAACAGAAACAATACTAGTTTAACACATACTTTGGAACTATTTCCAGTAAATAAACATAGAGTCAGAAATGCTATATGGACATATCTAAGTAATACTGTAGAAGACTCACAATGTTAATAAAAATATTTTTACTAAAAGAAAACAAAATTACTGCTACTTCTGTGGCATTAGTGTCTGCTGGGCATTTTGTGAAATAAGAACCGGTAAGGCTGAGTTTGAAATATTGAGCCCCCTTGTGGAAGACTTGCCTTAAAATCTTCTGTTTCTGAAACTTTCTACAAGGATAGAAATCCTTCTGCTGTATATGTGAAAACCATGCAGGTCACATCATCATTCATAACTGACTGCAAACAGCTTGCTTTTATTTAAAGAGACACATAGGTAACATTTGGAGAAGATTATTACCAAATTTTTAATCACTTATCTGTGTCCTGATAAGTAGACTGTTTTTAAACACTAACACTGTTATCTATCAAACAGAATGATACAGAAACAAGATTTTAAAAAATAAGCATTTTCATTAACTAAACTACTCCTTCCTTTTTAGCTCTGAAATAAAAAATAGATAATATTTACTTATTTCTATGTGGCACTCTACTTTATAAGTCTGAAAAGAGAAATCAATTGCTAAACCCAAACACTAACAAAAAAGAAGATGCAGCATTGCCAGCACATTCCAGTTCATACTAAATCAGAAAAGCAGTGAAATTTATATCAAGTATGTGGGTTTTTTTTACAAACCTGCAGTGTTGTATATGGCTGTTAAAAAAAAATCAAGTATGGTAAAGGACTACGAATACAAACTAATATGAGAACATACAAGTAGTATACGTTTATAAAGTACAGAATGCTATATGAAATAGATTTTGATGCTGCACTCAGTGATATATCTCGAGCTTTGTATGGGGTAAAAAATTCTTCAGCAGCATGAAGAAACTGCCACAGAAAAAAAACCCCACTTTTGATAACACAAAACTGGAAGGAATGGCTGATATGCTAGAGGGTCATGTTGCCATACAGAGGGATCTTGGGAGGTTGGAGAAACGGGCTGACAGGAACCTCATGAAGTTCAGCAACGGGAAGCTCAAAGCCCTGCAGCTGGGCAGGTACTGAGCTCCTTCTATGAAAAAATGACCCACTAACTGGATGAGGGAAAGGCTGTGGATGTTGTTTTTGTGTACTTCAGTAAAGTCTTTGACACCATTTTGCACAGCATCCTCCTAGAGAAACTGGCTGCTCATGGCTTGGATGGGTGTGCTCTTCGCTGGGTAAAAAACTGGCTGGATGACTGGCCCCAAAGAGTAGTGGTGAATGGAGTTAAATCCAGTTGGTAGCCAGCCACAAGTGGTGTTCCCCCGGGCTCAGTATTGGTGCAGTTCTGTTTAATATCTTTATCAATGATCTGGATGAGGGGATTGAGTGCACCCTCAGTAAGTTTGCAGACGACACCAAGATGGGCAGGAGTGTTGATCTGCTTGAAGGTGGGAAGGCTTTACAGACCAATCTGGACAGGCTGGATTGATGGATTGAGGACAATTGCGTAAGAATCAACAAGGCCAAGTGCCAGGTCCTGCACTCAGGTCACAATAACCCCGTGCAGCGCTACAGGCTTGGGGAAGAGTGGCTGGAAAGCTGCCCGGCAGAAAAAGACCTGAGGGTGTTGGTCAACAGCCAGCTGAATATGAGTGGCAGTGTGCACAGGTGGCCAAGAAGGCCAACAGCATCCTGGCTTGTATCAGACATAGTGTGGCCAGCAGGACTAGGGGAGTGATCGTCCCGTTGTACTTGGCACTGGTGAGATCACACCTCAAATACTGTGTTCAGTTTTGGGCCCCTCACTACAAGAAAGACATTGAGTTGCTGGAGTACGTCCAAAGAAGAGCAATGAAGCTGTTGAAGGGTCTAGAGCACAAGTCTTATGAGGAGCAGCTGAGGGAACTGGGATTGTTTAGTCTGGAGAAAAGGAGGCTGAGGGGAGACCTTATCGTTCTCTACAACTACCTGAAAGGACATTGCATTGAGGTGGGGGTCGGTTGATCTCTTCTCCCAAGTAACAAGTGATAGGATGAGAGGAAACGGCCTCAAGTTGCAGCAGGGGAGATTTAGATTGGATATGAGGAAAAAATTATTCATGGAAAGGATTGGCAAGCATTGGAACAGGCTGCCCAGGGAAGTGGTTGAGTCACCACCCCTGGAGGTATTTAAAAGATGTGTAGATGTGGTGCTTAGGAACATGGTTTAATGGGACTAAATGGTTTAGGGACTTGCCAGTTCATGGTTGGACTTGCTGATCTTAAAGGTCTTTTCCAACCTAAATGATTCTATGGTTCCATGATTCTGTGATTCATTTCAAGTCACCAACACCCTGACTGAATGCCAAATTTTGACGAACGGAATGAGAAGATTGTAACAGACTCATAGATTTTTCTACCTAGCCAAGACTCTTGTAAGGTATATACAGATAAAAACACCAATTTAGCTTGAAAGACTGACTTAGTTATTATGGTTTGCAATGTTCCCAACTCACCTACCTTCTATCCCTTTCTCAGTCATGTTATTCTCTTTTCCCCATACTATTCTTTGTCATATTCAACTTCCTCCTTTTTTTGAGTGGTAAAAAAGTTTTATAGACTCACAGAATGGTTTGGGTTTGAAGGGATCATTAAAGAACATCTAGATTCAACCACCCTGCCATGGGCAGAGGCATCTTTCAATAGATTGATCTTTCACAGGTTGATCAAAGCCCCATTCAACCTGACCTTGAAAACTTCCAGGAATGGGACATCCACAACTTCTCTGGTGACCTGTCCCAGTGTCTCACCACCCATCACTGTAAAAAAAAAATCTTTCTTATATACAGTCTAAATCTAACCTCTTTCCATTTAAAACTGTTGCCCTTTGTCCTATCACTACAGGCCCTAGTAAAAAGTCTCTCTCCATCTTTCTTGTAGGCACCCTTTAAGTGTTGAAAGGCTGCAATAAGATCTCCCCAGAGCCTTCTCTTCTCCAGGCTGAACAACGCCAACTCTCTCAGCCTGTCTTCATCGGTGAGGTGTTCTAGCTCTCTGACCATTTTCATGGCCATCCTCTGGAACTTCTCTAACAGGTCCGTGTCTTTCTTTTGCTGGGATCCCCAGAACTGAATGTAGTACTGCAGGTGAGGTCTCAGGAGAGCACAGTAGAGGGGAAGAGTCGCCTTCCTTGACCTGTTGGGCACACTTCCTTTCATGCAGTCCAGGACACAATGGGCTTTCTGGGCTGCCACTGCACATTGCTGATTCATGTCCAATTTTTCGTCCACCAGTACCTTCAAGTCCTTCTCCGCAGGGCTGCTCTCATTTCATTTATCTCCCAGTCTCTACTGATATTGGGGATTGCCCTGACCCAGGTGCGGGACCTTGCACTTGGCCTTGTGGAACTTCATGAGGTACACATGGGCCCATTCCTCCAGCCTGTCACAGTTCCTCTGGATGGCATCCCTTCCCTCAAGTGAATCAACTGCACCACTCAGCTTGGTGTCTTCTGCAAACTTGCCATGGGTGTACTTATTGTCTATATCATTAATGAAGATATTAAACACTGTTGGACACCTGAGGGATACCACTGTTACAAATCCTGATTCAGGATCCTGCCCGATACACCAATTTGTCATGGATGAGTGATTTAGATAACCTGAAGAGTCACCATCAAAGGTATTAGCAAAAGTGATTTTAACGTGAATTTGTAAAAGTGAGACTTAACAGAGTTCTATGGCATGGTTCATTCTATTACTTATTACATGGAGGAAACATACAAAGGAAAAGTGAGTTAGAATCTATTTAGGATGATTTACGCAGAGACTGAAGATGCAAAAGGGTAAGGGAGATCCTCCCATTGAGTCACAAGGTGCAGAGTGGACCCCTCTTGCTTTCTAAACTCCTGATGGAGCTTAGGGGTGGTTAGATCCATTCCTAGTCTCAGACTTGGGCAATGTCTTGTGTCCAATGGAAGACATACAAAGGGTAAGAAAAGCCTCCCATTGAGTCATGAGTTTCAGAATGGACCCCCTTGCTTTCTGAACTCCTTCTCAGAGAGGAGTTTACGTGTGGCTGGATCCAGACTTAGTTCCAGACTTGGTCAATGGTTTATGTCTAATGGAAATAGACATACAGATTTCATTAGTATTAATTCAGCACTCTATCAGTCACTTACCAAAGATCTGTTGTGAATCAGGGGTCTCTGTGCCTTGGGTAAGGAAGGTTCTTCTAGTCTCAGGTAAGGCATCTCAAACCTTGAGAGGTGTCCCAGCTCAAGTGGAGATCACCACTATGCAGCCATGCTGCCTAGCCCGGAGAGCTTAAAGAAAGCTCGCCAGTGCTGCTGTATTCATGGGATAAAGTGGTTGGCTCATAGTCAGATTGCATACAATGGGAAAGTTATGCACGGGACTCCTATTCATGTGTTAAATGCTTGATT
This sequence comes from Astur gentilis, assembly GCF_929443795.1. Classification (NCBI taxonomy): domain Eukaryota; kingdom Metazoa; phylum Chordata; class Aves; order Accipitriformes; family Accipitridae; genus Astur; species Astur gentilis. Next base: position 29,116,498 of record NC_064887.1, read on the forward strand.
GGTGTTCCAAGCTCATATGCATCAGTGTTCACTGGGTCACTCTGCTCCTTTGTGGGTTTTTTAGAGGAGTTCTTGGCCCAGCTACGGCTCAGGCCTTTACCTCCTTTGGAGCCTGTATCAAACTAGTGCTAGTTTGGTTAAGGAGGTTGAGTGTATCCATCACAACCACTTCTTACTGGTTTCCATGTGGACAGTGAGCTATTGACTATAACTGGATATAGCCATCCAGCCAATTTCTTGCACATCTAACAGTCCATACATCAAACCCATATCACTCCAATTTAGCAGCAAGGATGTTGTATGGGATCATATCAAAGAACTTACAGAAATCAAGATAGATGACATCAGTTGCTCTTTCCTTATCCACCAGTGCAGTCACTCCATCGTAGGAGGCCACCAGATATTCAGGTATGATTTGCCCTTGATGAAGCCATGTTGGCTATCTCTAATCACCTCCCTGTCTTCCATACGCCAGTTATGTCACATAACTTCCAGGAAGATCTGTTCCATGACCTTATCAGGTACAGAGGTGAGGCTGACTGATCCCAGAGTCCTTCTTTTTCCCCTTTTTAAAAATGTATGTTTCCTTTTTTCCAGTCACTGGGCACTTCGCCTCACTGTCATGACTTTTCAAATGTGATATAGAGTGGCTTAGCAACTACGTATGCCACTTTCCTCAGGACCCTGGGATGCATCTCATCAGGTCCCACAGACTTGTGTACATTCAGGTTCCTCAGATGGTCTCAAACCAGACTTCTCCTACAACAGGTTGGGCTTTACTCCCTCAATTCCTGCCTTGAGGTTCAGAGACTCAAGATATGTGGGATGAGCAATTTCCAGTGAAAAGTGAGGCAAAAAAGATGTTGAATACCTCAGCTTTCTCTCTGTTGGTTGTCACCAGATCCTCTGTCTTCTATTCGGTGGTACAATATCTTTTGTTTCCTTTTCTGACTAATGAACCTGTGGAAGCCCTTATTATTTTTCGCATCCTTGCCAAATTTATCTCTAGCTGGTCCTTAGCATTCCTGATCCCATCCCTAAACTCCCAGGCAGTATCCCTATATTCTTCCCAGGATGTATGTCCCTGCTTCCACTGCATATTAATTTCCTTCTTGTGTTTGAGTTTGACCAGGTGATCCTTACACAGCCATGCTGGTCTCCTGCCTTCTTTGCCCAGTTTCTTGCACATGGGAATCAAGAGATCTTGTGCTCTAAGAAAAATGTTTTAAATAGCTGTTAGCTCTTTCCTGCTTCTTTATCCCTGAGGAGAGCCTCCCAGGAGGATCCATCCACTAGTTCCTTAACTGAAAGTTCACTTGTCTAAGGTTTCAGGTCTTGACTATACATTTCTCCTGGCCTATATCCCTGAAGATCATGAATTCCAACAGGGCATGATCACTGCAGATCAGGCTACCACCAGTGTTGACCTCTCCAGTAAGTCCCTCTGTGCTGGTGAACAACAGGTCCTGTAAGACATCTCCTCTAGCTGGGTTTCGGATTCACCTGGATTAGGAAGTTATCCTCAATGAACTTCAAGGATCACTTAGACTGCTTGCAGCTTCCTGTGTCACTTTTCCAGCAGATGTCAGGGTGGCTGACTTCCCCTGTCAGGATCAGGGCCTGCGAGTGTGATGCTTTCTGTAGTTGAAGTAAGAACGTTACATCAACAGGCTCCGTTTGATCAGACGACCTGTACTAAGCATCAGCTATGAGGTTTCCTGTGTTGGCTTGTTCTCTAATTTTCACCCATAAGGTCTCAAGCTCTTGTAGCAGTACATTCCCTCCCACCCCCCATCCTACCAGAAGGAAATAAAACTTCTCCAGGAAGGGAGAAGGGGAAGGAAACACTAGAGGCTGCAGGTTGAAATTTGAACTGGCCAATTGAGATGTGCCAGGTACACGGAGGTGACCCTCCTAGCCAATAGAATTAAATGACCACAGGTCAGATTCGACAGGGGTATAAATGGGGTCCCGCCAGAGGACATGTTGGCAGTCCTCCTCGGAGCAGCGGGTCTGCAGTCAGGGACTCCTCATCGGGTTGGGACACCGCCCGATGTAACTCCTGGAGGGAGAGAGCCCTCAGCTTTTAGGTGAGTGATATGCGCATTTTGAGCCGTCACTTTAAATCTTGGGGATTCTTAAGTCAGCTGTGTAGTATTAATTCTCTTTACATCATTGAGCGTGTGGTTTTATAAAATGTTACTGGACTTCTAACTAACTTTTGCTGAAGAATAAATCTGAGTTTTAACACCTGTTGGATTTGGTTAGTCGTGCATCCGTAACAGCTCTGCATTGCTGTTTTTCAAAGACAGCTCCGTGCAATCAATACATTTTTTTACACAGTGGGCAAGACTCCCATTCCTTCCTTGCCTGTCCCTCCTGTACAGTTTATAGCCATTGATGGCAGGACTCCAGTCATCTGATTCATCCCACCATGTTTAAGTGGCAGCAATCAGATCATAGCTTTCCAGCTGCATGGTGGATTCAGCTCTTTCTGTTTGTTACCTGTGCTGTGTGTATTTGTATAGAGACACTTCAGTTGGACTGTGGACTGTCTAACCTTTTTGGTAGAACCTTTTTTGAGGTTTGGTGGGCATTAGTCTCTACTCTGGTAGGTGCATTCATCCACTTCGTTGCTTGTGAATACAGAAGTGTCACAACTTTGGACTGCATGCCCCAGATTCATTAGTTTAAGGCATCATTCACTTAGTCAGCCAATCTGCCAGCAAAGATTCTTCTGCCTTTTCTAGATAGGTGGATCTCATCTCTCTCCAAAAATCTGCATTTGTTGATGAACACCCCATGATCACAGAAGCCAAAGGCCTCACGACACCACCAGCCACAAAGCTAGGCATTGATCTGCATGATGGACTGCTCCCTGCAGGCACCGCTCCCGGTTTGCACCCCCTGGTTGCAGCACTTCTGGTAGCTGGTGCTTCCTAGGAGCCAGTTATTTGCTCCTTCCCATGGTTCAAACTGGCCTTGGAGATTGCCAGCACTACCCTACCCTCACCCACCTTTCTCAGGAGACCTGATGCTTGCTGGCTGATCCCTCCACACACACAACCCAATGGTGCCAGACCCCCAGAAACCCTCTCAGACACCCCTTGGGGACCTCACAAGCCTCAAGCTGTTCTCAGCAAGTGACAACTGCCACTGCTGTGGTTGCTGCTGTCAGTGTCAGCTTTCCGCGGTTTGAATGGTTCATGTTGCCCTTTAAAGGAGCCATCATGTTTGAGCAGACAATGGCTTTATTAATAACTGCATCCAGAATTTGCAGAAAAAGATGAGTGGGATTAGCTTTTAGTGTCTCCCCATAAATCCAAAGTACACATGCATGCAAGAGAAAGACATGCAAGGAGTTGAAGTGCTAATGTGAAGTCTTTGCCCTAGAATGATGTTAAAACTATGACTATTATTGGCTACACAAAGCTTGTCCTTGTGCAGACTAAGGCAGCTGCAGAACCCTACATAGGAAAATCATTGCTCTAGAAATTTAAATGGCATTCACATCTGGTTATGTACAACCGTCATTTGAAAACTGATTCTTCATTGCTCTCACATTTAAATTTATAAAAACTCTGACAGCTTTGAACTTGTTATGACTTCATCTGTGCTGAAAACAGCCTTAGCTTCCTTCCAGAAAGGAAAGCTGCTGACGTCCAGTGCCTATAATGCTGCTCCATCTGTGACAGGGCACTCTAGGAGGCAGCCAGGGCTCTATTCTACCTTTGGTGCATGAACGAAAACCTTACAGTACCATTTTAAAGAAAAAAATAGTAAAACTGCAAGCTTTCTGAGATGCTGAGCATTTTACACACAAGATCTTGTTATGGGCAAAAGGGAACACACCATATTTACATAGCCAACAATTTAGTGTTAATCCTGTTAATATTTTCACTGTCTAACAAATTGTAGCTTTATAGTGATTGGCTTTACTAGACAAGGCAACTAATTGTTGACTTGTAAAATCAAAGGTAAGCATAAAAGAGCATTGTTTCCTGAAGATTTAGAACAATTGGATAAAAACATGGCAAGATAATTAAAAAAAAAACCTGACTGGTATTCATATGACACCTAGATCAGAAATCATCAGCACAAGCTGGGGCAGATCATGTATGGGGAAGTTTCTTTGAAGGCCTGGGAGTTGATCCATTGGACGACTGGACCACTAGTCAGACACCTACTGGTGTGCCCAACCACTAGCTGAAGAAAAAAAAATGAAGAGAGCCACACCTTCACTGTGTACCTGAGGCAGATATGCTATGTGTGGACCCTGGTCTGCATCAAGGAGAGATGTCCATAATCATCACTGTGGGTACCCTTCCCTAGGCTTCAGCTGGGCAGCTCATGGGAGCATAGGATTTCCCTGGAGTTGCTACACTGAGATGAGGACAGCTAGAAAGGTGGTGAGTCTGTCCTAACAAGTCAGTGTGGGATTGAACAGGCACAGGTTGTGCTTGTATGACTGCACATGTTGTTATATTAGCTAAGATTGCTTGTTAACAGTGAGTCCCAATGTTTGTCAGATCTTCATGGTGTTTACAGAGTATGAGTAACAACCTAACCACTGGACAATTGTTGCAAGCTAAAACCAGCCCAAGCTAAGGCAAGCTCAGGTAAATTTTGAGATCCTGCACTGGCAGATCAATGCAGAGATGTCGTCTTTTACTAGTAGAGCAAAAGTCATATTTATTGGGTTACAAGTGTCAGTTATGATAATTTAATCTATAGGATCTACAAGAATGCAAAAATGACTGCTCTGGGTCTCAATAAAAGTCCATATGGCTAATAGCCTACCTCAGACACTGGCCAAAAGAGGACATCATGAGACACTATCAGAGCAGGAGCAGACCAGTTTTCTAGGACATCTAATTTGGGAAAGAAATTCACACAAACTAATAGAAACCAGCACTTTTCCTGAAATGATAAAAAAGGCTGCAAAACACCTAGCAGCTCTAGGCAAAATGAAGGAGCACCAGAAATCCAAATATTGTTGGAGCAGTATTATAGCATTGTACATCAATGTGTTGTTGCAAAAAAAAGGTGAGTAATTATTATCCTATGTCTTGACTGTATCAACTGGCCCCATCCTCCAAGACCTTAAAGGCATTTTAAATCTATTTAATAAAATACCACTAAAAATATAAAACATTGGAAAACAATGATTAAAGTGCAGTGAGTATAGCACTTAGATGTGATTTATACAGGCAGAGATCTTCAGGAACAAAACATACTGGGGAAAGGGCTGACAATTTGAGGTTGCTTCTTTATAAATGGATCCATGTATTTCAATAACAATTTTCGTGTAGCAACTTAGCACCCAGAATGAATAAGCTTCTTTTTCACCAAGGGATCATATAAGGTATTTCATTTCTAAAATAGTAACTGAGATAACACCTCCTAATTCAGCTGCCCATTTTAAAAATATTGCAGATCTTGCAGACTTGTTTTATTTTGCTCAAAATCCTGCTCTGGGGAACGCTCCTTTTATGTGAAGCTTAGGAAATATTTTTAATCTAAATAAAAGTTTTAACAGTTGTTCTTACCATCATTTTAGTTGGATGACTACTAACACACAAAGTATCGCACCAGCTATGAAGTTTAGATACATTTAAAAGGGTTAAAGAAGAAAATCTCCAAGTATGCCTTTCTCTGCTGTTTTGGTCAAACTTCCATTGTCAGCTTGCGTTTTTAGGCTGCCTCAGTCTTCCCCAAAAAAGAATGAGGACTATGACAAGTTGTCAGCATCCTGAGGCCTTCCTGGGAAAAAATATAATGCTCACAGTGGGAGTTCCTTCATTCCTTCATTTTGCTGGGATGAATGATAATGTTGATGCTTTCTTACTCCTGAATCTCAGGTCCACTTGAGTTTTCTAAACACAGTCTACCTACATGCTTTTTCTTTTCATCAGTTCTCAGTTATTCACTTTCTGTTCTGTAAAATCTGTTCACCTGACTCATAACATTACACTCCCATAGTGACCACTTATTTAGTATTTTAGTCTGGGGCTTCTGGTATCACCCCATGTCTGCACTCTTTCTAGAACACACCTTATTCTAAAATTACAGACAGCATAATCCACCGAAAGCTAAAATAAAATTGATTGTTATCTGACTGCTAGACAACTGCTACCCTAGATAAAGAAGCTAAAATTATCTCAAGCCACTGCAGCTCAAGCTAAAATCAGCCAAGAAAATTCCACATAAGTTCTGAGACACTGTGGTCATTTGGCAACAATGGTGTCGTGGTTTAACCCCACCCAGCAACTAAGCACCAGGCAGCCACTCACTCACTACCCCCTCCCTCCGCCCCCCCCCCCCCCCAACCAGTGGGATGGGGGAGAAAATCGGGAAAAGAAGTAAAACTTGTGGGTTGAGATAAGAATGGTTTAATAGAACAGAAAAGAAGAAACTAATAATGGTAATGATAACACTAATAAAATGACAACAGCAATAATGGAAGGATTGGAATGTACAAATGATGCGCAGTAAAATTGCTCACCACCCGCTAATCGAAACCCCGCTAGTCCCCGAGCAGCAATTCCCTGCCCCCACTTCCCCCAGTTCCTGTACTAGATGTGGCGTCACATAGTATGGAATACCTTGTTGGCCAGTTTGGGTCAGGTGCCCTGGCTGTGTCCTGTGCCAACTTCTTGTGCCCCTCCAGCTTTCTCGCTGGCTGGGCATGAGAAGCTGAAAAATCCTTGACTATAGTCTAAACACTATTTAGCAATAACTGAAAACATCAGTGTTATCAACATTCTTTGCATACTGAACTCAAAACACAGCACTGTACCAGCTACTAGGAAGACAGTTAACTCTATCCCAGCTGAAACTAGGACAGTATCCACCCCTTACTCTATACCATTGACATCATGCTAAGTTCCCATACCTCTAGTTACATCCTGGTCAATCATCATCACCTTTTCCGTCCCTTTGAGACATATGAACAATGTAATATATTTATATATACATATACACACAGAGAGTTATCATTCCTTTAGTTTATGGGTTATGTTCATAAAACATTCGTTCAGTTCATTTAGTTCCCGACTCTGGGCTCCATCTGTCATACCAGTCTGTTTGGGCAGGAGGAATGGTGCAAAGTCCTCTCAGTCGGTAGAGCAGAACTGGGCTTCAGTGTGGTGTGATGAGCAGGTGACATTAGACGCAGCAGGAGGATGGTGTGCACCATTGGATTGTTGCATGCTGGAGTCAGTTCTGGTTCCATCACTACTGTGCTTTGCTCAGTTTTACCACAGTTCATTCTTGCTTGATCTAAATGATTCTTACTATAGTACTATGGATATAGCATATAACAATTATAGTAATGATTACATACAGTAGCAGGGTTTATAGCAACTAATATCATACAGTTTAATTCTGTCTATTCTCACCTAAAATCATATCCCCTTGAGGCACACTTAGGACTTCCCCATCTTTTCGCATCACCCACCAAGTACACCCAGGCCCTTGAGCAAAAGCAATCCCATGAATGGGTTTACCTTTGCCTGAGGCAGGAGTAACCCAGACTGTCTTCCCTAACATATTTTTTATGTGCACTACAGGGACTTTATCCCCTTCTACAGTACATAAAAATTCTAACTGGGCATGGCCACCCCTATTGGCAGATCCTCTAGTGTTGACTAACCAGGTAGCTTTTGCTAAATGTGTATCCCAGTGTTTGAAAGTTCCACCCCCCATTGCTTTCAATGTAGTCTTTAACAGTCCATTGTATTGCTCAATTTTCCCAGAGGCTGGTGCGTGATAGGGGATATGATACACCCACTCAATGCCATGCTCTTTGGTCCAGGTGTCTGTGAGGTTGTTTCAGAAATGAGTCCAGGTGTCTGACTTATTTCTTTCTGGGGTGCCATGTTGCCACAAGACCTGCTTCTCAAGGCCCAGAATAGTGTTCTGGGCAGTGGCATGGGGTACAGAATATGTTTCCAGCCGTCCGGTGGTTGCTTCCACCATTGTCAGCACATAGCGTTTGCCTTGGCAAGTTTGTGGGAGTGTGATATAGTCAATCTGCCAGGCTTCCCCACATTTATATTTCAGCCATCGCCCTCCATACCACAGGGGCTTTAAATGCTTGGCTTGCTTAATTGCAGCACATGTTTCACATTCATGGATAACCTGTGCGATAGTGTCCATAGTCAGGTCCACCCCTCGATCTCGAGCCCATCTATATGTTGCATCTCTTCCCTGATGGCCTGAAGCATCATGGGCCCACCGAGCCATAAATAGCTCACCCTTATTTTGCCAGTCCAGGTCCACCTGAGCCACTTCAATCTTGGTGGCCTGATCTGCCTGCTGGTTGTTTTGATGTTCTTCAGTGGCCCGACTCTTGGGTACATGAGTATCTACACGACGTATTTTTACCACTAGCTTCTCTATCAGAACAGCAATATCTTGCCACAGTGCGGCAGCCCAGATGGGTTTACCTCTGTGCTGCCAGTTGCCCTTCTTCCATTGCTGTAGCCACCCCCACAGGGCATTTGCCACCATCCATGAGTCAGTATAGAGATAGAGCACTGGCCACTTTTCTCTTTCAGCAATATCTAATGCTAGCTGGATGGCTTTCACCTCTGCAAACTGACTCAATTCACCTTCTCCTTCAGCAGTTTCTGTGACTTGTCATGTAGGACTCCATACAGCAGCCTTCCACCTCCAATGCTTTCCCACAATGTGACAGGATCCGTCATTGAACAGGGCATATTGCCTCTCATTTTCTGGCAGATTATTATACAGTGGGGCCTCTTCAGCACGTGCCACCTCCCCCTCTGGTGACATTCCAAAGTCTTTGCCTTCTGGCCAGTCTGTGATCACTTCTACAATTCCTGGGTGACTGGGGTTTCCTATGTGAGCCCGTTGTGTGATCAGTGCAATTCACTTACTCCATGTGGCATCAGTCGCGTGATGTGTAGAGGAGACCCTCCCTTTGAACATCCAGCCCAGCACTGGCAGTCGGGGTGCTAAGAGGAGCTGTGTCTCAGTACCAACGACTTCTGAGGCAGCACAGACTCCTTCATATGCTGCCAATATCTCTTTTTCAGCTGGAGTATAGCAAGCCTTGGATCCTCGATACCCTCGACTGCAAAATCCCAGGGTTCGACCTTGGGTCTCTCCAGGTGCTTTCTGCCAGATGCTCCACTTAGGGCCATTCTCCCCGGCTTCAGTATAGAGCACATTTTTAAAATCTTGTCCTGCCCGGAGTGGTGCAAGGGCTACTGCGTGAACAATTGCGGGAGCATAATAATGGACTCAACAACAGATCAATATGATCATAGCTGAAGACTCTTTACTAGAGCATCAGACATAATTTTATACATTGGTTACATCTGTACATGTGCTTAGCTATTTTACTACTGGTTACATACATTATTCACATTCTGTCCACGTGCCTAGTTACACTTAATGATTGGTTATTGCCAACAAGTCACTTAGTCCCTTATATGGAATATGTTGACATTCCTGTGGTTGATAGTCTGAACTTGGTTCCTGGTTTTGTGCTTGCTCAAGCGTTTCAGCTCCTGCTTCTTTGTGCCACTGTGTCCTTTTCTTGACCTTGAGCTGAGGCCTATCTGAGCAGAACCAGACTTACGTCAAGCTGTTAGTTTGGATAGGCCATATGTCCTTGTTCTGCTAAGTACACGGCCACAAACAATCTCCTCTTTAATTTGTTCAAAGGCTTGTTGTTGCTCAGGGCCCCATTTAAAATCATTCTGCTTCCGGGTCACTTGATAGAGAGGGCTTACAATCAGACTGTAATTTGGAATACGCATTCTCCAAAACCCCACGACCCCTAAGAAGGCCTGTGTTTCCTTTTTATTAGTTGGTGGAGACATAGCTGCTATTTTGTTAATCACGTCCATTGTGATCTGACGATGTCCATCCTGCCATTTTACTCCTAAGAACTGGATCTTCTGTGCAGGTCCCTTGACCTTACTTTCTTTTATGGCAAAACTGGCTTTCAGAAGGATTTGGATTATTTTCTTCCCTTTCTCAAAGACTTCTTCTGCCATGTTGCCCCATATGATGATGTCATCAATGTATTGCAGGTGTTCCAGAGCTTCACCTTTTTCCAGTGCAGTCTGGATTAGTCCATGGCAAATGGTGGGGCTGTGTTTCCACGCCTGAGGCAATCAATTCCAAGTGTACTGGACATCCCTCCAAGTAAAGGCAAATTGTGGATGACACTCTGCTGCCAGAGGGATTGAGAAAAACGCATTAGCAATGTCAATTGTAGCATACCACTTGGCTGCCTTTGACTCTAGTTCATATTGAAGTTCTAGCATATCTGGAATGGCAGCACTCAGCGGTGGCGTAACTTCATTCAGGCCACAATAGTCAACTGTTAGTCTCCACTCCCCGTTAGACTTCCACACTGGCCATATGGGACTATTAAAGGGTGAGCGAGTTTTGCTGATCACTTCTTGGCTCTCCAGTTGTGGAATCAACTTGTGGATGGGAATCAGAGAGTCTCGATTGGTGCGATATTGCCGCCGGTGCATTGTCGTGGTAGCAATTGGCACTTGTTGTTCTTCAACCCTCAGCAACCCCAAAATTGAAGGGTCTTGAGAGTGACCAGGAAGGGTAGACAGCTGTTCAGTGCCCTCCATCTCCAAGGCAAGTATACCAAAAGCCCATCGCTACCCCTTTGGGTCCTTAAAATAACCTCTCCTGAGATAGTCTATGCCAAGGATACATGGAGCCTCTGGACCACTCACAATGGGGTGTTTCTGGCATTCATTCCCAGTTAGGCTTACTTCAGCTTCCAATACAGTTAACTCTTGGGATCCCCCTGTCACACCAGAAATACAAATGGGTTCTGCCCCTTTATAACTTGATGGCATTAGAGTACACTGTGCGCCGGTGTCTACTGGAGCCTTATACTCCTGTGGGTCTGACGTGGCAGGCCATTGAATCCACACAGTCCAATAGACCCGGTTATCCCTTTCCTCCACCTGGCTGGAGGCAGGGCCCCTCTAATTCTGGCCAGAGTATCCAGTATTCACTTCTCGTAAAATTGGCTCAGAAGTCCCTTCAAGAGGATCAGAAATAAGATCAGCCCTTCTACTCTGTTTGGAAACTGGAGCAGCATTTTTCCTAGTAGAATCCCCTTTTGTGGTGTTTTTTCCTCGTAGCTCACGTACCCGTGCATTTAGGAACAAGGTAGGTTTTCCATCCCATTTCCTCATGTCCTCTCCAAGATCACATAGGTAAAACCACAGGGCACCTCGTGGTGTGTACCTTCTATATTCTCTCTCTTGGGCAGAGGAGCGCTCACTCCTAATAGCTGAGACATTGGTCCTTATAGGTGGGTAATAGGACATATCTTCTTTGAATTGCTGGAAGTCCTCAGACAGCTTCTCCACAGCTGAAATGCTGTAGGCTTGTAGGAAGGAGGAGAGATTTTCTTCATACTGACGGAGTTGGCGAGCCACTTCCTTCACTGTCGGTGCCTCTTCGTCTTTCCAGGACATTATCGCCAGTGAGTTAGCATAGGACGGTGGTGCACTCCACACAAAGTTCCGCAACACGGGTCGTGTGCATTGGACTTCATCTGGATCTTTGGGTAATTGTGGGTTGTCCGGGTCATAATGAATCGTCTCTAGCATGGCTAATTCCCTCAGATATTGGATACGTCTTTCCATGGTGGTCCACTTGCTTGATTGACATACATCTTCCTTAAAGGGGTACCTTTCCTTCACACTTGACAGGAGTCACCTCCAGAGGCTGATGGCTTGTGTCCCTTTTCCAACTGCCTTGTCAATACCACCTTCCCTGGCAAGAGATCCCAGCTGCTTGGCTTCCCTACCTTCTAATGCCAAACTATTAACCCCATTGTCCCAGCATCAGAGGAACCAGGTGATAATATGCTCACCTATACGGCAGCCAAAATCTTTTCGCATATCCCGCAGCTCACTCAAGGATAGGGACCGGGTTATTACCTCTGGTTCTGCCTCTTCCTCCTGTTCCTGTGATGACCCTGGTTCACCTTCATCCTTTGCTAAGTAAACTGATTTTTTTGTATATTTCTTCCTCTGTATGGGCGCAACTGATACTGGCGCATGTTGGTCCGCTGGTTCAGTTGCAGTACCGTTTGCCGGGTTTTGGATAACCGCAGTGTCTGTCGCCAAGCATTGGGTAGCAGCAGTGCTTGTCGCCGGGGCTGGAGGGGTCGCAGTGTCCATTGCCAAGGTTTGGGTAGCTGCCGTGCTCATTGCTGAGGCTGGAGAGGCTGCAGTGCCTGTTGCTGAGGTTTGGGTAGCCACAGTTCTCATCACCAGAGCTGGAGGGGCCGCAGCGCCCATTGCCAAGGTTTGAGTGACCGCAGTGCTCATCGTTTTGTTGTTAGGGCCAGAGACCTTCTCTTCTCCTTGAGGCTACTGCGTGGTGTTGAGCAGGGCTTGATAGGCATGGGCCAGGCCCCAGCACGTTGCAGTGATTTGTATCTCTCTGGACTTGCCGGGGTGGCAACAAAACTTTTCGAAATATTTTACTGTTCTTCCAGATTCTTCACTTGTTCAAGGGTGAATTTACAAAACACTGGAGGTGCCCACTTTGCTAGGTACTTTCCCATACTCCACCACACACCCTGCCACTCATAATTATCCAGCCTCAGGGCAGATCTCTGGGTGATCTTCTTAAATAGTTGTTTAACCTTAAACAAGAGCTGTACCACATTCAGGAGCATGCTAATTCCTAGCAGTTGGGCTAGGACCATGCAGGTCTCAACATCCCAGGAGTATTGAAATTTTTCAAAATTCTTAAACACCATTGTAACTGGACTGAAGGAGAAAGGAGAGGGGAAGAAAGGTACCCCACCCATAGACTGGCTTTCCAAGGAGGAAAGGTAAATGGTGTAATTATTAATAGTTTCCCACAGATGGCTCCCGCAATATTAAGGTGACAATGCTGAGTGCAAATACCAGATTAATCCTACAACTGATGACTTTATCATACCATAAACTAGTGTTATACAGTACATCAAGGTGAAAACCTTAATTCACCTCCCATAGATGATAAGCAGCCAAAGAGGGACTATGTACAGCAAGCGAGGTGATACATAACAGAACTTTAAAAAACAGACCAACAACTCTAAGAACACATAAATCAACATAGTGACCAGTGACTATTAGACTAATATAATGAATGTTTATAACAAATTTGTTTTAACAAGCTCTGGTCAAGTTTGTTGTTATCTCAAACCTTCGAGCCCCACGTTGGGCGTCAAAAAGGACTGTCTTGGTTTAAACCCAGCCAGCAACTAAGCACCATGCAGCCACTCACTCACTACCCTCCCCCCCCCACCCCCAACCAGTGGGATGGGGTGAAAATCGGGAAAAGAAGTAAAACTTGTGGGTTAAGATAAGAACGGTTTAATAGAACAGAAAAGAAGAAACTAATAATGATAATGATAACACTAATAAAATGACAACAGTAGTAATAAAAGGATTGGAATGTACAAATGATGCTCAGGGCAATTGCTAACCACCCGCCGACCGACACCCCGCCAGTCCCCGAGCGGCGATTCCCTGCCCCCACTTCCCCCAGTTCCTATACAAGATGTGGTGTCACATAGTATGGAATACCCTGTTGGCCAGTTTGGGTCAGCTGCCCTGGGTCTGTCTTGTGCCAGCTTCTTGTGCCCCTCCAGCTTTCTTGCTGGCTGGGCATGAGAAGCTGAAAAATCCTTGACTGTAGTCTAAACAATACTGAGCAACACCTGAAAACATCAGTGTTATCAACATTCTTCACATACTGAACTCAAAACATAGCACTGTACCAGCTACTAGGAAAACAATTAACTCTATCCCAGCTGAAACCAGGACACCTAGTTATATTGGTATTTGGAGACAGAACAGAAAATTTTCCAATGAGATTCATAGAAGCAGAGCCCAACAGTTTCTTAAACGTCTCCATAGCATCCCTCTAGTTGAGCTTCTCCAGAGCAAAGAACTGTGCATTTTTGTAAGCATACCTGTTTAGATGTTAAACTTATGTCCTCTGGATTTTTTCTGTCTATAAACATCAATTCTATTTTTTCACTCTGTTTTACTGAATATTTCTGTCAAGGAAAATGGGATAAAGAAGAAAGGGCCATTAAAAAAACCCTCTTATTATTTCTGGATATGTTTTTTTGTATTATTTTACATTGTCTTTGGTAGGGTCTTTGATTAGAGTTTGATTAGATACAAATCAGTTTTAAGATATAGCACTCTGCAGAAGTCCAACATTTGAAAACCACTTGAAACTGCTTAGGCAGCTGGTAAATATTCATACACATAGATTACACAAGCTCCCTTCTATACAGTTCTGCAAAGTTTACTGTTTAGGACTTAAGTTTTGTCCTGGTTTCAGCTGCAATAGAGTTAACTGTCTTCCTAGTAGCTGGTACAGTGCTGTTTTGAGTTCAGTATGTGAAGAATGTTGATAACACTGACGTTTTCAGTTGTTGCTCAGTATTGTTTAGACTACAGTCAAGGATTTTTCAGCTTCTCATGCCCAGCCAGGGCACAAGAAGTTGGCACAGGACACAGCCAGGGCACCTGACCCAAACTGGCCAACAAGGTATTCCATACCATGGGACGTCCCATCTAGTATAGGAACTGGGAAGTGGGGGCAGGGAATTGCTGCTCAGGGACTAGCCGGGTGTCGGTTGGTGGGTGGTGAGCAATTGCCCTGCACATCTTTTGTACATTCCAATCATTTTATTACTACTGTTGTCATTTTATTAGTGTTATCATTATCATTACTACTTTCTTCTTTTCTGTTGTATTAAACCGTTCTTATCTCAACCCACGAGTTTTACTTCTTTTTTCCTGATTTTCTCCCCCATCCCACTGGTTGGGGGGGGAGTGAGTGAGCGGCTGCATGGTGCTTAGTTGCTGGCTGGGTTTAAACCATGACAAGTTTTAATTCAGAAGAAGTTATCTTCCTGAAGTTAAATAAAGGTGAATATACAATCAATTTTTTTGCATGTAGTCTTAGTTTAGTTTAATTTTAACTTCTAGCCTAGCCATAAGATGCAAACTGAAGCAACCTGAGAGTGAGGTTCTGAAGTGTTGTGCCTCCTATGATACAGCTTTCCATTATGTTTTTATTATTGTGCATAATAACTTAGTTCTAAAGCACTGAACATAAAAAACAAGGCAAAGCTTTGCATATTTTGTAGCTCACAATTTATCAAGAGGCCCCACAGATAAAAAGAGCAGTCCACAAGTAAGGTCTAAGAAGAAAGGGGTTTATACCCTTCTCTGACCACAAGTACCAAATTTAGTGCTAGATGTTTCCAGAAGAAACTATAAATATGATGCATCCTCATCAAGGTACACTGGACAGAAATGGCAAGCTTCTTTTAAAGTTTATGTTAATTGGCAGTAAATTATATCAATTAAAATAAGTCAAGACTTTTTTGCCAGCTATGCAAGGCCACAATGACCTGTGTATTTCAGGACCAAACCCTTGTAACCAACAGACAGGTTGAAATATCCCTACAGCCAGTAGCAGATCTGTGCTAGGATAAGAGTGACACACTTGGCTTGCTGCCTGTTCCCAGAAATGCACAGGCAATGCTACATCTCTCTTGACTTGTATGGGAAACTCTACCCCAAAGTATATTAAAACAAAACAAACAGCCACTTAAAACAGGAAGCCATCACTCAAAAACGTTTAGCGTTTCACATTAAAAAAAAAAGTAAATAGCAGCAACTGACTATATCATGGTGATCTTTAAAATATTTTCTTGATGTATAAGGGCATGGTCAAACAACCTGATAGTGTAGGTTAAGACTATTAAAACTATTAAATCTATTAAAAGGAAATATATCTACAGACAGCAGATATACAATATTAAGAGGAAGGTGAATTTCTGTTTGGTACAGCAAGATCATTTCAAGCTTGGGTCATATTTTCAAAATGCCTGACAGTTCAGAGGCCAGAACATTTCAGAAAACAGTTTTATTTCTGAAAAAGGACTGTGCTCATATTTCTGGCATAAAAGAGCATACAAAATTTTACACATGCAAACCTGCATGAATCCAAACACTAGCCACCTTTGGAACAATGAGATAAAATGCTCTTTGATGTTCTATTCATTAGACCCATTGGTAAGTGGAAGATAGATTTAAGAGGAAAATATATTCAAATAATAACTAAGGCTTCAAAGACACAGTAGGAAAGGTAATTGTTCTAGTATTTTATCTGCTTTCTGATTTTTTTTGAAGAATATAATTCAAAAGAAAAATAATAATGTTAAAGTACATTTTCTGAGGGCAAAAATAAAATGTCTTTTGTACAGACAATTCTACATAACAATGGTCATGATATAGATAGGAGTAGAAGGCTCTGTTTGGTGTTGTCAAATATTGGCTAAAACATGAAGGGAGAACAAAAATAGAATGTCAGCAAAAAAGACAGACACAACTTTAAATTAAAATATATTTCTGAAGTACATTCATCCATTTATACAGTGATCTAAATGAGTATTGTTGAATTTTCATTAGTTTATAGAACCCTTAGGCCATGTAAATATACTAAAAATCCAGCAACAGACTTCAGAGCAGCTTTTCTGGTTATATCATTAATGTCACATTTAATTTATCATTATACATTGTAAATAAAGCTTTTTTTTTAAATTTTCCATATTTTAAAGTCAAACTTACATGTTCACATATTTACAAATTCATACTTACAGCAGGCTCAATGAAGCATATTTTTAAGGAGTTAGATGGTTTTGATCTACGAACTCCAGCACTCAGGTTGTCATTTTCAACAAGTTGATCAGTCTGGGATCTTATCACCTTGCTACTTACTCTTCTGGCTAGATAACTTCAAGCTTCTCATGTAACAGAACTAAGCACATACTCTGCAAAGATTATTACATTATCTCCTTCTTAGATCACTAACTGTTTCACCTCTATTGCTGTAACATTTCATTGTGCTGTAGAAAAGGTCTGTACTTTTTCCCATAAGAAATCCATCAAATGCAGGCTTACTTTTCATATTTCACATTATTCAAATCTGAAAATCCTTTCCACCACCATTGCTCTCAAAAGACTATTTACTTGAAAATATTGCTAAGGTGTTAAATCCTCCTTATGAGTTTCAAGACAAATATATGTATTTATGGGGGAAAAATCCAATCATGCAGTAGTTCTCTATAAAGGGCTGTGACTACCAAACAGTAGAAGCTTGTGTTTTCCATAAGGTTGATCTTGCGGGAGAGAAGGAGAGGTAAAACCAAGTTAAAGGCCAATAAGAACTGAATTCATTTAAAGCTCCCCATAAGTTTTATCAGAGAAGTAATTTAAAAATAATAAAAAAAACCCAAACAAACTCCCTGTGTATCTTAAAAAGACCATAAAGATCCATGATACTGCTCTGCAGCTCTAGTTTCTTCTTTTATACCCCTTCTTCTTTCAAACTAAATCTTTCAGATCTCATTTCCAGCACAATCTTTGTCAGAATTGGGCTTCTTCCTCAGTGAATTTCTAGGTACATCAGCCAAAGCGATTCTGAATATGTATCTTTGTATGGTGAAACCTGGGATATTTTAAAAACAAAACCAAATTGCCTTTCAGCATAAGTTTGGTTTGAAAGATTTATATTTGCTTGTTTCCCTACCTCCAGACTCCCAGAACAACCTGTAGCCTGGTGATGAAAATGCAGTGCTGAATTGTGCTGATCAAATAATTTACATAAGCTAAAAGCTGTTTTTCAACAAGTCACCATTGACAAGTTTGGGCTAATTGCTGTTGTAGAAAGTTTCCCTTCATCTCCTTATCATTCTCTGTCAAATGGATACAGCAAAATCACTGAAAAATCCTGACCATCTATAATTACAGTATTAATAACCCCTAGTAATATAGGAATAACAACTTCAGGACAGTTGAACCCACTTTCAGGAACAACACCTTTGTTTTGACTCTCTGATTTTTGGGTAGATTTTCAGAACCAGTATCTTCAGGTAAAAATGAGTTTAAAAAAAAAAAAACCAGCAACACCCAAATATCCTTAAACTAAATTATCATGCTATGATTATAAAAATCTCCCTACTACATTCCTTCATGAACTCAAATGACGGTTACTATGGGCTTTACATGCATTTGACGCAACTAAAGAGTAGCTGAGGAACAAAGAACAAATACTGCAGAATCTGGCCAAAATCTGACTAAGAAACAAAACCAGCTCACATATTTCCTTCAACTGTAGATATTCCAAAGTAGCCCCAAGGAAAATGCTGAGTAATCTTGCCAAAGTAAGGTCAACATGATACAGTAATTTGGCCAAGAGGGCACTCACTTTAGCAGAAGGCAGATCTTCTACACGTTAACTTTTAACAAACCTGAAGTGCTTTAGGCAAACTACACTGAAAGAGATAACCACTGGATGGTTTCTGGCTGTTGTATTTATCCATCTGCAATTCAAAATACTATAAAAGTGTCTTCTTATTAGAAGAAGTCTGAAAGTAATTGCTTCAAATATGGATTGGTTGAAGGCAAACAATCACGACATAGGTAAAACACATCAGTCCTTTAAAATAATACAATAAATAAGTTTGTAGGTATCTGGGAAGTTCAACAGTAGCAGAAAGTGAAGAAGGTACAAGATCTAGGTTAGATATGACATTACTGCATAAAGTCTTGTAAAGATCAGTGAGGGTTGTGCCAATTCTCTTACAAGCTTCTGTCATGGTTTAACTCCAGCTAGCAACTAAGCACCAGGCAGCCACTCTATCAGTCCCCTTCCTCAACTAGTCAGGGGAGAGAATATATAACAAAAGGCTTGTGGGTCGAGATAAGGGCAGGGAGAGATCACTCAGCCAATTACCATCACAGGCAAAACAGACTTCACTTGGGGAAAATTAATTTATTGCCAATCAAACCAGAGTAGGGTAATGAGAAATAAAGCAAAATCTTAAAACACCTTCCACCCACCCCTCCCTTCTTCCTGGGCACAGACTCCCTCCCAAATTCTCTACCTACCACCCCCAGTGGTGCAGGGGGATGGGTTTTGGGGTCAGTTCACCACACGTTGTGTCTGCCCCTCCTTCCTCTTCAGGGGGAGGACTACTCACTCTTCCCTTGCTCCAGTGTGGGGTCCCTCCCACGGGCTGCAGTCCTTCAGGAGCACACTGCTCCAGCATGGGTCCCCCGTGCGGTCACAAGTCCTGCCAGAAAATCTGCTCCACTGTGGGCTCCTCATTCCATGGGACCTGCCAGGAGTCTGCTCCAGCACAGGCTTCCAACGGGGTCACAGCCTCCTTTGGGCACCCACCTGCTCCGGCATGGGGTGCTCCATGGGCTGCAGGTGGAGATCTGCTCCACCGTGGACCTCCATGGGCTGCAGGGGGACAGCCTGCCTCACCAGGGTCTTCACCACAGGCTGCAGGGGAATCTCTGCTCCTGTGCCTGGAGCATCTTCTCCCCCTCCTTCTTCACTGACCTTGGTGTCTGCAGGGTTGTTTCTCTTACATGTTCTTACTCCTCTCTCTGGCTGCAGTTTCTGTGTCCCTGCAACTTTTTTTTCCTTCTTAAATACCTTCTCCCAGAGGCACTGCTTCCATCACATATGGGCTCAGCCTTGGCCAGTGGTGGGTCTGTCTTGGAGCTGGCTGGCATCGGCTCTGTTGGACATGGGGGAATCTTCTGGCAGCTTCTCACAGAAGCCACCCCTGTAGCCCCCCTGCTACCAAAACCTTGCCATGCAAACCCAATAGAGCTTCGATGAACATTATCATGAATATAATACGTAAAAAATACTTGAATTAATTCTCTCCTGCAGTGTATGAATTTTTGACAGAGAATGAAAAGAGAAGGTATATTTCAGGCTTTTTAGGTAGTTTTTGACTTCATACTAACAAGAAGAAAGAGTAGAATTTTTCTTTTCTTGTGAGTATGTGTGTGTGTATAAGTGTAAATTAGAAAATAAGGTAGTCTGACCTCTCATATACAACTTTTAAAAGCTAAGCTCAGATATCAAGTACATAAGAAAGAACCTGACTTGTGTGGCACTAATTTTGATGAGGAGTCAGATGAAACTGTTCAGGGAAAAGTTTTGAATTTAGAATTAAATTCAATAGACACTTTGGTCTTATCATGGCATTTGTATTTCAGAGCTGTGCATGCAGACATTTTAGGTCAAATTTTTATACATATATGTACACACATATCTACTCTATAGATCTATATACGAACTAACTCTATATATCAACCCCTCTTTATATATACATTCTTGTATTATACACATCTCAACTAATGAATCATTTTAGGCAAAAGCTCAGCTAGAACTAAATCTGGCCACTATTGTAAGGGACAACAAAAACTGTTTTTACAAATATGTTAACAGTAAAAAGAATCCCAAGGAGAATATCTATCCTTTAATGGATACAGAAGGGAAAGTAGCCACCAGAGATGAAGAAAAGTCCGAGGTACTTAATGCCTTTGCCTCAGTCTTTAATAGATAGACCAGTTATCCTCAGGATACTCCACCCCCTGAGCTGGAAGGTGAGGATGAAGAGCAGAACATACCCCCCTTAATCCAGGAGGAAATAGTGACCTACTACACCATCTGGACACTCACAAATCTATGAGACCAATGGGATCCATCCAAGAATACGGAGGGAACTGGCAGAGGTCCTTGCCAAGCCGCTCTCTATCATCTATCAGTGATTCTGGTCAACAGGGGAGGTCCCAGAGGACTGGAGGCTTGCCAATGTGACTCCCATTTACAAGAAGGATCAGAAGGAGGATATGGGGAACCACAAGCCTGTCAGCCTGACCTCAGTACCAGGGAAGGTTATAGAACAGTTTGTCTTGAGAGCACTCACATGACATGTGCAGGACAAGCAGGGGATCAGGCCCATTCAGCATGGGTTTACAAAAGACAGGTCCTGCTTGATCAGCCCGATATCCTTCTATGACCAGGTGACCTGCCTGGTGGATGAGGGGAAGGCTGTGGATGTTCCTTGATTTCAGCAAGGCCTTTGACAATGTTTTTCATGGCATACTCCTTGAGAAGCTGGCGTCTCATGGCTTGGACAAATGTACTCTTCACTGGGTGAAAAACTGGCTGGATGGACAAGCCCGGAGGGTTGTTGTGAATGGGGTGAAATCCAGGTGGCGGCGGGTCACAAATGGTGTTCCCCAGGGCTCAGTATTGGGGAAGTTCTGTTTAACATCTTTACCAATGATCTGGATGAGGGGATCAAGTGCATCCTCAGCAAGTTTGCAGATGACACCAAGTTGGGAGGCAGGGTCAATCTGCTTGAGGGTAGGGAGGGTCTACAGAGAGATCTGGACAGGCTGGATTGATGGGCTGAGGCCAATTGTATGAGGTTCAACAAGGCCAAGTGCCAGGTCTTGCACTTTGATCACAGCAACCCCATGCAGCGCTACATGCTTGGGGAAGAGTGGCTGGAAAGCTGCCCAGCAGAGAGAGACCTGGGGGTGCTGGTAGACAGCCGGCTGAATATGAGCCAGCAGTGTGTCCAGGTGGCCAAGAAGGCCAATGGCATCCTGACCTGCATCAGAAACAATGTGGCCAGCAGGAGCAGGGAAGTGATTGTTCCCCTGTACTTGGCACTGGTAAGGCTGAACCTCAAGTCCTGTGTTCAGTTTTGGGCCCCTCACTACAGGAAAGACATTGAGGTGCTGGAGTGTGTCCAGAGAAGGGCAACCAGGTTGGTGAGGGGCCTGGAGCATAAGTCTTGTGAGGAGCGGCTGAGGGAAGTGTGGATGTTTAGTCTAGAGAAGAGGAGGCTGAGGGGAGACCTTATAGCTCTCTACAACTACCTGAAGGTTTGTTGTAGTGAGGTGGGTGCTGGCCTCTTCTGTCAGGTGGCTGGAGATAGGACGAGGGGAAATGGCCTCTAGTTGCTGCAAGGGAGATTTATGTTAGATATTAGGAAAAATTTCTTTACTGAGAGGGTTTTCAGACATTGGAACAGGCTGCCCAGGGAAGTGGTAGAGTCACCATCACTGGAGGTATTAAAAACGTGCATAGACAAGACACTTCAGGACATGGTTTAGTGGCATGGATGATGGTTGGACTCAATGATCTTGAAGATCTTTTCCAACCTAAATGATTCTATGAGTCTATGATTCAAATTTTGAGAAAGAGTATGTTAAAATCTGTCACAATATGAGTGGACCTTTACACATTTTCACAGATGCCCTTGTAAACAGGCTGAATATCAGTCAGCAACAGTAATATGAACCAGTGAACTTCATCAAACCAAAGTCAGTGCTACTTTTTTCTTAGGGCATTTGTAAAACTTTTTTTGTTATTCAACCAGCACAATACAGAAGTCTGTCAGTCATGTTCTTGTATACGTACCAGTGATTTGGAACAAATGCTTTGGAAAGTCCAATTGATGCACTTCTCTCCAAAACTGATCTTGTGAAAGGTCTAAAGCTTTCTGGATTTTGTAATCTCTGAATGTAATTACCATGAACTTCAGGAAGAATCATCGTCAATAAGTCATATAAACTGACTTGCACATATTTCTGTAGAAGACAGACTAATTAAAACACTATGCAATTCACTATCAGAAAGAAATTATAGAGAAACATTAGTTTTGCTTTTCACAAACTTTCTATTTTTTCTTTTAATATAAAGCCCATAACGTAATGTTAGATGTTCTTTGACAAGCAGTTTCAGGAAAAAAGTTTACACATTTCTGATGTAAAAACCCATTTTTTAAGAGATAAACACAGTGGTGGTGGGGAGGGATGCAACTAATATATAACCTTAAAATGCTAACAGTATTAGCTTTATTAGAAACAGCACAATTAATAGCATATTACTACGAACATTTCATGCCTTGCTTTCAATCTTGTTCCATGAGCTATTTAAGTGCCTTTAGGACCTACAAGAATTTGTGTTATTCCTTTTTTTTAGAAACCTACTCTTCTGCATACATTCAAATTGGTTTCACTGCAGACAAAGTTTATTCTTAGAACTTATAAAAATATCATCTTGAAATAAAGTGGATGTCAATGTTTATTCCAAAACCACAAAAATATTTCTTAAGTGAATTGTTGTTGGTTTTTCTAAACTCAGTACTATAGACAAAATTAAAAGTTTAACCAACAAAATATCATTTCTAGTAATTCAGTGGCACAGAAAATTAAGGGCTATCAGAATCCAGCCCTTGCTAGTCAGCTGTCATACTGATACCATTGGAGCCATCTTTATAGGAAGATGCTGTTTAGCATAAGCAGGAACTGTCTTCACGGCAGTCATTGAAGTGTAATTATAGAAGAATCGTGCTTTACACATTAAGATTGCCATTAACAGCCCTGAGAAGGGAAAGCAAATATATCATAGTCTCCCTATCCGGAAACTTTTATACTGTATTCATTCAGATAATAATACCTGAAACCAAAGATAATCATATCCTTGACCTGGTGGCGGATGATGCTGCCTTTTACCAATAGTAATCCAAATGTAATTGTGTATGACCTGTTAATATTTTCATTGCAGTTACGCATAGACTCTAGGTGTCATGGATAAACACCCTCCAAAATGTACACTGTGAAATAAAATGCACTGAAAAACCCCTTAATTAAAGCATTTATAAATACATCTTTCTCAATCCCCTTGGAGGATGGATTCATACCAGATATCTTCATGATCTCTCATGATCTGCCTACAGTATGATTGATTGGAAATAGTGCTGTCTTTTTAGGGAACACCAAAAAAAAAAAATAAAAATGCAATATGAATTGCACATCTTGGATGACCTTTTTGCACAGAAACCTATTTTCAGTAGAGGTCTAACAGGTGACATAATAGTCTTCCTGTTGCTCAACATACCTAAGGAGTAATGCTCACATTTTTAGTATGCAAAAAGCAAGCAATTTTTACTCCTGTCACTCAATGTAGCTACTTTTCATAAATGTCATTTTGAGGAATTTCGTAGAGAGCGACTGGATTAAATGGAAGACATTTACATGAATTAAGATGCTTGTGATTGAGAAATAAGCTAAACCCCAGAGATTTTATTCTAATTCACTAAGTGCAGATACCTCAAGGCCAACATTCCCCTGTATACACACTGTAGAACTAAAACCACTTGACAAACCAAACACAATAATCATTTAAAACAGATTTCTGATGGAGAACACAATAAAATAGTACCACAGTAATATCTAGCTGGAATATTTCTCACTCTTAGGCTGAAATCCATAGATAGAATACAATTTCCTTCCTATGTCTCTTTAGTTGTAATTATGACTAATAAAAAAGTCAAAGGATTTTTATTAACAGTTCATCTATATACAAGATCTGTAGCTACATTTTTTCCCTTTTCTCCTTTCAGCTGACAGCTGGAAAACTGAGGAGCTTAATCACATGAATTTCTTCATTGTATATCTTTTAAATATAAAAGAATATAGAATTATTTCATTGTCTATGATTTAGACCACAAGAAAAACAAAAAATCAAAGCCACACTGTTTGTAAAAGAAGTATGTGCTCTCCTTCCTGTTCCACAGCTCCCGAATACCATGTCACATGGAGTCTGATATGAAGCTCTGTATTTATTTATGTATGTAAATGACACAGTGCCAGGTGAGAGAAAAGGCAGTGGTTTTCACTGACCTTCAGAAGCCACAAATATGCAGCAGAATCTTATAGTTGAATTATAACATAGTCTGACTGAGCACCAATACTACTGAAAATAAAGAAAAATATAATAATAGAAAATAAAGGGGTATATTTTAAAAAGCTGACCTTTTTCTTTATGCTTTTGCCACACAAACTCAAAGTGATATGTCTCCAGTTAAAAATAAATTACTGTAACTGCACATAAATGTTGCGTAACTGCTTTATCTTTTTGTTAAATCATCTGGCAAATAAAGGTACATAAAAACACATTGTATGTGAGAAAACAGGGCTTATTACAGAAGAATTTACACTGCCTCATACATCAGCAGTTCCATGTGTCCACCATTCCATTCCCATCTGACTGCACTCAGGGTTCGTATGTCAGCATGATAACTGGAAGATCAGTAGGAGACGTTTCAATGTACTCATTGAGATTAATTTTCACCAAACCCACTCAGCTGAAAGTTGGACTGAAAATGTTGTCACTCCTGTATAAACAGTGATAAACAGTAATGTTTATATAAAATTTCAGATAGATCTACCAATTTCCAAAGCACAAAACAAATAGGAACATAGTAACATAGCATGGACAAGGATTTTCTCAGAAGATTGAGCTGACCCATGAGACCTGGCCAATTATATGCCTTCTTGAAAGCAGGTATGCCAGAATCTAAACATATATCATAGAATAGTTTTGGGTGGAAGGGACCGTACAAAGACTGTGTTATAATTTCTAGTAGTTTCTAGACAAAAGGAACCCTGTACTGATTGTTCAAGAAAATGCCAGAAGCTTACAACAGATTTTGCTAAGTTACTTTATTTCATTTAATTTCTCCCCATAAAAGTCTATCTCTGTTCTTACAGCAACTGGACCACTAGTACAAGGTGAAAGCACTTAAACAGAATTTTGCCCTGCGCCATGCTCCACAGATGCATATGGAGTTTAATCAGTCCTACAAGAAGTTGATGGAAAGTTGTGGTCTTCTATAACCTCGTGATGGCTTGTAGATGAGTAAATGAAACTCTTATGAGTTTTTTTACAGCAATAGTCATTTAATCAGGGTGACCCAACTAGTTAGCTTCAGGCTGGATCCAATGCTATTTCGCCTGACACCTGTTTTTTTAAGGGAAGTTTCACTGCCACTTCCATTAGGTAACAGAGAAAAAGTGTGAGGCATGCTTCTGACTACATCTGCACTGTGACCAAACAGGCAGGCGCCACACAGAATAGGATTCTTAGTTCCAGGGTTTTGACTAAAAACTTAGTGGTCCCAAGGTGAATCAGAAATTACATCTCCAAGACATGTCTTTACATCCTAAAGCAATTAATAATGATTTGTCATCCTTCTAGCTATCATTGTTGCACACTTCTAAAATTCTTTAGGGTCTTGTTATGTAATCATTAGTGGCATTATATAACTCAAAGAAAAAAAAATAGTGTAAGTGGAAAAGTATTTTGTACCTAGTATAATTATGAGTCATAAATAAGATAGTTGTATTCTCAGTTACCCATACAGACTCAGTCATTTACACGAATAATTCAATTTTTTTTGAAATTCAAGTAACATAAAAAAAATAAATTACTTTTTCATCCCAAGATCTCTAATATATTAATAAGTTTATTTTCATAAGAAGTGACACATTTTTAAGCAGTCATTCTAAAATATTTTTAGATTTTACTTCAAATGAAACCAATATTTCATGCCAAACTGTAAATACATTACTTGTGCACTGTTTAGCAATTACTTTATGTAGTTTAGGATACCTTGCTATACATTTACATTAGAGCTTAGTGTAATTCTCATTCCTCACAACCAAAATTTAAATATCTAAAAAAGCTATTTTTATCTGAAATACTTAAAATGTAATAAAGGAGCTGAAGGTTTATGTCAGATTGGTGACATGTCAATTAAAAGTCTTATGTCCCTGAAGAAATTATGTTTGCTTCATTTACTAATTAATACAAAACAAGAAAAAGCCAATATTAAGCCATTATTCTTGTGATGTTATGAAGATTCAAGGAACAGTGGCATATTGTATGACTTATTTATGTGTAATAATTGGTAAAAATACTCTTCAATCTGCAAAGTAATGCAAAAGTGAAAGTTTATGTTTCTGAGATTTGTTAAGATTAGGCTTTAAGTTTGAAAATGCTTTGTGTCTTCCATGTTTTGTGTCTATAACATTCACCTTCCAAAGAGCAGAGTCAAGCTTTTGACTGTGATGGACTCTCCTGTATGTGGGGACAAAATCAGCCTCAACATGCCTCACACAGTATAAATCTATTACTGAGGTAGCAATGCTTGCGCTATGTTGTTAAAGCTAGTGAAACAGTGAAAGTGGAGTCATGAGATACCTACTGCATCTCTTGGAAGCACGAGTTATGCTTGGTGTTGAATGCACCATTAGCAAGTTTGCTCATGATACTAAACTGGGAGGTGCTGTTGACTCTCTTGAGGGACAGGAGGCCTTGCAGAGGGATCTAGATAGATTGGAGCATTGGGCTAGGATTAATGGGATGAAATTTAACAAGTCCAAATGCCAGATCCTGCAGCAGGACAAAGTACTGCTGGGCACAAGTATAAACAGGGAGAGAAGTGGCTGGCGAGCAGCCCTGCAGAAAGGGATCTGGGGGTCCTGGTCGACAGCAGGCTCAACAGGAGCCAGCAGTGTGCCCTGGCAGCCAAGAGGAAAAACCCAGTCCTGGGGGGCATCAAACGCAGCATAACCAGCTGGTCAAAAGAGGGGATTATCCCACTGTATCCAGTGTTGGTGCAGCCTCACCTGGAGTACTGTGTACAGTTCTGGGCTCCACCATTTAAGAAGGATGTGAAGGTACTCAAATGTGTCCAGAGGAAGACAGCCAAGCTGGTGACAGGGCTGGAAGGCACGTGCTGTGAGGAGCGGCTGAGGACTCTGAGTTTGTCTAGTTTGGAGAAAAGGAGGTTGAGGGGCAACCTCATTGCTCTTTACAGCTTCCTGAGGAGGGGAAGTGGAGAGGGAGGTGCTGAGCTCTTCTCCCTGGGATCCAGGGACCGGATGTGTGGGAATGGTTCAAAACTGCACCAGGAGAGGTTAGACTGGACATTAGGAAGCATTTCTTTACTGAGAGGATGGTCAAACCCTGGAACAGGCTTCCTAGAGAGGTGGTCAATGCCCCAAGCCTGTCAAAGTTTAAGAGGCAGTTGGACAATTATGTGCTTTAACTTTTGGTCAGCCCTGAAGTGGCCAGGCAGTTGGACTAGATGATCATGTAGGTCCCTTCCAAATGAACTATTCTATTCTACTCTAAACAAACATTTTAGAATGCTGACACATGACCTGATGTAATCTTGCTTGAAGAAACTGTATTCCCAATTTTGACAGCATTTAGCATGCCAGTTTTGAGGTGCTATGATAGCAATATGACATCTCTTAGAAAGAAGGCAATCAATCTAGACAAGATCATTTTTTTCTAGAAGTATTTTGCAACATGCAAGGAATGAAAGTATTGTCTTCTGTACAGGGCTAAGTCAAGAATGTCAGATACCCTCCTTTTAACATTGAACATGACACTACCAAACAGGATAGCACTGCTTAAGAGGATAGTATGCCTTTTATAAGTATGCAATTCAGAGTTTTCAGACTAAAAACCCCTTCCTGCATCATGCACAGACATTTGAATTTTGAAGATGAGCCCTTAGCCCCATTCATGTAGCTCTTCCTGAAACAGAAAGTTTCAACAACTGTATATCATTGCTTTCAAAAAGTTTCAGAAGATTTCAGCTTCATTCCACAACAGAACACAAATTATAATCTCATTTTATATATTTCACAAAGGGAAAATGCACAGTTTAAATACTTGTGGCATTCAATATTTTTTTTCTGAATATTTTTTCCAGTATCCATATGTAAAAACAAATATTTATTCTCTAATAACTCAACAGTACCCACCCATGGTTTCCATTTGTTTTTAACTATGTATTAAGATCCCATTACTGCAAACTGATAACACAATTGCAGTTCTCTTCATGATTAATCCAAGTGTGCCATTTCATGGACTTGTCATCAGAAGACTTTTAATCTACCTAAAATCTCATTGATTATTAATTGCTAATGCAAATTTCCTTGAATTTTGAGTTGTACACATACTTCTTTAAAGGATAAACAGTATGAAGCACACCAAAGCCAAGTCTCTTGAGATGGATGGGCTCCAGTGCAATGCAAATCAGCAAGATGTTTCCAATGGTGTCTATCACAGGATCTACATAAAATCAAAAGAAGGCACTGTCTTCAATTCAAAGACTGTACTTTGAAACAGACAACAGAAAGAGAAGTGATGATTCTACTGAAATCAGTAGTCTAAACTCACAATCTGTCCACAGGAATGGTTAAAACATACACATATATGTATACATGGTAATCACTGATGTCCTACCACTTACTCATTTATATATACATAAACAAAATTAATGTGTACACTTCCCTCTTTCGGCCTAGCTAAAATCATGACCTTATTTAGATTAACAAATTGCTCTGTGATCTATTTTCTATTCTTTCTAATATTTTAGAGGTTCAGAACAGCTTATTAAAAAGAATATATAATTGTATCACTAAAGCAATATCTAGGAAGAACATTATTCCTTCCATTACTTCAATAAAACATAAATTATTAAACCATAAATTATAATTCTTTATACATTGCATTATACTATAATAAATGTAATATAATTATGATAAATTATATTAAAATCTGAATTTCAAAATTGTTTTATTTCAAGTTACATTCACTGTGCTTTATTAGAGCTGCAGGATAGAAAAAGCTTGACTTCAGCAGTAAAAAGATAGTTATAAAAATATATTCCAAGAACTGGCTGTGATAAGAGGTAGAAATTTGAGTTTAACAAAATAAAGAATTTTTTTTGCTCTTTTTTTGTTGCTTTACCATATGCCGTTCACACACAGTATACAACTAGCCACTGTGCTTGAATGTGTTCCTCACATCTCCCAGTGTTAGTCTTTTCAGTTGCTACGGAGCACTGCAATATCAGCTGAATGTGGTGTGGTCTGTACATTCAATTTAGAGCTTCTCTTCTCCATAACTTCTTCAGTAATACTTACATACATCTGGCATCACTGGCCTCCCAGGGTTCCCCACTAAATACACGTTGGTTGTGGTACTTTGACTGGTTAAACAGTATATGACTTCCCATGGTATCTGCATAGCTATTAGCGCTGAAAGATTGTCTTTGCTGCAGGATCACAAAAATCTGGCTTGTGGGATTAGAAAGACCCCCATCTCTACTCTTATTGCTCTGTGGATTCTCTGGGATTTCAAAGGTATTCAAGCACTGTTAGAAAATGAGAGACAACATAACTTGACAAAAGTTCAAAGGTCACTTGTGTCTTGCATGCATTAATGGACTAGTTCTTTGTTTTCTGAATTGATTTGCTCACCTTCATTTCAATGTAAACATCACAAATCTATCAGCATTCACTTGACTAACTTGTAGGAGAAACACATGGTGAATTTACACTCTAGTTTGTGAAAAAACTGTGATTCTAATAAAGAGAAGTAATAATTACATTATATAGATGTTGCATTAATGAAACTAAAAACTGCATCTTCCAAATACTGAGTATAATAAAATATTGCATTCCATGGATCTGGTGATTTTTCATGCATAAATAATTCTAGCATTTTTAAAGGTATGGCATTCTTATTTATTAATGTAAATCAAAATTATTTTCAATCAATATATATTCAGCTAACTTTTTTTGACTAAAAAAACCTTTCAAAAATAGAAGTGCAATGCTTAAATACAGATGCAAGTTTGCAACTGAAATTTAGCCTAATACTCTCTCCTTACAGGAATATTTAGAGGACATTCCACAGAACTGCAGCTCATAGTCTAAATCCTCATTTTTATTATCATCCCTGTTCCCCAAATCCTTAATTAAAACCTGATGAAGTTATTAACAAAAAGAAGCAAGACAAAATTCTTAGTTGCAACAGGCTTTTGAACAAATGTTGAATTCACCATGAAAAAACATAATTTAGAAAAAGTTTAATTAAAATCTAGAATAATACCAAAAGTGCATTTCAGTAAGAGCTGAGCCAAAAGTTAGAGCTCTGTGATGGGTTAACCCTGGCTGAACACCAGGTGTCCACCAAAGCCGTTCTATCACTCCCCCATCCTCAGCTGGATAGGGGAGAGAAAATATAACAAAAGGCTCGCGGGTCGAGATAAGGACAGGAGAGATCATTCACTAATTACCGTCACGGGCAAAACAGACTCAGTTTGGGAAAATTAACTCAATTTATTACAATCAACCAGAGCAAGGTAATGAGAAATAAAACGAAATCTCAGAACACCTTCCCACCACCCCTCCCTTCTTCCTGGGCACAACTACACTCCCGGATTTCACCACCAAGCCCCCCCAGCGGCACAGGGGGACAGGGATGGGGTTTATGGTCATCACATGTTATTTTCTGCCGCTTCACCTCCTCAGGACGAGGGCTGATCACACTCTTCCCCTGCTCCAGCGTGGGGTCCCACCCACGAGAGACAGTCCTCCACGAACTCCTCCAACGGGGGCCATTCCCATGGGCTGCAGTTCTTCACGAACTGCTCCAGCATGGGTCCTTTCCACGGTGTGCAGTCCTTCAGGAGCACACTGCTCCAGCGCGGGTCCCCCACGGGGTCACAAGTCCTGCCAGAAAACCTGCTCCGTGGGCTCCTCTCTCCACAGATCCGCAGGTCCTGCCAGAAGCCTGCTCCAGCGCGGGGTTCCCACGGGGTCACAGCCTCCTTCGGGAACCCACCTGCTCCGGCGTGGGGTCCTCCACGGGCTACAGGTGGATATCTGCTCCACCGTGGACCTCCCTGGACTGCAGGGGGACAGCCTGCCTCACCAGGGTCTTCACCACGGGCTGCAGGGGAATCTTCGCTCCGGCGCCTGGAGCATCTCCTCCCCCTCCTTCTTCACTGACCTTCGTGTCCGCAGGCTTGTTTCTCTTACATGTTCTCACTCCTCACTCCGGCGGCTGTTTTTTTCTCCGTCCCAACTTTTTTTTCCTTCTTAAAAATGTTATCACAGAGGCGTTACCACTATCACTGATTGGCTCGGCCTTGGCCGGCGGCGGGTCCGTCTTAGAGCCAGCTAGTATGGGCTCGCTCTCTCTCGAACACAGGGGAAGCTTCCAGCAGCTTCTTACAGAAGCCACCCCTGTAACCCTCCCCCCCCGCCCCGCTACCAAAACTTTGCCAGACAAAACCAATACAAGCTCACTGAAAGGGATCTGGTGGAAAACAACACCATAAGTCAATGGAAACTAAAAACAGAGTTAGAAGAGATGATTATTTTGTCTGTCCCTCTATGATTTTTCCCAAATATTGCTGAGAGCTGGAGGAAGTTATCAAAATTGTATAACTTCAGAGATCTGTTCTTAAGGTTTAGATTTCCTCTCTCAGAAACCATACAAAATTCTGTATCTAAGGGGTTTTTTCTTTCACTGGGGATTTTATTTTCATCACTTCTTGATTTGTTAATTGGTTCAGTGTGAATCAATATGAGCTGTGCAATTTCTTCTTAAAGTCTTGAGCCACACAGAAGTTTGGATTGGATTTTACCTCCTTCTAGCAATTTTCTGTGTGATTATTCTTACTTCAGCTGGCTTTTTTTTTTTTTCACTATGTGTAGTATGAGGCAAGAATGTTCAACTTCAGAACCAATGATACGAAAATTACAGGTTACTCTATCTTTTATATTCTATTTTCTTCCTCAGGGCAAGCTGCAGAACCACTTTCTTATTTATCTATTATTAAACTATGTGCACTGACTATATGGATAGTTGTAAATAGTAGTGAGAGGCACAACAGACAATCTGTGTGAAACTTCATTTGATTTTATAGTTTTTCAACTTTTCCCACTTTAATTCTGTCAATTACCAATTTGTAAATATGCAGTCTGCCTTCTCATTGTGACTGAATACTGATTAAGAAACTATTTCAATGATCAGCAGTCTTTGAGAAACTTAGAAATTACTTAAAAAGCTTACACTCATTTTTAGTTATGAATGAAGGTACATTCTGCATATACAAACTACATTATGAATCACAGACTGATTCTCTATTTGCATAAACTT
This sequence comes from Astur gentilis, assembly GCF_929443795.1. NCBI lineage: Eukaryota > Metazoa > Chordata > Aves > Accipitriformes > Accipitridae > Astur > Astur gentilis. The sequence goes on from NC_064887.1 coordinate 29,149,249, forward strand.
AAATACTTTTGAGTTCAGAAGAACTAGCTCAGTTTGCACTCACTGGGGCTCAATCCATAAATTTATTGCATAGCAGTGATTTAACTTAGAAGGGTGCCATTAAGTGTAGGGAAACAAATCAGTGACACAATGAATTCTTTCTGCTAAATAATGACTGGTTTCAGCTCCCACTGAAGGAAATATTTTTTGTCTGTAATTCTTCTCATCATGTAACAACAGCTATGCCTTAATTGTGACAGGATGTTCACAGAAAATCAAGTAATCATTTAAGATATGTACACACTGGAATGTAAACGCTCTTCTGTTTTGTTCATCTTCTTATTGATGCAATTAGAGGATCAGGCTGACTAGCAAGTTTTGACAGAGAATGATATAAATTCATTTTATACATAAACGTCCTGTCCTGAACAAATAGTTAGGCAATCATTTTATCAGACTCCTAGATCATAAGAACGTTGGAAGCTCATTCTTAGGTATGCACTTTATTTCTTCACTTGTCCATCCTTGAAAACTACTACAGATTATTCAGTCCTCTAGTCACCAAATTCTTGATACCAAGGACCTGTTCCACTAGTGCAGAGTTACATCCTTACATAACTGATTTTAGTGCAGTTGCATTAATGTGAAACCAATATACAAAGAATGAACCAAGATATCTATTTTGGACATTCCACACCTTTTACAGCCTGTCAGAACTTTCCTTTTCAAGCATACAAAGTAAGCCATTCCTTTTTTTTTTTTTCCCTCACTCTTCCTTTTATTAAAGAGGCTACAGAAGAACTTAACACAATCTATTTTAATCTTGCTTTTAAAGTAAAAATATACTCTAGAAGGTATGCAAAGTGAATTTTTTCCAAGACCGTTCAATGCTAGAGAGCTAGTCTGCAGTGTACATGCAAGAAGAGTAAGTGGCATTTTACAGTTCACTGTTGCCAAGCTTTCTATTTTTAGAAAGGTTCTAAGCACACTTTTAACACTTAGCTTATAAAAACAAAGTAACACCAAACAAATCAGGAAAAAACACATCAAAATAAGAATATAAGCCATATATTTAATAACCAACATTTTATTTAAAACTTAAAGATGAAAGACCCCAACCCAAACTACAGTTACAGAGAACAGAAAATAAAAGTTTTAGAAGGAACACATGGCTGTACTGTAAAAAGCTTAGACTAGTGAACAGAAGCAAAATGTGTGCTCAGATGACAGCAATGCTTACCTGTTAAGGCAGCAGGAAACTAATTTTTGGGGGGAGTGGTTTTGGATTTTGTTTGCTTGAGTTTTATTGGTCTGGGCATGCCCACTCTCACATGAATTCTTGCCAGTCCTGGTACTAGAATTTAAATTATACTTTCATATCAACAATCAGAGTAATAAAACAATGACATAATAACTGTAAATTTTGAACAAACTGTTTCAGAAAGTTTGTAATCTAAATAATATTAAGTGGGAAAAGTTACTTTCAGCTATTTGCTAAGTCAGACCTTTCTCAAACCTCAAGAATGTCAGGCACATCATGAATTACAACAGTTAATTTTACTGTGAAATGTGTTATATAGCAAGAGTTCCCAAGAACATCTGTGTCTTAAAAAAGAAGTTTGAAGACATTAATAATATTGTATCAGCACCTCTAAATCATTTGCTATCTAAGGACTGAACTGTAGTTTAACAGCCTACGGCAAAGTCATGGACCATTAAAATGTTCTCAGAGATGTTTAATTATTCATTAGTCATTAACTCACCCCAATTGTTCTATCAAAACAATAAGTTTTTCGTGTAAATGCTGGAATTTCTTTTCCTTTCATTATTGTAATGTCTATTTGGAAATGTAATGAGTTTTTAATATTTAAATCTGAAAATATTCCCAACCAAAAAACAAAAACAAAAAAAAGAAAAAAGATATAATACATTGTTAAAAACAATAAAAACGGGTTTTTTCATATTTCTGGTAGCTTCTAGAATGATGGTCATGTCATGCTAAATGCATAGAGCACTGTCTTAATGGACTATCTTGTGAATAACTCAAGTATATTTCAAACTATCACTTAAGTCTCTTCCTGTAGGTACCACATTCACAACTGTCTGTTTCTCATCACCAGTACCAGGTAATGTATTAGATTGCTACGTTTTGCTAGCTGTTGAGGTCACACTGTGTGTAATGACATTGGGCCAGGATGTTAGGTGAATAGCAATTAATTCCTCTTCCTATCTCAACATTTATTCTACAGAACAGTCTTTACAGTCTGCTATAGGAGAAGCAGGAATATCTCTATCATTATGTTTTATTCCAGTTATCACAGAAAAACTTGTTTATTTTCTTTGCTCAGATCTATTGTCATATTCAGTATGCTCATTTTAGAATGTGACCAGTATGCTGTCAGATCCTTTTTATTTTGTCCCCAAACTGATAATCTTTCCAACCTTTCTGAAGTAATCGTTGTTGTTGTTTTTCCCTACAGAGTATCATTGATCTAGATGACATTTTTCTATTTTGTCTCCCACAGTTTAATGGATTCAGTCCTTTTTCTCATGTTCTACATATCATGAATTCAGATTTATTTTTCTTTACTGTGTACTTTAGCTCAGTTTATAAACTTCCCTCAGAGTTACACTATCTTCTATGACATTTTTATTGTGTTCTTCCTCTGTTGACCTGGTTTGTCATCATTTTTAGTCCTAGAATTTGTACTAACTCCTATATAGGCAGAAACTCCATGGTTATCATCTATTCCTTTAGGCACAGGTGTGAGACCTATGCGAACTCTTAAGTGTTCTTAACTTTAACTACTTTCATGTTTTCACTTCTTCCTTGGAAACATATGGTTTTGTTCAGTCAGTCAAAAGTTTGTAATAGATGGACTATGTGACTTTTCCACACAGCAAGTTCTATTTTGCATGTGTATACAAGCAGATGGCACATATATTGACTGCTGGTTTAGAGGCAGCCCAAAACCAAGCACTTGGTTCAGCAAAATACTAACACTTACAATTTAAGCAAACAAACAAACAAACCACAGTAACCTATGGAAGAATGGCCCAGGGTTGTTTTGTTTGTTTGTTTGTTTGTTTGTTTTTAAATTGTATGTCTTTTTTAAACCAAGCTAAAACAGATTTTCTGATAGATCTTAAGTTATGAATTAGATCTGTAGATCGTGTGCTAAAGTGATTGCAAGTACATAAGCAGAAATACAGGAAAATTGTGCTCTTAATGTTTTCTGCTATTTTGCGTATGTTTTCTCTGACTTAGACTTGATGTACTCTGTTTCCACCAGAATCAGGATCAAACCCCCTCTCTTTTCACACAATAAAAACCTTTTCTTTACTTCAAAACTTGAAAATGTCCCAACTCAGAAAGGAATATTAACCAGCAAATGCAAGCAATCAAGGATGAGGCTATTCACTTCGTATCAGCTATTCTGGAAGTAGTTTTAGGCTGTCTGTTTCATTACACATGCACAGAAGTCCATTAAGGCCTGGATCCACAACAGAATATCCCACATCCCTACCAATTGCCCTGAAATTTCTAATATGGAAAAGCTGTTAGAAATTCAGGCAGAATTTCATCAATAAATCAGAAATCCCATTCTCACACAAAGACACAAACAGTAACAACAAAACATGACTGAAACCTGTGGGTTTCGGCATTTTTGTTTGTTTTAATGAATTCACCCTTTCTACTAAAAAAAGACATGAGAAAATTTCCGGAAATTTGTGCTCCGTGCTCTAGCTAACAATCTCTGACAGTGAATTATTAATATTAGAGTATCTTACTGTAGTAAGACTGGACCACGAGCATGTTGACATCTTCTGCATATGATGTGTTCTATAAACATAGAATTTAAAAAAAAAAAAAAAAAGAAAGGAAATAAACCAAACCAAAACCAGATATTTGGGGAATGATTGAAATACGTAAGAATACCTAAGAATAAATGTCTGATGTTAGTATATGTGCAAAAGAGGTCTATTGGCCAAAGACAGAAAAAAAAACTTAAAAAACTTCTGAGAACAGTAGGGTTTAGGTCAGATATTTGCAGTATAGCTCTTTATTACCAAGCCCCCACCTGATACCAAGTATCTATCTATGTCAAAGAAGTTTCATTGCAAAAAATCAGCACTGGTGCTTTTTTCTGCATTGTAAATATGAGCTAAATATGAATATGAGCTAAAGTTTACCACTACCATTCAAAACACAGTTGAATACAAATAAAGCTCACTAGAAAATGGATATTACTGTCTTTTAGCTTCTAAGACAGTGTTAAAACCTCCTGAAAAACATCAAACAATATGTTATATGTTCATTAACACAGTTTTACTCTTCTCAGTCACTGTGTTACAGATATTATTTGAGCTTCTTCCCCATGCTGCTATTACCTATTATGCCTCATCTTAATACAGAAAACTAGGTAATTATTTTTTTGTAATTCATTAGAGTCTCCCAAAGGATTTGGAACTTTTCCAGGTCTTTGTTTTGCTTCTACATTTTTGGCAAAAGAAATAAAGAGAGGAAAATATATGCTGGAACAATGCCAAGAGTAGCCCATTCAATCAAAAGCATGTCTTGGTGCAGACTATTAGTCAGTCATATCCACATTCTACCTAAATAATTAACTTCTAACACAGAAATTCTAAATTACCGGAATGTCCTTGATTTTTTCATATGTTTTGCTGCTCACATTGACTGGGAAAAAAACAAAAGCTATTTTTAAAAATTCTAATGATTCTGCGTCAAAATCTAAAATAGCCTACACAGTGCATTATCTGGAGAAGGAAAAAAAAAATTAATTGCACTAATTTTACTTGCAAGTACTGCTCCGAATGATTCTCTGTGCAATGCAGTCATGAAAACTGATATGAACTTCCTTTTTCGTATACACAAATTGCAAACACTGTAGGATCAATCAGTCGAAAATATCCAGCAAATAAGAAATAGAAATAAAAAAATTATCCATCATAACAATTGTTATGATGTCTTAACATCTTCTGAAATTGCCCCCCCCAAAAGGAAACAAAGTTGTCATAGTGTAAATAAAATGCCTCTTCAAACAATAACTGCATCAGTAACAAAAGCAGGTAAAACTCTCAAGTAGCCTGCGAACAGGCTATTGCAAATTCCTGCACCTGGGGAGGAATGACCTCATGCAACAGTACAGTCTAGGGGATGACTGCCTGGAAAGCAGATTTGCACCCCACCTGGGGGTAGACATGAGCCAGCAAAGTTCCCGTACAGCAAAGAAGACCAATAACATCCTGGGCTGCATTAGGCAGAGCGTTGTCAGCCAGTTGAGTGAACTGATCCTTTCCCTATTCAGTGCTGATGAGAACACATTATCTGGAGTGCTGTATCCAGGTCTGGGCTCCCCAGTGCAAGAGAGACATGGACATACTGGAGTGAATCCAGTGAAGGGCCCACAAAGACTATTAAGGAACTGGAGCACCTGTTGTATGAGGGAGGCTGGGAGGAGCCTGGAGAAGAGAAGGCTCAGGGTGAATCTTTTCCAGTGTATAAATACCTGATGTGAGAGAACAAAGATGATGAAGCCAGACTCCTGTCAATGTGGCCCAGTAGCAGGACAATGGGCACAAACTGAAAGATATGAAATCGCATCTGAACATAAGAAAACACTTCTTGTTTGGGGGGTTTGGGGGGGGGGGGTTGGAGTTGGTACTGTGAGGGTGAGTGAGTGTAGGACCAGGTTGCCCAGAAAGGTACTGGAGTCTCCATCCTTCGAGAGAGTCAAAACACAACTGGATGTGCTCCTGTGTAACCTGCTCTAGCTGGCCCTGCTTGAGCAGAGCATTGGACTAGAGAATCTCCAGAGGTCTCTTCCAACCTCAACTGTTCTGTGATTCAGTGATTCTGCTTTTCAGGAAGATAATAAAACTTTTCAGAATGTCTTTCAATTCTTTTTCGCAAACTGTATGAGGGCAAAAGATTTTATGTTTTAAAACATCTGTCTAATAGGGGAACATAACATTTTTCCATCACAAAACAGCATGAACTATTCTTCAGGACATGATGCAAACCTTCATTGTGGAAAGGCAAAAATAATGGTATATGTCAAACCAAAATGCCTATATTGCATACCAAAATGCTATACAGAGCAATTTGGACAGAATTAGAACTACTATGCTGTTTAACTCTGCTTGCAACTGTTTCATTTTTGCTGTATATGAACCTCTGGAAGACCAGCTGCTAACAGCCATATTCAGAAAAGGAAACTAGCTTGAAAAGCTTCAGTGATCTGTGAGAGTGAGTTTCAAACTGTGCATAGTCAAGTTCTGTGTTTGTGTTTTCAGTTTGAGTGGTGGGGTTTTGGTAGCAGGGGAGGGGCTGCAGGGGTGGCTCCTTCGAGAAGCTGCTCCAAGTTGGACCCGCTGCTGGCCAAGGCTGAGCCCATCAGTGACAGTGGTAGCGCCTCTGGGAGAACAGATTTAACAAGGGGAACCAACAGTGGGAGAGGGGATTGGAATGTGAGAGGAACTCCTCTGCAGATACTGAGGTCAGAAAGGAAGGAGGGGGAGGAGGGGCACTGGAGATGACAATGCCCATGCAGCCTGTGGTGAGACAGCAGGCTGTCCCCCTGCAGCCCATGGAGGTGAGCGGGGGAGCAGATGCCCACCTGCAGCCCCTGGAGAAGCCCACACTGGAGCAGGGGGATGCCCCCCAAGATGGCCGTGATGCCATGGGAAAGCCTGCGCTGGAGCAGTCTGTGCCTCAAGGACTGCAGCCTGTGGAAGGGACCCACACTGGAGAAGTTCATGAAGAACTGCAGCCCATGGGAAGGACTCACATTGGAGAAGTTCATGGAGAACTGTCTCCCATGTGAAGGACGCCATGGTGGAGCAGGGGAAGAGTGAGGAGTCTTCTCCCTGAGGAGGAAGAGCGGCAGAGACAAGGTGTGAGGAACCAACCCCAACCCCCATTCCCCATCCCCCTGTGCTGCTGGGGGGAGGAGTTAGAGAGAACCAGGAGTGGAGTTTAGCCAGGAAGGAGGGAGGGGTGGGGGGAAGGTGTACTTAGATTTAGGGTTTACTTCTCTTTATCCTTGTTCTGATTTGATCTGTAGTAAATTAAATTGATTTTGGTTTTTTCCCCAAGTTGAGTCTGTCTTTTGCCCATGACCATAACTGGTGAGTGATCTCTCCCTGTCCTTGTCTCGACCCATGAGCTTTTCTTTATATTTTCTCCTCCTCATCCCACCAGGGCTGGAGCAGGGAGGAGTGAGCGAGCTGCTTCGTGGTGCTTTGTTAGTGGCTGGGCTGAAACCACAACAGTTTGTTACATAATTTTCCATAAGTAGCAACTGAATCAATTATTTTCACTGGCAAGATACTATATTTATTGCTTTTTTTTTTAAACTGTGCCCTTCTAAAACCAGATAAATATTTCTAGTCATGCATTAGCATGAATGACAAAATTGCTGTTTCCAGGCTACAGCATCTTCTGTGTCCTTGTTTTTGTTAATTATAAAAGCAACTAAACAACATTAACTTGCACAAATGCACCACATGGAGAATTATCTCAGCCATTTGAAAATACAAGTTAATTAGTACTAATCTCTCTAACATTTGCCCTTCAAATACCTGTAGAGGAGTCTACATGACCTCTTGGCACTATGACCTTGCAAGAGACAAATACACAACACATATAGTCCCCTTTACAGCTGTAGTCTTTATGGCTGTAAGAAAAGAGAAGGATATTGGTGGAAAGAAGTATACAGTGTTTTGCTTGGAGGTTAGTGATGCAAAATCTAGATGAAAAGTAAGCAAATGAGTATGGATTAGCACTCTAAATAATTTTCAGAAGTAAGTAACAACAGTAAATAAAAAGGATAATGGTTGAATGAAATCATCAAAAGTCATATTTGACTGGGTGATCCACATAACAGGCAGATCAGGAGACTGATGATGTAAACCCAGTGTGGTCAAACAAATTTGGGGAAGATGTAAACACTCTACAGAAAGAGCTACCCGTAGACCTGACTGCTACAGCAAAGCATTGGAGCCTTGTCTTCACTGCACATAGCACAGAATAAGCAAAATGTTTCACCTACATTTGGACAGTAGTCAGTACAACCCTCCCGATCAGTGTCAAAACAGGTGTCCTTCTCCAGTTGTCTGTTGGGTTACCTGAGTGGGAGTATGTCTTCCCTGGTGTATCCATGGTGCGGGCTGTAAACAGTATATAATAGTAACTAGACAGGTGTGAGTCAGGTGTGTTTGTGCTGTGTTATTAGTTCTCATTGTTAACTATTTAGTACTATTTAGTATTATTGTGTCCTTAAATTTAGTCACTTTAATTTAAGTTTTAAATTTAAAATTTAATTTAAAATTTAAATTAGGCATAGACTCATCTATTTACCTGGTATAACCTCATTCACACTAATCAATCAGATGTCACAGCACACTGATGAAATCTGGTGTGTAATGTGTGGGCAGAAGGCATTAAAGGTTTTGCATGATTTCATCCTTGTATTCCAGACCCACAGTTGCACTGTGATAAACTGGCGGAAAGCAAAAGTAGCTGAGGCTGTCCCTGTGAAAACACAACATGGCCTTTAAGAAAATAGTGGAAAAGCTAATTAAACCACTTGATACAAGCAGCTTTATTTGCATTAGTTCTGGAGTGTGTGCTCAGAAAGACAGCTCTGAAAAGGAAGGTATTTTCCTTTCACTGTTTTCTTTTAATTTTATTTCAAAATAGGGTAAAGCAAAGAGAGAAAGTTAAAGATTTAAAGAGCTGAAGAAAAGATAATCTCCACTGTCATTCATAAATTAAGGGAAACTGGAAAATAATGAGGGCCCAGTTGTGCTCCTACTATTTGGGCTTTTCATTTGCTTTACCTTTACTTAAAATTGCAACCATCAATAAGGTTGATGACTGCTGTGGTGAACCCAGATCTATAGCTATCAAGGAGTTCTAGAATCATCTCATATATCTAGAAAATTTATAAATGGAGTCTGATTCACTGTGTTTCTTAGTTGTTCACACTCTGATATTAAGCAGTGCTTTAAACTTAACAAGCTACCATTGATTCTGTGAAAAAAAGTAAATATAGGCACTTCTTGTTAGTATACAGCACCCTAATTAGAGCTAAAGTTCATATACAATCTGATGTGTTCCTGGCATTAGACATCAATTTTTCCTAAAAGTTAATTCAAGGATTACCAACCTTTCCAGACTACACAGAAAGATAATAATTAAAGTGAGGTCCCCTTGCCCTGTCTATAGTCACATTAATCAGCAGCATGGCTGTGCTAGTGCAGGAGCTGTTGGATAATTCAAAATACATGGCTGGGGACTTCTTAGTCAATCAGCAAGGAATGTCCCAGATACCAGCCAGTAGTATAAATAGAGAGAAAATCCAGAAACAATTTTTTTTTTTTTTGTCCTTCAGCCATTCTCAAAGATCCTTTTCTTCTCTGTTTTACAAGACATGGTTTACTTTGTCAACAATATGAATATTTGTAAAATACACCTCATCACATAGGAAGACTAGACATTCATAATTGTTGAGACGTACAAATTAGTAATGAAACATGAATTTCTGATTCACAGTGAGTGTTTTCTTGCAAGCCAATTTCATATGTTTATTGCATGTAGGATTTTGCAAATATCTCACATTTTCAAATTTCAGAAACACTATGAAATCATGATTCATGCCACACCACATTGTTTCTAAGTAGCAGAAACTCCTCTAGAAAAGTCTTCCACATCAAGAACCAATTTTATTCTGAATCTTCTTTGAATTAGAATAGTAACCTGTAGTCCTAGTCCAGAAGTTCTACTTGCATAAATATTCAATACACTGAGAGGCAGCCATGGTCTATATAATTTTCAGCAAACATATATAGGTGAAAGGGTGTCTTTGACCAATAAAGTAGAAGCACAACAAGCAAGTTAGATTAATATTTACTTGCCTTGAAACCAGATATAAACACACAAACATATCATAGTGAGAGTATATAAATATTTTGTCACCTTGTAACTACTAGTTGAATATTCTTTTATAAGCATTTTGTAACACAGATTAGCATAAATATAGAAAGAACATATAATCTCTAAGGGGCAAACAGAAGCTAATGTTATAGTCACTCAAATGAGGTATGGAAAAAACGTGCAAGTGGCAAAATCTGCAAGATAAGAACAAGAGATGGCATACAAGCAGGCAAGATATCTGATGGAACTAGAATGGATGCTGCAGAATAAGCAAGAAAGATGCCTAACAAAACCAGAACAGTTTCTGATTCTCAAAATAGGAGAAATTATATTGGGACCAGACAAGATCACCTCTTTTCCTTTTAGAAGGTGGCTAAGCAGCATAAAATATCAGTGATGAGAAGGAAAGATGGGGAAGAAAGAAACTGCCAGCTTGGATTCTACCTCCCCTTTACCAAGACATCTCCAGCCTTATCACTTTGACCTTCATGATTAAGACCTTCGAGGACCATAGCAGTAAGCATTACAGCATCAGCTACCAGGTATTATATACTTAGAGGTAGTTTTGGATAAGCTTGATAACTCTTTGATGTGGTGATAATGATTAATAATGGGTAAGAACATTTTATGACATGTATACATAGTTAATATGGATTTACTAAACTGTTGGTTTGAAGCTGGAACTGGCCTGGGCTTTTAGTCTTTTAAACACTCCATCACTGCAATCTCTAATTCTCTGATACAAAAAAATCCAAACCCAAAACAAAACCAGAAAAAACCCCCACACATATTACACATGTATTTATGTATGTATATTCAGTTGGAACACAATATTGTGCAGAATATAGTATAATTTCCTGAAAATAAATAACATTTGGATAGAAGTGCATTTCCTATTTTCCTTGCAGCAGAAGACTAAGAGGAGAAGATGGAAAAGACATTAAAGGTAACTCTGAGGTCTTTTAAATGTAATGACATCATAAAATCATTCAACATCAGGGATTTTCACCACACTATTAATGACAGGGAAATCACCAGAATTAACATTGCCATGCTATTCTATACCTTATCAGTATCATACTTTCTCTGCATCAAGTAAGTAAATTTTTCTCTCTTATGATTAATAAATTCACCATATATTACATCAGTGTTCACAGAGCTTAATATGGGTTCCTTGACTGGTTACTAGTATAATTTTGGTAACTACATCAACAAAAGACTTTGGGAATATGTTCATAATTCAGTGTTCCTCAGCATATAAATTGTGAAATTGATCTGGCAGTTTCCCATTTTCCGCCTTATGACTGTCACATCCCAATTTCTCAGGATGATAACTCACGTTCGCCAATCCCAGGTCAGGGTTAAGGTGAAATGACACCAGGGATCCTTTAACACACAAAACTCCACTTCTATTTGCTCTCAACAAGAACTGGCATGAAACTACATCAGTAAACTATAAAACATGTGCTAACCATACGTCACCAAACATAAACTACAAGTCTTGCTTTTTTGGGGATAAGTTCAGGGAAGAAAGCAAGGAGAGCCCTCCCATTGAATCACGAGGTTCAGAGTGGACCCCCTTGCTTTCTAGACTCTTTCTCAGAGAGGACCCTAGGGGCAGCTGAATCCACTCCTAGTCCCAGACTTGGTCAACAGTTTTGTGTTTAAAGGGATGGGGTGTAGGGATTATAAAAAATAAATGAGAGAGAGACAGAGAGAGAGAAAAGGGAGATTTCACTGGTCCTGGGTCCACCATTGGTCCAGCCAGTCTAGAGGTCAGTTCCGGAGGGTGTGCACCTGTGGGGCTTCAGTTCGTGTCCTTTTATCATCTCCTCGCCCATCCTTCAGGTGGGCACTGGGAACTCATTAGGCTAGTTAGGTGGCATGCGCAGTTTGTGCTTCAAGAATCTTTGGGAAATGGGTCAGTGGGCTTGGGGTCATTTGGGGAGTAGCTTCTCCATCCCTGCAGGTAGGACCGTTCTTTGACCTCTGGCCATATATGGTGAGCTGTTCTGCTCAGCCTATCAGAACATGGAACAACGCACCCTCTGGCCCGCCCCCCATGTCCTGTTGCTAACTGAGTTTGGTTTGTTGGTAGGCAGGGTTCCTTGTTAAGCAGAGTGTGCCATTATGCAGAACTTGTCCCATGGCAATGGTTGAGATATTAACTCCTTCAGTCTCTGACAATGACTTAAGTATTCTTTGTGATACTAGTTTGTGTCATTAATCATATTTTGATAAGCACTTAAACTATACTTCAACTCTCAAGTGTTACGAGCAGAACAATTGAGCTGAAGAGTATGTATCACCATATGCTGTCACCTCAGTATGGTAAATGCCTAGTACAAATTCTCTAATAGTGCCTGATAAAAGACTCCTAAGTAATTTTTAAATAATAGCGGTTGCAAATGCCCTATTTAATTATAAAAATTTCTCATTTGTTTTTGTGCTGGTTTTGGCTGGGCTAGAGTTAATTTTCTTCATAGTAGCTAGTATGAGTCTATGTTTTGGATTTGTGCTGAAAATAGGGATAATGCCGAGATGTTTTTGTTACTGCTGAGCAGTGCTTACACAGAGCCAAGGCCTTTTCTGCTTCTCACCCCACCCCACCAGCAAGTAGGCTGGGGGTGCACAAGAAGTTGGAGGGGGACACAGCCACGACAGATCACCCCAACTGACCCAGGGGATATCCCAGACCATATGACATCATGCTCAGTATAAAAAGCTGAGGGACTAAGAAGGAAGGGGGCAACATTTGGAGTGATGGCATTTGTCTTCCCAAGTAACCGCTATGCGTGATGGAGCCCTGGTTTCCTGGAGATGGCTGAACACCTGCCTGCCGATGGGAAGTGCTGAATGAATTCCTTGTTTTGCTTTGCTTGTGTGCATGGCTTTTGCTTTACCTATTAAACTGTCTTTATCTCAGCCCATGAGTTTTCTCACTTTCATCCTCCTGATTCTCTCCCCCATCCCACTGTGAGGGAGGTGAGTGAGCAGCTGTGTGGTGCTTAGTTGCTGGCTGGGGTTAAACCACAACAGTTTTGGAGACCAAACTCTAATATGATTAAACATTTGTTAATATTGCAGAATAATCTCCCAAACTGTGAAAATGGAGACATCATGGTTGAAATAGCTCTATAAATTGGAAACAAAATCAGATTTGCTTCCATAGAAAAAAAGAATTTAATTTGTTCTGTTTCTTAAGACAAAATCTTTCTAAAATACCCTCAAAGAGCAAGTTGTTCAGATCCCAAACTTATTCAGCTATATATCTAGTGGAATTTTTGCATTTTTGGATACTTACTTATATGTGACAGTTTCAATGGGAATTTCATAGACACATTTAAGAGTCACACATGGTATAAAACTTTATTTTCTTTCTGATATCCAAACATTCACAAAAACCTTATCTATAAATACCATAGCTTTCACAATTTTAAAAGGAAAATTATCTGTCATAATTTTAAATTAAGCATATGATTACTAGGTAATTATATATAGCTACAACAGGATTCAAGACTAGTGTTTTGAGCTGTTCCATAGGCAGACATAAATGCTCCTTTCTTCTTGCTACAACTCCTGGGTACTGCACTTTTTTCTGTTCCACGTCTGCCTCCTGCCTCTTCCCCAGATATAGTTTCTATTTTATGCATCACCACAATTTTTAGAATTATAGTGCAGATTAATGTTAATATTTAATGTTTAACTTTATCTTTGTTTAATTTTTAAGGAAAAAATTATGTCTGGATAACTGGTGGGCATTCTCATCCTTATCCTTGTGTTGATAAAGAATCAACACAAAGCTTTTCAATGGACTCAGCTTTTTCATTTACCTGTGATATAGGCCATGCAGTGAGGCAAGTATCTTCTCCTGGTTTCTAAATACATAGTTATTGTTCACTAGCTTTTTCATTTTAACACATGGGTTTTGTTGTAACTCTTCCCCCAAGTCCCTCATCATAAAACAGCAGCTAAATCAGTCAGTCTTCTAATGCATTTTCACTGGGAACCATTTCTTTCCAACCAAAACTCTCCTGCAGCAGGAACACTATGGTATAGTTGCCATCACGGAAACATGGTGGGACGACTCACACAACTGGAGTGTTGCAATGAATGGCTATAAACCCTTCAGAAGGGATAGGCAAGGAAGGAGAGGCGGGGGGGTAGCCATATATGTCAGGGAGAGTTTTCATTGTTTAGAGCTTAATGATGGTGACAATAGGGTTGAGTGTTTATGGGTAAGAATCAGGGGGAAGGCCAACAAGGTAGATAGCATGGTGGGAGTCTGTTATGGACCACCCAACCAGGACGAAGAGGCAGACAAAATATTCTATAAGCAACTGGGAGAATTCTCGCAGACGGTAGCCCTTGTTCTCATGGGGGACTTCAACCTACCACACGTCTGCTGGAAATACAATACAGCAAAGAGGAAACAGTGTGCGGAAGATAACTTCGTGACACAGCTGATGAGTGAGCCAACGAGAGAAGGCATCCCGCTGGACCTCTTGTTTGTGAACAAAGAAGGACTTGTAGGTCATAAGATGGTTGGAGGCCATCTTGGACATACTGATCACGAAACAATAAGTTTTCTATTCTTGGAGAAGTAAGGAGGGGGGTCAGCAGAACTGCTGCCTTGGACTTCTGGAGGGCAGACTTTGGCCTATTTAGGGGCCTGGTTGACAAAGTTGCTTGGGAGGCAGTCCTGAAGGCCAAAGGAGTCCAGGAAGGCTGGACACTCTTCAAGAAGAAAATCTTAAAGGTGTAAGAGCAGGCTGTCCCCATGTGCAGAAAGATGAGCCGTTGGGGAAGAAGACTGGCCTGGCTGAAGAGAAAGCTTTGGTTGGAACTCAGGAAAAAAAAGGAGAGTTTATGACCTTTGGAAAAATAAGCAGGCACCTCAGGAGGACTACAGGGATGTCATGAGGTTATGCAGGAAGAAAATTAAAAGGGCGAAACCCCAGCTAGAAATTAATCTGTCTACTGCAATAAAAGACAATTTAAAAAGTTTCTATAAATACATTAGCAACAAAAGGAGGGCTAAGGAGAATCTCCATCCTTTATTGGATGTGGGGGGAAACATAGTGACAAAGGATGAGGAAAAGGCTGAGGTATTTAAAGTCTTCCTTACCTCAGTCTTTAATAGTAAGACCAACTGTTCTCAGGGTACCCAGCCCCCTGAGCTGGAAGACATGGACGGGGAGCAGAATGAAATCCCCATAATCCAAGTGGAAATGGTTAGCAACCTGCTACACTACTTAGACACACACAGGTCTATGGGGCCGGATGGGATCCACCCAAGGGTACTGAGGGAGATGGTGGAAGTGCTCACTAAGTCACTTTCAAGCATTTATCAGCAGTCCAGAATAACTGGGGAGGTCCAAGTTCACTGGAGGTTAGGAAAGGAGATGCCCATTTTCAAGAAGGGATGGAAGGGGGATCTGAGGATCTACAGGTCTGTCAGCCTGATGTTGCTGCCAGAGAAAGTTGCAGCAGATCACCCTGAGTGCCATCACATGGCTTGTACAGGACAACCAGGTGATCAGGCCCAGTCAGCATGAGTTTATGAAAGGCAGGTCCTGCCTAACTAACATGATCTCTTTCTATGACAAAATGACTCACTAAGTGGATGAGGGAAAGGCTGTGGATGTTGTTTTCCTGGACTTCAGTAAAGCCTTTGACACCATTTCACGCAGCATCCTCCTAGAGAAACTGGCTGCTCATGGCTTGGATGGGTGAGCTCTTCGCTGGGTAAAAAACTGGCTGGATGGCTGGGCCCAAAGAGTAGTGGTGAATGGAGTTAAATCCAGTTGGTAGCCAGCCACGAGTGGTGTTCCCCTGGGCTTGGTATTGGTGCAGTTCTGTTTAATATCTTTATCAGTGATCTGGATGAGGGGATTGAGTGCACCCTCAATAAGTTTGCAGACGACACCAAGATGGGCAGGAGTGTTGATCTGCTTGAGGGTAGGAAGGCTTTACAGACCAATCTGGACAGGCTGGATTGATGGATTGAGGACAATTGCGTAAGAATCAACAAGGCCAAGTGCCAGGTCCTGCACTCAGGTCACAATAACCCCGTGCAGCGCTACAGGCTTGGGGAAGAGTGGCTGGAAAGCTGCCCGGCAGAAAAAGACCTGAGGGTGTTGGTCAACAGCCAGCTGAATATGAGTGGCAGTGTGCACAGGTGGCCAAGAAGGCCAACAGCATCCTGGCTTGTATCAGACATAGTGTGGCCAGCAGGACTAGGGGAGTGATCGTCCCGTTGTACTCGGCACTGGTGAGATCACACCTCAAATACTGTGTTCAGTTTTGGGCCCCTCACTACAAGAAAGACATTGAGTTGCTGGAGCACGTCCAAGAAGAGCAATGAAGCTGGTGAAGGGTCTAGAGCACAAGTCTTATGAGGAGCAGCTGAGGGAACTGGGATTGTTTAGTCTGGAGAAAAGGAGGCTGAGGGTAGACCTTATCGCTCTCCACAACTACCTGAAAGGACGTTGTAGTGAGTTGGGGGTCGGTCGATCTCTTCTCCCAAGTAACAAGTGATAGGATGAGAGGAAACGTCCCCAAGTTGCAGCAGGGGAGATTTAGATTGGATATGAGGAAAAAATTATTCATGGAAAGGATTGGCAAGCATTGGAACAGGCTGCCCAGGGAAGTGGTTGAGTCACCATCCCTGGTGGTGACGTGTAGTTGTGGCACTTAGGGACATGGCTTAGTGGTGGACTTGGCAGTGCTAGGTTCATGGTTGGACTTGCTGATCTTAAAGGTCTTTTCCAACCTAAATGCTTCTATGATTTATACCAAAGCTTCATAATGTTAGCACTCTCGTCTTCTCATATCTGAGCACAATTTTTATTTAGCTTCTCCTGACTGTTGCAGAAGCTCCCTAGATGATCAAGCATTCACTCACCCTTTCTTGTGCCACAGTGATGAGATTATTTCATTACTGAAATAGATATAAATTACGTAGTCAGTATCATCCCAGAGTGAGCTCAAGAATTATATAATTGGACCATTCAAAAAATTGTTATGACAGCAAAATTATTTTTTATAGTATGCTTTAGGGTGGTTTCAAGGATTCCCAAGAAGGCGAACACACACACATATTGACTATAAGGGGAAAAAAGCAAGCATTTATTAACTACAGATATGCGTTATGCTAAGGGTATCTTGTAAAGCAAGTTAACATACCGACCCAAGGACTGTAAGGAAGATGGACCATCCGTACATTCTTGTGCTGTCTTGCACCGTGAGCTCAGTCCAGCAATCGGTAGGTGCCAGCTCTATGTGGTCATCCCCACAGTCAATGGTGGCCTCGCCATACACCAGCCTGTTGGTCTTTGGAAAAATCCGGTATTTATACATTTGCAGAGGAACGGGTTTCAGCACACGTGGCCAGTGGGTGCTAAAACACGCCTCAATTGTAACATAGGGAGCCTATGACACATGCGCTCGCTGGCCAGGTGTGCTGCACGAGCCATAGCCACCCTGTCTATTGGTTCATGGGCTTTGTACATGGGGCATATTGTCGTCATCCAGCGGTCATGCGCCCATCATGCTCACAGCTGTGCTGTGCAACAGCCTGCTCCAGTCCTCCCCCAGTATTGCTCATCTCTCTTATCTCTGTGGTCAGCATTCCAAGCAACAGGCAACAAACCATCCATTTTCTGTGCTGACTGCATTTTCCTTGGCTATCTACCTCTCCCCCAGTGTTCATCCATGGACCAAAATCCCATCTTTTAACCCATCCGTATACACAGTACAAGCACAGAAGGTTTCAGGAGAAGAGACAGGAGGCAAGAAAGGCTAAGGAAAGTCAATAATGAGTCTGTAGCACAAAGATGACATAAGGAGAGACTTGAGGATGAAGCAGAATTGGTCTTCCTCCCACTCTACCCTGTCTTCTCCTCTGTGCCTGTTATTCTCTTTACTTTGTAGCGTGCAAGACGTCCTACTTCTCATCTTCCATTTCCACAAGCTAGATATGATCTCAGAGCCACCATAGCAATTTCTACCACAAGTCCATATAACTGAGCTGCTAAGAGGAAAAAGAAGAAGCTGCAGCTGGAGAGGGCAGGAGGGTATTCTCCAAACCTGCTGCTTAAAGGGTTAATATCTGAAATAAGAGCTGTCTCCTGTGCATATCTCAGCCCTTCACTCAACAGCAAACCCATGAGCAGCAGGAGTAACCTTTTCAGGCTGGAACTTCTCAACCATCTCTGAGCTGCAGGGTATGGCTCCATGCTATGCTGCAGGTAGCTATGTGATAAATGTCTATCCGTAGGACTTACATGCAGTCTCCATACAGTGGAACATTTCTTAATGTTACACAAACAAATGTACAGCAAAATCTAGGTTTTGCTTTTGATGATGGAGCAATGCTTCCTCTGCATGGTTGTACCATGGAGCACAAAACCCTGAAATGTCTTGAGGAAAATTACAGCCCATGCACCTATTACACACTGACAGGAGATTTGGCTGGTTTTGCTTTGGGGAATGAAGAAGGCAGTGAGGCAGAGTCCTGAAAACTCAAATTATGGTCTGAGCTTCTGCCAACTACTAATAAAGGTCCAGGTAAAAATGACAAGAATGCAACTAAAATAATGTTGCTGCATTTTTACTCCTCCTTTACACACTGAGAAGAAAAAAGGTGTCTTTATAAATGTACCAGTCACTGGAAATCAGGACAAAGATTCCCCAAAATTGTGACATTGTCTTTAAAGTAATATAATTTCTTTTCAAGCTTCCAAGCCTTTTACAATTTATCAACATTTCTTTTCAACTAGGGGAGTGAGAAGTGTACTTTTTAAACAAAAAGCTGAGATTTTCAATTGTCACAGACTCTAGGATTCACAGATTTAAAATATCAGCTAACCTGCTGCATTTAAGAGCTTGTAGCAGTTTCTGTAGACATGCCATTAGCTGTGATGCTCAGTAATTTAGAGAATCATAGATTTCAGTCACATTTATTTTGAGAGTCCTACACCAATAACATAGTGCAGCAAAAATCTTTTGATTCTCTTTCAGAGTCTGTATTTGGCTTGTGTCCTTTCAGATGCTTGCAGCATCCCCAAGATGGCACTATGCCATAGAAATATTAAAAGAGAGGACACTGAAGTTAAGATTAAATTGTGGGAAATAAAACCAATTACAACATTTTGTAGTGTTGATAAAAATAGAATGAATGTGTATATTTAAACCAGGGCATACAATGCTAAAGCATTGCTAATATAATTTAATTAATGTAAAACATCAAAAGGTATTTTTATTTAGATTTTTTTTTCTGAATAGATGGTAGGAAGATTATTTTATTATCATGAATATTGAAACTATAGATCACTTTAATGAAGACCTCTGGCAGTGACACTCACATTTCTTTGGGTTATCATTGCAATAGACTGATCAATGTTAACTACTAATTTGGTAAAAAATATCTTTCTGGACAATTTTCTCCATGTTACATCATATATGTGCTTAGCTGGCCAATTTATTCAAAGTGGGTAAATTATCTCCTGAAGTTAGTTATGAATCATTTAAAACCTGATTGTGATCTGGATGAAGGCATTCTTTTTGTTAAAATTACTGCTACATGAGCTATGCCGCCAAAAAGGCATTTATAGGTTTTTGTGATCTATTTTGTTTTTGACTGGTCACAAAATGACATGCACATGGATTAAAATGTATCTTTCAAAATGGAAAAGTGATACATAAAGACTTTAACAAGTGTGACAAAATGATTAATGCCTGCCCAGAATTGTTTATTACAAGAATTACCGATGAAGCTTTAAGAATAGGAGATGCATTCACAAATGCAGATGAGCAGAGTAATGACAGCCGCCTTCTCCATGAAACAAAAGCAGAACAACATCACTCTGCTTATTCATTACAACCTAGTTCAATGAGCTACTTAAGCAAGCATGCAATTTCATTGCTTTCATTCACAGAAATACCTACCTGTTTAAAATAAGCTACTGGCAGGGAAAAAAATGTTTAAGTATTTCATTAAACTCTGTTTCTTAAACCTCAAGTGCTCTCCTTTGCCTAGAATCATTTAGAAGTTCCCAAGAAAACCATACATAATCAACATTCTTAGAATAAAATTAATTAATTTTAAAATAAATTTTAATTAAAATTAATTAATTAATCAATTTAATATTGAGCAGTTACCTGTAAAAACAGGAAACCAGATAAGATATTGTTTATATAAAAATGAGAACTTCAGTGAAATGGAAATGGCTCTCAAGATTTTTAGCTGGTAGGATCACAGCAGGAAGCCACAGCACACTGTGTGTTTTGCTGTGTCCTTCTCTTGCTGGCATGTCATGATGCCAAGTTGGTAATAGTATTGTGTGCTATCAGTGCTTAGTGCAAGATGGAAATAAAATCTTTCTGAGTCTTAACAAGAGTTATGAAGCCAGTGTCCTCAATGTAAAAACTACCCCTGCAATAAGATAAAATGCATCATTTTGCATGAGTTCAGGATATTCTTTAAGCCTGTAGCTACCATAAAAGTGAAGGAGCAGCAAGCTGACACAGTACTATTGACATAGTTTCTCCTCCTTCATGGATTTTACTTCAGGAGGACCTATGAGAAGTAGATAATTGTCCACTACAGACAATGACAAGACATCGCATGAAATCTGAATTATTCACTCAGTGAAAGGCTTTGTGATAAAAACAGACAAGGAGAAAAAAAGATCAGCATGTCACAGTAGACAGTTCAGTGGTAATATATGCTCCAGCAATTTGTCCCAAACACATTTTATCTGCTTAGTTGGAGAATGAAGGGAATAAAACTCTAAAATACTCAAATACAACAACATAGTCCCTCACTTCAAGTATTGGTGTTATTCTAGGTAAAACTGAAAGACAAGGAAAGTGTTTATGTGAATAGTGGTTTTAGTTCACAGGATTAGCTAAATTTCAGTTTGGTACTGACATTCACAGAATGAAGGAAAGGCAAAAGAAATTTTATAAACCAGTCTAGATCAAAACCAATATATATCTAGCCCAGGGCTGAGTAAGAAACCACAGTCTATGTGCCACAGAAAGCACAAGAGTGGGACTGAAGTATATTCTTTTTCTTACAAATACATGTATCAAACTTATGAATCTGAATTTTATCTTAATGTTGATTCCTCCTGAAAGAAAACAAAAATCTGATTATCCACTCAAATTTACACTGACTACAGAGTGTAAAATTTTACATTAAGCATGAAGCTTTGATCAACATTTTATTGTATACATTTGGTTCAAAAACCTGCAGAGGCAGTTTAAAGAACTTTTAGCAGCTTATTCTAGTTATGAAAGACAAACCATTCTTTTAGCAATGAAAGATGTTCAGTAGTTTTTCTTTTCTCGTACTATATCTGTGAATCATGAATCTGCCCATTGTTAGAACTGTAATAAATATTTTCAAATAGTCTAAAATTTTAGAACATTTCATTCTAGAATTGCTAAACTGGTAACAATTTATTTTTTTTTAATTATTACAGTACTTTAAATGGCTTCCCTACTAAAATCTGTGAGAAATAATTTACAAAAGCCCAGAACAGTGTATAGGTAATATGTTCTAAGTAATACAAAACCTGGAAATGTATTAGAAGACTAAAAATCCTTTTTTCTTCTCCTTGGAAAGTGATAATGTGCTATAGACTGTAACAGTAACAAAACTAAATGTTTTGAGCAACCTAATTCCTTAATTATTTTGACATCCACCACTTCCTTTATATTTTTTCTGTCATGACAATTAAATGGGATCAATAAATTAGTACTGTACCATGTTTTTTATATAGAGATAAGTTGAAACCAAATCCTAGCTAATATTCATTGTTAATAAGCACTTCCTCAACTTTCTGAAAAAAAAAAATAAATATAGAGAAACATTGAAGGGGTTTAGCGCATTTATTTTATTTGTGGAGGACTATTTGCATGAGAAAGGATTTTAGCATTTTTCTGACGTAGGTTCAATACCAAAAGCCATATTCCCCCTGAAGAGATCTTTACACAGTCACCATTTGTATGGATATCAACAGGCCTAATTGTGAGGCATAAAACCATATCAAACAGTCTTTTTCAGGAAACTGTCTACCTTGGACTAATTGAGAGACCTTTATATCCTAATGCATTTAACGTGAAGAAGAAGAATCCCAACAGCATTCTTTGAACTATTCAGTCACCTGAAGACCTGTGGTTCTATTATGAGGAATATCCTACAGCAACTAATTGTCTCACATAGTTTTCTTAAATCGTTCTTTAGATGTTTACATCCTGGCCGCTTATTTGTTTGGATATGCTGCTTCTACTTTGTTTCCCTTTGTATAAATAAATGAACAGGTAAAAAATTAAACTTCCAACTGAGAAATGTTTATTCCTTGCAGTTATCTATTAAAGCATCTCCTTTCAAAATATTTCTGTTGCTTCATTTTTATCTCTTGTACAGACAGCCAGTACAGTACACATACAAACATAAAAAATAAACTAACAAATAAAGCTAACCTTTCTAAGTTATTTAAGGCAGTAATGGGAGAACTGCAGAGATTGTTCTAATTAGCTCAATCCAGGCTAGAGTTAGAGTTCCCAATTTTCATTCCTAATGTAGACTTTAAAAAATCCCAGGCAGTCCCAGGTAAATCCATACTATTTTGAGGATAAGCATCCTTGAGAATACCAACTATATCGGTTCTGAAATTGCACTTGTCTTCTCTCAGGGCCTATGTTGGATTATTAGTTAAGGCATGGGCAAACTGTTGTTTAGTAAGAGCAAATTTCTGAGGTTACTATGTTTCATCTGCTCTGCATACACATTACTAGCATCCGCTGATGGTGGTAGAAATCTCAGCACTGACACATTATGCACAGATTGAAAGCTGTCTTTTTCCTTCCTTCTGCCAAAAAGTGCCATTTCCTAGAAGAATCAGAACACCAATTTCTGATCCCCCACCTTTGTCCAAAAGCGGGCAGACTCATCCATCCAGCTGTCACAAGCCTCCACAGATTTATTTCACAATCTCTTAACGCACATACCTTAGACAGGGCACATCACTGTGATCACCACTGAGATCTGCACAACCTTATCTCAGCTACCTTACCTATGGGCAGCTTAGCCTGCAAGACATCCACAACAGTCCAAGCCTTTTGGGAGACATACCATTTCTCTTTGACACACCCAGTCAGCTTTGACACAAGTCTTATTTAGTATTTATTTCCAGGTATGATACGATCAGGAAAGGTATTACTGACCACACTCCAGGGTCTCACTGATCACCTCATGTAATACATGTACATCACGGACAGCCTCAGCACACATAGGTTCTGCACGTTTCTGAGCTTTGACATCCACTTTCTGGAACAGGGAATGCTTCCTAAAAACCACAGAGATATCTGTCCTCACCACCACCACCTGTCTTTCTTTGACCATGACATCTGTAGCTTCATATACAAAAAGGCATGAGAAGACTGACCGGCTCCTCTTTGCCTGTGAATAGCAAACGTACCCCTGTGCAGGGCTGAGGCAGCTGGTGCGGAGTCAGTGGAAAGAACACAGCTGAATTGCCTTGGCTGGTGGCACACTCATCTGAGGCACAGTGACCATTACAGGTCTCTCAACAGACATGACTCCAGGAGGTCTCTGCACTCCCAACATACAGTCCTCATCAGGGCACAGTGGGTCCAGCTCATCCCTTACAAAAAACAAAAAAAAAAAAAAAAAAAAAAATTTTGCTTTCTTGCAGACTCTTTACTGTTTGCCTGCAATGGGGGTAGAGAGAAGGGATGGGAGGAAAAAAACTATTCCCTGGCTGCATTTTTTGCTCCACACCCATCATTGCCTCCCAAAAAAGGGTCATCTCAGGGAGGCCGCATCCTGATCAAGGTTGCCTTGCATAAGATCGCATAGCAGAAGCAACACATCCCTTTACAGCTTCCTGTAATATACATACTGTCCTCATGGTTTGCCTTATGATGCAGCCCTAGTTTCTCCAGGACTGTGAATTCACCAGCCACCCCAAGCAGAAGCTCTTACCGATACACTGTCATCATGTTTGCACACTCCAGAATTAGGCATCTATGTCCTCCTCTGCCTGTACCCTTCCCCATCCTCTGTAGATCCCCCTGCACCAATGATGGTCGCATCTTTCCCAACTGTGAGTTATAGAAAGGTATTCCTCTCACATATACTTGTGACTTATGGCTATGAGGCAACTGATGTGTGAAAGATAGATTTGCATCTCTTGCATGTCTTTTTTTTAAAAAAGGAAGACACAAATTCATAAATGATAATAATAATAAAAATCTCAGAAACCATTGACAGACACATAACCACTTAGTCCCACCCTACTGATTGATATATAAGTTATAGCAGGTTGAAATTCACCTTCTGTTTTGTGGAAAATCAGTATTTTTACATTTGTTTTGCTTCTGAACTAGCTTCTTTAATTTTATGAAGATGATGGTTAAAAGGATTTCATTTGAGAATGTAAAACTTCATTCAAAATATTATTTGTCATTTTAGTATTTTTCCATTATGGCATGACATGTCAGCAGTACCAGCACATGAACTGTTTGACACATTTTACCCATCAGTGTCAGAATTTCAAACCTATTCATTACAACCTACAATCTGCAAAGACACTTTGAAAAGAAAACAAATAAGGCTTTTAAATCAGGAGGGAGAATCTATTGACTTTACTGATATTGTAGAAGCTCTTTACAAATTAAATAAAAATAAAATATTTCAACTCCCATATTAGGACATATCAGGAGTTGCTCCACATAATGGTGTCACTAACATCATACAAAGTTCTTTAAACATGATAGCCTATAATGATTCTATAGAATGTAAAATGCTTCAAACTGGCATAAATTTTTTCAAGTATTTTCCCTTTTAGAATTCTGTGAAGGCGAGTCAATTTCAATAAAACCAGAAATAAACAGTTCAAGCTAAACCACCTTTTACGCAGTCAGAACCCCCCCCCCCCCCCTATTTTTATCAAGTTTTTTCCAAGTACTTACATCTATCTGTAGCTGAATGCTTTTCATTTCGTGAAAAACATGTAAAAAGTTTCTTTTAAAGATTTTTAAACCAATTAAATAATAAGGAAGAGATATGCCAACTCTGAATGGTTAATCAACTGTACAGCCAGCAAAGACATTTTCACTGGGGCTAGTATGTTCTTGTTCCACTTATCCATGAACAGATGAATCAATCAAATACTCCCCAGTAAACCTGGGACCAATGAGACAATTTTTACAACACTATCTTCAAAGTATTAAAGCTACTCAATTCTTCAATGTTTTAGACAGCATTGGCTAATATTAGTGCTTGGAGGAAAACTGTGGGGTTTTTTATAAATCAGACTACTGGAGGATCCTGCTGGAATAAAGATCTTTTCAAGGAGGACAGAGATTTGTTTAGAATTCCAGGTGAGCTGGCTGCTGAGAAGGAATGGGGAAAAGGAAATGACCAGGATTCCTTTCATGGTTATGACTTCTGATGGCTAAAATTTCAGGGATAAAACATAATATATTTGAGTGGAAGCTTCTTACATTGGAGAACAGACCAACTTTTGAAATTTCCAGGGTCTAAACAAATATAAAGGTCTGTCTTCAGAACCTCACTTTATACAAAAGATTTATGAAGTCATTATTATGACTATATCATTAGCTAATAAAAGACTGAATCTTTTTTTTCTTCTATGAACTCCTAATGGAAATAATGACTGCAACCTAAATATTTAAAAGTAGTCTATGATGCACCATGATCATCAGAATTTTGGGAAAAACTAATCAATAAGCACAAGAAATAAATATAGAAGAGCACTATTTATACTTTTACTTAAAATCAAACTCTCCATGGAAAATCTATGCTTTATGAAGAGATTTGAAAGGAGAAAGACTAGTATGCTATCAATGATTGTCTTTGGAATTGGAGAAATCATAGTAGAGGTCACAAATATTAGAAATAATACTTTAAAATCATCATGAATAATAATTCTTAGGAGAAAGGAGGTGCAGGTGGAGGAAGATGCACGTTATATGTTGCAAATGTTTAAAGAAAATGACAATGTAATGTAGAACATTAAAAAGATTTTGGAAGTGAATGGTTGAAGTAGTGTGAGAGACTGAATTGTTATCTTGAGCTGTTTGTCTCAAAGATTGTTAGGTGAGAGAGACTTCTCAAGCCATTCATCTCAAGAATTGTGGACTGCTTATCTCGAGCCCTTTGTCTCTGGGATGGCCTGTCTAAGCAGGACATTCCTCTGTTCATAAGGACAATTACTAGGCCACTGAGGCAATCAGGAGAGGAAACAGGCTGAAGCAGACAAGCATGTAAGAATGTGGAGGCTACCATTCTCACAGAAACTGTAGTCTTTGAGATAAGATTTGGTCACGCAAAGGTCTTGTGATAGATGAAACCTGCAGCATGTGAACAGTGCATGAACAATATATATGTGCATACCTCATCAAAATATGCCCTATAAAAAACACGTGGAGACAAGCCATGGTGTGCACCCACCACTGAAGAATTGAAGAGTAAGGACCAACGGGATGCCGCTGGATTCATGATGGTGACTATCCTTGCAATTCTATCCCAACTTCTTGCTTGATTTCTGCCTTTTCTTCCATTCTACCCTATCACTACTATTTTCTACTTTCGATAATAAAAACTCTTTTGGTACATGGCATTTGACCTCATTTGTGTATTAATCTCACTCTTGGGATCATATCGAAACCTTCCCCGACAATGGATTGGAACAGGTAGGCAAATGGCATGGCCTACAGCTCATATTCAGAGGTTATATTAAGAGTATTTTTTTTATAAAGGTGCAATTTTTCCTCTTAGAAGTACTAAAAATTTGTTCCTAGCTTTCCCCGTGACGTATTGCTGCATCTCTGTTTACATATAAATTCAAACACACAAATACCTTTCATATCCCATCCATGATCTAGCCTCACACTGGGGTAAGACCTGACCCCATTCAAAGTTTGGCATTTGATTAAAGATACCTGCATGCATGGATCAGTGGGAAGCTATGGTCAATATGGACACCCTCTGTGACGTGAACCATTAGGGAAACAGACCTGAATGACAGTGCACGACAGCCCAGAGAGTCAACCTCCCCTGTGATCCAGATCTAATGGTTAGAAATACTGAATAGTATTTGTTCCTTCTTCACAGCTCATACAGCATCAATTATAGGAAAAGACAAAGCTTCTATGGCCTCAAATGAAGTCAAATTTAGCCTTGAAAAAAAGACAGAAAAAATCCACATAATTTATATACAAAATTTGGTGATCAGTAGGCAAATTTTATAGTAGATTCTTGGAAATTAGTGTCCTGGTTTCAGCTGGGATAGAGTTAATTTTCTTCCTAGTAACTGGTACAGTTCTATGTTTTGGATTCACTATGAGAAGAATGTTGATAACACACTGATGTTTTCAGTGGTTGCTAAGTAGTGTTTAGACTAAAGCCAAGGATTTTTCAGCTTCTCATGCCAAGCCAGCAAGAAGGCTAGAGGGGCACAAGAAGTTGGGAGGGGACATAGCCAGGACAGATGATCCAACCTGGCCAACATCATGTCTTGTACATAAACTGGGGGGAGTGGTGCTGGGGGGAATCACTACTCGGGGACTAACTGGGTGTCAGTCGACAGGTGGTGAGTAATTGCATAGTGCATCACTTGTATATTCCAATCTTTTTATTATTATTATTGCCATTTTACTTTATTTACCCTTCTTTAGGGCCAAAAAGATGCCTAAAGAGCTGGAGCATCTCTCACACAAGGAAAGGCTAAAACATCTGGGACTGTTCAGCCTGGAGAAGAAAAAGCTCAGAAGAATATTATCTATATACATAAAAATGTGACGGCATTGTGTTGTGGTTTAACCCCAGCCAGCAACTAAGCACCACACAGCCGCTCACTCACTCCCCCGCCACCCAGTGGGATGGGGGAGAAAATTGGGAAAAGAAGTAAAACTCGTGGGTTGAGATAAGAACGGTTTAATAGAACAGAAAAGAAGAAACTAATAATGATAATGATAACACTAATAAAATGACAACAGTAGTAATAAAAGGATTGGAATGTACAAATGATGCACAGGGCAATTGCTCACCACCCGCCGACCGACACCCAGCTAGTCCCCGAGCGACGATTCCCCCCCACACTTCCCAGTTCCTATACTAGATGTGATGTCCCATGGTATGGAATGCCCCGTTGACCAGTTTGGGTCAGGTGCCCTGGCTCTGTCTTGTGCCAACTTCTTGTGTCCCTCCAGCTTTCTCACTGGCTGGGCATGAGAAGCTGAAAAATCCTCGACTATAGTCTAAACACTACTTAGCAACCACTGAAAACATCAGTGTTCTCAACATTCTTCACATACTGAACTCAAAACATAACACTGTACCAGCTGCTAGGAAGACAGTTAACTCTATACCAGCTGAAACCAGGACACATTGAAATCCATGAAATTCTGTCTGAACATAAATAAACACATTTTTACTGTAAAAGCAATCAAACACTGGTATAGGTTGCCTAGCAAGGTTGTAGAGTCTCCATTCTTGGAGATATTAGAAACCCAACTGGATGAAGCCCTGGACAACCAGCGCCAGCTGACTCTGCTTTAGCAGGTGCATTAGACTAGAGAATCTGCAGAGGTGCCTTCCAATGTCAGCAATTGTGTCACGTTCTCTTTCTGAACTACCATATTGATTGATAACAATGGCTTCACTTTATAACCTTACATGAATGAATGCAAATATGACTTCATTAATTTTCCTTAACCCTCAATAAGAATCAATTAAAAGTACATTAAAAAATGTTGATTTTTTTTTTTAGGAGAAAGTGAATTTTAAGTCCTGAGAAGTCTCTTTCTTTGTATCAGAACTGACAAAAACATTCACAAGTATTCCAGAAGAGATCTTATGCTTTGAAAAACATCTCAGCCTTGAGCTGTACAGACAATACTGACCAAATTTTCAACACAACATGATGCTAATCTCCGAACACTTTGGACTTTGCACAGCAACATGAGCTTTATTTTTATATTAGGGATGTGTCCAATAACCTAATAGGCTGCATGTGCAAGTCTAGTACTAATTATATATCAATAGAATTTGTCTTTAATGGTCAATACTGCACCGAACTGCTTTTGCTGATCTGTCAATATGTCTACAAGAACACTATATTTCCCCATAGCTCTGTGTGAAAAGTCAGCACCTTAGAGACTTACTGTGTCTTTCTCTTCCTTTCAATCTTCTGTCCCTCACATCTTCTGTGTGGTGGCCAGAGAAGTCTATAAAATAATAAATAATAAAACGGGTTTTTTTGTTAGGTATCTCATTAAAGACCAACACCATGACTGCACCGATGCTGTTGATGTGAGAACTGTCTGGAAAAACTGATTAGAACTATAAAAACAGACAGGCTGACAAGAAAAGACAGACAGAATTTGGAGAATAGCAACAAAAAACTGCAAAAATAGCTAACACCCTGTTATTAAAGGAAAAGAGCCTGCAAAAAAATAGGATGGAGATGAATTAACCCATTTCAGGAAGATGCAGTATTAAACAGGAAGACCTGTGTGGTGGTCAATCCTATGATCCACCCTTGGCAAAAGGACTGGATAACAATAGTTGGTGAAATAAGAGTGTGAGTGTCAACAGTGTTTGGATTAAAAATACAGAGATCTCTTGAGAAGGTGTTGCTCCAAAAATGATCACATTGAAGAGGAAGTGGAATTTATGTGACTGGGGGGGCAATTGGATCTTTCAGGTATAGAAAGGTATTGGGAACCCTGTAGGAGTTCATTAACATTTTTTAAGTGTTTAGAATTATTGTTTATCTGTTGTACTGCTTATAGTGATCAAGGTTGCATAGTTCCTAGTTGCTGGTTAATGGTATGTCATTACCAAATCAATAAAACACTTTAATCCTGATTTAGTGTAAACTACGTGAATTGAGCAGCTTTTCCCTGCAAGAATATGAAAGTCTTAATATTGACCAAAATTATTACATAGTTGGCATGAGAAATTATTTGTTGAGGCCATTCACTTGAAGAAGCATTTTTTGTTGGGGAGCAACTAACAGAAGACAAAGGATGAGGAGCTGCCAGTCCTGTATCATCACTGTCAGAGGTCTTGTAGCTCTGGGGCCTTTTCTGACTCAAGAGACAAAATACTATCAAGCCTCCTTGAGCAACCCCTGTGATGTCTCAAGCTGCAATCAATCCCTCATGCCTAGTCACATAGGAAAAAAGGGGAAACTACTTCTGTAAGGCTTACATACATAGGAAATTTTATTTAGTTTAATTATATATACTTTAAGAAAATTAGAAAATTAATATTGTTTACAAAATTTTCTTCTTCTTCAATACACCAGCTGTGCGTGCATGTCCACTTAGGTATGCTCAGCACTTAAGGTAAGGATATTACAAAGATAATTTTATGTTACTATCAACTCTTCTACAGCGGATACTGCTGTGAGACAAAGAGCAGGTAGATATTACTGTGTTTCATGCATCATGAACAAAATTACTCCCTTCCTTTGAACTGCAGAAGATTTTATCTGACATTAAGGCATCAAGTCTTGTGAAAATGAAGACACTCATTCTTGGAGAGGTGGACAGGAAGGAAGTGATAAACCACTTGTTAGAAAGAAAAGGTTCATTTTCAGGTTGCTTTTAGCACATCATGACATAGATTACCATACTTGTAAAGAAAGAGCACTCAATATACTGTCAACAGCTAGCAAGAGTTATTACTTTTTGGAGGTATTAATCAAACTTTAAATCAAGAATAGAAAATGGAAAATATGGTGGGTCCCTCACCTTTATGAACTGGTGCCTTATTCTGTACTGAAACCTGTACAAGAGTGGCACTGACAAAACCAATGTTAGTATCAAAAGAAAGGCACAGGGTGCTTCTTTACACTGTCACTTGGCACAGATTATTGTTATATTAGGTCTGCCAAAAATTGTTAAAATGTTTTTGGGAGATCTCAAATGAAAGTTCTACAAGGTAGAGGACAACATTAGTTTTTATTATCTAAAATATTTATAATTTCAGGATTTAAAATCTAGCAATTTAACATTGTGACAGGTCTCCAAGTTGTCCTGGGTTCAGCTGGGATAGAGTTAATTTTTACAGGAACCTGGGAGGTGGGGGCATAGCCGGGGCAGCTGACCTGGACTAGCCAAGGAGCTATTCCATACCATGGGACATCATGCTCAGTATATAAATGGGGAGCGGGCCGGGGGGTGGTCTCTGTTTTCGGTGGGGGAAGTGGCGGAGCGTCGGGTCCCGGGTGGTGAGCAGTTGCACTGTACATCACTCTTTTTGTATACTTTTTCATTAGTGCCGTTGTTGTTGTTGTAATCTCTTTGTGTTTGTCCCAGTAAACTGCCTTTATCTCAACCCTCGAGGTTCCAGTTTCTTTTCCTTTTCTCTCCTCCGTCTCCTCCCCATCCCACCGGAGGGGGGCGGAGGAGTGAGCGAGCGGCTGCGTCGTCCTTTGGTACCGGCCGGGCTGAAACCACGACACAAGTCAACAGGAGCTTTATGACAGGTTTGTCTAAACCTTGATCATAGACACACAGAACTGGGTGCTTTTCAGTCAAAATTGTTTATTAGAATATAATCTGGAATAATAGATTTTACATGAACTCATGATTTTTGCCACTGGGCAGTACAACAGAAAATATAAAAGATTTATGCGCTGCTCTGCAGCAGAGAGAATGCAAAGATGCAGTCAACTGTCAGTGAAGACTTAGGAAAAGCAACTTTCCCCTTGCCATTCCGGCTTGCAGTTTGAATTGCAGTTGAATTCTTGCCTACAGATTTAATTTCCACCACTCAGCAACCTTCTGAGTGTTAATGAATAATACCCATTCCTTGCTGGGCCTTGGGAACTCCTTCGCATTGCCCCTAAGGTCTGGATGGCACTTGATGGTAATTTTATACTCTTTGCTGCACCTTTTCATGCTCAGTTGCTCCTCCACCTGATCCAGTCATCCTACTTGACAGAACATAACATAAAACTAATAAAAAAACCCTAAATATACAGTCCGCCAAAATTAGCATGTTTGTTAGAGTTAAGCAAACAAGATTATGTAAATAATCCTGATTTGTTTCATACTGTCATTCCTTTCCACCTGCCCTTAACAAATACACAACTCTGGGGACAAAGACTGCAGGGAAACATCCATGGGCCAGAGGATCCCAGGCTAAAAGAAACATACTAGAGGTTCTTTCTTAAAGGTTTTTACAGCACAATGGAGATGTAGTTCCCTGAAGAAGAAGTTCCTTTCCCAGGCAGCTGGAAATCTTAATGTAAAGTAATCTGAAAGGTTAAGGATCAATTAGACCTGGGGGCAAACATTAACTGGAAGGTTTGAAGGGGATTGTTCTTTGGGGTTTTATTTTTTTGAGATGCTTCATCAAGCCAAAACATGAATGCACAACCTTCAGCTTTTAGATGAGTGAATTTACCCACTCAGTGTTTCTTAAAACATATATTTTTGTCCTTGGCGGGGGGGGGGGGGGGGGGGAGTCAAACAGTAGAAGCAGATTTCCAACACTCAGAAGAAAATTACATGTATTTAAAACATCTCCCTGGTGAGAAAGGTGATGAAAGTATATATTTTCCCTGCAAGACTTTAAGAAGGATGAAAATGTAAACACTTACAGTTAGTCAGAAGAGCCATGACTGGCAATGTTATAATTTGTATTTACTTTATGCATAAGAACTCAATTTCTGCATGAAAACTCCAGTGTGGTTTATACACAGCAACATCCCTTCATCTCTCGCCCTATATTTTTAATTTTTTTTTATCACAAAGGAAAAAATTTTGTCTCTTCAGTTTCCTAAAAAGGCCTTGCCATCTTGAAAGGGGCAAGAAGAACAGTCTAACATACCACACTGTGTGATCTCCATGCATTTCCTATGTTGGAAAAATCTCCCTCCTGGTCTTCTGGAAGAAGATCATGTCTCTGTTGTGCCAACCGCATGGGCAAAGATCCACTGAGCCCCAGCTTCCTAAAAAGTGTAGAACTACTGTATTTACTTTGAGAAGTTGTAGTCAATAAATGTTTCCTGGTAAGCGGGACAGGAGAAATCCTGATTTTAATAATGGTGAGAGATGTAACTGTTGAGGTCTCAGAGCATCATTAGATAATTCATAACTCCTTTTCCTAAAGCACTAACATGCTCTGCATTAGGTTTGTAATTTTCTTGCACCAGATTTCTTTTAAAATAGAATGTCTCTGCAACAGCTGCTTCCATAAAGGGTAGGATGGAGAAAATTACCACTTGTTGTAAACATTGACATAGGGAAGAGGAATTTGGAATTAGGTGTATATCAATCAGAAATGGTGTCGTGGTTTAAACCCAGCCAGCAACTAAGCACCACACAGCCGCTCACTCACTCACCCCCACCCAGTGGAATGGGGGAGACAATCGGGAAAAGAAGTAAAACTCATGGGTTGAGATAAGAACGGTTTAATAGAACAGAAAAGAAGAAACTAATAATGATAATGATAACACTAATAAAACGACAACAGTAGTAATAAAAGGATTGGAATGTACAAATGATGCGCAGGGCAATTGCTCACCACCTGCCGACCGACACCCAGCTAGTCCCCCAGTGGCGATTCCCTGCCCCCACTCCCCCCAGTTTATATACTAGATGTGATGTCCCATGATATGGAATACCTTGTTGGCCAGTTTGTGTCAGGTGCCCTGGCTATGTCCTGTGCCAACTTCTTGTGCCCCTCCAGCTTTCTCACTGGCTGGGCATGAAAAGCTGAAAAATCCTTGACTATAGTCTAAACACTATTTAGCAATAACTGAAAACATCAGTGTGTTATCAACATTCTTCGCATGTTGAACTCAAAACATAGCACTGTACCAGCTACTAGGAAGACAGTTAACTCTATCCCAGCTGAAACCAGGAGAAATGGAGATACCTCATTCCTTGTT
The DNA here is from genome assembly GCF_929443795.1 of Astur gentilis. Lineage (NCBI taxonomy): Eukaryota > Metazoa > Chordata > Aves > Accipitriformes > Accipitridae > Astur > Astur gentilis. The sequence goes on from NC_064887.1 coordinate 29,183,161, forward strand.
TGTTGCATTTTTAGAAGATTAATTTAGGCTACACTAGAATTTTGAGATAATTTTGAGAAGAGAGAGACTCTGCCACCATTACTGAACAAGAAACTTATTCTGTAAAGATCAGACTACTTAGAATAAAAATACAGTATCAAATGCTGTATTGTACAGAAATACTGAGCTGGATTTATTAGAGCTATTTCAGGTAACAGAAGCAGCTTATGTGTTGAGCATGGAATTCACAAGACTAATATGCATATTCTTCTCCATGGGTCTGTTAAACTTCTATAAGCACTGGTTATGTATCAAAATAGAAAAAAAATAGCAAATTACTTCACACTGACATCCATGTTCTGAGATAATGCTTGCAAAACCCAGGGGGTAGACTGTAGTATGGATATGTCCTTATATGCATAAAGCATCTTAAATTCTTGGGAAGGTAGTTTTCCTCATTCAGAATCCTGCTGGTTAACTATTAAACCTTATTGACTTAACTCTGTATTTCATAAAGCATTTTCATAAAGACATAAAACATTTGAGATTATAAGATATTTGTTTCCCCATATTGCAGCATTTTTATCTGTGACAGAACTAACCGCCTATGAAAAAAAGTCTGTTGGGATAACCATAAAAGTCACAGGGTTAGGATGCTCATCTGTTATCGTACTGGAACTTATTGTAATGTGGTGAAGAATACAATTAATTCAGAAGCCTTTGACTGCTTTCTGTGCACTAAAGGCTTGAGTCTATTAAACCTACATAAGTATTGGTCATTTATTAAGAATGAATTTCATAATTGTACAAAGCCATTTTTTATATAAATAGCAGAAAGAACCAGACCAGATTAATGACTAAGGCATTGCCAGCCAAATTTCTTATTTAATTAAATCTTTGTCTTTTTCACTCTAAAAATGAGAAGAAAACTATCAGAAACTACTCAAAAGCTGGTTTAGTGTTGTGCAAAAATAGTTGGACTTTACTAATTTAAAACAATAAAAAAGTTTTTCTGCTTTATGTGTGAACTATTTTTGAAAGTAATTATCCTGTGCAATAGAATTTAAGACTCAAATTCCATCACAGAAAAAAACATCCATTTACTGATAAATAGAAGGCCTATACATTATTATAACATTACATTAAAATAAGTCATTCATTATTTTACATTTATTTGTTTAGGACCCACTCAGGCCAGGGTTTCAGTATTCCAGCAGCTATGCATAGACATCTGAAAATGCAACACTTCCCTAACAATTTTAGGATCTAAATACATGTAAAATTGTAGGGGTAGGATTATCCCCATTCTACAGATACCTATTGCACATGTATGGTCTCAAAGGAGATTTTTGACCCATTTAAATCTGTATCTGTCTCCCAGTCTGACACATTGATCAGAAGATTATCTGGGTATTAACTGCACACAGAATGACAAAGAACAAGTCCTGATTTTGGATGATAAATATTTCAGAGGAATCATCCCAGCATTAAGAGTGTCTCCTGGTTTCTTAACATTTTTCCCAGGTCAACACTGTGGAACTAAAGAATTTTAAAAAGGAAACAGAACCCTGAAAGTTTGCATTAAAGACAGCTGTTTCTTTTTGGGAGGAAACAAATCCTGTAGTTCCTTGCTCACCTTTAGTTAAGCTTTATATTTTTTGAAAGCGCTGAAGGCTCAATCTCCCTTCAATAGGGAAAAGTCTTTTTAGCAGGTCTGGAAAGCACTCCAGTATATCGTGCAGTCTAGACATTTCTCAAAAGAGTTCCAGGCAGATCGTCCCCGAGGTGTAGGCAGCTGTCCTGGACTGAACAATGCTCCATCTGCTACACCATGAGGCATAAGGGTGGACAAGAGAACAGCAAGAAATGACACCACCCTCAGCAACAGAGGGTTCTTCTTCAGTTCCTTTCACAGTGCACGGTCAAAATCCACCATGCTAAAACTTAAAATTCTTTTTTCCAATTCTTGTAATGAACCCCTGACACAGTCATGATGATCCCAGGCAATCCACCCCCACAAAGACAGGTAATAGGGAGTGTTATTCATTCTTTGAAGTTCAGCATACTTTGAGAAGGAAATTAAAGTGTCAATAAGATTTCCTAAATGGCAGGAACTCCTCTTCAGGACAGGTACAAAACCATTTCAAATGTAAGACAACTTCATAAGCACAGAACAGAAAGAGCAGTTATTTTCTCGCATTTAACCTGATTCCTTTGGGGTTTTGCCCTACTTCTGTTGTGGTTTAAGCCCAACCAGCAACAAAGCACCATGAGTCTACTCGCTTGCTCACTCCTCCCCCACCATGGCCCCAGTGGGATGGGGAGGAGAAAATAAAAAGGAATGCTTACGGATCGAGACAAGGACAGGGAGGGATCACTCACCACTTATGGTCACAGGCAAAGACAGGCTCAACTTGGGGAAAAAACAAAATCAATTTAATTTACTACAGATCAAATCAAAACAAGGATACTGAGAAGTAAAGCCAAACCTTAGAACACCTTCCCCCTATCCCTCCCTCCTTCCCATCTAAACTCCACTCCTGGTTCTCTCTACCTCCTCCCCATGGTGGCGCAGGAGGACGGAGAGTGGGGTTGGCGTCAGTTCCTCACACCTGGTCTCTGCCACTCCTTCCTCCTCAGGAGGAGGACTCCTCATTCTTCCCCTGCTCCACTGTGGTGTCCCTCCCATGGGCTGCAGTCCTTCACAAACTTCACTAGTGTGGGTGCTTTCCATGGGCTGCAGTCCTCCAGGCACAGACTGCTCCAGCACAGGCTTTCCCATGGCATCATGGCCATCTTGGGGGGCATCCCCCTGCTTCAGCATGGGCTTCTCCAGGGGCTGCAGGTGGGCATCTGCTCCCCTGCTTACCTCCATGGGCTGCAGGGGGACAGCCTGCTGTCTCACCACAGGCTGCATGGGCATCGTCATCTCCAGTGCCCCTCCTCCCCCTCCTTCTTCACTGACCTCAGTATCTGCAGAGGGGTTCCTCTCACATTCCAATCCCCTCTCCCAATGCAGGTTCTCCTTGTTAAATCTGTTCTCCCAGAGGTGCTACCACTGTCACTGATGGGGTCGGCCTAGGCCAGAGGCAGGTCCGACATGGAGCAGGGTAAGCTTCTAGCAGCTTCTCACAGAAGCCACCCCTGAAGACCTCTCCCACTACCAAAACACTGCCACACAAACCCAGAACAACTTCCCCCCCAAAAACAAAATCCTGCAAATATTCAGCTGGACTACAGAATTGCTTCATAAATGATAGCTTGGTTTTTGTCCAGGTGGATCAGTACAAGGATGGTTTTTTCAGTTCTAAGTGGAACATCACCCAAGGGGTGTCAACACATAATAGCTGAGGCATTTGAAGATGTGCTGGTTTTGGCTGGGCTAGAGTTCATTTTCTTCACAGTAGCTGGTATGGGGCTGTGTTTTGCATATGGGGATTCGTGCTGAAAACAGTGCTGATAACCCAGGGATATTTTTGTTATTTCTGAGCAGTGCTTACACAGAGCCAAGGCCTTTTCTGCTTCTCACCCTACCCCACCAGCAAGTAGGCTGGGGGTGCACAAGAAGTTGGAGGGGGACACAGCCACGACAGATCACCCCAACTGACCCAGGGGATATCCCAGACCATATGACATCATGCTCAGTATAAAAAGCTGAGGGACTAAGAAGGAAGGGGGCAACATTTGGAGTGATGGCATTTGTCTTCCCAAGTAACCGCTATGCGTGATGGAGCCCTGGTTTCCTGGAGATGGCTGAACACCTGCCTGCCGATGGGAAGTGCTGAATGAATTCCTTGTTTTGCTTTGCTTGTGTGCATGGCTTTTGCTTTACCTATTAAACTGTCTTTATCTCAGCCCATGAGTTTTCTCACTTTCACCCTCCTGATTCTCTCCCCCATCCCACTGTGAGGGAGGTGAGTGAGCAGCTGTGTGGTGCTTAGTTGCTGGCTGGGGTTAAACCACAACAGAAGAACATGTCAATCTCTTCCTGTTAAATCTCTCTCCTCAGCTACCTGTGAGGCTCATCACAACTTGCCTATGGACCTGTGAATACAGTTTGTTTCTCAGTAAGCCATAATACTGGAAGAGCTACAGCTTTAAAACAGCGTTTCAGTAAAATTAATCTAGCTGGCATGCATGACTTAACTCACATTATTACAGGATAAAATTCTCCTTTGTCTCAATGAACTACTCAGGTGACAGGTCTCACCTTTCTCAAGAGCAGACCCAGACTTTACAACCACTCTGAGACTTTCCCAGGTACAAGCTACCTCTATCTCCAATTATGACAATGCAACAGGGTCAGTGGAGCTGAACACTAAATGAATTCTCTTTTCAGAGACAGTACACAGTGAGCTGTTTAAAGTGATTAACAGACATTTTCTACAAACTGGATTATTTTTATTCTTTCACCTAAAAAGGTATGAGACAAGCTGAGGAAATGTACTGGGTGGAAATGAAAAGGTTTTTGTGTATTTCTCCTAAACATTTATCTTTCCTGACAAGGTTTTTTAAGCTGTTGTTAGCCTGGTGACCTCAGTCACTGGGTTGAGAGGGACAGCCTGCACTGTCGAATCATGTTCCTTGTCTCAATGTCAGTGGCACTCTTGACATCTCAGTCAACTACTCATCCTCTGCCTCTACTCACTGCCAAACTTAGACTAGTATCTTTAAGGCTCTCATGCCCTTCGATCATGAAATCCCAGATCTTTAGTTTGATTCATTATAAATGCTTCCAACTTACCAGGTCTCAAGCCAGAAACATTTGTAATGACCTTTTGGTATTCATTTCATCAGGGGATTTGTATCTCCCACCTGTATGTGCCTTATATCTCCTGTGATATAATTCTGGGCATTCTAATATATCATTCTGGTATATGAGGGAACATCATACAGGTAAACTGAGAGACATACTTAATTACACAAAACACTCAGAACTCCTCTGTTCCTAACAGCCGTACTTGATGTTGTGATTATCCTGTTTCATTGAGCTCCTCCACTTCTCTCACCCATTTTAAGAGAATCATACGATCACTGAGGTTGGAAGGGACCTCAGAAGGTCTCTAGTGCAGTTCAGACCAGATTGCTCAGGGCTTTCTCCAGTCAGGGCTTGAAAACCTCCGAGGATGGAGGCAGCACAGCCTCTCTGTGCAATCTGTTTCACTGTTTGCCTGTCCTATTTTCATGCACCATGCCTCTGAAAAAAACCAAAAGCTGCTATTTGCAGGATGCACAGAAATGGTAACAAACCAGCAGTGGAAGAATTTAAGGGCAAAAGTAACCACACAAAAAATCCCACATACTTATAAATGAAAATACACAGGGAAGCTGTTGAGGATGACGACAGATGAAAACAGTCTCCAATTCAATGTTTTCTTTTTCTGCCCTTCCCAAAGATGTACCTTTTTACAAAAGAATACATTCTGGGGGTGAATCAGCAGTCCCTATTTCCAAGTAGAATGAGAAGTTACAGGAAAAGGTCTGAGATGGGAGGGGGTCACAATGCAACAGATGGGAATTGCAATGTTCTGTAAAGAAACGTGCATGTCTGCATATCTACACATCCTCATCTTGTCTTTGCTCCTGAAATACGCTGTACATAACAACATATCACCCTCTGATTTATGTAAAGTCAAGGCAAGTCTTTTGTGGAACCCACCCCAACTATTTTAAAATATATTATCTGGCACTTTTCAAAAATTCTGTGGCCAGCACAACCTCTAAATACTGCCTCCCGTTATCTTCACTGTTTGCATTTTGCCTGTCATTACTCGTTTGTGCAGTATACTTTAAGAACAAGCATTGTTAATAGAGAGTAGATAAATGGTTTTAAAAAATTAATAAAGGCTGAATAAGCTTTCTATGCCTGTTTCTTCATCCATACATTGAATAATGAATCAGCAGCAATTCAACTTGTAGTTGTATGAATTTCACACAAGATGCAACAAAACATGCATGCTGTACTAGACATAATTATACAGCATCTCTGTGTTAGTGAAGTCTCTAGTGATATGCTACTGATATTTAATTAATTTAATTAATATTTCTATCCATTATAAGCTCCATGTATTACCAGTGTTTGACATAAACATTACAGTAGTTAGTGTCACAGATACAGAATCATTAGTGTAATAACATTTTTTATTATCAGTGAAATACTTTTAAAGAAAGAAGTTCATAACTAAATAATGAGTTAACGTCACCTGGTAATCAGTCTTAGAAGAATTTCAGTATTAATATATTTAGAAATTCTAAATATGTCTCCTTAATGCTTTAAAAGTACACAATCTTTAAGTTGTGTACTTTTGCATGGGAAAAAAATGAACTGGAAGGAACTTGAAAAGGAAGCTTGAAGCATCTTTGTATATATATGCATTTTAAATTTTTTATATATATATTAAATATAATACTGTAATATGATATATATATATATCAATCTGGTTCCTTTTGAGTGATAGACACTGTGCTTGCTTTAAGGTATTTTATATTTTCCTTGTTATTTTTATGAGTGATAGAAGTTGTTCCTGACAAGAATGATTTAACATTCAGAGATGGGTGAAACTCCATTTGAAATAGGGAAGTCACCCTCATCTCTGCTTTAGGTGTGTGGCAGAATTTTGGTAATATAAGCTCTCATCAGCAAAGCAGTACATGATTTATTGTATGTAGAATACAAGTAAGTACCACACTGTCTTCCAGGTTAGAACATAAAATGTATTAGCACAATAAGATTAATAGAGATGGCTTGGGTTTTGAAAACAAGGTATACAAGGAATAACTGCTTGCCGTAAATTTCACATTAACTATATATTTTCCTTTCTAATAAATATTTCTAGAAACTACCACAGTCTTGAAAAGTGCAAAACTGAGCCTAAAATGTGATTGAAAAACTGTTTTGATTTGTCTGCTAAGAATATCAATAGTTATGGTAAACCATTTCACACTTAGAAATACTGAGAAATATGACAGGCAGAGCTTGAACTACATGATCTGAAACAACATAATTAATTAATACCAATTGATGTATACCTTGTGCAGGGCAACTCTAAGCAATCTTGTTCCGTTGCATCCCTAATATTTTCAAAAGCAAAAAGATGTATAAATCTTCACAGAAAACATAAGGGGAAAAGTGTGTGTGTGTATTTTTATATACCAGACAAAACAACTTTGTTCATCACACAAAAATCTGTTTTCAAAAGAATATGGGTTTCCTTTCCCCAACTGAAAAGAAATCTTTGTTCAGGTTCACACTTCAAAGGCCACCTACATTCAGAACACATAAGCTGGTGCCTGGGTTCATACACTTTAGGGAAACTTAAAAAAAAAGACTGGAAAGATCTCCTGAACTATAACCTTCATGGTTTTGCACCTCTCTTTCTCTCCTTTTCTTTAGCAAATTCACTCTTGTGTCACACTCTCCTACTTTCTCATCTTTTGATTGAGAATTGTTAAGTCTTCTATGCACTGATACATTAATAGGACAAATGGGCTTGTGCTGAGCAGTTAAAAAAAAGCAGACTGAAGTTATCAAGGAGTTTCCTAACAGAGAGATTTTAACTGCAGAATCATTTCCCAAGGGAAGTACCAGAAGTCTGGTACTAAAGCTATTGGAAACTAGCCATAGCAAAGTCCTGGCACACATAATTTAAGAGAGACTCCTGCACTGGCTCCCAAGGGATCACTGGCTTTTATATTAAATAACTACACTCTGTAGATAGATAGGACACAATTTACTAGCATTAACTAAGGAAAATGGACTTCACTTTTGGATAGAGATGAGAATTCAACCCAAACTGTGGCATTGTGTTGAAAAGATGAAAAATTATATTAATGATTATAACAATGTCTCCTGACTTTTTGGAGCTTCAAAGTTAGCATTGCATTACAGTGAGCAAGATAGCTGACAGCTTTTCAGACTTTCTGCAAATTCTCTGTATACATTTTGTAGATATACATAAACAGTGTACTGTACACAGATATATGTCTTATATACACATATAAAACGTCAGTTTGCTATGCAGCTAGAATCTACTGAAGCTGATGGGGACTTGCTCTTATGGAATTCTACAGTCTGAAATAATCCTTTTAAACCTCTTTGTTGAGGCAAATTATTTGTAAAAATCTCTCAGGGTTGGTGCTTTTAGCTATACCATCTAATATATATAACTGTGATGTTTTGGCTTGTGCCAGCAGACAAAAAAGGATGAGCCCCTTCTATTCCATCTATTAAAAAACCAAAACCTCTGGCTGGCTAGAGTTCACACTAAAACTAGGAGGGAAAACTTGCTATGTCATTTTGATTTCTGCATTGTTAAGAAGTTATTAACCATTATCTCAGCTTTCTGTCTCTGAAAATGTGCAGTGGATTAATCTTGGAAATCCTTGTTTAAAATGTTCATTCAGATTTCTTTTAAGACAGGAAAGAAAAGAGGCAGAGGTCTAATTAATCCAAGTGACACCCAGCTAGTATTTGTGTTTTCACAAGTAGGTAACAATTTGCACCAAAATAAGAAGAGAAGAGAAAGAATATTTAATCCTAATGACATCCAGGGTGCAGCAATATTTTCCTGGATTGTGGTACCTAACAGAGATAGATAATGTTATTTTACCTTCTAATGAAAAACTGAAGAAAGATAAAAGGTAATTAGGAAAAAAAAAAATCTTTTCAGGAAATGATGAATTTAACTCTCTTTGTAACATAGATAATTCTCTTAGTAACTCCTTAAGAGGAATGATCATGTTTTCTGCTGCACTGACAATGAAAGGTAATCCTAGGAGATTATATTTTAGCCAATCATTAATCACACAGTTTAATATCTTAAAGTGTATGGTAAACACAGAAGATGAGCCAAACAACCCAAATCTGTCACTGCTTAGTTGTCTTGGAAAGCCAACGTGGTTTTTTTTTTTCCCAGGAGAGATTAATGGGGGTTTTTTTCAGATGTTTATTGTGAAGCCATGATATCTGAGATGAATAGCAAGCATACAATTTTAAGGGTATTTCAATAGATTTTCCCCCAATTCAATTGTGGTAAGCTGAATCCACATCAAATATGCTTTTACAAGACAAGCATAGCACATCATTGACAGATAAAAAGAAATGGTAAGATATATACACTTTTTGTTATAATTAGGGTCTACTTGGCCTATCCCAGTGGCACATTTATGTGTCAATAAGTGGATGAAGGTCCATAAAATGTCACAGCTACAGGAATGAATCTTAATAGAAAAAAATACAAAAAAAGGAGACAGACTGAATGAGACGAAATGAAAACGTGTGTTATATGTCTCAATGACTGTACTGAGATGAGTTGTGTTAAAATATAACAGGATGAAATAAGAAATTAATGGAATGATTTAATATATCTGATTGGAGGCCCAGCTGATACACAGGAAAAAACCCCATGTGTGCTACTGTACCGGTTATCTTAAGACCTGTGCAATTGAAGGGCTACAATCCTGCTGGGATCATGGAGATGTGGTGGGATGGCTCCCATGACCATAGTGTTGCAATGAAGGGATACAGGCTCTTTAGGAAGGACAGGATGGGAACAGGAGGAGGGGAGTTGCCCTTTATGTGAGAGAGCAGCTGGACCACGTTGGAGCTCTGCCTGGTGTTGGATGAGGATCCATCTGAGAGCTTATGGGCTAGGATTAAAGAGAGGACTGGTGAAGGGGACGGACATTATTGTGGATGTCTGCTATAGGCTGCCTGACCAGAAAACAAGTGGATGAGGCCCTGTACAGGCAGATAGGGACAGCCTCATGTTCGCAGGCCCTTGTCCTCATGGGGGACTTCAACTACCCTGATAACTGCAGGAGGGACAACACAGAAGGACATAAGCAATCCAGGAGGTTCCTGGAGTGTATCAAAGACAATTTCCTCATCCAAGTGATAAAGGAGACAATGAGAACACATTTTCTATGGGTCCTAATACTCCCCAATAATGAGGGCCTTGTTGGGGCTGTGAAGGTCAAGGCAACCTTGGCTGAAGTTCCCATGAGATGTCGAAGTTTGGGATCGTAAGGAAAGGGAGAAAGGTAAAAAGCAAGGTTACAACTCTGGACTTGAGGAGAGCAGACTTTAGCATCTTCAAAAATCTGCTTGGAAGAGTCCTGCGGGATAGGGTCCTGGAGGGAAGAGGGGCCCAATAAAGCTGGTTGATATTCAAGGATCACCTAGTTCAAGCTCCTGCAGCTGAAATGCAACAGCCAGGGGCCTTTCAAAACTTTTCATTAAGTGCATAAATATTGTTGTTGTTATATTTTTAAAGGGAAAAGTAGTTTAAAGATGTAAATTTTTGAGCTGTAGAGACATTCTCTGCAGCATAGAAAAGGTACATAAAGGTGAAGTATAAGCAAAACACAGAAATGGAGGAATACATCTTTGATGTCTTTAATGCTATCCTCCTCCAAATTGTTAATGATAGTCCAGTACTAGAAACAAAACAAAGTAGTAGAGAAATCTCAAGACATTAGATATGCAATGCAAACAGACTAGTTTGACCTTTTTTATAAATCACATAAGAAATAAGACACTAGGTGCCTAAATTAGCTACAGCTACTCAGAGCATTGGCTAATTCCAGTCAGCCATGGGCGAATTTTAATTTACAGCATATCTAAATATGACTGACAAATTCTTGGAAAGCTCTAATATTTCAATTACTCTTAAGTTTTCTTTTTGGAAAACCAAACTCTAAAGTTCATGCAGAAGGTGACAGCTTACAAAAATCCAAAGTTTAAAATTAAGCATTTTTTAATTGCTGGTTCTTCACAATTAGTTGATCTTTTTCAAGTTCTGTATAATTTATAATAACAGCAATCAGAAGCAGCTGAAATGCAGTTTTGTGATTAGGAAAACAATGATATATTGACAGTTCTGCACATTTACTTATGGCTTTGTTTGTAATAGTCAGACCCACCCCAAAAAAAATGTACCAAAATTAAATACTATTTTTTTCAAGAGAAAAAAATGGAATGAAGTATCACAGAGCAGGTAAATGTTAAAAATGGCAGCCTGTTTCCATTAAACTCTAAGTTTAAGCTTCCATTTGAAACAGAATATAGACATCATTTGAATTTTCCAAATGTAGAAAAAATATACCTCTTTTCCATTTGAGTAGGGATTTTTGGTAAAACACAAGTGAACACAATGAGAAATGGGTACTTGCTTTAGACACTTTTAGAAATGCTGTTGTCCACTTCTTTCACGATCTATGCAATCTTCCTTTTTTCTGAGTGCAGAACAAATAGAAACATTTCTGATTAAATCATTTATGTACAGAAAACAAAGGTTAAAATTAATAACAGATTTCTCTCTGAAACAGCAATGCTACCAAATTCTGCCAGAATTGGTTCAAACACAGCTGAAGTTCACAGCTAACTAGTGACCAGTATTATTTGATGAATACAGTTTATATAGGCTTTGATGCAGCAAGATGAGGCCAAGAAGCTTGATAACCTGTCAGTTCTGACCTCACCTAGAGCAAACAGTCCATACCCTGAGGTATGACATATGGTTCCACCTGAATCTCTACCGGTTTGGCTTGGGAATAGAAACCCCAAATCTCCATACTTTGTTGTGGTGTTGGGTGTAGTTCAACTCACATCACTGAATTACCCTCAGAATTAGTGTTCTCTTTTCCCTTCCTGTTGTTGCTATGTCAGGCTCCGGTTTAATTTTGGATAGCAGAAAGAAACAATCCAAGATCAACAGCAGACCCTAGATAAAGATGAGCAGGAGATCACTGAAAAATATGTGGGCATGACTATTACATAGAAACTCTTCATTTTTTAGTGCTTGGGTACTTTTCTAAAGAATTTCAGTGAGGACACGGAAGGCTGAACAGGCCTAGAAGTCCAACAGACCCATTATACACTAGAAGTAGACTCTCTGGCTTAAATTTGAGGTGCAGCGTCATGTGCTGCCAGGCTTACTTTGAGGATTCACTGAGTTGCCTCAGGGTCTTTTCTCCTTTTAAGAATATATAGAGAGAAGTTCTATAATCAGTTTCTGTTGCATTTGAACCACTTAATAGATGCACAGACTGTGCTGGCTCCAGATCTTATCATCAATTCCCCCTCTCCCCTAAAGTAAGGACAAGCACCTTATTTCAGCCTACATTAGTGACAATGCCATGGTCATTACTTGTCCCAGTTTGTCAGCAATCCAGATTCCCTTCTGACTTGCTACTCCTCCCATTTAGTTTTGGATGAGTTTCCTTCACTTTTTTAATTCATAATGAATTATGCTGACAGAAGTATATATATGTTAACAAAATAATGCATACGGGAATTAGAGGTAAGCCATATGCCAAATTCTGGCTATAATTCTTCAGTACTGCATACTAGATGATATTCAGTCTCTTCTCCAGCCATTTAAAATACTGTTTGAATTACTTTTGTTCACTGTTTTGGATACAGAAAAAAACATCTTAAATGGAAGGTGGAGAGAGAAAGAAATTAGAAATGTTTTATAAGTTTAAAAATGTACTATTCAGCTGCTAACACTTATTTCAATTGCAGTAGAAAAGAATTAATTTCTATTTTTGCTCTTGCAGGTGTATTTTCATGTGGTTATATACTGTGTTTTATAAGATGACATTCATTTAGGGAACACAGGACATGAAAGCTGGAGATGACTGTGCAATAAGGATTCTACAAGTCATAAAAAGACAAGATATACTAAAATCACAAATATGCGCTCTCTAGCAACAGTAGACAGATGCCAATGCTAAGCAGCACCTCCATATATTGACCTACAAAAAAAATATTTGGACCTTAGTTCTCTGTGGGAGCAAGCAACTGATAAATTCAGTCCATGGCAAGATGAAAATAAGCCATTTTTTCAATATACAACACTCATATCCCTTAAATTGGGCCCTTTTTTTTTTTTTTTTTTAGAAAGATCGGTTTTCTGCACAGTATTTAAAAAAATCATTAGAGTGCTAGTGCTAATACTCTAGCTCTGAGTCTTTTTATGATCACACTCCAAAAGAAAAAAACCTGTCAGAGAGAAGAGCTCAATAAAGGGAGGCAAGTGACATGCTAAAGGACTGTGGTTCTGTAGACATTCGTCTGATCACCCCGTGGGACTCGGCACAGGGTCCACCATACCCTGGGCCACCGAGCACTGACACCAATATGAGGATGCTGCAAATGGCGTTTATTCAACTGCGTCACGCCCTTATATACTGTCTGTCGGTCATCCCGCCTCCTTTAACCCTTCTCTTTCCGTACATCGCGAGATCTTCCGAGCGCCAATCCCTACAGGTTCAATTTTACTTGTTTCCAGCCACAAATACTTAAATTTAATACCTAATGGGTGAGTAAAGGGCCGATTCAGCTCTTGCACTGGTGGGAAGAGGACAGAATTAACAATAAGGGATAAGAACTCATTTGATCATTTATTCCCTTTTGCATGGATATATACATACAATTAGAGATTTTCCTTATTCACAATCAGGCAGCAATTCTTTGAATACTTTTAACATGAATATTTCTGTCCATAATCCTGAAACAGAGCACCAGATCAATGAAAAAAAGTCAAATATGGATCTAAACTTTCTATCTCAGGTATATTATTAGATTAACATGCTCATATTTTAAAATGTCCTTAAAAAAAACCTCAGGCTGATCTATGTAAAGTAATGCAATCCAAACACGTCTAAAAGACCTGACATATTGCACCACAGGTTGACATATTCTTATTAAAAACCAGCTACACTTTTCTCAAAGGAAAATTTATATTTGAAGCAATGGAATAAGGAGACATCATAAAGTTTTTAATAGAATTACTGGATGCCTTGTGATTTGGAGTTCTTTAAAGTTACAATGAATATGACATCTAAAAATAAATCAATATTCCAATCTTTTTGTCATTTTCCATAATCTTTAATATAGCCAACTGAAATCATAATTTATCTAAAAATTTAGAAGAGGAATAGATAATAAAATATATCTTCCAAGTGGATAAGGGTCTAAGCTATAAAACCAACATCTACATTGGGATATTCATGCAGCTGTTGAAACCTATGCTATTTTTTTTATTATTTCTGAAGTCAGAGTCAGCTACAAAAGCCCCATTACATAAACAATATAGGCATATCTAAGCTGACAAATACGAACAATCTTGTAACTTTAACTGGGCCACTGGTAAGCCGGCTGTTAAGCAACGATTAACTATATACTAGATCAATGTCTAACTTCAGTTTAAAAGCATAATCTCAAGTTTGGAAAACATTAGGTTCCATATTTTTGGTCTTGAGCCATTTCTTTTTTAGCAGAGTACAAAACTTGGTCCAACAACATCCAGTTCCCATTTTTAGTGGATTCCATCCAAAATACAACAATAAACAAAGGTTAAAAAATAGTTCAATAGTGCATGTCCATAATACAAATGATCACAAAATTGCCTCTGACGCCAATCTCATAATTAGCAGACACAGAGATCATCCTGAGCAAATTAATCTGATTTGCTTTACAATCTCACAATCCTTCTAGTTTAATCTTATTACAGGTTTTGGTTTTTTTCAATATTCATATCTATTACTTTATGATCATATGTTGCTAAGCTACATTTGGGGATTCGGTAAATTAATTCTGTTTAGAGAAAGATTAACATCTCTGCTGTAACTTATTAATATATTTTTTGGTATTGCATCAGTCTCATGATCACTGCACATCTTTGTCTCAGGACATTTTTCTCAAAGGAAATGATAGCAAAGATATTCAGCTGATAGTTACTATTCCTCTTCATCATTATATTGTGGAAATGATTTGTAGTGAAAACCGTTTCTTAACTGCAACTTAGGTAGAAAATGTAGACCTCTGTAGCACATCTGAGCATAAGAAAATGGGTAAATAATTTTAAAAGCATAAATATACTTAAGTACACCTCAGACTGAGGAAGTTCTGGCCTATATATTTCAAAGAATTCTTCATGAGCTAACAAGCTGGTGAAGTTTTCCAAAGTGCCTGAATTATTTGGATGTCTCATATAAAGGCTTTGGAAGTCATGATACCTTGTTATATGAAGGCACATAAATGAAGTAACAAGTACCTATGTTAGATGCTTGTTTCATTCTCATTTTACTTTTCCTTTCTTTAATTAATTAAACAGTGAAAGTTCATACGCTTCTACTCAGAGAGGACTATTTATTGACTGATTTGTCATTTGAGTTGTTAATCTACTTATCAATATTCCCTGCACAACAGATAAGTACTGTTTTTATTTATCTCTTCTCTCTCTTTCACTCAGTCCCTTTTTGTGTCAGCTTCAATAACCACCATAGTCTGGAAATAAAATAAAATTAAAGCTATATTCTTGGCCAATACTAAGTATGAAAACACAGCATGAAAACAAACTTGTCGAAGTTACTTTTCCTAACTCTGTTACCTCTCATTTGCAGTAAGAATTATAGAATCACGAAATAGTTTAGGTTGGAAGGGACCTTTATAGATCATCTAGTCCAAACTCCCTGCCCTGGGCATGGGCATCTTTCACTAGATCAGGTTGCTCAAAGCCCCATGTGGCTTGACCTTGAACACTTCCAGGGATGGGGCATCCACAATTTCTCTGGGCAACCTGTACCAGTGCCTCACCACTCCCACTGTAAAAAATGTCTTCTTTATATCCAACCTAAACCTACCATCTATCTGTTTAAAACCATTGTCCCTGGTCCTGTCACTACAGACCTTGGTAAGAAGTGTCTCTGCATCTTTCTTATAAAGCTTCTTCATATATTGAAAGGCCACAGTAAGGGCTCCCTAGAGCTTTCTGTTCTCCAGGCTGAACAACCCCAACTCTCTCAGTCTTTCTTCACAAGAGAGGTGTTCCAGCCCTTGGATCATTTTCATGGCCCTCCTCTGGACCTGCTCTAACAGATCCACATCTTTCTTGTACTTGGGACCCCAGACCTGGATGCGGTACTCCAGTTGGGGTCTCTCAAGAGTGGAGTAGAGGAGGACAATCACCTCCCTTAACCTGCTGGCCATGCTGCTTTTGATATGCCTGGGATATGATTGGCTTTCTGGGCTGTGAGCACACATTGCTGGCTCAGGTCCAGTTATTCATCCACCAGCATTCCCAAGTCCTTCTCCTTAAGGCAGTGGCTCAATTAATTCATTTACTAAACAACAAAATCAAAACAAAAATTGGAGTCTTTCATCATCAGATGATGTGTTTCCCACGTGTTGAAGTGTTGCAGAAGTTGGTAGAAGTTATTTCCTAGCAGGTTTATCAAGTTACTAAGTTAGTACAAAGCAACTGCAGTTACCTTTTCTTAGACTTTTGATATATCAGTGATATAGCCATTGATATTACGTTAATATCAAACTAGCCTGCCTCATACATCACTTGGACAAATCTACAGTCAGTCTGTACTTTAAGGATTAATGTTAGCTCTAACAAGAGACCAAATCAAACATGGACAGCTTCCAGGAAAGCTATTTCCTGTTTCCATATAGTGGACATTATTTACACCTTCAACGTGTTATACACAGTTAGAATAGTAGATCTGCTAATTCACAGAAAGAATAATGGGTACCAAGTAAGTAGGAATACTTACGGGTAAGTATTATATAAGCATTGCTTTTGCCTGGAACACCATGGTTACATATTAACAAACATGTTCCAATAAACTGAAAAATGTCTAGAGGATTAAATGCTAAATCTAGATAAAAAGCCAGATTTTCAGCCTGATTGAGTTCCCTTGTATTTTAATTGTATGCTATGTTCAAAGAATGGAGCAGTAGTAATAGTGGCATACTGTTGCCTTTCATTAACATCACATTTCAGTTGTAGGTATAACTGTTTCCTTCTTCCTCTTACCTAGTTTGCAACTTTGTTCATTCTTATCTTAGAAACACAAAATCATGGAATAGTTGAGGTTGGAAGGTACCTTTGGAGATTGTCCAGTTCAACCTCCTTGATTAAGCATGTTGCCCAGGGCTGTGGCCAGTCAGGTTTTGAACATCCCCAAAAGTTGCCTCTCTTGGCAACCTGTTCCAATATTTGACCACTTTAGCAGTAAAAAAAAAAAAAAAAAGTGTTTCCTTATGTTTAGGTGGAATTTCTTATATTTCAGTTTGTGGCCAATATGTATTTTAAGTATCTTATTATTGATTGACGTGTATTATTTGACGTAGAAGCTATCCTACGGAAAGTGGTTCCACAGGGAAAAATATCTTCCTAGGGCAGCAAGATGAAAACCAAGTGGTCTTTAACACCCATTAAATAAAATGGTGGAACTCTGTCATGTCCCACTGTGCTTTTTTTAAAGAAAGACACATGTGAAATATGTGAAAGCAAATGAAAGTAAATCTAAACTACAAAATGATAGGAATTGTTCTTTCCTCCCATGCTCCCACCTCCACCCCCCGACATGCTGAAAATAAGAAGAAAAAATATAAACACTGTAAGTGAGGTCCACCCATACTTCAGTACATGTTATTTCTAAATTTTCCTATTTCACTGTAACAGCAAGAGAAAAACATCCTACCGATGGTTGGTAAGGAACTTGTCTACAGAATTAAATTTCTTTTGCTTTTTTTTTTTTTTTTTTTTTTTGTTGGAACTGGAAAACAAATTAAGCTTTATATGATATATTGCTAATATAACTGAACTTTGTCCTGTCTTGGAGTTAAGACTGAAAAGTTTACAAAAGGCTATTTTAAACACATCTGTCTGCAGCTAACAAGGTGTAGGTTTTCCAGGGCAGTTTTCAGGCCAAGAAAATAAAAGTTCTCTGTTCGTGCTGATGAATTATTCTCCCCACCCTGTATTAAAGCAACATGTTTATGTACTCTTGGACAAAACAGAGGCACAATAATTCAGAAGCACATCAATGTTGTCTATAGAGGAGAGGTCCTCAAGTCCAGTGAATCAAGTGTTTCAGATGTTTTCTTGGTGACCCAGAAAGGGTGATAATGCCTTTGTCACGAGATAGAGTGTTCTTATCAGAGTACAGTTTTCTTCTATATAGTATTTACCTGCTATTTCAGAGAAAAATAATAACACAATGGAAGGAAATATCAAAACAGCTATCATTCATTACCTTTCCTAGTCCCCCTCTTCCCTTTTAATTCCTATCATATCTGCCGTATCTCAGAACATCATCAAAAATAAGTCTGAAAATTAAGTGTAATAAAGTTGATTTTCCAGAAAATAACACACAGTACATTCATTATATATGTTTTGTGACAGAAGAAGCTGTTATCATTTTTCATCCAAACATTTCTGACTGTTCTTGTTTAATTTTAACTTTAATTATCAGAGATCACATAATAACTTTTTTTGCAATTTAGTGTTACAATTCTTTCAAACAAAAGAAAGTCTACTTGCCAACCACTAAGGTGTGGGGGTTTTTTAACAGATTGGGGGTGGTGGAGACTTCTTTAAAACCAGAAAACATTGCACTTTATATAATTTTAAGGAAGAGTTACAAAGATAAATTGGCCATCACTAACCAAAGCATAGGTTCAATGCCAAACTGAGTAGTTCTACTTGTTCTTTAGTATCTGTCTGCTCTCTGCTTATTCTCCCCCTATTCTCTTTCTGCTCTTTGGGAATCCTCTTTACCAATAACATTCTCTGAAGTAGTCCTGTATATGCAAAAATGAGGAAGTATTGATATGAGTCCTTCTTATGTATACCCTTCCACTGAGATTTTACACAAGGAGCTGTGCATGAAACTGCTGGATGATGATCTCTAATTTCAGATTAAGTGACTGACTGCTGATGAGCCATAATAGTCTACTGTGCCATTATAGAAAAGCAGATGTAAGAAAGCACAAGATGTCCTTAGGACAAATTCAAAGTTGAAATAAGTAATGGTATGAATTGGTCTTCATTTGGAATGAAATAAAAAAAAAAAACAAAACAGCTCTGATCCAATTGTTTGAATGGCTTTACATTTTCAGTTTAGTTTCAAAAAAAGTAAATCATACTCAAGAGGACGGTAACTTACGTGTTTTGATGGCGAATCTCCACAATTGTTTGTTATTTATAATTTTCACAAGCAACAACTCTCTATAGATTTCAGGAGTTGCAATCAGCACACATAACCACAAAACCTATTACTAGCCATTAACTTCTACGGTAAAGATAACATACTTCTCCAGCACCTTTCCCATGTAAACTTCTGAAGAAAAATAAAATGCAACTGTGAAATAAACAGCAGATATTTGGAGCTAAAGCTATTTATTTCCACAGTTATCCACTACTGAAATGAATGATTCTTAAAAATTTGTGGCAATTATACTATGTTCCAAGGTGATTTCAGCAAAAGCACCTTGTGACTGGAGATGTGTTACAGGTAATATAAGCTGCCATTGTTGGTATAAATACGCCAAGCATATTTATACAGCACAATTCTAATTCAATAGAAAAACACAATTAAAAAAATCAAACTGTAAGTCTGATTTTATAGACCTTCAGAAAAACTGATATAACTAAACTTGGCTGAAAAAGAATCACATTAGAGGTGTAAGAAAAGGATCAGGGAGAGATCTCAAGAAACAACCATGCTAAATTCTTGTCCCAAAATAGGATTTGTGTATAAAATACAGTCAACAAATATTTGTCCCAATTTAATACTAAAAAAAAAAAAAGACAAAGATTCAAAATAAAAAATTGTTCAAGTAGTAAAAAGGCCTAATCAATAAAGATTGTCACCCTACTGTAGAATGTAATTTTTCATCTATTTAATAATTCAGTGCTATATTATAGAAAAAAACAAAGTAGAAAAAAAAATTGAAAGTGAGCATAATGACAAAAACACTAAAATATTAAAATTCCCCAAAGCTTTTTTTTTTTTTGAGCACTATCTTGTTAAAGGGTCAATAAAAGACCACTTCCAAAAATCTTGCAGAACCATTGACATAATTTCTTTAACTCATTAGGACTATTTAATTTAATTTTTTGAATCTAAAGCCATCAGCTTAGCTACACTTTAATAAAATGTCAGCACTGATACATGTGAATTATGAGGATGCAAAGTTAAAAACTGGAGTAGGCACTAGTTGCTGGTTTTATTATAAATCTATAAGCTACCTATGCTTTCTAAACTGTATCCTGTTTCATTCATCTAAAATGTTTAGCTGCAGAGATATCATGTCATTCATTTTATTTACAGTGTAATGAGACTGTCAAAGCACATTAAAAGTGGTTGCTCTCCAAATCTGAAACAGATATAAAGCTAAAGAAAAATAGTATAAACAATCTCCTTTGTGTGTTCCATCATCCATCTCTTACCAGAGCACTGAATTGACTCTTGTATCTTGATCTCACCCTATTGATTTAGATTACTATTAAAAAAGGTGAATCAGTTACTCATTTTCATTCTGCCTGCTAGGCTGGTGCTTCCTCGAATCTTATTTAAATACAAGCACTGACCTGCAGATTCATATACAATCAGTAGTTTTTATGAGCATGGATCTTCAATTATATGTAATTGTTAAACTGTAAACTGCTGTGGATGTTTGTTCATTCTTTCTTTTCTCCCTTTCTTCCTCCCTCCCTCCTTTTCTTCTTCTACCCCCCGCCCCTTCCTCCTGAAAGTCTCATTTTAATGAAATAAAAACCAGTTTTCAGCAAATAGCGATACTAGCAAACTGTATGTTCTATCAGGTATCTAGATTAGAAAGTGCATACAAATTACTAACTTCCAGGGAAAAGACAACTTTGTAAATTAGCATTACACATACAGTATTTCTAATCTCTTATGTTTGCCTGTCACAGAGTGGGCAGAAATATAAGATTATATCGTAGTAAATTTCCTTTCAATTAAGAGAAAGCGAAGCTCAAGTTTACCTATCATATTGAAAGTTAACATTTGGACCCTAAACAAAAAGTATGATAGAACGTCTTTTAGGCTTATATGTCATTATTCAATCAGCAGAAAGATACAGACTCACTATATTTGGAACTCAATTCTCCACTCATTTCACTCATCTGGAGTAACAGTTTCTTACACATCCCAATAAATCCCTGCCAGCTGTAGAGCAGCAAAGTATGCAAGAAGAAATCAAGATGTTCCAAACAAACAAATTGTGAAAGATCTAATTCCACATAACTTGCCTACAGCACAGGTTTGTTGCAACTGAATAAAACTGCAACTGGAGCCCGTCCTGGGCAAGCTGCTCTAAGTGGCCTCCTTAAGAAGAGGGGATGGACAACATGATCTGAAGAGGTCCCTTCCAAGCCCAGCCCTTCTGTGGTTCTGTGAAAGTATGTATATCCATACATCAGTTAGCAAAATAGACATAGAAGTTTTTTAAAAATTGATAAATCAGATAAATTTAAAACTTAAGGATTTTGCTAGATTGATGTTCATTAACAATACAGATTGCCAATGGTTGGTTCTTAATAATAATGCTTAGCACTACATACTTAAACAATTGGTGATAACGAGTCTGCTTCCTGCCTTGCTCTGCAAAAGCAAAAGGAATGATGTTACTGGCCTGCTCTGCATCCTTTGTTTTTATCTTGCAGATTTTGCTGCTTGCAGGTGATTTCCTGAACCCTATTTTTGCAATTGTATTCAAAGCCTTTGACCTCTTGCAGTTGCATATTATTTGTACAGTTATGGTTGGCTGTGTTACAAAATGTTTGATGATGATCATGTTGTTAGTAAAGTTACAATGTTAAAAAGTACTGTCACTCATTATACTGTTTTAGCATACTTTGCTTTGATTCTAAAGCAAGAAAACAGTAATCACATCTCATTTAGTCTGTTTCCACTTTATGGGTGCTATAGGCCTCTGCATTGGCTATAGGCTGGTAGTAAGAATTTTACATCTTCTAAAATTATATGCTAGAATATATTATTAACCTTTTCATAGTTGGATGCATGTCCTCTTCTAAGTGAGGAGCGTGCTGTCACTGAGTGAATATCATATTTATAGATCATCTATATCTGGGACTCGCACATAAAATTTGTGGGGACAGAAGCTAGGTAAAACTATAAGCCCCTTCCCCCCTCCCCGCGTAGAAAAATGGTTAGTTCCATGTGATTTGAGTAAATACCCTGTAAATCTTCAAGGATATATATGCAAACAATGATGGCCCAGACTCTGCTTCCATTAGTATTTGCAAAGGTGTATCATTAACTGTGTATTAAATGTGTTAAAATTTATAGCCTACAGTATTCAAGTACAAGTAGAAATCAATTATTGTTTCCTATTAAGGTAGGAGTTATGGACTATTAAGCAATGTCTCAAATGGACCAAGGTTATTACTGAAAAAATTAATGGAAAACATTCTAACTCAATATGCTCATGAGCTCACGTAGGAAAAGCCTTAATCATCAGTATTTCAAAATGATGTAGCATTACTAATCAATACAGAGGTAAGAATGACCACCAGATTATATCAGACCTCTGTGTAATGAAAACTAATGAAGTTTATGGAGAAGTGACACATGTTCACACACTTGGAGATAGGCTAAAATAAATGAATTTGCTTCACAATAATGTGTAATTAACTAGAAAATCCCAGACTACATAAGACTTTGATTGCACAGCTCAGCTGCTTCTATACAATGGATTTCATATAGGTCTCCAGTGCTCTCTAACAACTGATAGAGCTTTCAGAGAAATAGAAGAATTTAGGAATGAAGATGGTCAGTTAGAACATTTTCAAACCTCAAGACACTTCATATGAAAGCTAATTTAAATTAACTTTTCAATTAAGATTTTTAGACCTGGTAGTAAATGTATTGCTAAGATTCAAATATAATAAATATACTACACTTACTCTATCCACTAATTAGTAATTTTCTTAAAAATAAAATTAGGTTTGTTCATATAAATCTACCAATGCTGTGATTATTCTTTCAGTTTTAATCTGAATCACACGTAAGGCAATTGAAAATCTCCCAATGCCTTTGATGGAACAGGATCAGGGTCTTCTGTTTTTAAATTTAGTTTTGCCTGCGAAAGAATAATGATATCTACTAAGTGGTGCAAAATGAATAACTACTGCTCAATTTTAATATATAAAGCTTTTTTCCATGTAAAATATTGTATAATACAGCTCCATGTACATATAATTGCAGGGAGATAAGGAAAAGCTAAAATTTTCTTGCAAAATTATGAGTTAAACTGTGTTCCAAGACCTGTCTGTCCAAAATACATTACTAAAAGAATTGACTATACTGGCTCGTTAAACAGCCCTCTTACATGCTTTCCATCGATCAATGGGAGATGGAATTCAGAAAAACACATCACCTTTGAGTTCAAAAGGCAACAAAAAAGTCATGTTATTTTAGTGAGCAAATGAGAAAAAGAAATTAGAAAAAAGGAATGAAAGTTATTATAAGGATGGGATAGTCCTCTTTTATCCCATAAACTGCAATATTCTAGTACTAGCAAAAGGTAACCTTGGAAAGACTTGCCTTAAGTTATCTGAAAATTCTGTGAGTAGCTTGTTTTTATCCTAATGTTCACGTGTTTAATTTAGAGGAGGGACAAATGAGTATGCAGAAAGCCTATCCCCAACACCCTGTCAAAAAGCACAGGGTGGTTACATGGACTTTTGGTGCACTGACTGACTCTTTCAGGCTTCTCTTTCCAAGTTCTTCTATCCTAAGACACTGTAAAGGACTCTCAAGTTGCAGATGTGCACTACAAAGGCATTGTGAACTGACTTCTTCAATTTTGCCAGGTCTGTAGTATAATAATATTAGATACTCATATAATTGCATACTTATACAATTTTATAAGTACATAATTATAGTGTAATTGTCCACTTTTTTAAGAGTTCTCCTAGCTCAAGAGAAAAAGATAGGAAAGTACGTTTTTAGAACAGTTTAAAGAAATTGTTAACTCCTTCAAATCAAAGAAATGGTGCCTCACAGGAAACCTGTGGGATTTTTCAGACACACTCCAAATGCATACTTATATGGCACCTCTTCAACAACACTAGTCAAGTGCTTAAAAATTATTTTCCCCTTTTAAATGCAAAGATTATGAGAAGAGAGGAGAAGGAAACACATCCATAGTAATGTTTCATGGTGTGGAATAATTATAAGCACACTGGCTGTTTGTTCTACAGGGATGAAAAAGGTTCTGTCTCATAGGTTCAGCAAAAAAAGAAAGTTAAATTCACTTTGCAATGAAATAATTTTGAACAAAATAATTCAGTCAATCCCATTAAATATTGCAGGCAGAACTAGTCTTTACCTTATTCTCTTGAGGTCTCCATAGGCCTAACAGTTCAGTGCCAAATACACAGTGCCGCACAGCTTTCCTCCCTCACCAATTTCCACTTCTGAGAAAAGAAATGAGATCTCATGCAGATCTCTCTCTACCTGCTTTTGCACACTTATGAAGCTTCATCCTGCTAGCACTAATTACTCCTGTTTCTGGATTATGGAAGTCACTGATAGCTTTTATCACCAAGAACAAATAGCTCTGTTTATAACAAACTCAGAAAGGAATTTCCTTTCTTTAGAGCAAGGGAGCTATCCCTTTCCAAAAAGGTAAGGCTGATCAAATAAAATATTCAAAGAAAATGTGTATGAAAATCCCTTTACCTTTACTCTTTATTTTTTTACATGTTGCTAACTATCCTTATAATATACCATATACACAAACAAATAACAAGTCAAACTCCATGCAGAAATCTATGAAGGTAAATTGCAAACACTTGTTTCTGAAGCTTTTCATTTGGAAATACAAAATCTCAAGAAATTTTTGAAATTGTTGTGGAATCCCCATGTTTTGAGGTACTTATTATTCAACAGAACAAGGCCCTGAGCAACCTGAGCTAATGTAACAGTCACCCTTGTTTTGAACAGGGGATTGGACTAGTAGACCTTCTGAGATCCCTACCAGACTAAACTAATCTGTGATTTTATGATTCTGCATTTAAAGAGTGTAATTGGCCAAGATACAAATATCTTCAGAGTTTTCTTTTTCCTTAAATGTATGTTGAATTTACCAAAAGGATTTTGTGGCAGATGACAGCATCAGCTTATATAGTAATTCTTAGTTTGCTTGCTATAGTCCTTAAGGCATAGGGGAAGCTCTGCTGAGTTTTTGGTTTTCTGGAGGAGCGCATGTGTAGGAGAAATGTGATCCACCTCTGGCTGTGTCTGTTTAAAAGTCACATCACAAATGTGCACACACAGGAGGATGACTCCTGTCTTCTTTAGACAGCAGACTTAGAGAGTTCCTGAGTAAGACAAGGAAAGGAATAGCTGATTTATGACAGAAATTTAGCTGATCTAGGCACTTAAGGCAAATGCTTAAAGAAAAAAAAGTTAAAATTTCACTTGCTTTCTCTACCTTCCCACTGGCTTGATTTTTAATTTTATAAGGATAATATCTTGGTATTTGACCTTTTATTTTCATGCTAGAAAGTTACATTAAAGTGCCTTGCTCAGACAAAAGGAAAATAGTTAAATGTGCTAGGAAGGGAGTGAGTTTATAATTTCATACTGTATTTGGTCAAACTTCTTTGTGACTGGAGTGGAGTTTTCTAGTTCACTCAGGGTTTCATCTGTGTCAGTCACACAGAACTAGTGTGATTACATTTTCTTTGCAAAGGGAACTATTGTTATAGCACAAATGCTACATATTTTTACAGATTTTAGATATCCTGGGGGTCATCTTCCTGCACATCAAGAGCGGTTTTCAAACTTTGACACATGTACTTCAGAAATATGAAGTCACACTTACAGGTCTGTTTGGAGGTTTCCAGGGATGGAAGACAGGTTTCTGACAATATAAATATTTAACTGCAGGCATTTTGTGAACACCTGCACCTAAAACATAAAATATCTGGTATGATTAGCGTATCAGTGCATGATCTTGCAGTTGCTCTCCTGTTACTCAAAAATGCAACTAGGTGGATTCAAGTGGCAATCAGTTAAGTTTTATTGAGAGCAGCAATTGAAGCAGGGGGGTTAAATTTATCAAATACAGGGGAAACACCCGTTCACAAGCATACAGACACTCTCCTACATGTATACTGGTCCTGGGTACATGCCAAGCTGAGTCTCTTTTGAAAGAACCTAGGATCAAATACCACCAGCCCCAATCCATTTTATATCCAACATAGACCAGAACTTCATATGTTACAGAGGTGGCATAGTCCAGGGAAGTCATGCTAGTTTTTATCAGCTGAGTTTCTTAGTAGAAGTGCAAGATCTAAAGTGCAAGAATATTATTGTACATAAGGGGATAAAACAAAGATTACACAAAAAAGATAGAAATTGTATACCAATACAGAAGAAACAACACATGTCCTGTCCTCATTTAATTTTATTTAATCTCATATTAAGTAAATAATTCAATGTTGGATCAGATTTTAAGATTTCTCTACATAATACCTAAATATTACCTAAATATGCTGTTGTTGGTCCGGGCTGGAAATCAAGATAAGAATTCAAAATGGTGTTGATATGCAAAAACTATGGTCTTAAAAAACCCCAAATGAAATGCAGTTTAACAAGTGCGTATGCAAAACACTAGACTTACATGCAGACTATAACACAAATATGAAAAGGAGATGACTGAAAGGTCTGCAAAGGAGGATCTGAGGTTCAGATAGTCTTATAAACTTGCATAAATCAATAGTACATTTCTGCTGTAAACAGAAGAAAATGCGTAGTATATGCTAAGGAATATCACATATCAAATACATAAAACAATCCTTCCACACTATTCAGCCCCACTACACTAGGGATCTAGCATCTTCTCTGGGGCAAGCACTAAATTTCCAGAGCAATATAGCGTCAGTGAAGTCCAATCTGTCTTTAAGGCTGTCTAAGACTTTCACTGTCTGTCTTGAGAAGCTCTAAAGTAGTGTGCTCTGATCTTGATAACCTGCTTATTAGGTGCCATCAGCATCTGCCATCCATATATCTCATCCTTGCTATTTGTTCTAGTATTTTAATGTAACTAAATTCTCATTCAACCTGCATTCATACCAGTCTTAATATTCCTACTACAAATATCAGATGAGGAAAGCTGTGCAGACATATGTAGGATTGTTTTGTATCAGCTTCGTATCGATCTACCATACCAACAACAACTTGATTTATGGTGCAAAGACGCACATACAGGCAAGGAAGCATGAACAAATAAACATGGAACATGTAACTTTTCACAGTCTATTAAAAGACTGTGTTTACACAGATGAGTGAAGACTGTTGCATGCTCATCCTGCCTTAAGATTCCTATCATAAGACAGGAGGTTTCCAATCTTTAAGAGGGAATAATTCAAATTTCATTAGAAATATTCTACTACAGTGCTGAATATTTACCTTGATTTTACACTCCTGAGATGAATACCTGTATTGGGTTTGCATGGCAAAGCTTTGGTAGCAGGGGGGGTTACAGGGCTGGTTTCTGTGAGAATCTGCCAGAAGCTTCCCCCATGTCCAACAGAGCCAATGCCAGCCAGCTCCAAGATGGACCTGCTGCTGGCCAAGGCCGAGCCCATCAGTGATGGTGGTAGCACCTCTGGGATAATGTTTTTAGGAAGGGAAAAAAAGTTGCTGCAGAACAGAAACTGCAGCCAGATGAGGAGTGAGAACATGTAAGAGAAACAACCCTGCAAACACCAAGGTCAGTGGAGAAGGTGGGGAAGAAGATGCTCCAGGCACAGGAGCAGAGATTCCCCTGCAGCCTGTGGGGGAAGACCATGGTGAGGCAGGCTGTCCTCCTGCAGTCCACGGAGGTCCATGGTGGAGCAGATATCCACCTGCAGCCCATAGAGGACCCCACACCGGAGCAGGGGGATGCCCAAAGGAGGTTGTGACCCCATGGGAAGCCCATGCTGGAGCAGACTCCTGGCAGGTCCCATGGAGAGAGGAGCCCACAGTGGAGCAGGTTTGCTGGCAGGACTTGTGACCCTCATGGGGGACGCACACTGGAGCAGTCTGTGGCTGAAGGACTGCATGCCATGGAAAGGACCCACACTGGAGAAGTTTGTGAAGAAGTGCAGCCCATGGGAAGGACCCCACACTGGAGCATGGGAAGAATGAGTAGTCCTCCCCCTGAGGGGGAAGGAGCAGCAGAGACCAGGTGTGATGAACTGACCCCAACCCCCATTTCCCGTCTCCCTGCGCCACCGGGGGGTAGGTAGAGAAAACCAGGTGTGGAGCTGTGCCTGGGAAGAAGGGAGGGAAAGGTGGTTTAAAATTGGTTTTATTTCTCATTACCCTAGTCTGGTTTGGCAATAAATTAAGTTAACTTTCCCCAAGTCAAGTATGTTTTGCCTGCGATGGTAATTGGTTGAGTGTTCTCTCCCTGTCGCTATCTTGACCCACGAGCTTTTTGTTATATCTTCTCTCCCCTGTCTAGTTGAGGTGGGGGAGTGATAGAGCGGCTGCATGGTACTTAGTTGCTGGCTGGGGTTAAACCATGACAATACCTTTGCTGGGTTCTTGAAACAATCAGTAGAAGTCATAGATGGGAATGCAAAACACTGACTCCCTCTTATAAGAAAAAGGCAATGCTTCATTTTTTATGAGACATAAAATTGAAGATGATCTGATCTGAAATCATTTTGATTTGTGCCTGCTGAGGATCTTAATCATGATTCATAGAATAATTCGTTGGTTAAAAATGTGCAGATCTATCAATTCCTATATCCTGACTTACAGTCCAATTGTAAAAATATGGTTTCAATTCTTAGAGACATTATTCTCTAACCAATACAGCAATCTTACACTTTCTTCAGTGTAACTGAAAACTGAATCCATCCTGTTAACTCTTATATAAATGTTCATGTGGCATAAGACAGCTGGCACATATTGCCTTGAAACCGCCTCTGCATCAACAAAAGGTGTTCTCATTTATATGCTGCTTTTAGAAATTTCTAAAGTGGTTGCAAATACTTTTGGATGAAATTCACAATGCAATTCCAGATTTATTACTCTTGGTTCCAGCATAATTTAACTAATAGGAAGCTCCTTTTCCACTATATGCCAAAATGAAAAATAATTATAGAGTAAATATTAGATTACTACAAATACAAACAAAGACTTAAATGAAAATTATCCATGACTCTAAAATAAATTATCAGATGTAATTTTGTAACAAGTACACAGTACTGATATAATGTAACAGTGAAATGTGACAAATGGGGGGGAGGGGGCGGTCAGTGAACTGGGAAATATAGGAGATGTTCAGAATGTTTTCTCAGAATAAAATCTGGAGCTCAGATTTCTTGTTTTTAAGAACTGATTGGGAGAGGACATCCATCTGAGATATAATGTTCTTATTCTTTCATTTGAAAATGCATTTCACTAACTTTTGGAACTAATCAAAGACAAGGTCAAATTGCTTAAGTCACCCTATACAAAGCAGACAAACATAGATCACATGGGGAGAACTATGTCTAAGAAACTATGCACTCAGGTCCAGATGCAAGGATGCACATGCATATAGCTTTTCTAAGTTTTCAATTTCTGCTCAGTCTGTTTGAAGAGCATGAATCATAGAATCACAGAATCATAGAGTGGTTTGGGTTGGAAGGGACCTTAAAGATCATCTAGTTCCAACCCTCCTGCCCTGGGGAGGGGCACCTGCCACTAGAGCATGTTGCTCAAAGCCCCATCCAACCTGGCCTTGAACACTGCCAGGGATGGGGCATCCACAGCCTCTCTGGGCAACCTATTCCAGTGCCTCACCACCCTCATGGGGAAGAACATTTTCCTTACATCTAATCTTAATCTACCCTCTTTCAGTTTAAAGCCATGACCCCTTGTCCTATCACTACATGCCTCTGTAAAAAGTCCCTCTCTGGCTTTCCTGTAGGCCTCCTTTAGGTACTGGAAGGCTGCTATAAGGTATCCCTGGAGCCTTCCCTTCTCCAGGCTGAACAAGCCCAACTCTCTCAGGCTGTCTTCATAGGAGAGGTGGTCCAGCCTTCTGAGCATCTGCGTGGCCTTCCTCTGGACTCACTCCAATCCCTCCATGAACAAGTTGTTCTCTCATGTTTAAATTCAGATTCTAGATTTAGACTCAAGCCTTTTGGCATCTGGAATGAGGAAAAGTTTTGACTCAGGATACAGAGACTGTTGTTACTTGCATTGTCAGATTGTGGCACGTAATGGAATGCACATTTTACTTTTTACTAGAACCTATATATGTAAATTATAATCTGTGCAATTCGAAATTAGAAAAGTAAAGGTTATAAAAAAAGTCACTTCACTCTCACTAGTGCCAGATTACAGGAAGGCAAATGCTAAAGTAGCATGTAGTCACAGAACATTTAAAACAGACAACAGGAACTCCATTCGAAAAAGCTTCCCTGCAGCCAATATTAACATAAACTTCATGGTTGCGGGAAAAAAAAAAGATCCAATGTTACATGTTTTCATAAAATTATTCCAGCTCTCCAAGACATCCATCAGACTCAGTTGCCTTCTGCCTAGTCTTGCTTGGCTGTAAACTCATTTTCCACTATGGACCAAAGTGAAAAATATTATCCATTATCTTAAAGTAGTTGGTTAGAGATCTTAAAATAAAGAGTGATTTAACAGGCTAGATGTCCTTTGGATGGAGAACTCTCTCTCTCTCTCTCTCTCTCTCTGACCTCTGTTCCATTACAGAACTCAGCTGGAACATCCTGCGTCGTTCCACCTATTTCCCTCACAGAAACCTGTTGAATGTCCTTCATTAAACTTTCTACCCAGGCCAAATAGAACCAATGTGATACTCAGTGACTATTTACAACTATCAATTCAACTAAAAAGTCATGAAACAAAGTAAATCAAAGTAAAAAAAAAAAAAAAACAAAAAAACAAAAAACCAAAAAAAACCCAATGCTGAAGTAATTTAAGAAAGTAAATCTCATTTGAAAGGGAGTCTGTCTCTCACAATTCTAGTAGATTTTGATAAACAAACAACAAAAAGATTGCTTATTTGTGCAAAGTTCTTTTTCTTTTTATGCCTTAGCAAAACCATTTTTACTTCATATCCCTTCCATATTGTTGTTTCAGCTTCTCTGAAATGCAAAAAAAACCACATTAAACATGTTAAAACATAACTAAATTAGCAATTAATCTTTTCCTTATTCATTTGTACCCTCTTTAGTAGTTGACTCTATTTACAAGAATACAATATAGGCAAACTATAAAAAGGAAGTAATATTTTCATATTATACATGTTAACCCTAAAGTTAATACTTTCTTTGCCACCAGAAAGAGTTCGCATGCATCCATAGCTTATTGTTCTTTAAAATGAAGCAACTCGCACCACCAAAGTGCTTCTTCAGGCTGCCCTTATGGAAAGAATCAATCCTTGTGTCCCACATCAAAAACATATTGAATACCAAACAATTCTGAATGGAAGATGAACAAAGCAATCTGAAAATTCAAGGGCAAATTGTTATAACTAATAAATAATTGCTTTATCTATAATTATTCTTAATTGAGTTGTGTTGAAAGCCTACAATAAAGAGGCAGGACAGTATGCAAAAAAGCATTTTATTTTATGCTAAACCAAGAACAATCCAAAATATGTCTTTACATCTTTTCTATGGGGAAAAGTACATTTGCTCCTAAAAACTGTTTTCATTTTTTTTATTCTAGGATCAAAAGTTCTGATCTGTTTATGCCAAAGTCTGGAGGCCTAGCCAAAAGGCAATCAGGATCAAAGGCTGCCTCCCTGCAATATTTGAAAAAGAGAATGGCTAATCATTCATAAATGGAAAGCAGAGCATTCACAGCAGAGCTCTAGCTGCTAATGATGTATGGGTTTCACACTGGCAACTCCAAGAGACACTCTTGAAAAAAAAGCCCCTCTTAAGGTTTGTTCTAATATGTAGAGAAAAACAAAAAAAGATAAAACAATCACAAGTGTAAAAACACCACACAGGACTGGATTGTATATATTTGCCATTAGCCTAGATAAGAAATATTTTCTTAGGTGTGCATCGCACTATTGTATGTGATGGACTAAAGAGGAGGAATGAAGGAGAAGTGAAGAGAAAGTGTGACACATGGGCAAGAGCTAGAGTGGGAGAAAGAGACCAATATCATACATACAGGAAAAGAAAAACTGCCTACATCTTACTTGTGTCATGCAAGGATAGAAGATCTCTGCAAAATACCTTAGAGATAAGCATTTCTCCAGCCCAAGGCATTCCTCGTTTCTTCTGTCTTTTATTTCCTAGGATAGCACTATTTAAGACCCAACATAACTAAAAATATATTATTTACAGCATAAAAACTCTTGAAACTGGCTTTCATGGAGTTGATTAACTCCACTGAATTTTAAATTACCTTTAAAATTTCCTTCCTAATTTATCCCTTTCATCTTTGGATTCCCAGGTTGTAGAGAAACTCTGCATCTCTCAATGAGTCTGAATAAAAAAATTGTTAAAAAATATAAGATAAGACAAATTTTTTTTTTAGATACCTTTGGAATTTCATTTCACCTTAACTAGTGATGAAATTCTGTATATATATGTTCTTGTTCTGCAGGAAACAGATTTTTGGCAAAAAAAGCGCTGTGGTATGGCTCTAAGAAGGAAGGATTTCCATTTTATAATTTTTAATGGTTAAAACAGACTAAATCATTGAAATGGACACCTGCAGTTAAATATGAAATATTAATTCAACATAGTAATAAATAAAATAACATCATTCTCAGTGGCCCTAATTAGAAATAAAGCTCAACAATCTTCTAACACCACTTCTTATGTTTCACTAAAGTGATTCATTTGAAAAATGGTCTATTTTCATAGAAACAACTGAAGCAATTAACTGGTATCTACCCACTTCTGAAGCAAAAAGAAAGACATGCTCAACACAGAATATATAACCTCTTTCACTTATTAATTTTAAATTAACATAGAAGACACTTTTGCTCCCAGTAATCATAGAATTCATGGGAAAATAAGGAAACAAAAGGCAAATCTGCTGACTGCTTACCATGTTAAAGGGAGCTCAGCTTAATTTTGTGTCTTGTTAACTGTTCCCTTGATTCTGCAGGTAAATTACAGCAATCACCACTCTGTAGTAGTTCAGAGCAGGCAGACCTGCTCCCAGAAAAAGTACATCACCCTAGAGGGCTCCTTCTGAACAGCCCTAAAATGATTCTTCTTGTCTTTGAACCCATCCTCCTATGCTCCCTGTTCTGAAAAATGGGCTAAAGACAGTTGGCATTAAACTGTTAGTTCTGTTTTTAGACATCTACCCAAGACACTGAGGAGTTTTAAGTTAACATCTCCTTGTGTTGATCCAAGGACCCAAATTTTGGAAAACTAAATTAAGACTTTCTGCCAAGTTTTGGGGTTTTTTTTCCTTTTCATGCTTAAGCATCAAAGTCAAAGTAACAAAAGCACTATAGCAGATTGAGGCAAGAAGTAGTATGGCAACACAGAGCACAGTGGCCATTTTTATCAGCCAGATGCAAGTCTGTGTTTGCCATAAGATACTTAAATCTTTTAAGGCTTCTTATGTTGGTATTTACAGCAGATTATGTTCCGGGTGTCTTTCAGCAGAAAAAGTGCCCTGATGAATGTAGCTGCAGGGGGTTAATGGGTCAGGTGGAGGTTGCAATTTTGGTAGAGCAGTGCAGAACATTTTGTAGATTTGTCATACATTAGTGTCACTTGTCTTTCAAACATCTTTAAAATGCAAGTGCTAAAAGGTCCAATAGACAGTCCTTTGCACTGAAAACTGAGATGTGAATGATTATGAAACAAGTGGAGCTGCATCTAGGCAAGAGAAAGTCAGCTTACAAGATAAAAAAGTAGCAAATTATTTCGACAAAGTCAATATGAATTAAATAGCCTGGGGATTTAAGTTTAGCTGGTTTATTCTCCTCTAGATGAAGATATATAGAACAACATCCAGGGAACATCCATGCAGGCCATTGCTTATGCAGAAATCTCTGCAAGCTTCCAGAGGCAAAAGTATTTGGGGACACTGTAGTTTGTGTCTTCATACACATGATGATTCAGTAGACTCATCTGTTTCAGACAATTAAGTTATTCCTCTTTTTACTGACATACTTTCTCCTGTTCTGAACTGCAGGACCTGTTGTGCCCACAAGCTCAGTCACTCCTGTGAAGCAACCCAGCCACAGGCATGGAAGTATCTGACATCTGCGACAGGAATTGTATGACAAGAGCTAAGGAATTCATAAGTGTGTTAGGTGAAATTCAGGTTTGTGCCATAGTTACAATCATGGTGTAACAGGATATGAGGGTTGTGCCTGTGTCTACACCCAAGGCACTTAGTCATTAACTCCCTGGTTGGTTGAGGAACTCCCCATCAAGTGATCGAGGTTGAAGCTAGCTGTTTTGATGGTATGACACAACAGGACTGAATTTGCTGGTACAACAGTTTGAAGTAATAAAAACATTACAAGTTAAACACAGTTATTAAACAACTAAGTTGTATACATCCTAACAGAAAGAATGGGGTCGCTTCTGTCCTGTGGAAGAGTCCTGTCAATCTCACTTCCTGCACCCGGAGAAAGGAAAATGGCTTTTGAGCAGTGTTTCCTGAACAGCCCAAATCCTTCCCCTTTGTGCTATCACCCAGAAAGCCACTCAGATCTGCACCAAGCAGAGTGCAGGTGAGTGGTGGAGAATGGTTGCAAACAGTTGTTTCCACAAGGCAGGGGTGTCACAAAAGCTTTTGTAAAACACTTCATCCTGTCTGGCCTAAAAAGACAACACCTCTTCAGTCTGTCTCCAGATATTATTGCATCCCCCTGTTCACTTCTAGTGCCTTGAAGACTTTCTTTGCAACTAGAAATACCTCTTCTTTAAACAAAATGTGTATTTTTGCAATGTTTTTCTCCAACAGACAGTAGTTCAGTAGTAAATTCTGCAAACTAGTTTCAGGGAACTTGGGGATCTGCTTGTCATCACTGCTTCACACTGAAGAAATGAAATTGGAGACAGAAGTTATGGTCATATTATAAAAACAGAAGTGCCAAGAAATAAAGTAAATGATTCCTCACTGAGCTTTCCAGAATACTACCAAAATGTAATAGGTGCCCATGCCAGCCACATAAACATACATGATATGGAAGTTACAGAATGGCACAAGAAAAAACTTCTCTGCTTATGTAGTTCAACTCAAATCAGGATCAAAATTGTTTATTGATTTTTTTAACAACGTTTAATTAAATGGCAATCACAGAGCTGTACATTCAGGATCAGTATTAGGAATATGAAAAATAAATGACACTGCCAGACACTCATCAGCTGTTAATAAAATCCTACAAATTCCTAAAGACCTTTTTATAACTATTTCCAAAAATTCTAAGTATGCACAAGCACATAGAGTCATTCACATACTCACATGAATCCACTCCCCCTACTGTGTGTGCTACCAAAAAATATCCTCTTTCCTGGCACTGCAGGATCCCCTTCTTGCACACCCTCTGTGGGAGGTGGGGGTGCTTCAGCTTCATGTGTACCCCTGCCACTCCACTCACCCCACTGACCACATGCTGGGGACAAATACTACCAAGAGTCACAGCTGCACACCTAAGGTGGGTGCCTGTGTGCTTCCCCCATGTTATCAACCCAGAAGCCAGGTGCTTGTATCTCACAGTGTCTGATGGGGATGGTTGTTTGTGAGGCATAAACATAGTCCTGGAAGTGTTGCTGGAAGGGTGACTTCTGGTGGTGTCAAACCCAGGCTTACTGCTGTCTGTCACCCTCTTCTCAATCCTAGGTATCTCCCTGCCTCATATATTTTCCATCCTTAATTTTACGCCTTTTCAAGCTCACTCCTTCTTTCATCTAAAGTCTCTTAGTCATGCTCTGGATATTGCTTAATTTAGCTGATCATCATCTTAAGCAAACTTTGTTATTGTTAATTTGCTCTTGATCAGTGTTTGGGCAAGCATCCTCTCAGAGGAGAGAGTTTTGGGTATTCTGGTCACACACACTCTTGATACTCACATTCCTCCTGACTTATCCAGGTCATGTTATCAAGAAGAGGTGTACTGGGTTTCCGTGGCAAGGTTTTGGTGGTGGTGGATCTGCAGAGGTGGCTTCTGTGAGAAGATGCCAAAACCTTCCCCTGTGTTCAAAAGAGCCAGTTCCAGTCAGCTCCAAGGTGAACCCACCACTGAGCAAGACTGAGTGAAAGCTGTTGCTGGCCTGTGGTGGTGCATTCCCTCTCTGTCTCAGGAATTTCCATTAGGCCTTAGTATTTGTGTAATGAGTTGGGCAGTTAAACGTCCCTTGACTGTACCAGGAACTCTTGCATGGCTAAGGTGGGGAGCAGCACTGACTGTACCAAGGACTTCTGTCACCTAGCAGAGGCAGACATGTGGAACCAGGAACATTAGTCATGTCCTGACAGCCTGGAGCATCCCTTATCTGGTTTTTGTTGTTCTTTGACAGCCTTGGAGTCCTCCCTTATCTGAATCATAGTTCAAGTGAAAATTGTACCAGTGCTACTAGAATTCCAGTAATTTGCTGATGACTAAAGCCAATAATCTTGTGAACCTATAAATGGCAGTCCTAAGTGAGGCCCTTTGAGCTCTCCTGGACTGCAGCGGGCTGTGACCAGCATCTCCCTCTGAGTGGGATGCCTCTGTATCTTGGACTGATATCCTTCGCTCCTTGAGGCTCAACTTTTCACCCATTGAGAAAGATGCCAAGATATTTGATTTGAATATTTTCACTGCACTCAAGGGGAATTTTTAACAGGTATACCTGCTTTTTCTTTGCTTTTATATATATATCTTAGTATCTGTGTGCATGCCTGTGTGAATTAACCTGGGTATCCTATAGAAAGTATAGCATAAGTATCACCTTTTCTAAATCTTATGATTCACCTCAAACTGTGAATGAGCCTTAGACTGCTGTTTCATACATAATTCCTTTAGACATAAACCATTGATCAAGTCTGAGACTAGGAGTGGATCCAGCTGCACCTAAGGTCCAACAGGAGTTTAGAAAGCAAGGGGGTCTTCTCTGAACCTTGTGACTTGACAGGACGGTCTTCCCTACCTTTTTACGTCCCTGATTTCTGTGCAAATCATGAAAAGTTTTTTCCTTGTATGTTTCTCTCTTACACTTTTGCATCTTTGGTCTCTGTATAAATAATTCTAGTTTGATTCTAACTTGATTTCCTTTGAACGTTTCATCCATGTATTATGTAATTGAGTGAACCTTGCCATCAAACTTTGTGAAGTCATGCTTTTTTTTATAAATTCCTATTAAATCATTTTTGCTAATACCCTTGACAGTGATTCTTTAAGGGGTCCAAACCACTCATTTCAGGGCATGACACTCACCTTCCCTTGGAAGCCCCTTCACAGCTGCCCCATGGAGAGCAGTCCATGCTGGAGCAATTTGTCTGGCAGGACTTGTGACCCATGCTGGAGCAGTCCATTCCTGAAGAACTGCACCCTGTGGGAAGGACCCACGCTGGACGAGTTTGTGAAGAACTGCAGCCCGTGGAAAAGATCCTCTTCAAGAAGTTCATGGAAGACTGCCTCCCATGGGTGGGACCCCACATTGGAGCAGGGGAAGAGTGTGAGGAGGAAGGAGTGGCAGAAACAACATGTGATTAACTGACCGCAACCCCTGTTCCCCATTCTCCTGTGCTGCTCAGGGATAGGAGGTATAGAAATTAGGAGTGAAGCTGAGCTCAGGAAGAAGGGAAGGGTGGGGGAAACGTGGGTTTAGTTTTGTTGTTATTTCTCATTACCCTACTCCTTTGTTAACTGGTAATAAATTAATTTCCCCAAGCTGAGTCTGTTTTGCCTGTGATGGTAACTGGTGTCCTTATCTTTACCCATGAGACTTTCATCATATTTTCTCTTCCTTGTCCAGTTGAGAAGGAGGAATGATAAAGCAGCTTGGTGGACACCTGACATTGAGCCAAGGTCAACCCAACACAGGAGGCCATGCAGATTGCCCAAAAATAGAAGATGGAGAGACATATGGAAACAGTAGAGATTTTATTAATGACTTTTTCAACTTCATACAAATGGATAACAACATCGTTTCAAAATGTTATTCACCTGAATGAAGAGAGTTTGGAGTTCTTGCTCTGGCAGAGCTCCATCAACTTGACTTTACTCATGTCCCGGGTTCAGCTGGGATAGAGTTAATTTTTACAGGAACCTGGGAGGTGGGGGCATAGCCGGGGCAGCTGACCTGGACTAGCCAAGGAGCTATTCCATACCATGGGACATCATGCTCAGTATATAAATGGGGAGCGGGCCGGGGGGTGGTCTCTGTTTTCGGTGGGGGAAGTGGCGGAGCGTCGGGTCCCGGGTGGTGAGCAGTTGCACTGTGCATCACTCTTTTTGTATACTTTTTCATTAGTGCCGTTGTTGTTGTAATCTCTTTGTGTTTGTCCCAGTAAACTGCCTTTATCTCAACCCTCGAGGTTCCAGTTTCTTTTTTTTTTTTCTCTCCTCCGTCTCCTCCCCATCCCACCGGAGGGGGGCGGAGGAGTGAGCGAGTGGCTGCGTGGTCCTTTGGTACCGGCTGGGCTGAAACCACGACAACCCATGTGGTGCATCTTGTTAATTCTGACACCTTCTTACATCCTTAAAGTCAAATATGGTGTTCCAGGAGGCTTGCACAACAATGGTGTAATCTGGCATTATTTCTGCCTTCCATCATGATATGACTATAACGTATGCAACACAAAAAACATATTGGCACTTTTTCTTTCATCTGGCACACTGCCTTACAGATGTGGATTAATTTGTTGCCTTTTATGAGTTCTACTTTTCTTTCATGTCTCCCACATCAACACTGAATCTCTGAAGTTTTGAAATAATTCTTAGTTAGGTGTATTATCTTGACATTTTCAAAGTTCAATCTCACTGTGTTACTCTTTCTTGGCTGCCAATATTGCTGAGTCCCTTTGCATTTCTTTTCCTTGCCCTTAGTTTTGCTTTGCATGTGAGTGAGTGACCAAGGACCAGTGTTCACTTAATAGAGAAATGCAACAGTTAACAGGTACAGGTGGCATCTTCATCTTCACTGAGCTGAAAACTGCCCTCTCAAAGTCCTTTCTGAACTTAATCCTACCAGTAATACTGTTACATCCTAAAAACAGCTAACTCATTTGCACTAAATGTAGTCTTTTATCAACAAATTTGTTTTTTCTTATGGTATACAGTTGATATATATGAAGTTTTCATATGCTCAGCAAAACATATGTTCTGCTTTTGAGCTATAAAGTCAATTAATTTGCTAGAAAAATAACAAATTATTACAGGTAGACACTCTTATATGTATACTGAACCCTTAAAATCAATTCTATCTTCTGACTGAGGCTAAGTAAAATTGACATAAATTTTCACTGTTTATAGTACTGGAAAGCTTATTTTTCAGTAGGGAAATTTTCACTGAGGAAAAGGGAATACAACTATCGTACGTGAGTTCAGCCAACAATACTAAGTAGTCTGTCTTTGAAAATGAAAAGGCACCAGAAGAAAAGGAACTCACCTAACTGGGTTATTACTGCAGAGTATGTAGGCAAATATTTTATCTGCCAGTAAGGCTAGGATTTTGTGCCTGTGCTCTTAGAAGAGATTCCAGCAGGATCACAGATGAGATGGCAGCAGGTGGAGGAATTACCATGAATAAAACAGAACCAGCAGCAACAGAGAAGCTGAGCAGATGTGCTTAGGTACTTGATACTGTTATTCTTTCACTGCAAGATCAATTCTGTGAGTATCTCATTGAAATGATTTTAGCTGGCTGGCTGGATTTTCCCCTAGACTTGTCTGATAAGTGATTTTCCTTCCTAGAGATGTATTTTGAGTTTATCATTGTAAATTTAGGAAAATGGCTTAGTACAGGCTTAACAAAAATCAGTAACTGTTGCTCAAGAGAAAAAAAAAAAAAGTTATATTCCTCTTCCTTCGGACGTGCTGGAAGTACTGTAGTAGAATCTAATCTTTCCAAATTTGCTGTGTGTCTGTACAGTGCATTTTTCTTTTTTTCTTGTACTTACCATTCCCATGCCTTTGCCTTCACAGAAGACTACAAAGAACCTTTCTTGGGTTATTTCTGTTTGTCAGTTTCTCTCATATACTGCTATATAAAAATAACCTCTTTGAAGGATAGCCTGGTTGTGACATAGTAAGTCTTTCGATTTCTATTAATATGGACATTGTAAAACCTTTGTCAGCACATTGGATGCTAATAGAAGCAAAGAAGAATCTGCATGCGTGTGGCTAAATTCCTAACAAGGGCAAATCCAACCAGTGGACTGTGCTTAACTTTGGTATGAGCTGAAAAATGAGGTTTTTGTTTTGCTAGAAACACAGATGCTAGTGCTTCATCATGAGTCCCTTTTACCCAGGGGTGAGAGAGAGAGTGGGATTCTTGTAAGTAGCAGCAGATGGCACTTCTGACTATTTTAAAGCAGTCATATTAACAGATGCAATTGAGAAAAACTGTGTGGACTTCACTGTTTTTTTAGTGATGTATAATTTTGGAGAATTTTGTCAGCTGGTTTTGTCATACTGTGAGAAACAGTAATTACAATTGTTGGTTATTTCCAGCTATAAGGTGGTCCCTTTGCTCAATTCTGATACTATGAAAAGAGCTACAAAGGAAGGACAAGCAATTCTGGACTTCTTTAAGGAATTTCTTAAGATGCTGTGCTGTGTCAAGGAGACCAGAACAAGGCTCATAGATTCAAATTTCTTCTTTTGCTACTCTGCCTGACAGTCCAAATTTATCATCTCTTAAGGTTTTCACCAGTAAATATTATGTCAAAATGTATTACTCCAACGTCTCTTTCCATCTCAGGCTGAACTGTGACTACAAGTGTTTCAGAAAATGTCTTTTGTAGAGAGGAATCTAGGATGATGGTCCACAGTTCATGAAAATGTCAATGCAAAATAGTTCAAGGGTCTTAGCTGGGAAGAAGCCCATAAAAGGCTGAAAAAAAGAAAGTGTTAATGAAACATCATGAATATTGTCCCCTGGAAAAAAAAACAACAAAAAATCAAACACCAAAAAACAAACCAACCAGAATTCTAATTTTAGTTTAGATGAAGAATTTTCAATCCAAAATTCAGCTCACATTGTTATTATTTTTGTTGTTATTATTTTAGTCAGTCACCTGCAACGTACTTTGTCCAAGTACAAAGCTACACTGCCCTAAGTTTAGTCCAGGGAATGTGCTGAGGCTTTAAGACTTAGTTGTTCTTGCTTCCTGTCTTGTTTAATTAGGTGTGCAAAGAAGAACTGACAGCTTTTTTAATACATGACTAAGAGCATGCTCTTTTCTAGCTTACTCACTTGCACGGGATAGCAAATGCTGTGCCCCAGAAAGCACAGGTCAGATCATGTAACATATGTCTGCATATACTTGAGACAGGGAAAGCAACACAGATAGTGCTCTTAGGAATATAAGCAAGCATTTTATGTTCCATTAGTCTCCTTGATTTTATTTTCACTTTGTCCAAGAGAAACAGACTTTGATACTATACCTGTACTGACTTATAGCCCATTATACAGAGAAACCTGAGAAATAAATTTGCGGGCATTCACACATCCCTCAAACCACTCAGCTCTGAGATGCTTTACTCAGCATTATCTTCCCTGCAGAATCCATTAATTGACAAGTCTACTGAAGACAAAAGCACATGAGAAATTTAAGGTGCATAGTCTGAAAGTAAGAAGGAGAGTTGACTGTCTTTGATGTTGTAGTACAGGCACACAGACCTTCAAGCTGTATGCCAGGGCTCTGTGACATGGACTGCCCAGAAACAGTAGCACTACGCAACACAATAGATGCACACACCCTAGAGCTGGCAATTTGGAAGCCAAGAGTGCACATGAAGGACTATGTCATATTTTAACTCACTGTTAACCACCTCATCATTGAGCTGTGCCTGACATGCACACTTTTTCATCCTATTAAGTGAGGCAGATGATTTTATATTTTTTTTTAGCAGTAGTATAAAAAGTAGTAATATGTGTTTGTAGTAGCAGTGGTTACCTTAAGAATTCTAACTCTTCAGAAAAAGAAAATCAGGAAATTAATTGAGTGCCATAGAAGACTAAAGATTTTTAGTTTTAAGTGATCACATGAGAAAAGGTCTTTGCTCCACACGGAAATCTGAGACTCATATAAATATGAGAATTCATATAAACCCTCAGCAGAGAGGCTGAGAGAAACCAGAACCCAGTAGATAACCTCATAAAAGAAATAAAGAACCCAAGTAAAAGTTCTCACAAACAGAAAGAATAAAAGCTTTAAAGAGAAATTAAAAAACATAATATCTATTTCCTCACAGCCACTTTTATCTGTAACAGAAACAAACCAGAGCCCACATAATTTGGCAAAAACATTTCAATATTGACTACTTCCTTTTTTTTTTTTCATTCCTTCCATACCAATTCTAGACCAGAAAACTATGAAGCATCCTTATGACTCTCTTGTATTTGTTTATTAACATCAATAACTATTTAAATCTTCTCAAGGGAGTAAAAAAAAAAAAAAAGTATCTTGCTCCTTTCCAATATTTAAACAAAGCACAAAATTGGTACATCTGTCTTTTTAGATCCTTTTTTGGTCAAAGACAACTAAAGTTTAACAGTCTGCAGAGCAAATAGAAGATATTGGAACCTAGCCTTAAAGCTGGTATTTATTGCCAGCATTTCCAGGCCTGTCAGTGTATAAGGAGCTAAACGTGATTTGACATTGTTGCATTTTAATACAGTTCATGGTTAATTAGGTTACCAGTATCACTGACAAGGTTTTGCTTGGGGTTTTTTTGGTTGTTTGGTTTTTTTTTTTACTACAGT
The DNA here is from genome assembly GCF_929443795.1 of Astur gentilis. Lineage (NCBI taxonomy): Eukaryota > Metazoa > Chordata > Aves > Accipitriformes > Accipitridae > Astur > Astur gentilis. The sequence goes on from NC_064887.1 coordinate 29,225,874, forward strand.
GTGTGTAAATTATCACCTTGAGTATCTGTGTTTTCAGAAAACTACCTCTTTTCCTTGCTATATGCAAGTGTATGGACATATCAGCACTTTTTTACCTAGACTGTAAATCGTTACAAAACAGGTATGTATTCTCAATACACGTGTGCAAGAAAACATTACTTTGCAGCTGTGGTACCACAGGCTCACTTAAGAATCCCAGAGTTTCCAGTAATTATTGCATTTGGTTTAGGACACTGGTCCACACAGAATTATGGGTAGAATGAAAATAAATGCTACTTTTCAAAATCTATTTCATCCTCTACTTCAGTACTCTGCCGTGTTCTGTTGCTCTACAAAAATTATGATATAATGATATATTTGAAAGAACAAAGAAAGCAGTAGCTGTATTTTTCTCCGGATGATACATGTACTATCTATCTGAAATACTGAGAGTAACTGAAAATTTAAAGATTTCTGAATTAAACCTAGATATTTCCTGGTCTTCTACAGCTGCTAGATTTTCCACTAAAATTTTAAGCTGTCTCATACAAATGTTTGTTGTGTGCTGTCTTTCTTCAGCTCAGAATATTGGTCTCCAGAGAGAAGAATCAATCCAGGAGGTGAAGTCTTACAGAACATTTTGCCTGACTAAACTACAGCATGTACATTCAGATCAACAGTCATGTTTTTCTTCCCTCGTAGCTTTGCTAAGACAGTAAATTTTGAAATACAACCGCAGTATTTTCTCATTTCTGAATCTACACATTTATTTTGCACTGCCTAAAAGCTGCATCCTGAAGAGACTGCACTGTCTTCAAATTTCATTGTGTAAGAATTTACATAGTGCAAGTATCTATTTTACCACAGTCCTCTTCCATGGAGAAATCCATCAGAAAAGAGAAGCTTCATATCAAAATAAGCTTACAAGTGTCTCAATATAAGGACAGCAAAAGGGCCAAAACACAAGTGATGTTTCCCATTTTCCAGTCACTGGGGACTTCAATGACTGCCATGACTTTTCAAATTTGATAGAGAGAGAGGCTTAGCAACTACATCTGCCAGTTCCCTCAGGACCCTGGGATACATCCTGATGGGTCCCATGGATGTGTGTATGTTCAGGTTCCTCCGATGGTCTCAAACCTGATCTTCTCCTATGATGTGAGGGACTTCATTCCCCCAGTCCCTGATTTGGGATTAAGGGACTTGAGAAGTATGAGAAGAGAGATTACCTTTGAAAACTGATGCAAAAGAGTTGTTGAGTACCTCAGCCTTCTCCATGTCAGTTCTCACTAGTCCTTCTGTCTTATTTATCAGAGGTGGTGAGGTAGGGGTAGATCTTTGTTAATCTTCCTTTTTTGCCCAATGTACCTGTAGAAGCCCTTTTTATTATTCTTCATATTCCTTGTCAAATTTAGCTCCAACTGTGCCTTAGCATTCCTGATCCCATCCCTAAACTCCCAGGCAGTATCCCTATATTCTTCCCAGGATGTATGTCCCTGCTTCCACTGCATATTAATTTCCTTCTTGTGTTTGAGTTTGACCAGGTGATCCTTACACAGCCATGCTGGTCTCCTGCCTTCTTTGCCCAGTTTCTTGCACATGGGAATCAAGAGATCTTGTGCTCTAAGAAAAATGTTTTAAATAGCTGTTAGCTCTTTCCTGCTTCTTTATCCCTGAGGAGAGCCTCCCAGGAGGATCCATCCACTAGTTCCTTAACTGAAAGTTCACTTGTCTAAGGTTTCAGGTCTTGACTATACATTTCTCCTGGCCTATATCCCTGAAGATCATGAATTCCAACAGGGCATGATCACTGCAGATCAGGCTACCACCAGTGTTGACCTCTCCAGTAAGTCCCTCTGTGCTGGTGAACAACAGGTCCTGTAAGACATCTCCTCTAGCTGGGTTTCGGATTCACCTGGATTAGGAAGTTATCCTCAATGAACTTCAAGGATCACTTAGACTGCTTGCAGCTTCCTGTGTCACTTTTCCAGCAGATGTCAGGGTGGCTGACATCCCCTGTCAGGATCAGGGCCTGCGAGTGTGATGCTTTCTGTAGTTGAAGTAAGAACGTTACATCAACAGGCTCCATTTGATCAGACGACCTGTACTAAGCATCAGCCATGAGGTTTCCTGTGTTGGCTTGTTCTCTAATTTTCACCCATAAGGTCTCAAGCTCTGCATTGCTGTTTTTCAAAGACAGCTCTGTGCAATCAATACATTTTTTTACATAGTGGGCAAGACACCCATTCCTTCCTTGCCTGTCCCTCCTGAACAGTTTATAGCCATTGATGGCAGGATTCCAGTCGTCTGATTCATCCCACCACGTTTCAGTGACAGCAATCAGATCATAGCTTTCCTGCTGCATGGTGGCTTCCAGCTCCTCCTGTTTGTTACCCAGAAGCAGTCCAGAGCTTTCTCTTGACAAAGCAGGTTGGACTAGGAGACCTTCCACCGCCCCTCAAACTTTTAGTAACAAGATGCAAATTGAATCTGTATATAACCAGAAGTAAATGCAGTTACTATCTGGAAAGTGACTCAAGACTATGTCCAACTAAAGGTTAAATCATATAACTTATCTGATTATGAATTTTGCTGTGTGCATGTTATTTGGCTTCCAGTATTGTCTCACATCTTCTGTGCACTGGAACTGAACTCTTGGATGTGAGCAGTTCCTCTTTAGCAGTTCCTCAGTGCCTTGTCAAGGTCAAGATTGTCAAAGAAGCCAAAATAACCATAATTTCTCAGTTGTCTTCTTTCCTCTTGCTGTCCAGATGCTTCATATTTCATACTCTAAGTATATAAGGATGGTATGAGAAACCTGCTTCCTCCATGGCAGTGTCTGGGAGGTTTATAGGGTCACAGAAGTTAATGCTACCCAAGATTAACAGGCATGATGTTTTGGGGTTTTTTATTGTTTAATACAAAGCAAATGGAAGTTGTTGAAAAGACTACCAATGATTTTTTGCCTTAAGAGCTGCTCCAGGCCCAGTAATGATCACACTTTCTGCATTTTGTTTATGTAATAAAGACAAGTGAGTTTTTCTCCCTCTAAAATAAAACTGTTGTATTTAGTTTGAGCTGAACAGTTGTAGAACTGTCTGAGTACCCATGAATGAATTTTAAAAAGGCATAGAAATAGATCTGTAGTTGCAACTGTATTTCTCTGCCATCCTTGCGGATAACAAAGTAGTAAAACCACTGTGTTATTATTGTCTACTACACAGCATTCTAATATTATATACTCTTTAGCACGTTTTGCTATTAGACTTATAAGTGCTTAAAAATGAGAAAAATACTTAAATATTGTCTGGTCATCTGAGAATATAATTGTCTGGTCATGGTCTCAAATTAATTTCTGTCATTGATGGGAGGATTGTGTTTCCATTTCTAGGTTTAAAAACATAGGTCCTACAAACCAGTAAAAGCAAAACCTTCTAGATAGTTTTCACAAAGCTTAGAGTTGTATACATTTTTCTTACTTCCTTTTTAATTGCAAACTGTGTTTTTCAACTAAGGAAGGTAAGCAAAACAAGACACAGAAATCAAAATCTTGAACTTGATATCCCCACAAGTCCTGCTCATAAGACATTAAAGCCTGTTACCACATTCAGTTGCAAGCTCAAACTTAAATTTTCTGAATAAAATTGTCACTTTATTGTTACTAACTTTCCACAGAAACATCACATTACAAAACACAGGAACACATAGCACCCTTTGGAAGTCAGGTTGCCTTACCTCAGCATTATCAGTACTGAAGAAAGTTAACCTTAGACATATTAAGCAAAATTCAGTCTCAAACTCTTGTGGTTTCACTGAAGTTACACCTGCAAGGAGTTAATAAAATTTACTTCTGAATCATCACTAAACCCTTCCTGAATTTTTTGTTCTTTAAAGAGCTGGTAAAGCTTTTTTTTTCCCCTCCCCATCCTCTCCCTCCCCCAGAAAGGTGCAAACCCATAATAAAATGATCCATTAATTTTGTATAGTAGGTTAATTGATGGGATACTAAGGGATCAAAGAAAACATTGGACATTTGTTCTTCTCTCCAACTTTTCTTATCCTCTATTTTTCATTACTTGAGAAATGAAATGCATAAAAATGGAACTACTTATTTAAAGCCAATCCTACAGAATGGCAGGAGATTCCCTTTTATTTCATTCGTAAAGTCATGCCCAAGACAAGGACAGGGAGTGCCATAACCCTTGAAATATATTGTTTAATTGGCCAACTACAGAAGCCCAAATTCTGCTATTGATTAAGACCAAGCACCAGCATTTGAATGACTCAGACTAACACACCTCATGTTTTACCCAAATGCAACTTTTGTCAGCTTAAAGAAGAAATGTTTTCTTCTTCCCCATTCCAGTTTTCCCACTGCGAAACTTTACATCTTGGTGGGATATGTTGCCAATGAAAGAAGCACTACTTTGTCTCCTAGTTCTGTGTATGTTGCAGTCATCAGGATGACAGAGGCAGGAGATGTTCACAGCAAGCATTTCTAGTAACAGCTTTTCCAAACCTCTGCAGCCTTCCAGTTCAACACACATAAGCTATAACCCTACTTCTGATTGCAGAGTGGGAGTACAGGTGATACCGTTAGTGGAAGACTTTCCCAGTAACAGCTGAACATTTATTTGGCAGTGGCCACTACAGTTTTGGCAGGAAACATTATTTGCTATTGATTTAGGTAGAAACATAATTTCATCTTTAAAGAGAAAATTTGTACGCATAGTCTAATAACTGAGGGTCCTAATTTTGACCAGTGAGTAGTACAAATCTTGAGACTTTAGTCTTTGTAGTCTGTCTCTCCCTAACTATGTTAGCATACATTAACATCTATTGATACATAAATAGATCTCACTTATTAAAAGACTGCTTTATGATCATATGGCATACATTCCATTTTTGTAACAGATGGTACTTCTTGTTACTGATGCTGATCACATTTGTTTTCTAGTAGAAAGTGTAATGCTTTTGACATCACAACAAATTTAATATGTGAAAATAAAATGAGTTCCTGTATTTTGCATAGGGATGTTAATGTTCCAGGAGACTTGGCTTTGTCTCACAAGGTACAACCTCAGATACACTTTTTTTACAGTTATGTTGCCCCAAATATTTAATCATGGCTTTCATCTTAAAATCTCATCTTTTCTTTCCCCCACAATGCCTTTGCAAAGGCAAGCTGTCAGAGATCATCAGAGATCATCACTTTGGGAGTTCCATCTTTTCTTTCTAATCTCACCCACACACACACCTTACATGACGTGTTTATTCTATAAATCTAACAAAAGATCAAGCTTTTTCCATTTACATGGGCAGTATTTCAAGTGGACCCAAGGCTTCCCACTGAATTAACCATAAAGCTGTCTTTTGTGGTCTATGCCTATATTTAGGTATTTCAAACTTACATACGAGAAAAAGGGATAAATCAGAACTTCACAAAAACCAGAACAATTTACATGCAAGATGGTAAGACAACTCCAGAGAGTATCAACTTACCTAGAGAAAGTTAAGACGGGTGACAGTACTCCCTGGTGCTAGGGATCAGCTGTTATAGTTTAAACATCTCCTAAATACTACTTCCTCTGCTGCTAAATGCAGGGTTGTGTTTTGTAGGGGCAGTTCTTCAAGGGGCAGTCTTACCCTGTGACTCAAGACAAGCTCTAGAATAGGCCCATCTGAACTTCATGAGGTTCAACAAGGCCAAGTGCAAGGTCCTGCACCCGGGTCAGGCTAACCCTCAGTATCAATACAAGCTGGAGGATGAATTGATTGAGAGGAGCCCTGCAGAGAAGGACTTGAGAGTACTGATGGATGAAAAACTGGACATGAGCCAGCAATGTGCACTCACAGCCCAGAAATCCAACCATATCCTGGGCTGCATCAAAAGAAGCATGGCCAGCAGGTCAAGGCAAATGATTCTGCCTCTCTACTCTGCTCTGGTGACACCCCACCTGCAGTACTGCATCCAGCTCTGGGGTCCTCAGTACAAGAAACACATGGACCTGTTGGAGCAGGTCCAGAGGAAGACCACAAAAATTTTCAGAAGGCTGGAACATCTCTCCTATGAGGAAAGGCTGAGAGAGTTTTTGTTGTTCAACCTGGAGAAGAGAAGCCTCCGGAGAGACCTTATTGTGGCCTTTCAATATTTAAAGGGGGTTTATGAGAAAGATGGGAACAGACTTTTTAGTAGGGCCTGTTCCAACAGGACAAGGCATAATGGCTTTAAACTAAAGGAGGGTAGATTCAGACTAGATATAAAGAAGAAATTTTTCACTATGAGGGTGGTAAAACACTGGAACAGGTTGCCCAGAGAGGTGGTAGATGCCCCATCCTTGGAAACATTCAAGGTCAGGCTGGACGGGGCTCTGAACAGTGTGGTCTAGTTGAAGATGTCCCTGCTCATTGCAGGGGGGTTGGACTAGATGACTTTTAAAGTTCCCTTCCAACCCAAACTATTCTACGAGTCAAAGCAGCAGTTGTTATGTAAAGAAAAGGGAAAATGCTGCCCTTCTGCTTCTCTCATCCTGTCCAGAACCCTCCCTACTATCTCTGCAAAATTTACCAACAGAGCTGCAAAGCACTTAGCCAGCTCTGCCCAGATAAACTCTGCCAGAGGAAAACAGCAATCTACCATGGCTTTTTCTCAAAGTGCTGTTTATTACTGAAAAGGGGAAGCTTTTATTCCATCCCTTTTCCTTAACCCCTGTTCCACTAGTTGCTGATCTTAGATTAGAAACTGTAAGACCTGAGAAGAAAACTAAGAAAGCACTCCATTTGGAAATTAATTCCTTTTAAAAGGGAGGGCAGATCTCTACCTGTTTCCCTCTCAAACTCTCTAATGGCTCTGAGCTCTCCTAAAAAAAGTGGATTTTTTTCATCAAGATAGTCTTGTTATGTGCAGCAGCAGCTAGAGAAAAGTAATCTTTATATAATTAAGATGCTTTGCTTTGGCACAATCTCTGTGCCATAAATCTTTGCATAGAGGTTCCAGGAGAAGTTTCCTCTTGTATGCCATCTTATAAACTTCAACTATTCTTCCCCCATCATCACTATACCCTTCACTAGGTTTTACTGCAAGGGTATGTTTTAAAACCGGTCCTAAAATTCCTGTTAGGGACAGGTTTTACTGTTGAACTGCAGACTATGTCACATGCATGCTCTGCATCACCAATGCTAAATTAAATTAATTCCAGAGAAAACTAATCACTTTTTGAACCTTGTAGCATGGATAGGTTATCTGCAAGAGAGGAAACTAAATGTGTTTACTTTCTTGAAGTTCTTTCATGGGCATGACCTGGCTATGATTAGTTAGCTAAGTACTCCTTTGAGTTGACACACAATCTTTTTTATTTTGCAGCATGCAACAGCTATTTGTGCATGTCCTAATTCTGCCCAAATTACTTCAGGTTACTAATCTCAACCTTCATTTAAACTGTTACATGTTTGGTTTTCAATTAGCTGTTATTGTATTTAAATGACTTCCACTGGCATCTGTCTTTCCCTTTTAGGGTATTTTAGATCCTAGATTTTTCTCCAAGGTCTCAGTTCCCTTTGTGCATACTGACAGTCTGGTTTCTCATTCCTTATGAAGCATTTCCTTTGTTTCCAGTGTTAGTCTAAGTACCTTCTGTTGCAGTTTTTTGACCTTTTCCAGCTTCGTGTAATCTTCATATAATATCCTAGAAAGAAAAGCTCAGAGTATTCCAAATGAGGCTTTGCTATTGCTTTATATGTGAGTATTTAAGTTCTGATTTATACATCTCACTTCTAGAGACATAATACATGCCAAGATATGCCAAGACTTTGTTTATCTTCTAGCTGCTACCAGACATTGTGCAGATGGCTAATGCATTATCCTTAATCACTCTCAGGTCTTGCTACTGCTCTGTTTTGTAGATGAGTATTCTTATTTGTGCTGTGAATCTGCATCATGTGGTTCTGGTCTCCATCTCAACTTTTCCTCACGCAAGGGGTAATCATATCCTATTGGATCAGACTGGAAGTTAGGACCATGGCATAGGGATGCTTTGCAGGATGTTTGCTTCCTTAGAACTGCAAGAAAAAATGGCAAATGCTGTTTCTGCATTTTATACTTTCTCCCCACCCCCCCACCCCCCAACACGCCCTTACCCCCTTTTTTTTTTTCTTTTTTTTTTTTTTCAGGGAAATACAATGAGTCACTCCAGCTGATGACTCAGAAATCAAGTGGCTAGAGATATGTGGGAATGTATTCTATATCCAGTAATATAGAATATATATTTTATAGCTAATAATGGGCCTTATTAGACCAAGTAGCACCAGAGGCCAGAAGTCCACAGTATATTTACAAGCCCAAAAACTAGTTGACAGGGTGTGCTGAATAAAGAAGCCCTGCTGGAGCGCTTGTGTTTGTGCCTAGTATAACATTGTGTCCTGTATGGTTTAATATTAAATTTCTATACACAGGAGCTATCACAACATTTTTTGTTCCCCTCCTCACAACATATTTTCTTACACAGAAGGATATAAACCACAGATTTAAATAATACACTGTACAAGCTGAACTTGAGCTCCATGAATACTGTGTTAAAGAGCCCCATGTGCAGCCCTGTAGCCACTGTGGCCATGACTGAATTGAGTGACTCTTCATTATTTGTGTGCTTAAAATAATTCCAAAATTCCAGTTCCCAAACTCATTTGCTTGTCGGTGTGGTTTCAGTCCCTCTGACTGAGGGGCTAGGCAGGAAGCAAGAGCAGCTCAATCACAAGACAGGAGAATAAGTGAATCTTCCTGTTTAAATTGTACCCTGCTAATTTGTACCTCCCTTTCTGAAGCACCAACATCACCAGAAGAAATCTTCATTTCCACTTGAGTTCAGAAGGAACAAACCAAACCATTTAGGAACAGCATGTGAATTGGTTGAGCTGTTAGGTCACAAAAAGTGTTCCGTTTGCAAAACATCCATTCAGAACCTTATTACTCCAAATGAGCTCCACCTGTACTCCATTACCACAGCTTGCTTGCTTCTCTCTCTCCGCTTTTCTCTCTCCGCTTTTCTGTCATAGAAAAACTTCACCTTATCTAGAAGCAAGTCTGTGAAACTGTAGGCAACAGTGCTGGATGGGCAAGTTTAAATTAAGGTTTATCTTGGTGGATGAAACATGTAATTGAGAATAAAAAAGGTGTATGCAAAATACTGCATCGTTCTAAGTAATGGGGACAGAGGCATGTTTGCTGTCTAAGTGTTTTCTGACCTTGTTCAGTTCTCAGGCTATAGAGACTTTTATAAGTGGAATGTATTATTCAAGTTTTTGCCAGGAAACAAAAATACTTTCTCTATTCTATTTCATGAGAAACTGATTCCTTTCCTCTGGTTCCTTAAATAAAGCAAAGGACAGCGAACAGGGACACTGAAGATAAAGACAGGAATCCCAAGGGGCAATTATGAGTCCTTCTTTGAACAAGTCATTGTTATCCTAGAAATTTTGAAATATAGAATGTTGATATTTTGAATTTCAACAAATAGTTAATTAATAAAAATTGTCAGTTTTCCTCTCATCCAAACACTTGTAGAGATGTTTGAGACATTGTTATGAGAGGCTGAAAGCATTTTCATTATGCCCTGTCCTCTAGTTCTGTGTTTTCCAACCAGCTTTTCTTCCAACTGGCCAGCCAAACCCAAAAGACTGTTTTAATGTACTACCTGGAGAATATTCTTGTCTTTCAACTTTTCACTTATTGCTTACCTCTAGGAATTTTGTCCTTTCACTAGGCCTTGACTATTGCAGTGTTTTAGTCCTACTCATTCATGCCTGTTTACAAATAGGTCATGCTATTTTCATGAAAACAAAGTCAGTCTTGACAGTTTCTAAGGGCTCAGAGCAGCACCTACACACTGCAAAACTTAAGTGTTGCTTCTTCTGGAGAGTTTTTCAATGCATTATCATGTTTTCTTCAAGATTTTCAAGAAATTCCTTGTGATGTTTTTGTGTTCCACTTAAACCATCGGAACCAATTTCAGTTTCACGTCACATGTCAAAGTCATTCATTGCCTTTGAACAATTATCCCATATAACTCTCCAAGCTATGTATGAAGCACTGTACCCTGAAAAAATTGAGATTTTCTGATTTTGTTCAGCACTTAGATGAAATCAAGGCCTCTTGGTGAGTAAAGGGAAAAGTAAATAGTTAACACACTAGTAATCTGGTCACACAGATTGCAAATGAGACCCATGTCTCCTCTACCTGATTAAGACTACAGGCTTAAATATAATTTCATATAGCCCTGATGACTATCCATCTACCAAGCTGTTAATTACTCTCTGATCATGAAGTCATACAAGGGCCCCCTCCAAGATCTTTCATTGTGCAAGTTTAGTCAGAACCAATACATTCCCACTGAGACATTTCAGTCTTGGAGAAAGAAATGTTTTACAGAAGGCAGCATCACCATACTGACAAAGGATTCCTATGCAGCTCAACTTGAATGTAATCACATCCGAAGGGATTGTGTAAGTGAGGGAAAGAGACTGCTCTCAGAAGATGTACAGGCATTGGCTAGTCAGTTTACTGATTACTTTTGGTTTTAGCAAAAATATTTTGTTTTCCATAAACCTGGAGTCATATCCAGTTTTAAGAATCTTTCAGTGGAGAAGAAATTAAATTTTTGTTCATCTAAATGGAGCTTTCCCTATAATTTACTAATAAGATTTTTACCGTAGTCTTTCTGAACCACGTATATTACATATGCAGAAATTCATTAAAACAGGTTAGCTTTAAACCTGCCAATGAATGCAAATTCTATCAAATGATATATGGTGGTTTATATATTTGGATTATTGCCAGCATCAAATGAAAAAATATTCTACTTCAAAGCAGAGGGGACCCATGGCATAGAATAACAGAAAAAGAGCCAAAGGGTTTATTAAATTTGACACTTAATCTTTCCATCAAGCTTATAAAAATGACTGTTCTGCAGTAATGGCCTACATCATTAAAGAAGCACTACTGAAAGATGTAGTGTTCTGAGCCACTGCTGTAAAAATACTGTTTTAATGTAAATGGTGAGAAGCTAGTTCTTATTTATCTTGCCATACAATCATGTAGTTATCATGGGCCATGCTAAAAAGCTGTTGCACTTAAGAACATGAAGCATTGTCATAAGTATGGGAAGATAGCTAAAAACATAATTAGAAGGTACTTCACCTAAAAGCAAGAGGCTAGTGCTGTGGCATTAAGCATTGTGTCACTGATTTAAAGCATTGTAAAAATAAAAGATACAACCTTCCAAAGTGCCAAGCTCATTAGCCTCATAACAGTGGCTCAATTGTTTAATGGCTATACAAAGTGCAAAACAAGAGTACCATGTACTCAACTCACCCACTCAAAGGTTCTAGAAATATGCTTAACATCAAGAAGACTCCATGGTTATGGACTCTCTCTGCAATAATGTAGTTGTGGAGAATAAAAGTGTAACATAGACCCTGTTACCCTTGAATCAAGATGTCTGTTGTCTCTTCTAACATGCTGTTATTCTTGCATGATGAGCCTAATTACAGCTGTTCCTGTTGCTTAGCTTGGTTGAATTACCTGACAGGAAAGGAAAAATGTACATTGGCTGGGCAGGGGTCTATACTCCTTTTCAAAGGCCTCAATTGGTCTAAGATTCCACCCCAAGAGCAGTCCTAGGAAGTATGTTTCCATCTTGGAGCTCAGACCGCTGGTGAAACTTTAACAATCAATATATTGTTGTATGCATAAAGAAAAACTGCCCAGATGACATGTAGTTCTGGTTTTAGTCACATTAATCTTTTAACTGCCTAATAGCCCAAATTTTCTTCTTGCTACAGAAAAACCTCATTAATAATGCAATGAGAATTATTATACAGAAAAAGATGTTCCTAGTACCTACTACTTTGCTTTAGCACTATGCCTAGCCTCCCAGTGTTCCTCTATAATCCCAAGGTTGACAGCTCTGGTCTTCCTCAAAGGTTTGGGAAGGGGAGGTTTACCACGAGTTATCACTCAGACATTTTCTGGGAAGATTATGGTGAAAGTTTTGCTCTCCTCAGTCTTGGGGTCTGCCTGAGGCATTTAGTAGTAATGGTCTTTTTTTTTACTAGTGATGGTAAAAATCATATCTATTAGGTTACAAACTGGTGAACAAGACTATCTAGTTTCAACTCATATAACACTTTTACAGAAAGCTGAGCTTTCGCCATACTGTTTAGCACACTGATCCTGAGCTAATCTAAATGTTTTAGTGAATTTGTATTGGTGTGTTTTTCAAGATTTTAATTTCAGTACCTCAGGTGGGCCAGATGCTTAGTTGGTTTAATCCCTGTATTTCTGTCAAAATCAATTAATCTGATATAATACCTCTGCAGGATTGTATCCACTACACTTTTATCAACCTATGATCAGGAAAAAAAACTCGACTATTTTTGCTGAGGGTGGAGATAAGGCATTCATTTCAAAGGCTTTCTATTTTTAACTGTGGCTTTATTATTTTCTTCTCTCTTCATGGCTGAATTTTATGAGCTACTGGATCTGCCAGCTGAAATGACAAATTTCTAACTCATTCTCTGTTAATTTCTTGAGATTGCTGAATGTATAAAATAATGCATGTAAGTACACAAACTACAGATTTAGTGAGTTTGATTGCTATGCTTTTCCCATTCTACTTTCTTTTTCTACCATTCCTGTAGCATATATGTCCTATATATTAAATTTTATACCCATTAACAATTATTGCATGATCTTAATGTTGACATCTAATAGAGAATCTCTTTACTTAGGTTCCTTACAAAACTCTTCATTTTAATTGACAATTTGCACTGTTTATCAGTTTACAAATAAATAGGATTTTAAAAATAAGTAAACAGCTGCTTTTTACGTGGAACTCTTGATAGCAGAGATAAGAGCAATAGGTGACCTTGTCCATTGTAATCAGTAAAAGCATCTTCCTGGTAGTAGCTGAAGTCTTTTTCTCCAGTAGAAGGTTCCAAAATAAACATGTGTTTCAGCCTTGATACCATGAAGAGGCCCCATTAGTTCTAAAGCAACTACCATGAAAGGAAAGTCAAGTAAATACATAGGTGTGTGACAAAGATGTAATTGTAGTGCCTGGAACAAAGAATTTGTCTATCTTATGTTTCTAATGCTTCCTTTCAGAAACTATAATATAAACAAAATTATTGCTTTCTTGTTCTGTTAATACAGATATTAACTTCTCTATACAGCTATATACAGGTTTACCTGGTTTAGAAAAGCAGCACAAATATTTCAGATCAGAAGGGAAATCTGAGTAGTTAACACTTTTGCTGGTGATGGAGACAAGACACCCATTGCAAAGAAATTATTATTGTTTGTGACGCTGTTACTCCTTTTCTTTTATAGTAAGTATTTCCTATACAGCTAGCTCCCCACAAGAAGCCTCAGTTTCTACTCTGCTGTTCCATTTCCCCCAAAGCAACTAATGTTAATGAACAACCTACTCATGGCAGAAATGTTTGGACAAGAAACATGGGAAAAGTTATCCTAAGCTTATTCAAGATGGGCAAATGGTTCTTATAGTGTAGCACAAGTAATGCTACAAGATTACTGGAGGGTATTATTTGTCAAGTTATACAAGAGAAGAAAAAATAATTGTCATGTTGAAATTGATCCAACCAAATAGTTTGAAAAATATATTTGTATTACAAAGAGCACTGTGGTTTTAACCTTGTTGAAGTTCAGTGTAATGTAATGTACAGGCTCCATTGTATGTTCTAAACTCTGGGCTATGAAACTGCATACAGCAAAACAAAAAGACGGAAGAAAATGGGGAACAGCATGCTTATATGCTTTTACTTAAGAATCAAATCCTTTCTGGATGGAGATGAGAAATGAAGTGGTTAAAACATTTCCATAACTTACAGAAAATATCTCTGTGATAGAAGATATTGGTGTTTGTTTTTTTTTTTTTTTTTAAAAAAAAGGCTTTGGAGAACATATTTATTTAAAAAATACAGAGAGTGAAATTAAAATTATGAGTGTCATGGTAACTTCTGTCATTTTGGTTTGTTGCTTGTTTTTTTTCCCAGAGTCCCAGTCTCTTGACTGTCAATGCTGCCTGCCTGCTGTTCACTGCCTGCTGTTCATTGCCTGCTGTCTTGCAGGGAGAATTCTTTTGCTAAATCCTATCAGAAGGAACCTGGATATAATTGACCCAGGTCTGAGCCAGGTGAGTGCAAACTGTACCAACTTGTTTCCCACAATCCAGGAAGCCACCACAAGCACTGTCACAATGATCGTGTTCATGTCTTTGTGCCATATTCCATTAGCTCAGACCCCTTCTGAGTGTCATGCTATTCAATGTTGTTCTCATGAACTGTGGCATTGGCCTCTTATATTATCAGGTACTCTGAACAGGGAAACCCTAAAATAATAGCACGTTATAACCAAAGCTGGGACTTCAAGGAAACTAGATAAAAGCTATGGACCATGCAGTCATGAGAGGTCAAATTTTTGGCAGTGCAAATGAGACACTTAGTGGATCCGCAAAGACAGGTAACAAGACACGCCATTAATCTCCAATCGTATCATGATCTGGAATATCATTGAAACAGAGATTCTAAAATACGAAAAGTTGTTCCAGAGCAGGATTGCCTTCTGGATTATGCTTGATCCAATCCAGTGCAAAAACCAACAAAAAGCACAGTAAAGAACAAAAATTATAACCACTTGATTCACAGGTTTTTCTCTCCAAAGATTTTCATGTATATTGCATATTTTATACACTCAGTATAACACTGGAAAGCACAAAGTAGGTGAACATGTAGGAACTCTTTCTGTGAATTGTAGTGTTCTCTCAAAGCATCAGATAGCTTCCAGCCATTAGATGCCCACCAGTATTACTAGACCTCTTAATGAAACAGGCCTAGTCTTAAGTTTCTTTGTAGAAACCAGCTCAGCACATCTCTGAACAGCCCCTATAAAGCCCCTAAAGGTATGCACCACTCCGTTACAATTTCTGCATGGTATACTGCTAGTGCTAAAGTAAATGCTCCACATAATCCAAAATCAGAAGTTGGGAAGACTGAATGCCAGCTGCTATAAAACACAGAAAGGTGCTAAGGACATTATGACTGACTGTGAAACAGCCAGAGGTAAATCAAGCACAGACAAGACTGACAGCAAACTCTGGGATTTGTCTGACAATATAGGATTCTTACATATACAGTGCATTGAGAAAACATTTTGTAAAGAATAATATACACATAAAGCTCTTCTGATGAACATGCATTATTATCCCTAGAGGGGAAAGAAAAACAGAAAGTAGAAGTGTAGAAAACAAAATATTTGGGAGAAAATAATAAAATAAATTTGTGGTTGGTTGGTGGCACTTATTTTATGACCTTGTCAGGGTTTCAAAGGTTAGGTTTCTCTGATCTGTCTGTGCTTACCGTGCCTCCCAGGACTGGAATTTCTGATGGTCAGGTGCTCTCAGTTCATACCATTGTTGTTGGCATCTGGATTCAATGAATAGGTGCCTAACTGCTTTTTATGCTCTAATTAAATAAAATAAGGGATTAGCATTTGAATTCAAAACAGGAGTGTGCTTTTAAAGTGAATCTGGACATCATCATCACTTACTGCACTTTGCACTTTTTCACTGTGGAGCATTCTTGGACCTCCCAAACTGGAATCCTTATTAATGAAATTAAACCAAGAGACTGATTGTAAGTGTCAGCAGACAGTCAGTCCACAGCTCTAACCTGTCTAAAGTAACCTTACCCCTCCTCCTGAAACACGAATGGTGAGGCTTTCAGGTCCTTAACACTTACTCTTTCGTTCTACAGATCCTCTCTGGTTGCTCTACAGCTTTTGGTAATACAGATATAAGACCTTCCAACCCTAAATGGAGCATTAGTTTGGGATTCAGATGTCTCCAAACCACAAGTCCAACAATGACTACTCATGGGATGTTGGAAGACAAGTTGTCTTTGCTGGCTACGATCTGTCAATCACCAGCATGATTTTGTTCTATATAACTGAAAGCAGTATGTGCTGCATCTCTAAGTCTTGAGCCTGCACTTGAAGCTCAGAAGTATTTGCCATTTTGTGGTTCTGTTCAGATCCAGATTGCCACAGAGAATTATGGCCCCAGCCCCTCAAATGGGAGCGAATTAGCACTGCTTGCCATTTTGTTGCTGAAAAACTCGGAATAAAGAACTTATCAACACCAATTTAGTGTAGATAAGCAGACACTTCTTTATTGACGGCCAGGTGCGCGGGTGAGTCCTCTCAAAAAAACCATGCACACCTGAACACCAAAATCATACACCTTATATTAAACTTATTCATTCATATTCATTTGGTTTCCAAGAAAGGTTATACATATCCATTAGATTTCTGGGAAGTTATTAGCATATGCAAATGTTCTTCTATGCAGGTGTGGTGAAGCCTCTGGTGGTCTTCAGTAGTCCTCTGGTAGTCTTCCGTAGTCTTCCTCACTTTGTCCGATAGTTGACCTCTCAGGTGATTCTGCGCAGTACGATTCTCAACGTCATTTACATAAAAATGCATACTATGTCTATTCTTAAATATAACCTTTCTAATGATTGGTCCTTCCGTCACACCATCTCATTAATATTCTTATGTTAAAACAATCATTGGTTAATCTCACTTATCTCTACTGATTGGAATCCTCGATAATTAGATCGAGGTGGGAAGGGTAAGGGGTTTCCAAGCAGCAAACTGGTGTCCATAACGGTTTCCTTAGTTTCTTAAAACAAAACACTACTGATCAACAAATCTTTGTCAAAGTTTCTGTGCTTAAATGATTTTAGACAATACTTGAATTCTTATGGTTACACATAATACATTTTGTAAAGTTCCTAAGTTCCTATGACTATATTTCAAATTTAACACTTCCATGGTTAAATGTGTAAAATGTAATAGATATGTATAGTTTTGTTAAAATATTTCTTATAATTCTACATTCCTATTAAAATTAAATATGATTAATTCTAACTAATAACAAATCAATAACAAATCAACAACAATTTGACAACCCTCATACTGAACCAAGCTTGTTCTCTTCTGAGTCTAAACACTGTGTCAAGATGGAGATCATCTGATCTTTCCCTTGGACCAACAGTTCCCAACCTAGAAATCATGCTTCTGAAAGTGTGACTGCAAATGGTGTTATGAGCTCCGCCACAGAGATAATTTGAGAACTGCTGTCTTAAATTATCATTCAATATCCTGTTTACATGAAATGTGAAAAATGTGAATTAATATAGGCACTATTAAGATGGTTTTAAACCCCTCAGAATCAGTCCCCTTACGGTAGAGGAAATTTGCTGAGGTCAAGGCATAGTTTTCCACTTTCTATTGCCATCGTACACCAAAGCAGACTGTCCACTGTATGGGTACAAAGCTCTGTATTTTTCCCCTCTCTTTTGAAATCTTTATTTGTTGGTAGTGTTTGCTTCTTTTTTAAACAGGGCATGGAAGTTATTCTCCAGGCTGAAACTAAAATAATCTTAACTACCACCTCCCCCAAGCCCCCAAACTACCCAAAGTGCTGTGATTCGCATACAAGGCGAAAATACTAGATTTTCATGTCATGTACTCTCTGGTGCAACTGCCTCTCCCAAAAGCAGACTGGAAAAGAAACTTGAGACTGCTTTGTATCTTCTTCAGTATACCATGCCGCAATACATTTGTACATTTTTTCTGTCTGCCCTCTGAGTATTTGGTCCTTTATCCTTATTGCAATTGCCTTGTTATTTCCTTGTAGTTTCACTGTACTTTGGCACTGGACAGAAATTATCTTGTAGTCTTATGCTGATCTTTCTTTCATAAGGATTTCAAATAGAGGCAAATTAACAAAGCTGATAAAGTCCTAGGGAAAATTCTATTGTGCCTGCTATAGTGAGAGCTGAAGAAGCTGGCATACAAAGAAGAGGACCTCTTCTCACTTGACTTTGTCTTTAGTTCATTGCCTACCTTGACAAATTATGGAAAGTGCCTGCCCATTTCCCCCCCCCCCCCCCCCCCCAATAATATCTTTAAAATAAACTAGAACAGGCTCTCTTTCATTTACATATAGATTTTGGCCATGGCTCAGGAAAGCACTCAGGCATATAGTTTGGATCCTTTTTTTTCAAGACAGCATGTAAGCACCTGAGCAAAGATAAACACACAGGTAAGTGTTATGAGAAGCATTAGGTAAACTCAAAATCTGAACTGAACAAAGGTCTCTCTCCACCTAGCTGTAAGTTCACCTGGAAAGTCAATTCCCCTTCTGTGTTCCTTTTCCCTCTTCTTTCAAAGAAAAGGCATAGACAAAGTTGCCTGACCGCAATACTGCTGGTGCCTCTGTGAAAATATAATTAAGAAAGTCCAAAAATTCTTGACAGGCAGAGGAGTGAGGGGAAAAAGTGAGAGACAGCCCTGCAGGCACCAAGGTCAGTGAAGAAGGAGGGGGAGGATGTGCTCCAGGAGCCAGAGCAGAGATTCCTCTGCAGCCTGTGGACAAGACCACAGTGGAGCAGGGGAAAAGTGTGAGGAGGAAATGTTGGCAGAGAGGAGCTGTTATGGACTGACCACAACCCCCATTGCCCATCCCCCTGTGCTGCTCAGGGGTGGGGAAGGAGGTAGAGGAGATGGGAATGAAGGAGTGAAGTTGAGTCTGGGGAAAAGCAGGGGGAGAAAGTGCTATTTTCATTTTCTGCCTTTGTTTCTGATTTATGAACCCTATTTTATCTCGCAATAAATTAAATTAATTTTCCCCAAGTCAAGTATGTTTGGCCATGACAGTAACTAGTAAGTGATCTCCCTGTCCTTATCTCAACCCACAAGCTTTTTCATCTTATGTTGTCTGCCTGCCCTGTTAAGGGGGAGAGTGAGAGAGTGGCTGGGTGGGCATCTCACAGCCAGCCAAGGTCAACCCACCACAAGTATAAATTACTTCTATCACAGGAGGTATACAGAGCACTTTCTGCACAGTTCATGTACAGTTTCTACCAGCTTCAACAGTTAAAAGTTAGATCATTGTGAATGTACTCATAAATCTTACCTTTGTGATGATACATTAACAAAAGAAGTTTTAAAGAAACTTTTCTCAAGCTACTTGGAGACTAAAGTTTAAATATTTGTGATTGTTTAGGAGAGGGAGAGCTTATATACTTACCTCCAGAAAAGGTTTTCTGTGACCAAAATAAGACTGTATTTAAGACTGGCCAGAGACATCAATCATTGTAGTGACCTGTTTTGGGAGAGGATTCTTTACGTAACACTGGAGAGTGTCCGATTAAGATGAGAATAACGTTGGTTGTAGAAATAGATTTTCATGAAGAAGCAAGTAGGATCATTCTGCATGTCCTTTAGCTAACTTGAACGAAAAATCCTATAGAAAACTTGTTAGGATAATGGGTTTAATTTTCCAGCATTGCAAGGCGCTGCAAGATGTTGCAGGTGATGATACAGTAATTACTGTGCAACAAGCACATTAAGAAACAGCATAACTTAAAATGACTTCATTGTTCCAATTGCTGATCTGAGAACAGAAAATACTCCCAGTACTATTATAAACAGCAGATACATTGGCAAACTTTGCAGAAGAATTCTTCTTTGCTGCCTGCCAACTTTACAGCCCTACAGGAAGAGAAATTGTTTAACTAAGCCACTGTAAAGTGCACCACAATTACCTGTGACAAGCATAAAATATTACTTTATTTATTAGGCACCTTTTGATGAACTGTTGCATATGGTACCTGACACGACCCAGACTGGACAGACCAGGGAGTCTGTGTTTAATTCGAAATTCCCTTGGGCTAAATTAGGGTGAAATGACACCAAACAATCAGTTAAAGATTTTATTTATGACAGAAGCAGACTGAACTGTGGAGGTGTGGTAGTAGGTGGCAGGGTTTTCTCACAACAGGAATTGGCGTAAGACTACTTCTGTAAACTGTGTAACCCAGGGTAACCATATACACCAATTCAGGGAATAAGAAGATCCCTCCTGTTGAGTCACGACGTTCAGAGCAGACCACCTTGCCTTCCAGACTCCTCCTCAGAGAAGGATCTAGGGGCGGCTGGATCCACTCTTAGTCACAGACTTGGCCAACGGTGTATATCTTGAAATGGATGAGGTGTAGGGATTGTGGAAAAGGAAAGAGAGAAAAAGACAAAGAGAGAAAGATTTTACCAGTCTTGGGTCCAGTGTTGGTTCAGTCAGCCAAGGGGTCCAGTCAGCTCAGGGGTCCAGTCCTGGTGGGCTTGTGCAACTGGGGCCTTAGTTTGCGTCCTTTTATCATCCTTGCCCCTCCTTTGGGTGGGCACCCGAACTCGTCAGGCTAATGAGCAGTTTGTGAGCCTTTGGGCTTGGGGGTCCTTTGTGGAGTAACTTCTTCCCGGCAGACAGGGCCATTGTTTGGTCTTTGTATTAGAACAGCTTATCAGAACAGGGAGCTGCGCACCTTCCAGCACGGCCTCCCCCTCCTGTTGCTGATGTCTGAGCTGATGGGCTTTTCACCTGGGTTCCTTGCTGTGCAGGGTTTGTCTTTGAGCAGAACTTGCCCCACCACAATGTTTGAGTCATTAACTCTTTCAGTCTCTTACAGTACCTTGCAGAATAAGATCATCTACATGTAAACATATAAGATGAATGAAATGTAGTGCTGAAAGAATGGGATGTTAAAAAAAAATATTTGAAAGACATTTGTCTTGCATTTCTATGGAAACTTTTAACATTTGAAAAAACCCCTTACATCTCGTGGCCATCAGTACATGTTGCTAAGTTCATTTCTTCACAGGCTTCTAAAAAAAAGGGGGGGGGCTTGTTATTATGAAAAGAATTTTGCATTTTGGAAGAACTGGAAGATTTGAGTCTATATATGTTTCTTTTAGTTTAATGGCATGTTTATATTATATGCAGTTAAAATGCAGTCCTTAAATATATTTACAATTGAAGCTGATTGTATGTTGTCAATGAAATGCCTGGTAAATTTTGTCAGAAATTGACCTATAGAAAGTAAAGATGAAGAAGAGCAAATTTTCTCAGATCTAGAGTAAAATTTTTAGTTAGCAGGCTTACTTCAGTTAGCTAGCAATCTGCAAGGCAGGGTACAGAGGATCTGATCCAGCAACAAGTGTCTCCCCCATGTGGTTCAGAAAAAGAAGTATTCAGTAACCCAAATATCCATTGACAACTGAAATGATCTAGTGTCTCATCTATTAGCTACTTTTGCCACAGAAATTGTTCTAATTAAAATCTTGTATGTTTTGGATTACTTCTAATTTGCAAGCAAATCAGGAACAATTTTACAATCTTATTTTGCTGACATTATGAAACACATGTATCTCCATACGAGCTTGGTTTTTCACATGTTTTAATAGTTATTTAAACACAAAACACATAAAATAATTTCCAAGTTATAAACAGTTGACCTTACAGGTATAATCGATCTCGATGTGATAGCATCCCACAGATTAGCAGCATCTCCTCTTCTTCTGCCATGCTGTCACGATAATACAAGGCAGTATTGGAGCCCTGCAGGGGCCATGTGCACAAACTTACAATAAGCCAGAATTCTTTAACCAGAAAAGTTCCAGCCTCACTAGGATCAAAGCATAGCAAGTAAGCATAAGAGGTAATAACAGACAATGTGGATGGAGGATTAAGGCAGTGATAAGATCCTTCAGTTGTGTGCCTAAGTGGCTGATGAAGCTGCAGTCTATCTACAACCAAAGCAAGCTGGATGCTGCACAATCACATCCACTTCACATGGCATATGGATGGGGTCCCATAGGTTTTTACTAACACATGGTAAAGCATTTTAGGTTCCCAAATAAATCTCCACCTGTATTACATAAGGCTTGAGTTTCACTAAAGATGTCAAATACCAATAAATATTATTATATACCTCCAGCAGGGATTCTACCTACCCCTTGCTGGGTTCACCGATTCCATACATACTTTACAGCAATATCACAGAGCAAAATGAGGCCATCAGAGCCTCCTTGTTTCTGTGAATATCTTATCTTTGTGTGTGTTCAGTGTCATGGTTTAACCCCAGCTGGCAACTAAGCACCATGCAGCTGATCACTCACTCCTCCCTGCACCCCAGTGGGATGGGGAGAAGAATCAAAAAAAATTAAAACTTGTGGGTTGAGATAAGAACAGTTTAATAATTGAAATAAATAAAATATAATAATAATAGTAATGGTAATTGTAATGAAAAGGGAGATAACAAAAAGAGAGAAATAAAATCCAAGGAAAAAACCTAAGTGATGCACAATGCAATTGCTTACCACATGCTGACGGATGCTCAGCCAGTCCCCAAGCAGCGACCAGCATCTCCCAGCCAACTCGCCCCAGTTATATGCTGACCATGACATCCTATGGTATAGAATATCCCTTTGGCTAGTTCAGGTCAGCTGTTCTGGCCATGCTCCCTCCCAGCTTCTTGTGCACCTCTTCGCTGGCAGAGCATGGGAAACTGAAAAAATCCTTGACTTGGGATAAGCACTGCTTAGCAACATCTAAAATGTTAGTGTGTTATCAACATTATTCTCACACTAAATCAAAAATACAGCATTGTACCAGCTACTAGGAAGAAAATTAACTTTGTCTCAGCAGAAACAAGGACAGTTCAGCCACAAGTAGAGTAGCAGCAAAAGTACAAACTGTGTTCAGTTCTCAAGGAAATAAGTGACCAAATGAAAGGACAAACAAAGCTCACCTACTGGAGAAACATGATGGTGATTGACAGCTACTTAGAGAATGAAACATTGCAGCAAAAGCCAGCTTACTAATATTAGTTCTATTTGTATGAGAATGTACTCCCACCTCAAGTTTTTGTTCTTATTTTCTGAGCTTTCCTACATTTCTTAGGATCATAGATAAGTATTTATTTAACAGAATCTGAGATCAGTGAAAAAGAAAAGTTGTACGGAGCTATAGTATTGGATGGACAAGACCATTCTCTGTTTCAAAAACCCCACAGCTGCTGTGGCAGAATGACTTCTTCATCTCCAAAAGCGTCCTTGGAGGCTGTGGTGGGTTAACTGACTGGGTAGGCAGCTAAGCCCCCACCCAGCCGTTTGTTTGTTCACTCGCTCACTCACTCACTCCCCCACAGCAGGATGGGGGAAGAGAATAGGAAGGGCAAAAGTGAGAAAAACTCATGGGTTGAGACAAAGTCAGTTTAATAAGTGTAAAAATGCCCCAAACCAACAAAACCTAAAACCCCAACTGATGTCAAGGCAATCACTCACCACCTCCTACCAGCAGACCGATGCCTAGCTAGTCTCTGAGCAATGGCTACTTTGGAAAAAACTCAGCCCCCAGTTTTATTGCAGAGAATGACATCGTATGGTATGGAATATCCCTTTGGTCAATTCAGGTCAGCTGGCCTAGGTGTGTCCCCTTGCAAACTCTTGCCTACCCCCAGCTTGCTGGCCTTTGGTGTGGGAGGGTGTGTGGAGAGACAGTCCTGATGCTGTGTGAGCACTGCTCAGCAACAGCTAAAACAACTGTTTTAGTCACAAATCTAAAACACAACACCATACAGGCTGCTGTTGTGAATGTTAATTCCGTCAGAGCCAGACACAATACAAAGGTATATAGAAAACTAAATATCCTTCAGCAACATGTTTGACTATTCTATAACAAACTAAACTACATACTGAGTCAGTATATTTTTCGAATCACAATATTTGGTGGTGAGGTCCTGTTTTTTTAGTGAGTAACTTATTTTGAAGGTGTGGTAGTAGAGCTTTTTTTGTTATATTTCACTGATTTTTTTTTCCTATTGTGAAAGGAAACTTCATGTTTGAGAATTCCTTTTATTATTGAGAGTAGTACAAGTTAAATATCCTTGTTGTTGCTTTCTCATTTTTTTATACATAGAAAATTGTTTTACTTATTCAGATATCAGAGATGTAAATGTTTTCTTCACGTACTTGTAACAGCATTTTATTTTTTGCTATTCTATGCAATTCTTTGCACTAGCAAGACAATAGTGCTGATACTGAATTTGAAAAAAAATAAGTCATGCCACAGTTATTTCTTAAGAGTAGACAATGACTGGAGCATTAACTGTAAGGTACAGTTGGAAGGTATAGGTTGGTTAACTCCATACCAACCATATTTGGATTAATACACACGTCAGCTTTTAGCTACAAAATTTATTCAGACTCTAACAGTGCTTAATTGTCTCAAAAAAGCAACTGCCAATTACTTTATGTACTGACAATGAATTGTCCAATAAATTCCAGTAGCTGGTTGAGAAGACCTTCTATTGTCTCTAGACAGTCCAAAGAGTGCTCAGTGAGAATATGTTACCTTAGGGTTGTTTTGTTGGTATGTTGTGAGGTATTTTTTTACCTAGCCACGTAAAGTGCACAGCTAATGGGAACATTGAAATTATCCTATGCTAATACATTTTGTCAGTGTTACTTTTCATGTCTTTATCTGAAAAAAACCCCAAGGAAATAGATGTCTGATCTCCTAATGTTCAAAATAGGAACACAACTTAAGTGTTCTGCTGTGTCAGTGTTTTCTGACAAAAAGTGAATATTACTTCTAAGGTTGAGCAAAATCAAGATGGCTAACTCCAAACTAGATGCACATGGGTTTTTTGAATCGGGTCCTAAGATTTTATTTACTTTCCCTCCAATGTCATTTAAAGAAATGCAACTGAAAATATGGCTTTCTGGTAAAGACATTTGCACCACCTTAAATGTATAAATTACTGCTGCCATGTGAGTCAGCAAAACATGTGCTAGAGAGTAATGAAAGATATATAGCCATCCTCATTTGCTGAAGTTCTTAAGCACATGCTTAAAACCAAGCAGATTCCAAAGTGCTTCACAAAATACATCTGGGCTTTGTGCTCCACTGCTTTGACAAATGGAGAAGGTAATCAAATAAATGATGTACGAGACATCTTTTTTACTGCCTCCTTTCTCTGTGACATAGAAAAGAAGCTGACATCTTCCTGGTATCAGTTTCCCACTAGTTGGGAAGAAGTAGAGACGTTACAAGCGTGATGGCTGCTGCTGACAAGAGCACATACCTGTTGTGAGTCATAATGACCCAACCCAAGCTCTTGCAAGGCAAGAACTGTAAAAAAAAAATAAAGAAAAAAAAAAAGGGCTTTCTACAAATATTACTTATTTTTAATATCACTGTGTTTGAGTTGGAAATTAGGTAAATGGAATTCATCCATCCAAATTCTTCATGCTTCTTCTATCTCATTATCTCCATAGCCCAGGCAAATAATAAATGCTTGTAATATTGCTGTATTTTAAGTGCATGCTAGACACTGGAAATGCATTGAACAGACTGTTCAAGAAACTGTATTGTTCTTGTTCATTGTCATTAGTGGCCCTTGTATTTTGATTCTTATGAGGTAATGACATATAATAACAAAGGTTATTTTCAAATCTTACTACAGATCTTTTGCTCAGCTCATTTCTATGGGAGATAACCACATCTATTGAGATAATGCACCAGATGTTATTCAGGGAATGACTATCAATTTGAACCAATATCTGTAAAATAATCTATTTTCCAAATGCAAATTGCTTTCTCTACATGTCCTTTTCTTCCCAGCATAACCACCCTGCAAAACTCTGCCTTTCTAGTAATTCCTTGACACTGCAAAGCGTCAACTGAGTGTTTCACTTGTACCTGTCTATTGTTCCCTTTTCGGTCCATGACAGATTTCTTTTATACATTCTGGCAAATATATATTTTACTGTTGCAAACATTCATAAAGGGAAAGTACATAGGTTCTAATCAGGACCTCTTATACGTTTAATACAGAACTGCTTTTGCTATAACTTATAGTAAGTCTGTCTTTTGAACCAGCCATCTGATATAACAGAACGTTATTTGACTCCATCACCCTTCCAAAAACTCATCTTGTCTGAAAGTGGGTGTTGCTCTTTACATGCACCACAGAAAATACATTGAGGAGTCTTCTATTCATTTCAACATCTTCTGTCCTGTATTGTTAATTCAAATGCATTTCAGATTCCAACCTAGACAGAGATTTTTTGTGTTAATACTTTGCCTAGTCTGGAAGGGACTCAATTCTGACCACACAGAGGTAACACAACACAAACAGCTAGATTTTATTTAAGTCTGTGCAAAAACACTAAAATCAGGTGGGGATAGAAGCTCGATAGAAGATGCATAGCTTCTGTATTTAAACACAAACACACTAAAAATATGCCTCCATTCCTTGACAAATCTGCTGAAGTGTTAGGCCAGTGCTTCTTGCACTGTGTGTAAAGTCAGTGCTTGTGGGATGGAGGCCTCCATTCCGTTTCCACCATATCAACTACTGGAAGTATATATTGCACTGCTTTCATAGGCCATTCCTTCTGGTACTGGACTACTACAGCCACTGAGAATAAATTTTCCCTGAGAAAACCAGGCATTTGATGCACAGGACTCTCCACCACAATGCGTCAACATGTTTTAAAATGGATCTCCTCCTTTACCTTTTTCTCTACAATTTTATCTTTTCATTTTCTTGAAAGTAGCGGAGTCTTTTGCGATTTTCTGAAGTCCAGCTAGCAAGAAAAAAGTTAATATCTGAATACATCAGAGGTTATTTTAAAAATGTCATTGCCTGCATGGCCATTGGTCATGGAAGCATGGCCAAAATATGCCTTAACTTAAAAAAAAAAAAAAAAAAGTAGTCAGTAACAGTATTGTAGCACGTTATTATTGTCCTTGTCCCATGGATTTGAAGACAATTACTTTATTTTCTCTTGCCCACTGCAGTTCTAATGTCAAGGTTGGGAGCACTCTAAAGAAGTCATCTGATTTTACCTATCAAGCTGTGTGATAGCAGTTATCATTTGCTTTATGTGCTAAGGAGAATTTACAATTATAAACAATGCCTACCACAATACAGACACTAAACCCCTCTGTTCATTCAAAAACATAGTTTCTGGTTCAGGCTGCTGTGTGTATTTGCAGTGCAAGGAGACAACCTTGTAGCACCCTACATAGCACAGATAATAGTAGCTGTGAAGATTGCACAGAATAGACTTAAATCTTCCAAGGAAAGGGGGCAGTAGATTGCCAACCCCTGGAGAAGTTCATGCCTCCGTATCTTAAGTGCTATTGTATCCCTTCTAGACATATGCGTCTAGCTGTATCTAGTGAGTTCGTGTGAGCTTACAGGTCTTGCAACGAATATCTTCTGAAAGCAGTAGAGAAATACCATCTCTTCAAAGAGGCTATCCTATCTCAGAAGACTGGTGTTTTAATGACAGCAAGAGCCTGAAAAAACCCACCCTTTAAGTTTGTCCTCTGATGCCAAGGATAGGGCAAGTGAGTATGCAATCATTGTTAATGCTGTATTTCTTTGATCTAATTTTTGGGGAGCAATGAAAGAAATTGTGCAGTACTAGTTCATTCCCTGTAAGTGAAATGTTGGGAAAACCTAAAAATAATCTCCTGCAAGAAAACAAAAAGTCAGTGGATATAATTTTATTCAAGTGAATCATATCTCCTTTAAAGAAAAAATGTATAGGTTGAAATATGTTGTTGTTGGACAACAAGCTGAACATGAGTCATCAGTGTGCCGCTGCAGCAACAAAGGCAAATTGGATGCTGGGCTGCACCTGCAGGGACTTACTAAAAGTGATAGAGATGTGATCATCCCATTCTACTAATTGCTTGTCATGCTGCACCTGGAGTACTGTGTCCAGTTCTGGTCCTCACAATTCAAGAAAGAAGCGGACAGACTGGAGAGGGTCCAAAGAAAGGCCACGAAGATGATCAAAGGGCTGGATACCCTGCCCTGTGAGGAAACACTGAAGGAGTTAGGTCTTTTCTTCCTGGAGAAGAGAAGGCTCTGGGGGATCTCATCATAGTGTCCTAGTACTTACAGGGTGGCTACAAAGAGTATGGAGGCACTCTCTTCACAAGGAACTACATGGAGAAGATAAGAGGCAAGAGGTACAAGTTGTATTGGGAGAAGTTTCATCTCAAAATAAGAAAGAATTTTTTTTTTTTGGTGGTAAGAACAATCATTCACTGGAACAACCTCCCCAGGGACGTGGTAGAGTCTCCGTCACTGGAGGTTTTCAAGGTATGATTGGACAGGGTGCTAGATAATCTCATCAATGCTCCCTTCCCCATGGAAGGTTGGACCAGATGATCTTTTGAGGTCCCTTCTAATCCGGGCTGTTCTGCGATTCCATGTTTCTCTGATATGTGTATAAAGCAAAATTTTAAATACAGAGTATTTGTTTCTGTAATGAGCAATACAGGAGTTGTTTAGATACACAGTTCAATTTATGGATGCAAACAGTAACTAGAAATGAAACCTAGGAATATGTGACATGTTGTTTTCAAAGCAAAATATGAACACTGGACATAGGCAATTAAGCATTCCCTATATTTTCTAGCTGAATATGCAAATTTGACATTCAAATCAGACTTCTAAAAAAAACTCACCCAAGCAAAAACACTAAGAACATAAGCAGTCCAAAGTTTAAGCCTTTTTGCTCTAACTTTAATTACTTCACCATAATTTCAGTTAAGGGCAAGGCACTTTAGTAGGTTATCATTTTGCTCCTCCCAACTGTTTCAAAAGTCAGTACAGTTTCCCCTGACAAAACATGTAGTGGATGGAATTTTTAGATGGAGAATTTACAGCAGAGTAGCATGCAGAGAATTCATTATAGCTAGGAGAAGGAAGGCACTTTAAGGAGGTGACGGTATTGTTTGCATAATAGGTTTGCCTGTTGCAAACTAAGGGTAACTGCTGAACTGGCATAATAAATTACATACATTTTTCAGTAGCTAAAGAGAAGCACCCAGCAGGTTCTGGAAGAAAGAGGGTCAAAAGGCTGATCATATGAAGTACAAAAAACCCCCAGTGTTATGGGATATGCTGTTAAAATGCGCATTTACCAACACAGATATACACTGCTATTTAACACAAATTTACAGGACAAAGGAATCTAATGACCTGTAATTCAGGGCCACAAAGCTTTTAGGATGGGAGGACTTGATATGCCTCTCCCCTCTCACATGATGCTGTGCAGTTCCTCAGTTAAGACCCAGTCCCAAGTTTGCATTTAGCATTTTCAGTGTGTGTAGTTTAAGTTCCTGCCCCATTCAAGTACAGTTTGTTCCATTGTTTGCAATTTCAGTATTCTGCCCTATGGTGAGATTTTGTAATATTATATTCTAAGGCCACAGATTATTAACACCACTGAACAAAAGGCATTGTAGTCCTCTACAACACTTCAACTCTTCTTCAGGACTATTTTAAGGGCTAAAATGGAACTGTGGTGGCAATTAGGTCTTGGAATTGACCATAGTGGAAGATCTGTTGTTACTCCAAGATAACTTTTTTTTCACCTTTAGTTATTGGACATACATACACCAGTGAATAATATCAGAACATGCTTATTAGATTTAAAGTGGGAAAGGGCCATAAGAGGTGATACTAGTTGAGGAAACCAAGTTATACTGCTCTCTAGATTAAAGAAGTTGGCAGAGAGGGAAAGGGAGCACAGTGAAATAAAGATCAGACTATGTCCACAGCACCTCTGGATGCTATGAAATGAAAACTGAACATAATTGCAAAGGGTCTGAGCCAAAGTCTAGTGAAGTCAATCTCTTTTATTGGGAGGGTAGGGTTGGTCAGACTCAAAATCTTGCTTTGGCTGATTTAAGCTACCTTTGGTGTGAAATGGCTGCAGAACAAGTTCAGCCTAGGACATCATTAGGGCTAGCAAGAAACCTAAAGAGAAGAGCAGAAAACCATTACCATATCAGCAAATCTCTTTTTATATATTCACACGCACATATATAAACATCCATTGGCTCTTGCTAGCATTCGCAGTAACAAACGGTTGCTATGAAGATATTGCTGCCCATGTACACCCTGGCCCTGTCGATCTATTCCATTCACACACTATGTCTCTTTGTCTTTTGTTTTCTCTGGGATTTTATCAGTTCTAGAAAATGGACAGTGCTCTTATTGAGTGTCTTGAATCCAAAAGTCTATTTGATAGTCATTGCAGGCTTGATGTGCAGCAGTCTTTGTTAAGAAACACAGTGATCTTTACATAAACAGGCTGACCTTTGTAACTGGCATTTTGTCAGGATGGGCTGAAGGTGGGAGGGGCAGAGAAGAGGGGGAGTGGAGCTTGTGCTACTTGTTGCTGTAAGAGAAATTGTATTCTGAGGCAAAGAGGCAAGATGGTATGCTTTTCGTTTTTATTACTGCATAATGAATCATACATATTTCTACATATTTAACAGATACCACACTTGAAATGGATGCTGCATTTTCTTTTTTACTAACCATAACATCCTTCCTTCACTCGTTTTCTTCCCTCCTCTCTAAAGAAAAAGACAATAAAAAACAAAACAGGCTAAATCATTGCTAAGATCAGATCAATACTTTAGTATAAAAATGATTAAACATGCTGACAGGAACAAACCAATGTGATGCCAGAGGAATCTCGGGTTTCTGCTGTTGCCGAACCTCTCACAACAGATTCTGGAAACATCAAGCTGCCAGACTGGCAAATGTACATGAATACTTCACGCTGGTGCTTAGAGAGATAACTGAGATAAGACAAAAGCCTTCTTGATCAAAAAGCTCAACAGAAATTATAGTCTCTTTTGAAAACCACATGTAGCACAATGGACAGGTGCTGGTGTAATACTGGTGGTCACTCCATATTGTACAGCATATACATCACATAGTCTATATGGTCACTGTGCTTATTGATCCTGGGAAGCATGGTGTGAACACAGCCAGGCTACCTCACTCGCATGCAGAGATGCCAAAGCTTCTCGGTGATCTGCAGGCTGTTCCCTGACACGGGCTGGCTTTCAGTTTACTAGGACCAAGCTCTTAGCCTAACTATACATAGGGAAATACGTTTTTAATAGCCATAAAGGCGCGTGTCTGCTTACAGCACATATGTAGGAGAGGGACCGGGGACGACACACCACCAAGCTCCATAAATGCTGGCATTGCCTCGCCCTCCCACACACACCCTGAAATTCAGCACACACTCTGGAGCCACTATGCGAGGAAAAGGGAGATTTTTCCACCGAGCCAGCTCGTGATTTCCATACCGAGAACCTAGAAGCGCCGGGGGGGGGGCGGTGAAGGGAGGATGCCCAGGGCAGGGAGGGGGGCACGGGTGATTAGCAGGAACATTTCCGCCCATCCCTCTCCCCCCACCCCGCAAATGTTTATCTCCGCGACGTCCCCCGCCCCTCGTCGCTCCGAGAAGCCCGTTCCCCACGTAAGGGCCCCCGCTGCCGCCTTTCCCTGGCGGGGACGGCGAGCGGGCCCCGGCCGGGACGGGGACGATGGGGCGGCCGCGGCCGGGCGCGCAGGCAGGCTCCGGCAGGGAGAGCCGGCTCCGAGGGGACCTGTATGCGCAAAAAAAAAATAATAAAAAAATAAAAATCTGAAACAAAGGCTGGGCCGAGGGTAGGGGGAGAGGCTGGGAGCAGGGGTCCTCTTACCCGGTCGATACCGCCGCTGTGGCTCGCTGGATTGCGGCTGGAGGAGGAGGAGAGGAGGAGGAGGAGGAGGAGGAGGAGGAGCGGGTGCCGCGCCACCCAGCAGGCCGCCCGCGGGCTGCCTCCCGCCGCACCGGCCCCCCCCGGCCCGTGCCGTGCCCGGCCCCGCGGGCTGCCCTCGGCCGTGCCGTTCCCCTCCCCCAGCCCCCCGGCGGCGTCGCTCTCCCCGGCGAAGCTGCGGAGCTGCCGCCGCCCGCCCCCTGCTCCGCGGTTCCCCGCGCCTGGCCGCGCAGGCGGCTTCCTCCCCCTCTCCCGCCCCCCTCCCGCCCCGAGAGAGGCCGCCCAAGTCCTGCAAACCCGGCCACGGGCGCGGGGCAGCCCCGCAGCCGGCCGGTGTCCCCTCCCCGGCGGGCGGGAGGAAAGCCCCTCTCGGCCCAGCTCGGGCCGCCTCGCCTGGCTACAGCCTCCCGCTGCTCGGCGCAGTCTGGTCTTTGCTCCACCTGGCCTGGCAAAGCCCCCCCCCCCCCGCCCGCTGGTGAGAGCCCGCAATTTGTTATTCTTTCCTTGAGGATCGCCACCAAAAAACCCTACCCCAACCCCAGCAAATCCTATCCCTCCCCGCAACTCCTGCTATTCGGATTTCCTTCCCTCTCTCCTCCCCCCCCCCCCCCCCCCTTGGGTCGTGAGCCTCTCTCTCCCCTACACACACACAGAGAGAGGCACGCACGGTGTGAATGGTTTGTTGTACTTGCTGCTGTGCCACACAGAACTGCTGATGGTTCCCAAAGTCCCACCGTGCAAAGCCCTCCTCTAGCTTGAAGCCGAAGATCATGGACTATATGCTTGGAGTCGGGATGCGTTTTGCTCACAGCCGCTTCGCTTCCTGCAATTTCACCCGGTGAGTAGGTTTTATTTCACGTTCAGATTGCTTGTTTTCAACAAAAAGGGCACTTTAAAAAAAAAAAAAAGGAGGGGGGAAAAAAAAAAAAAAAAGCCAGTTGCCTCGCCTTGCTTCTGAACCTTTCAGTAGCCTGGCTGGCTCCACTTTCCTAACTCGAAGAAATTACGAAGCACCAACCCTGCTCGCCCACATCCACGCCGTACGTTAGTCACTGCTCTCGGCACTAAGTTGCAGTCGGCACCGCAGCCTCACTCTCAGAGTCTTTACCATTCCGCGCTTATTCATCACGTTATTAATGTTTTCATCAGGCACTGTACCTGCTACATTCTCTAGTTTAACCCTTGCGGATGCAGCTGCTCGCACGGATGCTGGAAGGGCTCAGCATTTATCCCCGTGTAGGAGGACGGACAGAAATCGCGGGTGGCTGAGGGAGCCGGGAGCGTGTCTAAAGGAGTGTCTGAAGTCCGCGGGGGGAGAGAAGGTGGAAAAGTTCATTACTCTTTCCGATCCCCTGAAGAAGCTCGGATTGCACTGGGGGTGGGGAAGCGTTCTCCAGAAGGGATAGGAAAGGCTTTCCAGACCTAACGAAATCTGTCCTGTCGCTTGGGCTGGAAGGTGACAGCGCGCCGGGGGGCGCGGGGCGGGCGGGGGGCTGCGGCCGGCGCGGGGGGAGCAAGCAGCCTGCGGCTGCAGCCGGCTCCTGCCCTGCCGCTGCCTGCTCCGGCTGCATGCCCTTCCCGCATTCCTCAAGCCCGTCGCACCTCCCGGTTTTATTTATTCCCGTTTTCGGGAGTATCTGTATTTCTGCTGGCCTGAGGAGCGCAGGATAGGAGCGAGGCGTCGTCTTCACGAGACGTACGCTCACATAAATACCTACCTGCCGCGTTTTGAAGCGTAGAACGTCTTCTGAATCAAGTAGGGGCTTCTTTACTTTGAAAGAACAATAGAGAAGAGGGCCAAGGGAAATAAACACTTTGTTAAAAAAAGGACAAATGCCTTCAGAGTGCTATTTGTGGCTAATGCTTCCAGTATTTCTGTGTCTCTAATTAGCGGCAGAGATCCACCCACGTTCAATATAGCAGAAGGTAGGGAGGGAACATGTTACTTCTCACGGGGAGGTATTGCCTGGCCTCCATTTAACTCTGTCGTTCGGTGTGCAGGATGAGTGTGTGTATGTGTGTGTGTGTGCAGTCATGTCTCCAAAGCGGTACATGCAGAGATCACAAGGAAGGTGCTAAGGCTTGCGAGCAGGTAGAGATGCCAGTGAGAAATACAAGACATCTGAATTTATTGCCTGATGGGAAGCAGAGGACGGAAAAGATCAATGCCCCCTTCAATACCGTGCTCCCGAGAGTCCGCCCCCCCCCCCCCCCCCCCGCCTCCAAATTGCTGGCTGATGTCGGGAAAGGGGGAGTGAAAAAGCCCTTCAAGCGTGGGATCCAAAATTCATCCTTCCTCCAGCTCCTCTCTTCTCCCAGCAGCTCGAAACCCCCATGTCTACTTCTGCCCTTACACCTAAGCATCCTTCTCCCGAAGTCTCCCCTTCAGGAGGTTTTCCCATTCCCCTCATTGTCGACCTGCCTTGCCTGCCCCCGCTCGCCCCCTCGCCGCACACACCTCCTGCCCCGGGCCCCTTCGCACGGGACTGGGGTAATTAACCAAATACCAGCCATTTCTCCCGAATTACCCGCCTCTGACGCTGCTGCTGGGATACTCCCGCACCAGGTTGCTCAGGAAAGTTTCCGTGCAGTCATCCCCCCTTCCCTTCCTAGGTATAGAGGATTACGTAGGTAAGTGCTTTTCAAAAGCTCTACCTGATTTTTAATCTTTTTTTTTTCTTCTTTTTTTTTTTTTTTTTTTTTTTCCCCTAAACCTTGGGGAGAAAAGAACCCAGGAAGTCCTGAGGGATTAATTCGCTGTGGAAATAGCTCACCCGGTGAGCATCACCTCGCCGTGCTAGTTAAATGCTCTCGCTCAGCAAGAAGAGATTTATGTCCCCATCAGCAGAATATTTCCCGGGTTTGAAAGCACTCTGTATTCCCTCTGTGCCGGCGAGGGTGGGAGATGGTAGGACACAGGATGAGGGCAGTGGAGTTGTTTGGATCACAGTCACTGCCATGGATGGCAATAAAACGGTGCCCGGGCAGTAAAACTGAGACAGGTTGGACAGAGCGGCGTTTCTGTACTCAGCAGAAGGCAAGGGGGACACCCCACCCCCCCCCCCCCAACCCCTTTGCATACCAACATCAGATAAATCAATGCAATTCATGTAGGCTTAATGGGCGATTGCAACAATCAAGCGTGAGGTATGCTTAATAGAGAAGATTCCCATTAGCCTTGATGGTTCATTTCCAGCGCTCAGCACTCCCAGACCAGAGGATACCCTCCACTCACATTGCGCCGAATGACTCAGAAAAAAATAGGAATGCCAGGCAGGAGCCTGGCGGTTTTTTTGCTTTGCTTCGGTTGGTTCTTTCGCCCTTTGTCCAAAAGCCTGGTAGTGTGGAAATACCTCCCAAGCCCCGCGGCCCATTCCCGAGGGAATGGTCGCAAACAGCCGTCTTTCCTTCGGTGAGGCGTTCAGCCTCCCTGCGTGTCTGTGTCTGGCTTCACTGTCAAGGATTACCTCCGCCTTCTCTGTTCCCTTTGCCTCCCCTGGAGCTGTGTGGCTCTGGGACTCCCTTTTGGCCGGGAGTTAATTTCCTAATTTCAACCACTGGCAGCGGCAGGCGGACACCCAGGGAGGGGGCTCTGGCAGAGGGAACACCTTGAAAGCTGCCTGTCAGCGTCCAGGCCGCCTGCTCACTCGCCCGGACTTAGCCAGACACCCTTCCTTCGAGTTGTGCGTGTCCCCGGGGCGAGGTACCACGGCGAAGGAGGGGGGGGGGGGGGGGGCGCC
The DNA here is from genome assembly GCF_929443795.1 of Astur gentilis. Classification (NCBI taxonomy): domain Eukaryota; kingdom Metazoa; phylum Chordata; class Aves; order Accipitriformes; family Accipitridae; genus Astur; species Astur gentilis. The sequence continues at coordinate 29,261,167 of NC_064887.1, forward strand.
GCGCCGCCGCCCGCAGCAGCAGCAGCAGGAACAGGAGGGGCTCCGGGCGGAGCGAGCTCCTGCACCCGGTCCCGGCCGCCGCCTGCCCGGACCCGCAGCTGCGGACCAGCCGCAGGAGGAGAGGGTAGGTCTCTGCTCCCCCCCCGCCCCCCGCTTCGGCCGCCTGCCACTTTGCAGGGGAAGGAGATAGGAAACCTCCGGGGGAGCGGGTGCGTGTTCCGCTCCAGCCCGGCAGCAGCCCGTCTGTGCGGGCTCGGCAAGGCTTCCCGCAGCCGGGAGGGAGAGGCTTGGCCGTAAAGAGTTAATCAGGGGTGGCAGGGTGCTCCAGGCATGAGTCCTGTGTGCGCCTCATAGATGCACTAGCCAATCCTAGGCGACAGAAGCATGAACTATATGTAGCATGGTGTGAAAAGCGAGGTAAGGAAAATAGGGTGTAAACTGTCACGGTGTATTGGAAGGCAGGAGACCTGCTTTTTGGGGCTACGATTTCTGTGCTACTTAGACACCATCATGCATTTAAAAAGGTAAGGGCTTTGTTGCCAGCGATCTCTATTGTGGTTCACTACGGAATTCAAGTGCATTTTCTGGGTACCTTTCATTAAGTCTTAAACTGTGTAGCGCAGAGAGTGGGAAGAAAGTGGAATATGGTATGATTTACTGCTTGGGAATTTTTTTGAAAGACTACATCAGTTTCAAGTTGTAATGATTTCTTTTAGAGATTAAGCAAGTGCATGCATGTGAAGTAAAGTAAATTCACGACTGGCAGAAAAATGTAAGGTACGCGATAAGTGAAGGATGTTCTATTGCAGCATCAAAATCAGTCATGGATCCATATCAAATGAAGGCTAATGGGAGATAGATGTTATTTTGAAAAAAATGTACAGAGTGATTCAGAGACACGTATCTAACAAGCAAGTCTGACAGAAGAAACAAAAAAAAATATTTCCTAGAAAAAGCCCACATCTAACTTTATTTAAATGTGGCATCGCAAAAGGATGCTACAAAAAGAAGTGAAATCAAAACCCTATGGAGTCTGTATTTTCAAAGATGAGTGACTTGACACATTAAGTATACAGAGATAAAGCTAGAGTGGCCCTACTTACATTTACAAGATATAAGAAATAACTTTTGAGGGAGCAATCCGTTTAGGTATCAGACTTTACAGACTGCTGTCAATGCTCAACTCCAACAGTACATGGAGTTACGCATTTTAAATAGGTGCTCTATCAGCTTTACCATAGGACCTAGCTTTGAGAATAGAAACATTTAACTTCCTCTCTGTATCTAAGTGTAGCAACAGAAGTGTAGTCTTAGATGCTGTTGCAGTGCTGTCTAATTGTCAGAGTTCCATAAAGAAACCTCCTACAAATTCTTGCCTTCAACCATTTTTCTTCTAAATCATGTACATAAGTTAAGCAGAGGAGAAAAAAAATAATCTGTTATATTTTCAGTAAGCTGATCCACCTCCAGTGAGAGCTAACCTCCCCAACAGACGCTGAGTTCACCAGAGTTGCTGTGTTTGGGGTGCTTGTTCACGAAATGCTGAAACACTGTGAGTGAAAATGTTAACTAGGAAACATGAAAACAAGCAGCTGAATGTTTTACAGATCTCGCTGCAGAAGGCAGCATTTGTACAACAAGCCAACAAAACAACTTGAAGATCTTCAAGTGATGTAACCACCCATCTCATCCTTTCCCATTTTTTCTACTACTGCCTGAATGCTATTGTGAAGAATTAATTCCAGGCATCTACTCATTGTTTACACCAATGTGTGTCTGGAAAGTTATTTTTTTAGTCACATAGATTGCAGTGACTTTTCACTTCTCTCAGTCCCCCGTAGAGACAATGATTTATGGGACTAAAATATTTTTAATTCAATTGGATTAATTTGAAATTGAGTATTCATATCTGACTATGATCAGTCTAAGAAATTTCTTGCTTGAGATGCAACACCTATTGAAAACAAAAGAAAGCTCTTTTTACCAGCAAGCTTGCTTCTTCAGGATTTTTTTTAAATCTAAATGGAAAATTGGAAGATCAATCAGTTTACCTATGTTTTTGCTTAGAAGAAAAAGGCAGTGGTGGGAAGTATTAGATGATAATTTCTGGAAACATAGTGTTTTCTAGATGTCATGTATGCCTAGTGCAGCCCTTTCTTATTCTTCCCAAAGCTTCATCTCTCCTCAAAATCAGAAGTAGGCATTGATTTTTTTTTTTTTCCTCTGCTGAAACACTAGTAATCTCATATGGGAGCAAAATCACCAGAAATAAATTTTGACAAATAGAGCCAAAATACTCTTTCAGAAAGGTTGTATTAGAGAAAACTGTCCTGTTAGACTGCTGCAGGTAGTAACTTACAGCTAGTCATTTTATGGGGAAGTTATCTTACTCTTCTTCTTGATCTCATCCTATACCCTCATAAGAGAGGGCATTTTTTAAAAATAAAATTGCAACCACATTCTCTTCGTAGCATTGTTTTCCTATTGTTCAATATGTCTGCTGTTCAGTGAGGGCCTGATCTTGCACAATTAAAGGAGATCAGAGCATAGCTATTAACTTCACTGAAAGCAAGATCAATTTCCAAGATAATAATTTTGAACCAAAATGAACTTCAGATTTAAAAAAAGAAAAGCGAACATCATGAAGTTACATGCTGCATACTGAGCAGTGTAAGACTTTGCATATCCTGAGTCAAATAGCATTAAAATACCCCCCCCGATCTTATGTTGTTTTAGGTTTCAGTACTCTATCATCATGGCTAGATCAACATTTTTCTATATGAAGTTGAGGAACATTAAGAGAGCTCCATTTTCTGAAGTGCCCCACTGAGCTGCAGGCATTTGGTACCTTGCAACTCGAAGTCATCATACTGCTGAAAGCTGTAATGTGAATAATTTGGTCTCCTAGCTCTGAAATTAATCATTTATATGTATCACAGTAAGTGTGCATACATAAACATAGTTTGTATATGCATACATAGATATAAATATGTATGATATACACTACACATATTCACCCATTCATTCCTCCACACACATGGTATGTATAATTACTCTTTTGCCCTGGCTCGTATCATGTGACCAATTATTTAGCACTGTCTTTTTCCCGTCTCCCATTGAAAGTCTCTACTTGCTCTATGTGCCACAAAATAACGCGCTGACAAGAGGAAAGAAGGACACTCTGCCATGGCAAAGCTTTTCATGTTTAACTAATGAGCCTCTCACAAAAGCCACAGATTTTGTTCCACCTTCAAAAGAAGATTGACCAGGCAATATATACTGTTAGCTAAATTAAGACTATTAAACTGTAGTGGTTTCTCTTATAATGAGGTGAGATCCTAAGGCTCGTCAGTCAGGTACCTTTACTGTAGCAGTCACATTAATGCTGATTAGAAAATTCTGCTAATTTGCAGTAACACCTTCACTGCCACATCTACCAGCACTTGATTAATGAGAAAAGTGGTTTCTAAGGTATTTATTGTACACTGCCAAGTAAAGGACTTAAATCTGGGGAATCGGAGCACTACTCTGTACCTTTAATCCCATATTATTCATGACTACTGAGAACTCTGCAGGGCTAATTTAGCTCTTTCAGTACTTATAAATCTATTAGAAATAACAAAAACACCTGGTTAACTGAACATGGATGACCACTTCGAAATCAGATGCGATTATTAAAATCCATTATAAATAAATTTCTTCTTAACCTTTTTCATTTTTCCTTTCTCTACTTGAAATCTCTATTTCTAAGGAGGCTTAACATCACTGGTGAAAAGTACCGCTGCCTGCTGAAAAATGATATTGTGGATTGAGGTGGCAGCCCAAGAGTATATTTTTAATTAGCTATTTTTCACCTAAAACATTATTGATCCCTATTCATTAGTGGTTTGGAGGACAGACAAAACAAATATTTATTACAACAAATTTTATCTTGAATAATTTTAATTGTTTGGTTTGTACTTAACGTGCAGCCCTAAAGGTTAGAATTACTGCATTTTGAACATGAAGTTTTGCATACATGTGGTTTATAGATATATGTGTACTTTAGCATCTTGACAGTGATCATATCAGCACTTGTATTTACTTACAGGGAAGATTTAAAAACAGTGCAAGCAGAATGTCAGCATTCAACCTTTCGTTCTTCCATCCTGAACTGCTGGCTGATCTACAGGGCAGAGCTGAAACCTACCTTTTCTCCTTGAGAATGTGTAGATGCACAGCCTTTCTTGGATTAATCACCTTATTCCTTAGTTTAGTACCAACATTTCTAATAAAGATGCTTGTTTATGTAAAGCAGCAATGTTTATGCAAGTGGAGACTCATCCTGCTGCCTGCCTCTGGAGACTATGAATTTATTTCACAGAGCCATTAGTCGCTGATGGCCATTAGTTGGTGATGTTCTCTTTTTTAATCACTGCTCCCGTGGGATATGAATCTGACTCATGGACTTAAAAAGTAAAAGCTTTAGTAACTTACTAAGTACCCTTTAAGCTATCTGTTAGCATAAGTTTATTAGATTGATTCACATTAGTTGAAGAGTTGGTAGTGGCTTTTTTTGAAAGGTACTCTTATTTATAAGACAGCTTAATTTCTTCACAGTGGTTTGTCTTGGCTAGGCAAAGTCTAGAACATTTTCTTTTTCTTAGTCTTTCTGGAGGAAGAAAGAAGAGGTATAATAAAACCTATGTTTGTTATACTTAGACTGCAGTGATCTGTAATCTTTAATAAACGGACTATGTGTCTCATTCTGCACTGAAAATATACTAGCTGAAAGTTTAAAGCTTTTCAGCATTAGTTTAGCACCTTTCTACTAAATCAGAATGTGGTTTTAGTCTATCACATAGCTAAATTAAAACAGTAGGGAGATTGTAATTTGTGATGAGACTTTAAAGCCCAGACTTTCTCTCCTTGTAGTTTGATGTTCACAAGAAAGTCATCTTTTAGCAGACAGATTTTTTCTCTCTAATTTTGTAATTTCTTCTAAACTTGTCAAAAATCAAGGCTTACAAGGAAGCTTAGGTGTTATATGAGATAGCAGGCTGCCCAGTATACATGACATAATTATTACTCGTACAATCAAGCTTTGTGTATTATCCATCCTGAGATGCAATTAGGTCCAGACTGACTTGCTGAAGCTTGAATCTCTGCTCAGTCAGCCATAAAGTCCTTACTCTCACTATAAAAAATTAATAGCTATAACATGAACATTTAAGAGGATCTGGCTACTGCCCATATACTAGCTATAGGCTTAGAATGTTGCAGCAAAGGGACTTATGAAAAGTCATGCAACAGTTCACAGTAGGATCAGATGAACAACCACGGTCTCTTGAATCCTCTATGAGTCCTGTCTAGGGAGCTTGCACAACAGGTAACAAGTTGTTTCTGACAGGAGGACAGCAGTGGTATAAGTTTATTTTTTTTCTGCTAGCAGAAGTAGGTTGAAGCTTAGAAAAGGAGTTTTAACCATCCATTTACACCAGCTGAAAGCTGGCTATACCATCTGTGAAATCAGCTGTAAAATATGCTATGAGCTCTGGAGTACTTTTGTCTGAAAGGCAAAATAGAAGAGCAAAACAAAAACATTACCATTCTATTAGATATCAATATTTAGAAATAAAATAAAATCATCCATTCTTACTGCAATGTATCTAGAAAAGTGCACTGAAAGAAAAATGTCATGCTGTTAGATCTTTATGGAGACTATTTCTAACTACTGGTCTAAACTGTAACCACTTATTTTCACATGGAAAATATAATCAAGAAGAGTGTAAATCCTTGATCAGATATCACTTAGCTAAAATTATAGGGCTATATCCCATGCCTGCGCTAGAGCTCCTAAACTGAGAAAATCATTCTTAGAAATAAAAAAACACCATTATTTTTGTGATAACATTTCAAAACATGAACAGGATCATGGATTAGGTTAGGTAATACCTGAGGGGCTGTAAGTACATTAAACTAGGCTGTAAACTGGATTTTGTAAATATGTCCCCATTACAGTCAATAGAGTTTGTTGCTTCTTTGGCCACCTTCTTAAGACCAGAGAACAGCTACACAACATGCTTTTTTCTTTTCATTATTGTACAAACAATATTAGCACTTCAACAGCTTCAAAGAAACTTCTATTTTTGTCTGGGACTGACAATTCCTTTCCTCTCCATCCTTTTCTGAATGTTTGTTGCAGAATCTCCAGAAACAGAAATTTTAAGTAGCAACAAAAATAGTCAGCCACTCTGTTAGTAGAATGAACATCTTCCTTTTTGTTTTATGACATTTTTGTCATTCAGTGATTTGAAAGTGCTTGATAGACATTAATTGTTCCAGCTTCACAATACCCTTATTTTCTGATCTTATGAACAGAATCTACAATTAAAGAAGGTTAAGGGGCTTGTCAATGGTTATACACTAAAATCAGAGTTATACTTCAAGGTAACTGCTCCAAGTACTCTCCTTCCTCTATAAACTGAATCTTCTTCGGCTCAACAATCTGTTGGTGAGCAAAGTTTCCTCCCACCCCATCTCATTTTAGCCTGATATGAGTCCTTCTGCATGAACGAATAATCAGTTATATTTGGATTGGTCCTCAGCCTGGAAAAACTAGAACTAAAGCCTTAGTGTATGACCTGTAAATAGCTGTTTCCTCCCATTCTAGATGGCAGCAACTGAAATAGCCCTGGGTTTTAAAACTAGTAGAAGGATGAAACTAAACAGGTTAGAGGTGTTTGTTACTCTGATGTGGTTTACTGGATATAGCTAACTTACATGTGTCATAGTATGCATGCTCTTTTCATAGCCAACTGATACTTAGCTGATAAATTGGGCCAGAAATTCTTTGGGGACTAACAGTTATGGTGGGAAAAGGAGATATACTACTAGAAATAGTACTTCATGACTTTCCAGTGATAGTTTAGTATTTCATTTTAGGGTATACTCTTTGCAAATCCTAAGGCCCTACTTAATTGCCATTAAAACACATCCAATAAGATTATCGCAGCAGAGAATATTGAACATTTTTAAGTTAAGCATTGAGTTTTAAAAAATTCCAGTAAGCTGGAATGCAAGCTTCTAAATATCTGTCTCCCATTAGGATTTTCTAGAAACTTGAATGCTCCAGTATGCAAAACTGTATGCCACAATGATACATGTCAGCTTGTGCCTGGGGAAATACTGGACCAGAAACTCTCCCTATGCTGTTTTTTTTCTTTTCCTGTAGCACAGAACCCAAACTTATTCAAAGAGAGCTTGTTCTGTTTCCATTCTAACTCTTTTCGTACCATCAGATGTTTTAGCTGAAAATTTTTGGACAATTTGGGACAATGCTTAGTGTAACTTGTGCGATGGAAGAGTGACTTAAGACTGAAATGTCACACGCAGTCTTACATGCAAAGATTTTTTGCACATGGGACAGTCCATGTGCACTTGTGGACTTGGAAAGATAACGATTTAATCCCCTATGAACTTTTATGATTGCTAAAGTACAGTGATCTAGCCTGGAGCAGGTTTAAAGCTCTCAAAGCAGCAGGTTTTTCTGTGGCTTCATGGCATCCTGGATGTCAGTCAACTGAAACCCAGGGCTCCGTCAGGGTCCTGCTTAGCCGTTCCAGAAATTAACTTCATTTTAGCTCCTTGTGTGACTGATGGATGTTATCTGCCAAGGACTCAGGTACTCGTCCCCATTTAAAGATGAGGAACTGAGACACCATGAAGGCTGAGTGGATTTCTCTCTCTCTCTCATGCACCTACATAATCCACATTTGGGGCATCTAGGTGCCTCATGTGTTTTCATAAACCATGCACTCTGCTTTTACACGTCAAGGAGCGTGGCTCCTCCTGGCTCATGAGCGCAGAAGCAGGGCTAAAGCAGCCAGTGGCTGCAGCCAAGCCTGGAGCTGAGCTGTGGCACGGTGACCTCCAGGCAAAGATGTGCGTGGCCAGGCCCAAGGTCCAGCCTGGGCGCTCATGTGCTGATGCGGGGGGCCGGGACAGTCATGCTAGCACCAGCCAGGCAGGGACTGAAGGTCCAGGAGCCCCCGGTCAGCCCTCAGGGGTAGGTGGAGGCCCCAGATGAGGCTGGTCAGGGCCATTGAGGCCTGTTTGTACACTCAGGGCCCTGACAGCTGATTTCTTCCCTTCAGGGTGTTGCAGGAACAGATTCACTCGCTAAGGCAGAAAGACTGAAATTGCAATTTGGGGACGCTGCCCTACGTCATCAGCTAAAACACATAAGGATCCGTTTGCACAGGAGGATGAACTTAGATTAACAGATTGAAAAAGCACCTGAGGGAATTTACACATCATGATCTGGGCAGCAAAGGAAAAAATTAGGTCTTTTACAAATATCAGGTATTAAAACAATTACCTTGGTACATGTGACAGCCGGTGTGTACTTCAAGGGCTAAGGAGACAGGCACTAGCTGTACTGGGATGCGATAGAGAGCACGTGGGTACATCCAGTTAAAGACACACAGGCGCTTGCAGGAGTGAAATTCTACAGGGACAAAGCAAACACCTAGGCATGTTTCGTGGGCAATAGCTGTAACCTGCGGCAATCAACTCTCACGTTCCAGACAAAACTGATGATGGCTGCAGAGGTTGGGCTGACATATGTTCTCTCTTTCTGTGGGTGCATTTTATTTTTGCTCCTCTTCTCTGAAGGCTGGGATGAGGAAAAAATAGCAGGATTGCTTTTGCAAAAAAAAATAAAAATAAAATCAGTCATCCTGTTAGTTCTCTGTTTCAGGTTTTGAGGACATAGTTACAGGAGTCTTGTCCTTGTCTCACATAGAGAAGAAAGCTGAAATCTGGCAGTGGATGAAGCTCTATTTTACCAAAGAAAAGGTGTTGCTTTAGGGTGTGCATAGTCAAAGCAGAGACCAGGACCTGATATGAGGACCCCACTTATTTTTAAGCCTGGAATGTAAAACTCACTTAAGGATGTTAGATGTAGAATTATTTTCTCCTTTCAGATTTGCCAACATATCTGCTTTTGAGTCTCTGCTGAGGACAGTTCCTAGGTCAGGACTTATTATAGCTCACAATGAATAACAGAGAACAAACTGATTCAACCCCCCTCATTGAAAATCATGTTGATAAATATATTTTGTCTGTCCAGATGCCTTCTACTTCTTCCATAATGGCACAAGCTGTACCCTGCAGCTCATGTGCATCAGACCTGGTGGCAGGAGAGCTCTCCATCCTTTAACTCCCCAACCCCCTACTCTGTTTCTTTTTTCTACCAGATGTATAAGTTGTCTTTCTTGTTACTGCACCAGCCTTCTGGTGGCTCTCAAAATGTGTGAAAGCTAACCACTGTCAAACAGCTGCCTAAGAGCACAGGACAGAATAGTCTACCTCAGTTCATGAGACCTTTTGCTGTCCTTCAGGAAGTTCAGCTTAGGAGAGTTTATTCTGTGGATTTGCGTATCTTCCTTTGAAGAACAGAATCCATGTGGCAGCTGAGAGCAGAGCAGAGCACAAGTGGGATACCACCCTCCTCTGTAGCCGATACTGATTGCAGCACTTTCTGCTCTTTTCTTACACAGCATGTCATCAGCTTCATGGCTATTTCATTTACACTGGACTGTGTGAGAATTTCAAGGACAGGTGCCTCCCCAGGTCTCATTCATTTAAAGTTGTTAACGTGCGAAAAATTTCTTTTTGAAAAAAAAATCACTGATTATAACACAGAATTCTTATGAGTAGGTCCTGTAGTGCTTTACAAAGGTGGACAACATGAGCATCACACTTCAGATGAGGAAATGACAGCAGAGAGACATAAAGTGACAAACCCGGGGTCTTGTAGCAGATAAGAGTAATCTTTGAGACTCAGACTATTGCTTTATTCTTTATGCAAAATTTCTTTCCATTTTTCAGTGTCAAAATACCTTTGAAAATAATGGTCCTGACTTATCTTGCCTTTTATGAGCTTCACTGCTTTCCTTTCAGCTGCAGTGAATAAAATGTTGCTTCTTGCCATTGATTCAAAGTTGAAGCCACTGGTACCATTCCTGAGAATTTTGTGCAATAGTTAGAAAAGAAAGAATTTACTTCCTTCTTGTTTTCCATGATGTGCAATCTGAAAGAAATATCAAGTGTACCCTGTTACACCTAATATTGTACTTCATCAAAAGTAGTAACTTTGAAATCCCTAAGGGGATGGAGTACCAACACCTCATAAATGATAAAGTTATAATCTTACTGAAATCTGCCTACCTACAAACAGCTTAGTTGTATTGTATCTGTTCTCAGATTTTTTCTTTGTTTGGTTGTTTTTAAAGGAATATATACTTATGTCATGGTTTACCCCCAGCCAGCAACTAAGCACCACGCAGCCACTCACTCACTCGCCCCCCATCCAGTGGGATGGGGGAGAAAATCGGGGAAAAAAGAAGTAAAACTCCTGGGTTGAGATAAGAACGGTTTAACAGAACAAGAAGAAACTAATAATGATAATAATAACACTAATAAAATGACAACAGTAGTAATAAAAGGATTGGAATGTACAAATGATGCGCAGGGCAATTGTTCACCACCCGCCGACTGACACCCAGCTAGTCCCCACCCCCACTTCCCAGTTCCTATACTAGATGTGACGTCCCATGGTATGGAATACACCATTGGCCAGTTTGGGTCAGGTGCCCTGGCTGTGTCCTGTGCCAACTTCTTGGGCATGAGAAGCTGGAAAATCCTTGACTATAGTCTAAACACTACTGAGCAACAACTGAAATCATCAGTGTTATCAACATTCTTCGCATACTGAACTCAAAGCATAGCACTGTACCAGCTACTAGGAAGACAGTTAACTCTATCCCAGCTGAAACCAGGACAACTTACTATTATTTTGATTAGTTCAAAGAAAACTAGACTTTGTGTTTTGCATAAAACCCCACCATCTTAGAGACATTAAGGTTTATAACTCATGTGGAGAGATCAACATAGTATTTCCTGATAAGTTACTTATTACTTTCCTTTGAAAGGACATATCTGAGAGTAATAATCTCAAATTTTTATTTCATCATTTATGTGAAGTTATAGCCAGGAGAATCCTACTTCAGCATAGAGGATTCTCAGCTTTCCATGGAGAGCTGGGCCATTTCAGCATTCTCATGGATTTCTAATAAGCATAAAAGCCAAAGGGCTTCAGAGAAATCCTGGTCTTCTGCATTTCTGTTGTCAGAAGGAGATCTCCGTGAGATGCAAAGAGAAAGAGGGAATGATGGAAACAAAGCTGTGCTTATTTCTGTGATGCTGACAGAGATTGCAAGGGCATTGTTTCAAGTGTAATAGGGGAGAGAGCATCTCAGACCAAGGCCACAGCACCTCCCAGGCTCACATAATAGAGATAATTATTGAAAAAAAACCCCACCAACCCTGATCTTACTAAAAATGTCTGTACATTTAGTGTACAGTTATTTTATTTTGATTCTTGAGAACTACAGGTGTAGTTGTGGCGAAAAACAGCTATGGGTGATGCCTAACATCAACTTTATTGACTCTTACAGAAAAAGTTACTCCACTAGTGAGCCAGTAACTATCTATTCCGTAGCTATATCTCTACTGTATATTAGCACATCTGTTTTATACATGACTCTCATCTCTTAGAAAAAAAAAAAGCTTTCATGCAGTGAGGTTACCACAGATTTATCTTTTTTTGTTTCCTTGAGAAAATTTTTTACTGTTTCTATTTTAGAAAGGATTTAAACTTACTGATTTGCTTTTTCTTGAACACTGCTGTCCACACATCTGGGCTGGTCCTATATTATTCTGTGTATCTTAGTATACACGATTTGTCAATTAATGTTCTATAAGCAAGAGAGCTTAACCCACAAATCAAACAGACACTTCAATTTGTACTATTTTAGGTACAGCAGCTTAGTGAGTTCATAAACTACCCACATGTAATTGTATATAATTTCTAATGTTAAAAAAACCAAACAAAGAACTGAAAAAAGGGAGACTGAGTTTGGTGGTTGTTGCCTTATAATAGGATGACAACAAAAAGTCTACAGACATCCTGTTCTTGTTCACAGCTGAAGCTTGATGAAATTTGTCCCAGTTGCCACAATGTTTGTTTTGCACTTGCTGGTACTATATTCTCAGATGATGTAAATGCATGGATTTTGCCAGTCTTCAGCACCCTCTACATGTTCATGAAAGCTAGGACTTAGCTACAGTATTTCCAGAAGATGCTGAGTCAGATTAATTCTTCATTAACTCCAGTGAGGAGACAATAGATTTCTAACAAAGAAGAATTTAGCCCATTATGCTTCATGAACTCACTGTAACCTCAGAACTTAGAAGAGGAAGGACTGAAAACTTATTAGGATTCGCAAGTGGTAGCTGGGTGAAACCCTGGGGACAACAGAAAGTAATTGTGCTGAGCATCTATACCTGATAATTGTCCTCTAAGCTAGCACTTCAGAGAGGCAGCATGTTGACATGACAGTTTTGTTTGAAGATGTCTTCTCTACAGAGTGTCTTCTCCACTTTAAAATCCACCAGCTCTGTTGCTTAACAGGTGTTCGTTTATTTTTCAGTTCTCACATCCCAACCTGAAATCAGCAGGTGCTCTACCACAAATTTAATTCAGATTGTTCGTCCCAGGAATTCTGTGATGGCTGTTGTAACTACAGCCTTTTTACGTTCCACTTGCCTATAACAGTCTTTGAAAAATGTTTTCAGAGTATTTACATTCATTAGAGAATCTGAACTTTTAAAATTTTGAGATATTTTTCACACTGTAACCTTAGGAAAATTCCTTGGGCTGAAATTTTCTAAATTATCTTTAATAGGAAATACACCTTCAAATCTCTAAGAGCTTAAGAAAAATCTTAGCCTTGGTCTTTTTTCACTTCAGCTCCTTGTTTATTAAATTGAGGCAAAAGTTTACTTCTTAAGGTTGTTATGAGAATTAGTGTTATGCAGACTGATTCTACAATGACTGGACTATACAGACAAGTGGATAAGTATCAGTGTGAAATACACACATTATTATACTCTCCCTAAAGACTGCCTGTATACTTATACTCTTTTGGAAAATACTTTAATATGTCTTTAAAACAAGGAGATTATTTTCTGTAACTACACAGGTTCTCTAAAAGTGTTTTGCTGGTGGTTAATTTATGACATGCCATGAGGTATAGCATTAAGGCAAGCATAGAGCAGGGCTCTTCACTATTCCTTTTCAAGTGCTCATTTGGTCTAGTTTTAGGAAGATGCTACAAATACAAGGTAAATAATTTTCCAATCCTAATATTATCATTTTGAATTCAAAAGGGACTCAATTAGTCATCATTACAGTTTAATGGCCTGAAACACTTTAGTGTTAATAAGTACCCGAAAAAGTAAACTCTTACCTCTTGTAATTTAAACCATTACATTCTTTTTTCAATAGAAAAGATAATTTAGGAAGAATAGAACCTTATGTCTTAGCTAGCAATTTTATAACAGCAGTAAGTATGAAAATTAAAATTCTCATTATGCTCTTTGTAGCTTCATGTAATGTTAAGAAATTACGCACAGGGTCTTCCTAGTCTATGAAAAGGATGACGGAGGGGAATGAGTATGCTGGGCAAAATATTTTTCCCTCATTGTGAAGAAGAAGAGAGGCAGAAGTACTTGTGGATTTTCACTCAGTTTTGATGCAAAAGCTGGTCTGGCCTGTCTGGAAGGGACTTACATGTTGTCTTCATTTACACTGAGCTAATTTTTTACAGGAAATGGCAACCAAATGATCATCATGGCTTTTATGGGCCAGGAGAGCAATCTATTGCTTTTCAGTTTTGCTTCAGATCTGTGCATGCTTTTTCATACGATGAGATGAAGGTTATGCAATAGTATAACCTAACATACATGAACTTCAACCTGTGAAAGAAAGCAACAATCTAGGGAGAAGATACTGAAACTTCATGTAGTATACACAGATCTGCAGGCTTTTTGCATGTAAGTGGTTGCTTGAGAGTATAAATAAAAGTTAGAGAACTTTTTGTTGTAGACTCCTGGAATCTTGTTTCAATAAGATTTATAAAAGTAATGCAATCTGTGTTTTATGATCATAAACTACTGTGTGGTTCTAACTGTTCATGGTTACAACTCAGTGCTTTGGCATATGCTCAGCATGAGATATATGAATAGGGTCTTTTTCTTCAGTGAGATTACTTACACATTTACTGTTTGTAGGATCAGGTCCAAATCATGTTACAAACAATTATATTTGTGCCTAAGAAGACAATAAACTTTGACTATTTCTCTGGTTGTATAGACAGTTTATTATATTCTCAGACTGTAAATTCCTGTTGGTTCATATGAACTTCTGTGCTCTTCTGGAGGCAGTTAACTTCCTGCAGCTGATAGGTTTATAATCTATACAAAAGACCTTTCAGACTATTAATGTGTCAAATATATGCACAGAGCATATGCATTCAGCTACACCATTTCCATTATAATGGATAGGTGGTACTGAGTGTGCAGTTGCAAAACTGTTCTATTGGAAGCGTCCTTCGTTTAGGGTGCACTTACCACCAAGTAAAAAAAAATCATAGCAAGGGGCATTGTAAAAATGTCATAATGAGTGCTGTTTTGAGTGAATGTGAATTACAAAATGTTTTTCCCTGTAAATTCATCAGCTAGAAAAATGAAAGCTCTCACATTAATATATTTTAATTAAATCTGTGCAGTTTTACCTTACACTGAAACTAGAACTGACTGTTTTTATATATTTAGGAATCTACATGACCTTTGTCGTCTCAGTATTTCTGAGAACTTCATGCTCTTGCATAAATGTTTTCACACAATCTGAGCAGGATATAGAATCATTATCCCATTTCACAGGTATGGGACTGAGGTATAGAGAGAAACTGTGGCTTGTCTTCACTGCGTTCCTACAAGAAGCTATGGTTAATACTCGTTTTTTGATTGCCCACACAAACAATCGTTTAGACTCCATTTAAATAGTGTTTCTGGGCTGATCCGTTGGGTTGGAGTGAACTGGACAGAAAGTCAAGTGCTGCTGTTAGGGATATTCAAAATTGCAGCGTCTGGAGCTTGAATAACTCATTGAACTCATCCCTGTGGGTAGCTCCAGTGCTATTGATCAATGCAGTCACTCTTTGTCCAGCTACGCTAGTTGAAACAGAATAACGGGAATCTGTTAGCTATGTTTGTAGTGAAGACAAGCCATTAAGTGACTTTTCCAAGCACATAAAAAAAGAAAGCAATCTGGGTCTTCGGAATCTCATCTGTTTTCTGTCCAATATCTGAAGTGCGACCTTATGCATAGACATTGCTGAATGATTTTCTACTGATGCTAACAGGCAATAATTTTTGTGTTGCATATTTTTCATTAATGACTAGCATTATTGGAAAAAAACCCAACAATTCCTCCCCTGACAATTTATGAAGGTTTCCCTTCAACAGTAAATATTATCACTGATGATGTTAATGAAGACATTAGTTTCACAGCATTTGAAGTACTGAAACACTCCACTGTTAACTAGCCTAGTGGGGTTTATGCTAATGTAAAATGTAATAAAGTAGAGGCGACTATCTCTTTAAGCTGAAAGAAAGGAAACTTGTTTCTACTTCCAAGGGATGCCTAGTGTGTGCTTATCTAATTGACTGTGTATTTTGTCTAGGTGTTGAGGGAAAGCTAAGAGAATGAAGGCTCTAAGTCCCCAGTGGAAGCATGATATGGCGATGCAGTGCTGGTGCTGAATTGTTCTCTCTGATGGCTCTATGGGAGTGGATAGCACTGAGTCTTCATTGCTGGGTTTTAGCAGTTGCTGCTGTTTCGGATCAGCATGCCACAAGCCCCTTCGACTGGCTCCTCTCTGATAAGGGACCCTTCCATCGCTCACAGGAATACACAGATTTTGTGGACAGAAGTCGACAGGGATTTAGCACCAGATACAAGATTTACAGGTATGAAGCAAAGGGAAAGCAATTACAGAGATATCATCCTTAGAAGTTGTAAATTATCAACAAGAGTTTCCTTAAGGGAAAGTTTCAGATGTGGGAACAAATCCATAGACAGAATATTCATTGCTGAAATATATGCAAGGCCATATATGCACTGTGTACTACGGAAATGCCTGCTTGTGTTATTTCTCTTTTGTTTAAAGAATTTTTGGTAATTGATTATGTTGCTTTGGGAAACGTTGTTTGCTACCTACCTCTACTCTGCCCTAGTGACATACTCAAAATTGTCCTAAGGTATTCAAACACCATCTTTGACTGCAGAGGGCAAACATGGAACACCTTTGATCATGCAGTAAGATCCAGTTCAATTGCTTTCAGTGTGGCTTATCAAGACATAAGCTGAGTCTTTAAGAATGAAATTGTGGCTCCACAGATACAGCCAGCAAAGCATGGACTTTATTGTACAAATCTGGGCATTTCAGAAGTGACTCAAAAGGTTTAATGTTAGTTCATACCAGTGTTTTGAGAAGCAGTTTTCTCATCCCTGAAGGATTGAGCATTAAGAGCCACTGTGAGTTTTAACAGAAGTTGCAAGTGTTTGGTCTATCATAAAACTCAGCATTAGGCTGGCCCAATTCAGACTGAGAAAAATAAAAACAGGCAAAGACTTCAGAAGTATAGGTCTGCTTGAGAGTTTTTGCCTTGCTGTAGAATTGCTTTCATGATACATTTGCAACTTGTCAGTTTCTATGCTTTTGAGACGGCACTGGTGAAGTAGTGAAGTATCTTCATCGTTTGCAAGAGGTATAACTCAGTAACATCAGTTTATCAAGGACATGGGAATGAAAAGGAGAGTTCAGTTTAATGGTAGTGACCTAATGGCGAATAGAAAGAATGGGAGAAATGAGGGAGCATGAGTGATTAAGGACTGAGAAAACAAATTTATAAGCAGAGAGACTTTTTCACTTCATAGTTTTATAGATCCCTCCTGGCAGCAAAGAGAAGGGGGGCAGGGCAGCAACACAGCACAGCTTTTTAACTTCCCTAATAACTCTCCCACCTATAAACACAGACCATCTTGGTGTGGAAAGACACGCGCTGATTTAATTGAAAACCATGAAACAGATTGTGCAAATTTCATACCTATTTTAAACTATTATTCCCTAGTGGTTTCCAGCTCTTTAGAAGAAGGTAAGAGTGATATATGCTTATATGTATATTATATTTACTCAATGTCCACTGGCCTGTGACAAAACTGCTGCCTGAGTCTGTAAAGATTTTATTTTTAAGGCACTTGCTTTATTTTCAAGGAACTTGCTTTATTTTCCTTTCCTAAATAAATGCAGTAGAGGGCACTCTGTTGCAGGTCAATTTTGCAGTGGGCTCCTTTGCCATATAGAGAGAAATTAAACACATTTTGAAAATAAAGCGTGATTTGGAAATATGCTTGATGAAGTGGCTTGTCTTAGCAGAACAGCATTGCCCAATATTTACGGCATTTTAAAAGCCAGCTGTCAGGACCAATAATGTAAAGCCAATAATGCAGAGACTGAGGCAGCATATTTTATTCCTATTATTCTGTATTAGTCAACACTGAACCAAAATTATCTTGCTAAAACCATGAAAGATGGAACTGTATTTCATTTCAGCTCTTTCAATCAGGTCTTTGAGAATTTTTCTCCTCTCAGCCATCATTACAGAAACATTGTTAAGTTTTATAGATCTGTAATCATATTGCTAGTATTTATTTGGGTTTGTGCATAGGTTTCAATTGACTTTAATTTACACAATGCCACAGAAAGTGTTTCTTGTGTTTATTTCTATCCTCTGCCTATTGCCTTCAAGAAATGAGCCAGGAAGTCAAAAGAGGCATAAGCTACCTGAATCAAAAGAAAAGTTGAATTTTTTTATTTAGTCCTCCAAATACAGACCTTACTGCAAAGTTTCAGTGTAAAATATGGTCTCATTAGCAAGTAGTGCAGAACATGGTGACCTTGTTACGAACCGCACACTGTAAATTTAATCCCTGTTGCTTTTCTACGAGCTTTCCCAGGCTAAAGGATCTGGAGTCTAATTGGTCTGTTCATTCCCTCACCTATCTTTTACCTAATGAAAATGATCCCTCAGGGATACAGTCCTGATTTGAATGGAGAGGTAAGGAAGGGGAAAACACAGGCCTGCATTGACTCAGCTGAATCATATTAACAAGAAAAAAACAAAGGTGCTGCTCTGAACAGTGTTAACAGGAGGGCTTCCTTTCTCTTTGGTCTTCACTTCAGCCATTAAAACCCATGCCTGCGACCTGACATTTTAAGGGTAAAGGGGAAGGAAAATCAACTCCATTTTAACATCCATACCAGCTCAAAATCCATGGGGCTGAAGAAGAGTGAAATTTATAGGGTGAGAGACTCCAGCAGATTGTGTGCCATTTTGAATCCTTTCTGGTAGGATGTTGGTGGCACAATTGGGTTGGACAGAAAATGACTGAAGGGTTGGGTTTTTTTTTTTCCCTTTTTTTAATGGCACAAATGTGGCAAGTACCTGCAGACTACCTAAAGGTGTGCCTCTCTTTGGGGAAGGAGCTGGCTCCAAAAGAACTGAGACTGGGACTGTGACAAGTAGCATCTCTCTTTTCATGTCTCCAGACCAATGGCATCCAAACCACACAGAGAAGATAACCCATTGTATCTCTCTGCCGAAACCTAACAAGTACTACTGCCCATGGGAACTATCTCAGGATGACCAATCTAACACTGGTGTTTATAATTAGCAGCAGTTAAAAGGTCTCAGTAAAAATAACTGAAAAACAACTGTGAGTTGCACATACTGCATGCAGTATTTTAAAATGTATTGGATGAGATTTCAGCAAGACACTGCTCTATGACTTTTGTTTTCCAACAATGGAACAATTATGAAGCAACTCGAATGATATTTTGATTCCCATTATTTTTTCCCCTCCTTTGGCAGTATCAGGAGAGGCAGTAATAATGTAAACGCCCCCCCCCCCCCAATTAAATTATTAACTTTCCTAATTTTTTTATTTCAAAATAACATTCCCTATTATAATCAAGATCATACTAAAAAGTAGGGAATACACGTTTTTCTGCTTTTGTTTAAATCAAGTAATGCATATTTCTGTAAATACCGAAGTGCCAGACATAAAAGCCTTTATCCTGCCCCATTGTTTGATGCTGAGTTGAATGGGATCAATGTCACGTACTGCAGGCCCATGAAAGACATAGAATGATAAAAATCAAGATAATAGGACAGAGGACTGGAAAACCACATATTGAAGAGAACTACAAAGAATATTAAGATGAAGATTACTTGAAAGCTGATGGAAACATTTTCATTATTTCTCAGCTATTGAGTAAAACAGTGTTGTGCTACTTGTTTTATTCCTGTTGTTTGCATGGCAGGAGACAGACTGATTTTAAAGTTTAGTTTCACCTGAACATATATGGCAATTTCTTTCCATACTGTCCAGTATCCTTATTTTTTTCAGTTCTTAAATTATGTAACCTGTTTGCATTTAAAATAGGTGGAGTCCAACTTTTAGACTAAAGCAAGAAAAATTTATCACTATATGGACTCTGCTAGCATTTCTATTTCCCCCCTAACTGTTTGTATGCCAATGAGGCAAAAAGCAACCACTTTGTATCCACACTCCCTGGTTACTATAAGCAAATGTTCATCTGACCATGAATCTGCTATAAATGGCAGAGATGAAGGCAAGGATTGGTACCAACGAGTACACTTATTAACTGAGTTCAATTTCTTATGAGAGTTTGTCATGGTTTAACCCCAGCCAGCAACTAAGCACCATGCAGCCGCTCACACACTTCCCTCCCACCCAGTGGGATGGGGGAGAGAATTAGGAAAAAATAAGTAAAACTCGTGGGTTGAGATAAGAACAGTTTAATAGAACAGAAAGGAAAAAAAATAGTAATGATAGTAATAACAATAATAAAATGACAATACTAGTAAAAGGATTGGAATATACAAAACCAGTGATGCACAATGCAATTGCTCACCACTTGCTTACTGATGCCCAGTCAGTTCCCGAGCAGCAATCTGCCCTGCCCCAGGCCACCACCACCCCCCCCCCCCCTACCCCCCCCCCCATTTATATACTGAGCATGACATCACATGGTCTGGAATATCCCTTTGGCCACTTTGGGTCAGCTGCCCTGGCTGTGTCCGCTCCCAACTCCAGCCTTCTTGCTGGCTGGGCATGAGAAGCTGAAAAGTCCTTGACTTAGTCTAAACACTACTTAGCAACAACTGAAAACATCAGTGTGTTATCAACATTCTTCTCATACTGAACCCAAAATATAACACTATACCAGCTACTAGAAAGAAAACTCTATCCCAGCCGAAACCAGGACAGAGGTCTTAACTTAAGCATAATATGTTTTTTAAAGATAAAATTTACACTTTGCCTTATCTCCCTATTTAGCCTTCAGAGCATAAAACAACCATGTGATAAAAACAACTCATGCATAAAATATGGAAGGTAGCAGTAGAAAAATCTGCTGTCACCCATATTTTAATTTATACATTAAAGATCAGTTATGTCCATGGGCAAACAAACTGATTCTGTAGTGTGCTTAGCTCCCCAAGGAGAGGAGCTTTCAACATTACAGGATAGAGCTGAAAGAGAGAAATATATGTGTAATAATGTTTTAATCAAGTATTGCAGAACATTAAATGCAACTGATGTTACCAATGTTGTTGTAAGTTGGGAATGGTGGGCTGGTTATGTTCATTATGTGATAGTGTGGTATTCCCTATAAAGGAAATATCCTCCTGCAGGAAATTAAATAATTGCCACAGCTATTGGTGGCATTCATTGCCACGGATCTATGAAGAGAAAAGCCAGGAAAGCACCTGGTTGACTGCTGAAAAACTCCAAGTTAGTGGGAATGCTGTGTCAATATTTTATGGAAGGTGGCTCCTGTAGTTAACATCAGTAAATATTTTGGCAAGGAAACCCGAGTTTATAATTTGTTATGTAATACACAATGGGAGTACTGTGCCTCTTATGTAAATCAGCTACCCAGACAAAGGAATTTAAATCCAAACAGAATGAGATGAGAGGTTACCAGCATGGAAAGAGTGATTGTGAAATCTTTCTTATGCAAAAAACCTACATTGTATCAGAAGAGGTAATTTCTACAGAGATAGGGAAGTATTCATACTATCAAATAAAGTCCTGAGGAAATATCCTCAGGGATACCGTGTAGTTTTGTTCAAGAAAAATGATTTAAAATCTGAAACAGATGTGAAAAATCAGGGGAAAGAAGAGCCTAGCTTCTTCTTTTAAGGCAGAAATGTTTGGGACTGTTAGGGGGAAAACAAAAGATAAAAAAAGAGACATAGCTGAAAGAGGATACAATTCCTGTCAATATACATATCATAAAGTGAGATAACTATTTAAACCAAAAGTCATCACTGTCATAAAACCAAATTGGTATAAACTGGCTATGAATAAATTTAGGGGGGCTATTTAAAAAAGGTTCTAATCATTAAAGTAAAATAATTCTGGGACATTAAGTTACAAAACCTTACCAATCCCATGAATAGGGGCAAAAGGTTATAAGATGTGGTGCTTATGACAGTGGACTAGGTTTTAGCACCTACTGAAATCCCTTTGAGGTAATTATCCCTAACAAGTGTAGAATACTAGTCTGCAAAAGGAAAAAAAACACCCAACTCCTAAAGAACTGAGTAGCTCTGTGCAGCGCTGTATACCCGTAGCTTAAGAAGTGTTCCTTTAGAGGTTGTTTTGAAAGGGATTGTAGTTGTTCATGAACAACTAAAAAAAAGTGTTAGAAAATAATGCTATCAAATTAAAGATTATTTTGTATTAAAACATATTGGGTTCCTCTCATATGTTCTGAATCCTCTAGTAACTGAACCTATAGGGTAAAGTGAGCAAGACTGAAGACTGTAGTAGAACACTCACTAACATGTTTTAACACTTGTGCGTGAGGTTAAGTACAGCCAACATAAAAGTTCATTGTGTTTTTTATTCCCTATCAACATATTTTAGCCCACAGTTATCACTAGACTTCTTGACACCTGTATACTCCTGACAGACAGTGTTGATAAAAAAAATAAGGGGTTCAGTTGTGGAGATACACATCAACATGCCCTGATTTGTAATTTTCACCCCAGTGTACATCAGGTATGACATTTCATTGTGCTCTTCCCAGGATTGCTTTGAAGTGATAATTTAGGAATTTTAAGGCAGGGAGAAGAACTAATAGAATGTCTTCAACAGTTTCTTCCAATACAAATGTTTAGTAAAATGGAGGGCTGAAAAGAGATGTCAGCCATCATAGCTTTCAAAAGTCTAAGGAAATGATGGTATGGTATTTCTTGGTGCTGTTATTTCCTATACACTTGATCACACTCTGGAAACCATCATCACTGACAATTTTTTGGAAGGCCCCCATTTGGTGCTGGAAGCATCAGGGCTGTTGTCTTTTGGAAATAAGACTGCTTCTTTGGAAACTAAGACAGGAGCTCATTTCTCAGATATGGACCTCAGTTTTCTTAACACAAAACATCACCTACAAAACCCCAGACAGGTGAGGAAGGTAGTGACAGGGGAGTGGAATAAGATATATCAAAGAAAGGAATGAGGCAAGTTAGTACTGTAGAAGCTGAGGAAAGAAATGGGCTGTAGTCAGCAAACTCTAACTAACTGCTGACAATGGTAGCTTTCAACAGGTAGCTTAGCAAACAGGTCAACCATTGCCTTCAACTGTTCAGAGCCTTTGTTTCCTTGAACGTTGAATTGCATGCACAGTGTCACTGCTGGGCAACTGAGAACTGGGATTATAAATGCACCAAAGAGCAAACAAGTTCATCTTCCACAATTGCCGTATCAGTAGGGAATAAATAGCAGGAACAGTTCTGTCTGCCTTTTCCAGAAATTCACTGTATCAGTAAATTGCTTCTGGCCTGCATTGTAACTGGTCAGCTTGCTTTAGGGAATTTTCCATTCAGCCTGGTGGATGAAAGGTACAGTAATCGGAGGGATCTTCTTTCTCAGAATGTTTACAAAAGGCTAGACTACTGAATGCACAAAGTCCTCTTTTAAAATCCAGTGGCACATAGGCTGTGAATGGAGAAGAGCAGCTCAAAGAGAGCTTCTGGGATTGTGAGTTGATAGGTTTCCACTGGAAAAATAATGTTTGTGGTCCAATACAGTGGCCTCATTATTACAGGCAGTATGGGTACACAGAACAAAAAGATGCTGATT
Organism: Astur gentilis; assembly: GCF_929443795.1. Lineage (NCBI taxonomy): Eukaryota > Metazoa > Chordata > Aves > Accipitriformes > Accipitridae > Astur > Astur gentilis. The sequence goes on from NC_064887.1 coordinate 29,284,355, forward strand.
TTGGTCCTGAGGAATCAAACAGCAACAGTTTCCTACAGTGGAAGAAGCGTTTAATTAAAAAAAAAAAGGAGGACATAGTTTTTTAAGAATGTCCGGATCTGAAAAATATCAATGAGTTTAATTTCTGGTTGTGATATACCTTAACAGCCTCTCTTAATCTAGTTAGCTGGGTGTAATAAAGACATGATGTAAGTTAAATAATGGGCTTTGGTGAAACTGCTTTCATAAGTACATACCTGAGCAAAATAAAAGCTTTAAATAACTGTATTTCCAGGTGTAGCAATACTTGAACAATGTTCTCCAAAATTATGTAATTTCCAGCCCTTTGTTTCAAATGTAAATCTCCTTTATAAGGAAACATTTTTGTTTTACCTTTAGAGCCTAAACATAATCAAGTAGTGATGCTTTACAATGAGAAATTCCTATTATCAGAATTATATTAGTTTCTTGTTCAATTTATCCAGGGAATTCTCTGGAAGGTACATGCATGTGAAAAGGTGGAAATAAAGGAACAGGTAATTTAAACTGAGCTGCTACATACACGTAACAGAAAACTTTAAAAAATGTTTTCAGATTAATTATAACCAGACCCTAGTTTAGTTTACCAATAATCTCAAGGGCTTGACAAGTACATAGAATGGATGTTCACAAAGGCAAAGTAGTCTTTCAGTCATGTTCCTATGGCTACCATGCATGGGCTACTGCCAATGGCACTGGGAGCCTACGGGGCCCCTCAGATGAATACTAGAGATACCAGAGGTGCAGGAGATGAGGAGTGGACACCTATTTAAGTTTGCCCCTATGGTCCCAGTTATTCAAGAGGTCTGCCCCAGGTCAGAATATCTCCACAGGCAATGATAAAAGATATGTCCAAGGGCAACGATAAAAGAGGCTGAGCTCTTGTGAATACTTGTGGCCCAGGAAGAAGGGCAGACAGACATGAGGGGCTCAGAGGTGGGCAGAAATGGCCAAAGAGAGTTAGGGAGTTTTGATTCCCAAAATGTCCTTCTCTTTCCAGCTCTGTTACAGATGTGAGGCAGCACAGCAGAGAAGTCATCTTCTCTAGGTAAAGGACTAGCACTTATCACTCGAGCACAGGAGAATCTGACACTGATCCACAGTATCAGCCCTCAGCCCACCTTTGAAGGTCTTAGGAACAGTGTGACCAGACCCTGATGAAACAGTATATTTTTAAGAAACACTGGCTTTCTACAGAATCTTGCAGAAATCTCAGTGAACAACAAGAAATTTATTAGTCAGCCTAATCCTACAGCATTCAAAAACCTCTAAGTTGTTTTGCCACTGACCAGGCTCAGACCTACCCCATATCCCCTCAGTCCATTTTGTTGGCTCAGTATTAAACTACTGTGTTTCAGAACAAGGGTATAGTTTTTCTCAGTGACATAAACAAGTGCTAGCACTGGGAAGGATACTAGGGAACAGTGCTGGCTAGGCCAGCAGGATTAGGAGTGTTCTCAGGAGTCAGTTTGACAAGAACACAAGTGTGTTTCAGCTTGGCAACAAAAGAGAATATTGATGCCAAGATTGCCCTCTATATTATTTTTTTTATAATACACTGCAGGAGTCTGTGTTTTGACAATGTCTCTTTGTATTTCTTCTTAGTTGTTTGGTGTATTTAATCAAAGATCCCAAGGAAACTCAAATGGCAAGGAGAAGAGTGAATCTTATTTTTTGTAAACATTACTATAATCTATTTCCAGAATATACCCAGTTTCAAAATCTAATATTTTAAGGATAATTATTAGATCAAACCTCCTACTGATATGTTTCCCTAGAACAAAAAATGTTTATTTAGAGAATATGGTGTGTCATCATTTCAGTTAGTAAGTTCATAAATCATTTAAGTTGCCCTAAAAAAATTAGGATAATGGAGGCTGTAACTTAATGGTTTCATGCAATCACTGAAGTAGTATAAAAGCTGTTTAATACTAATAATAGATTCATTCTTCAGTCAGCAGGATAGTCTGCCAGGGTCTTGGGCATGAAATCAGGTCACTTTCATTAATTCTTTGAAGATTTTTGGTTAGTTGGGTCTTTGTTCTTTCATTTGCCCTTTTCATTTTTGTTTAAATATCCCTGCTAGTACGAGCACTGATATTCAAGATGTAGAGGATTTCAAATGCTGATTACTTTCATAAAGGGGAAAAAGAATTACCGAGATTTCTTTCAGTTACTGAAAAAAAAAAAGTTTCTTTTTATTACTTGAATCAAGTTCCCTGTGCTTTCATTTTAACCCCTATATTGTTATTTTTCCTTATTGCTGCTAAGGTCAGTAGTCATCTCCAAGCAGAATGACTTTCAGGTTTTCCTTTTTGTCCATATGTTAAGTCTATATGGGTGGCATGTTATATCTTACATAGAGAAAAGAGCTGAATAGCACAGAAACCTTTTCTGTATTAAAAGACAGAATTGATTGGAATGTATGATTCTTTGTGTAGAAGGGTACTTGTGCCTTTTCCATACGGAAAAAGAACAACTGACACCAAATGTGTTCATTCAAGAATTTTTGTCATTTTCTTCTACTATCATTGACTTAAGGTCGTGGTCAATATCTCAAAATTAAAATCTTAGTTGTCTCTAGCTCTGATTGATTGATTCTACAGGTTTTATTAGTCATTATGCTGGTTGTGAATTTTTATTGTGTAGCTACAGATTCATTCCAACAGAGACCTTTGTGAAGAAAAGCAATACTTCAAATTAATGTCTTGTTGCTTGATTCTCCCTAGAATCCCAATATGATTGTTATGGATAATAGTGTTCTTAAGGTCATTAATGGCTCCATATCTCAATTCATCTTCTGATGCTCTCAATTTCTACTTTATTTATGCAGCTTGAGAAGAGAAGATATTTTTACTGACCAGACAATTTGATATAGAGAGCTCTGAAAACTGCACACACAAAGCCCACTAGCAATTTAGAAGTTGTGTATGTAGGTCTCACATGCACAAAAAAGATAGCATCTGGCTTTAAGTAATGAATGTTAATTTCTCACGGGAAGAACACAAATACAGGTTTTGACTTATATGAGTAACATAATTTAAAATTGAAAACGTAAGACATATTCTACCAAATATTCTGAAAGATCAGCAGAATCTGAGACCTGAGGAAATATTTATTCTGATTAATTCAGAATAAATATTTGTATTGTAACTAATTCTGAACTATATTCTTACAGTTCTTGAAATTTAACAAATAGGGATTTTTAACTTATACTCTGACTGCTAGTAGTAGAATTGGATGTTTTAGTAGGAACTCAAATACAATATCAGCTTTGCCTACTGATAAATATGCTCTATTAATAGAAATTAAATGGAGGCAACACACCTTTATCCAGCTACATCTAATTGTGTTTTATTTAAGCCACTTCTTTAACCATTTACATAAAATACTGGCTATAGGTTATAATAATAAAAAACAAATTCTAAACATTACACAGCATAACCTATCTGATAACCCACATTAACAAACAGAATAAATTCTTTTGTCTACATTTCACATATTTGACCATGCAAAATAAATTAAAAAATAATAATTTCAACTAAATAAAAAATGAAGGACCTGTAGTGAGGGGTCTCATTACAAAGAACTGTTCATTGCCATTTTTCTTTTAAAAAATATCTAATGATGCTTTTGGTAGCAAATGACAAGACTGAATAAATTAAAATAAGTGGAAAACATGCAGTCTGTTGTGCTTGTTTATGTACTGATTTCTAGAACTAAAATATTTGTGAATACTGTCAGGGTGAATTGGTGTGAATACAAATGCATGTGTGTTTATATACATTTATGTGTGTGTATATATACGTACACATGTTTATGTATGTGTGTGCATGTAAATGTATATATATGTATGTATATATACATACATCTAGATAGATAGATATGGCTCCGTGAAAATAGTTTATTATTTCACATTTTTGCAATGAGAAGAATATTGTTTATTAGAAAGGACTTATATCTTCTACAGAGCCTTTGACCAATATGTTAATGAAGTGGTCCCTTCCTGATGAATCAGAGGTCCAGAAATTCTCCATAACACTGTCAATGCCAAAAGATCTTTCCTCATTAGATCCCTGTATTAAAATGCCTCTGTCAGAAGCATTCTGTCAGATCTTGCTGCATTTTCCCATGCTTTTGATCAACTCTAGATTATGTCACTTACATTAAACTTCAGCTGTGACTACAATAAAAGACATCTGAGGATCTGTAACCAAAACAATTTAACATGAACCTTCTGTTTCATACAGGGGCTATTATGACTTCGCTCCAGTTTTTTTCTCTATCTTTCCATATGATTCTGGATATAATTAATGAAATTAGCCTTGACAGGATGTAGTTTTTCTATGTGTGTACAGAAAAAATATATATGCATGTATGCGGCTACAGAAGCTCTATATTTAATGAGAGGTTTTCGACAGATTCCTTGTGTGATAATGTCATGTGAAATCCCTATGCCATAGATTTTCCACCTGTACCTTCACTTTTGGATCCAATATGTGCTCATGCTTGGACAGTGAAGTCTCTGATAAGACCTGTCAATATATCTGTTTGAAAAATGTTACAAGTTGTGCATAACTCCTACATTTCATGGAATCTGAAAAAAGTTCGTGCTGAGTTCAGTGGCCGAGTTATGACTAAGAGCATGTGAGTACAACACAAAAATTGGATCCTGAATAGTTCTTTCATATGCCTCTTAAAGGCTCACTAGCCTCTGTTTCATTGCTAATTTCCTCAACGACTTCTTTCCCACTTAGACAGCTTTGTCTTTTCACCTTTTTTTTGGTGTCAGGGATTGAGTAGTATCTGAAAGATTTTTATCTGAGTTGCCTCTGAAATTTGCTTTTCCTTTTAGTAAAACTATTTTTTATATGGTTGACTTTGAAGGTCCATCTGTTTATTTAGAATTTTGCCTGAAGAAGTAATGGTTATGTCTATTTTTATTGCTGTCTCCTTGGCCTGGATGAGCACAAGTGTGTGCTTGTTTCCTGGTTCTGACATTGAAGTTCTGTGTGACTTGGGTATGCATACTCTTGGTACCAAAACCATCAAGGAGGATTACATAGCAGTACAATATATTAAATCCCCTGACACTCACCCTTTCTGTTATGACACACAAACCAAACAAACAAACAAAATAAACAAACAAAGAATTAAAAAAAAAAAAAATTAGTGTGATGGTTGTTTCCCACACAATGAGGTTGATAGAATATGAATAACTTAAAAAGGAATTTTGACCATAGTAACTCATTGGAATTCAAAGACAATTAACATTAACATTTAAACGGAAAAGATTTGTGAACTAGGACATTAAAATGAAACAAAAATAAGTGTACTTCTACTTTTAAAAAATGTCTCCATGTACTTATTCTATATTTATTGAGAGACAAAATTTTATATATAATAGTCACACTTATTTCACTCTGTTTATCTTCACAGTTAAAACATGAGAATTCCAAACCATGAGTGGGTTTGCAAGACTTTATATCATTATTGACAGCAATAAAACAGTCTTCATTTGTTATTTATGCTAATACAAAGTGAGAGCTGGCAAGTTTCTACACAACAAAAACTGAGGTCACATGACTCCAGTTTCTAATTCAGTTTGAATCTCTGGAAATTCCCATGTATGGTTGATATGCATGAGTCAATATTCATCTCTCCCTGAGAAGTACTGGTTCTGTCACAGTAACTGGAATAAAACAGTAGGAAAAGGTAAATTTTAGTTAAGTAAACTTGGTAGCTATCTCAGAATTTAGCCAGGGAACAGAACTTCTGAGGGAGAGAGTGGGGTGGAACGGAGAGACGTCCAGTTACATGTTATCAAATAGATTTGTGACTGATAGCTCTGTCTGAAGACAGTGTGTACCTCATATGAGGTGGTTTTATCCTCGTGAAATCTGCATTTCCAATCTGTAGTGAAAAAACCCTTGTGCTTTTCTTCTCAGTTTTGATGTGAGATCATCCTGAAATGTGCTAACGAAACAGTAATTTCAGAAGGTGCTAGTGTGGCAAGTAACATCCTTTAAAAGTCAGAAAACAAAGGAAAATGATGGTATGAATCCCAGGTGTGGAAAGGCCACTGGAGCGATTGCCTGCTAACACTATCTGCTGAGTGCAGGGCAAGAGGAAAGTAGCTTGAGCTTAATACCCACAGGGTAATTACAGGGAACCAGCTGTTCTTTGAGTACCATACCGAATACAGGTTGTTTTCCTACAGCTTTGTGTCTTCTCGTTGATGGCTGAGTCTGACTGGAGCTTATCTTGCAGTCAAGGCACTTATGAGGGTCACTCTTTTGCACTCACGTTCAGCTCTGTAGGGTCATTTTCAGGTACGCCTTTGTGATCACCTTATTTTGCCCATTATGACTCATGGTGATAAAATGTGAAAATAGTTTTAAAGTGATTTATGTTTTAACATGTCTAGGAATCCATGAAATTTGTTTGACGTTGGACAGTGAGTTCAAAAATTATTTGGAAGAGATATAGCCATATGTCTGTAACACCTGCCTACATCTACTACCACAACACAGTTGCACAGCCTCCAGTTTTTACGAAACCAGGCTAAATCAAATCTAGAATCAGCCTAAATGAGAAAGGTTGCATTCTTGACTGATAAGGGTCACTAATGCCACCAATTTGAAAATGCACCAGCTTACTGCAGTGAGATTTTGAGCTAGTAGGACAGGAGCTTAGGCCTCAACTGACACCTAGAAGGTGATGCAGGCTGGCTCTTCATGGCCAGATTTGTAACAGGAAACTCAGGACCATGTGCCATCTCCAGAGTCCCATTGTACACCCCGCTTTTGTGAAGGACACCTAGACAACTGAGGGCTGAGAACAGGAGGGCACATTGCAAAGTATATTTGCTCCACAGGTTGCATGTGGCCTTGTTTTGTAGTAGGGAAGGATTAACTCCATGGCAGGTGGTAAGTGTTTAGTTTTTCAGTGGCTGGGATATTTGCATTCCTGACAAGTTATGCCTGAACTTAATGTTTTAGTCTGAACTTAATTTTTTTTAAATACTAAGTTCTCAATTCCACTCCCCCCACCTCTGATACATTTGTTTCTAATTAGAGAAATGGAGCATGGATTTAAGCTTGCTCATCATTTTTGCTCTAGGGATTGTCTAATGACCTATGGTGCATGGAGATTTCTAACAGCACTGTAAACAGTTTATAGAAGTAGACCAAAAAGTATGCAGGGTATATAGATGACTGAGACAAAATAGCAAGAACAGCTTTATGTTTGTTAAAAGTTGGTTTTTTTTTTAATTTTGGGCATTGGATATTACATCCCAAATCCATACTGTATTTTACTATTTTCTCATGGAAGGATGTCGCTATTACACTCCATGTTGCTGCTGGGACATATTACATTCATTGAATTATTTGCTTTTACCAGATCAAAGCAACAAGGTGATTCTCCCCCTCTACTCTGCTCTCATGAGACCCCACCTGGAGTACTGAATCCAGCTCTGGAGTCCTCAGTACAGGAAAGACATGGACCTGTTAGAGCTGGTCCAGAGGAGGGCCATGAAAATCATCAGAGGGCTGGAACACCTCTCCTGTGGAGAAAGGCTGAGGGAGTTGGGGTTGTTCAGCCTGGAGAAGAGAAGGCTCCGGGGTGACCTTATTGTGGCATTTCAATACTTAAAGAGGGCTTATAAGACGGATGGTGAGAGACTTTTTACCAAGGCCTGTAGTGACAGGAGAAGGAGTAATGGTTTTAAAGTAAAAGAGGGTAGATTTATATTAGATATAAGTATGAATTCTTTTATGATGAGGGTGGTGAGGCACTGGAACAGGTTGCCCAGAGAAGGTGTGGAAGCATCCTCCCTGGAAGTGTTCAAGGCCAGGTTGGATGGGGCTTTGAGCAACCTGCTCTAGTGGAAGATGTTCCTTCCCGTGGCATGTGGGTTGGAACTAGATGATCTTTAAAGGACCCTTCCTACCCAAACCATTCCATGATTCTATGAATCTAAGAATGAATGCAAGAAGCTGTGTGGCTTTCACCAATCAGGCAATCAGACAGCATGAACAGTTTTTCTCTGCACTTTAACACTATTAATCAATATAGTTCTTGTCTGTTTATAATTTCATGAGATATGTCACTGAATGTCTTACCTGTTGGGTCTTAGCAAAATGTTCAGTGGAAGGTGGCTTACAGCATATAACTCAGAATCAAATACAGATGCTATTTTTTTCTGCTTCACTGAAAAAAACCTCAATAAATTATTCTCCTGCCACAAGGCAAGGTAATTCCTTTTAATCAATGCTGAAATGCAATAATGGAACAAAATGAAAGACTTCACATTACAGATGCCCTGGACAAAGACCCTCTAGTTATTTACCCTTTGGCTGTTACTAGTTCCTGAAAATCAGGGACCATACTATTTCTGTAACAACAACTTTATGCAAAAAAGACAGGCAGTTACCTGTAAATTAGTCTTCTGGGATAGTAAACTCACTATTTCAGATGAAGTAATCCATTTGTAGTTAAACCAAAGGGTCTGAACTGACTGACTACAGAAATTTCTGGGTTTAGACTAGCATGAAACGGGATGTTGATCTTCATTGTAACTAGTCAGGCACACACAGAGGAAAATATATAAAAGTATTAATGTGTCCACTGTGGACTTGATGCTGAAACTAATCCAGCAAAAGGATTAGGATTTTGGATTATTTAACTCCTTTCTGACATAAAGAAAGATGTTTTTATCACTAATAACAAATGGTGGAATTTGGAACAGTAGTATGGAGATTTAATTCTCATGCTGTGAAATGAAGAATGGTCATACTCGTCACAGGCAGAAGCAGAAGGTGGCTTTCACAACTAATGTGTTCAAGGATTACACATTTACTTTTTATGAGTACTTCACCTACTAATGAATGCAATACATAAATGTGATAGCTACCCCACTAGTTACTGAGCCGTCAATAATTTTCTGCCAAAATACTTTCTTAACAGCAAGCCGTTAAGGCCAATTAAATGAAAATTTCATGTTTTTAAGGGTTCTTTGAAAACTTAAATATAAACTTGAAAGCAAACAAGAATTTATTTCTATATCCAAAATATCAGAGACTGTCAAGAATTTGCTTCTCGCCCTTAACCACTATCCCAAATGCCTCCAACATCTGATTTTCTTAGATTTCTTTTTTTTTCCCTAGGAACGATTCTAAACACCAATAACTAAGAGTCCTAAGGCCACTCCTAAATTAAACCTGAATGTAGGGGAAAAAATTGCCCAATGCTTTTTAATTTTTGTTGCTGTTCTCTCCTGTTGTTCTAAGAACTATCCATTGTGCGCTGAAAACTGAAATACTCTGCTTAGAAAACTGAAACATTGAAAGGTGATTTGCATATCAGAGGGGAAGTTTAGTCCCAATTATATTGGTCCAAACATAGTGTGAAATGATAAGGATATAACATGGAGCAGGTACAAATGCTGCATAATGCCACACCCTTTAATACCTACCAATAAGCAGTTAAATTCTTCTGGATTGTTACATTTCTGTAAGGTCTTTCCAGGTTGTTTGAACACCTTTTTCATACCAAATAATATTCTAAACCACCAGTTTCACTGAAGTCAATAATATAATTAACTTTTTACTCAAAAGAAGTAAAACTTTGAGAATATATGTGAGTATGTGTGTGCAGATTTTGGAACCCATTTTGAGGCAGATGGGATGTTAGGCATACACTGTATTTCCTCTGAAGTAGTTTGTAGTAATTTCTGTTTTCAGCCATTTTTGTAATGCTGATAAGCTTAAATGAGCAATATCAGCAAAGAACACAACTGTCTGTTATAAACACCTCCTATTTCCCAGTCTTCTCTAATGTGCTTGTGTCATTTCTGCTGTGTAAATCTTGTCAAGTTGGTAGTATTTGTGAAAGGGTTAGCTTTATCCTGTATCTCTTCACTCTGTTGCCAGGGGTATTTAATTGTACAAGACAATTTTTTTTATTCATAATCTGGCAAAGCATAGAACAACACACTCATCCTTGCTATCTGGTAATACCCTGAAAAGCAAATGGAGTTCACCTTTACCATTTTACTGCAATGCTTGTTCCTACATATTTTTTTCCTTTCTTTTTTTTTTTTTTCCCAGAGCCATAGACATCCCATAGCTGCAGCACGCAATGGACTGCAGAAGTAGGTTCCCTCCACCTGCTATAATTGGCATTGGTTTTCTGTTTAAACATTCACAGTCTTGATGCCACGCTAACTATAGCTGCAACATTTTCAGTTGGTGAGGTGGCTTTTATTCATGCATTGGCTCATTGGGAAATGTGATTGAATATTGCACGATGGTAACCGTCCTGCTCTGGTTTTACTAAACTGGAAAAGTTAGCTAGACTTGTCAGATGTGTAGGAGATAAAATTGTAAGCATAAATTCTAATTTTCCAGTTATGTACTTAACTGATTTTGTAGGATGGATGCTACTCGAGTATGAAATATTCTTGTATCTTTCTCTTAAAGCATTCTACATGTTCATATTTTTTGCCCTGCTTTGGTTTCATGACAAAATACTAATAAAGGTAGGGGAACGAAGCTGACTGAGTTTCATATTAATCACTAATAAAAAGTGGCCCATGTAAATTCTTCTAAATACTAAGCTATCTTTTGCTGTCAATATAGACACAATTCACTGATCAGCAGCAATAAAGGCTCTTTAATTGCATACTTTTGTTACACATATTTCTAAGTAAGCATCTCCAAAGTATAAAAAGCATAATTAAAATCTATAATTCAACTATCTAGGTCTATTGATAGAAATAGAGCCACATTTTAAATGAGCTTTAACAGTTTAACAGCTCTGTGCTTCAAAGAAAAGTAGATTAATACAAATAGCCTGCAGGGAAAGATAAAGGTTCAGATCTCAGCAATCTGAAAAACTTTGCATTTCTATGGAATCCAATTTCAGGCTACACAAATAAAGTTAAGAGGCTGAGTAAACTTGCTGCATAGAATATTTTTTATCCTAACTATTGTTGCTCATTGAATTAAATTTGATCATTCTGCTGAAGTTCCAATTTTGCTTCATTCCTCATGATACAGCTATGTTCTGTCTTTGATGTTCTCTAAATATCATTGAAGCTAATGCCATATCAATTAAATATGCTGTTTAAGTACTATTTTTTTCTCACTAGTCAATTGTTGTTGAGATTTCTGTACAGCTTAGCATTACCATTCAGAACCAGATTCTCAAAAAAGCCTTGTATTTTCAAAAGACTTTAGTTCTTGGTATGACATTTGTTAATTTAGGTACCTAATAAGGGTAAGAGCTGTACTGAAGAAGATGGCTCACCAGTTTGCAAATTAATAACTAGGATGGTTCCACTGTCCTTAGTGGTCTAACACTTACAATAAATTTGTGTAAACAGTTGATGCGTTTAACAAGATTATGCCTAATAGTTTGGATTAGTAGGTTCAGATCCTGATTGCAAAAACTTTGGGGCAGAGAATGATAGAGGAACAAAATAAATGATGATGATGTGAGGCTACAAAAAGAAAAGAAAAATGTTCAGTCTGTCATGAGGAAACCTTGACGGTTTTGTGAGGTAGAGGAGTTTTATACATGGGTATGAATTACTTACAGAAGGTGACCTAGTAGTATGGATTTGAAGATCAGGGAGCACAAAAAGAGTTTGCAGAACAACAGCATTATACAATAATGAAATTAAGAGGTCTTCAAACAGAATTGGGGAAAAATTTACAGGTGACAGGCTCAGATGAGAAATCTGTCATTGAACTTAAAATTATTTTTACTGTATATTTTTGCATAATATGAAACGTGCATCATCATTTTATATAGTTTATGTCATCCTGCCTTCAGTAATTTTTGCCACCTGTTGTAGCATTGATTGACACGCAGCTAAACCAAAAAAAAATTTCTTTTAGAAATTTCTAACATGTTGCTTTCTGTGTTTCCTTAATCACCTTTTGTTATGGAATTAGGAGATAACATTTCCCTCCACCTTTCCTAGGCCTCTGAACCGTTGGTGTTGGCTTCTGACAATGGCACTGACAGTGACCTATTTGGTTTACTTGCAAAGAGGTGTCTTGACCTAATGTCAGATGTGGAAGAAAGTAGGAGAATTCCTATTCATTCTTGTTCCTAATGACACACCTCACATTTGAACAGCTAGAATTGTAAATTAATTGCTCTTGAAAGATGTGAACTCATAGTTTATGAGGGTCTACCTGAGTAATTAGGAAACAGTTTTTGATAACAGTTTTTTGATAACATAACAGGAGAAAACAAACAGTAGAAGCAGTATAGGCACTCACTGTAAAGTATCTATGCATGCTAGCTGATACCACTGCATTAGCCAAGAAAATGGTATGTGGCTATGTAGGTGTTATGTTCATTGCCTGTTTACTTTTCCCATTGGCCTTTTGTGAAGAAGTTAATCTATTGCAAATCCATGAGTGAGCAGGTCTTTGTCAGTAGAACATAGAGCAATCTGTTGAAAACTTTTCTCCAGGAAAAAGGAAAAATTACTGAATGCTTGTGAACAGTTATCTGCTTTGATTATTATGGTTTGCCCTTATTTTATTTAAAAAAACCCAAAACCAAACAACAAAGCACTTAACAAGCTATGTGATGGCATGTTTGGTTGCTTACTTTCTTATGGGGACTTATTTCTCCAATGTTCTGAACACGTCAGGAAATATTTCTGAGAAGAGAGAAACATTTTGGCTGAAATTTTACTGTTATCTACTTACCTTTAATTCCCTGTTCTATATATTAGGGCCCATGGTCTTGTAATGCACCCTGTATCAAGGTGATGGAGAGCATTCTCATTAACAGGAGCACAGAGGCAGGAGAAAGTCATGCACATCTTGCTCTGTTCTCTAGAAGAAATTGCCCCATGGGAAAGAGGGACTAAAAAAGTAAGAATAATGACAGATAAAAGACTGTAACAATTTTTTTCTTTATATGTTGGCGAATATGTGTTCAGTTGCGTATTGTTTAAGCTTTTAGTTTTCGGCAAATGGTGTCTAGAGCTATATTCAGCTGGGTTAGTAATACATTGGACTGTGGATGGTAATGTCTCTTTTCCCTGTAGCCTGATTGGAGGTCCCACAGTAAAAGTTCCCTATATGGTACATTTTTCTTCTGCTGAAACCACTGTTTGGGTGTAATAATTGTTGTTAAAAAGTAGGTCTCCATTCCTATGCTGAGTGAAAGTGAATTGGACTATTCCTTGTGTGGATACTCATTTGTAAATTAGATTAGAGCTGAATCCATAGCATAGCTAAATAACTGGATACATTAATGGTAAATTTGTGGATTGCCTGACACTGGAGCATAAGCAGATACAAGGAAACTTGTACTCCTCTGCACAAGATGTGTCTCATAAGTCCCATGTGGGTAATAAAAAAAAGTGCTCTACCAACCTGCTACGCCTCATTAACTGAGACAAATCAATGGAGAAGTGTTAGCTTGCAGGGAGTGAGTGACACTGACCCTGTGCTGTTTGTACACCCCAACCCGCTCTTACTCTTTTTTTCTCCACAAATGTAACAGCAGCGGACACCCTGAACTGGTGTAGGTCAGGAAAACAGCCCGTGACAAGAGATGGGTGGGTGCAGATAACCTCAGCCCTGGAGCAAGGCAGGAACCCAGGCACCAATAAAAGTCATAGTATGCAGCTTCATCTCTCAATCTTGAAACACCGAGCTTATATGCTTACCTGGATTTAGAGCAGAAATGCATGAGCCTGAATGAACAAGTCTGCTCATCAAATCTTAAAAGATTTATCTTGAGCTATTTTAAACTGAATTTTGCAGATCAGATCCTTTTGGGGAGAGCAGAACTGAGGCTTGCCTGACTTTTGCGAAAAAATTGTGAGGAAAAACAGTAGCTTTGTTGTTCAATTGGTGTGAGGTTGGTGCTGTGCTGGGTAGTAACCAGATCAAATAGAAGTGTTGGTCAGTTCAATCAAGCTTTAGAAGTTTAACTTTATTCTTTTCAAGATAGTGTTATTTCACTGTTCATTGACAGCCTTTCATGATTTTCCCTGTGAGAAGCATACTGACAGCTTCCCGATCAGAATATTTTACAACGTACTTGTTCTGAAATTTGTTTGCTGCTTTAGTTTGAGTGTATACATGTGTGTGTACATGCATAATGCAATTTTTCATCAATCTGCCTTTGTAGGATGCTTTATGTGGGCTTTGAGAACATCCTGCTTTCATATTAACTGTTACAGTGTCATTATGTAAATATAAAAAAGCCCAAGACTTCTCTGAAATTAGCTGAAATTCATGAACTACCCTTTGTAGTAAGCATGTATGCATACGTTCACATCACATATTTGTGTGTGCAGATGTGTATAAAGAGATGCAATTTTGCAGGATACTTTACATGAACTTAGACTAACAGCTTCATGCAATCATTATGGTAACATCAACAGCATTTTTAAATATAACCAGCAGAAAGGTGAGCTTACTTAGGGAAGTTATTGCTTTGGAAGTATTTCAGAAAACAGTGTTGATTCACATCTGTTTCATCTGTTTGTTTTAAAACAGACTTGTAGAAAGACAATACATGATGCCATATCAGTAGCGTAAGGCTGGAGTTCAGATGTCTCCCACGTCTAAAGAGTGAACTGTCAAACTGCAGATGTTCCCATGGTGGACTGTTCTCAATCTCTGAAGCTGTTTTGCAAGGCACAGGCAGTCATTAGCCAGACTTAAGGAACTCTTTATGTTAATTCATAAATACCCTCAGCTACCTTAAAGCATTTCCTCCAAAAACTGAAGACATCTACTCTGTGCCAATGTCACAGCTTTGTTGAACTGCTTTACGTACTGTCAGGACTGACATTTACTTTGGAAATGTGAAAAACATAATCATCTCCCTGACTGCCGTCTCTCCCTTTATGGAACAGACTCTAATGCTAGAAATGATCTAATTCAGAATGTCAAATATTCAATGCTGATAATTCCAACAGTTAAAGATCTTTCCCCCAGTGTCTTTCTGCCATTTAAAAGTAAAGTTATACTGACAAAATGCTGAAATAAGTGTATTAACATTTGTCTTTAGTTCATTAGGTTAATTTTAAAAAAGAAGCTGAGACTGATAATATGCCGGCAGAAATAGTTACAGAAAATCCCAAAGAAAGCAAGTTTATTAAAAATGTATTTCTGCCAAAATAGTCAAGATGATATATGCCAAACACTGCATTATGCAATGTTTTTAGTTCTACCTGAAAGGAAAGGGAATAGCCACTAGATAACCCCAAATTCAGAAGTGATACTGCTGTAAGCTGTTATCCTCCACAAAAGCCCTAGATACAAAGTCTTCTCTGTAACCAGCTGGATACAGCTTCCTAGATTTTTTATAAAACGTACTTGCACCTAACAGTTGAATTTAAATATAGTATCTCTGTTGCAGACTTGTGGGATAAGTGTCATTTCACTGTAACATTTAGCATATGGTACTTGGTGCTGGGAGAAAGAAAATTGAAGTTGAAGCCAAGTTGTCAGGAAGCTACTAGCATGTCTATAAGATAAACTGCAGAATTTCTTCAGTGCTTTGGGGCTCCTTTCTCACCTACTAGTATTCTGGTATTTATATCTATATTTGACAGTTTTGGAGCGGTCATAGGGTATCCTGGAGGGGAAAGAAAAAATTCTTCAAAAATTCTGGTGTGTTGGCATATGTAATTAAAAAGCTGTTGAGACTATTACTCCAATTAGTGAGCGTCTCTTTCAAACTGCAAACCTTGGATGAAAATAGAGTATGTCGAGCAGAGGGACCCCTTTGAGCATGGCTCATCGATTTGCTTGCCCATCTGGCCTTTCCCAGTCACATATGCTACAGATCTCACAAACCTCTCAGCAACAACGGGTGAAAGGCCAGGTTAGACCCTAGACAGCCTTTGGTTTTCCATCTATCTTCTCCGCTAGAACAATCTTTTTTTCTGTCTGCTTCTTATTACTTCAGTTTCCTTACAAAAACTGGCTTTTAGCAGAGAGAGCTAATCCAACAGCCTATTTCAGAATGGAAGCTGCCCTTTTAAGGACCTTGCCTGGCATTAATAAATCATTACATTACTCAACATCTGTTTTGCTGGGTGAAAAAACCCCACATTCAGATGCAGCCACTCACCTTCCTGTCATGCATGATAAAGTTCACTGAAAGCCTCTTGCGGCCTTCAACCTCCTTTGAGTGGGAAAAGTTGCACTGATAGATGAGATTTAAACATCTCCTACATCTCTTAGGCCTGCTTGGACAAACCATGCCACTTTATAACATCACAACTTGTCCTATCCAGAACTACGTAGGATTTACTTGTGGTTTTAATTTCAATATGTTTACATCTCCTGAAAGTTAGATTAGTGTTTGTAGAACATGTTAGATGAACAGTCTAGAAATGCTGGCTTTTGAAATTTTTTTGTATATTCTCAGAAACAGTTACAGCTCTGACAATGGCAATGCAATTTTGTGCTGGTCTCATGCCACATCAAAAAGCAGCAGTTCTGATTCAACAGTAACCACAAAGATGATACACTACAGTTTTTAAGCACTTTTATTAATGATCTAGATTGTGCAGCTAAATAACAGTTCAACATCTGAAACACAGAAGTTCAATATCATTTAATATTCACAAGATTTAATTTTGAAAACACTTAAAAATTATCTCAAAATTATTTTTGACGTTCGAATTTCATCTAAGCACCCATTTAAATCAGTGAGTTGTCAAGGACTAAATAATTCTGTATGACCTAAACATAAATCTCTCCTAAATATTTTTTCCATAGCTCTTCATGGTAATTTCTGGAATTATCTACTTCATTATAAAAGCATTTGAATATGTGAACTTAATATCATGTAATGACTTACAAAAGTGAACGGGTATATAAAAGATGTTTTGTGATTCTGTAGAGATTTAGGTTGTGGCAAGTAGTCACAATTCTGGTCAAAAAATAATTAAAATCCTAATTTCAGCTACCCTCCAGAGAGAACAATCACCCACCTGTTTGTTTTAGTTCAGATTTTCATTTTGTAAAACTCCTACAGTTTGATTTATTTAAGAATTAAAAAATCACACCAACCAAATAACCCCTTATATTAATATCTAGATAGAAAAGGAAAAAATAACATTCAAGCTCTTCCCTTTTCTTTTTAAAGTTCTATATCAATAAAATATGCAAGTGTTCTGAAGTCTTAAATATTGAAAGTTTCTTTCATTTTAAGAAAGCATTTTGCTATCAATTCATTGTAATGTTGAAATATTAACACTCTTTCTCTGACACTTATTGCACAAGTCAGTATTAGCACTACTCAGTGCTATAATCTTCCCCATTGTTACTGGGAATGAGGTAATTATGGTGATATTTGGGAAGAAAAAAAATGCAAATACTGTGAAAAAATGATGATTTTATGTAAGCTGCACACTCGTTTTTCCATTATTTCCTCATTATCAGTATGACATGTTGGAGTTAGTGTTTTCTGACTGCTTCTCATCTGAGTCTCTGATCAAGTCTTTCGTTTGAGACAGTCACTCATGCAAGCTCTCAGTTCTGGGAAAAGTGATAACTTTAATGCTGCTGAAAATCTCATTTTCACATTGGTATAGTTATGCCTAAATAAAGTAAATAAACCTTTGAATATATCCAGAATAGTGGTTTACCTGTGGGGCAACCTCATTGTTCTCTACAGCTTCCTGAGGAGGGGAAGTGGAGAGGGAGGTGCTGAGCTCTTCTTCCTGGGATCCAGGGACAGGATACATGGGAATGGTTCAAAGCTGCACCAGGGGAGGTTTAGACTGGACATGAGGAAACATTTCTTACCCAAGGGGGTGGTCAAACACTGGAACAGGCCTTTGCTAGAGAGATGGTCAATACCCCATGCCTATCAGTGTTTAAGAGGCATTTGAACAACGTCCTTAATACCATGGTTTAACTTTTGGTCAGCCCTGAAGTGGTCAGACAGTTGGACTAGATGATCGTTGTACGCCCCTTCTAACTGAACTAGTCTAGTCTGGTCTAGTCTACTCTACCTAAGTGGCTAGATAAAACTAGACTTCCCTTCTTTGTTCGTTCATTCATTTGTTCATTCCTTCCTTCCCTTCTCCCTTCCTCCCTTCCTCCCTCCCTTTAAATTTATATTTTAAATATTATTTTGGGGAAGTAGACTGTATTGCAATAAGAATTTTACCTGGCAAATTAAAGTAAGAATTGTATCCGGCAAATTATTTCATACACTAAAATGTGAAAAAATTCTGCAGTCCATATTTTTCATAATGAAAATCTGCATTTCAATTTCATTGTGTTGTCCCTATTTCAAAGTAGAATGTCCCAGCCCATGGCAGGGGGGTAGATTAGATGATCTTTAAAGATCCCTTTTCAACCCAAACCATTCTATGGTTCTATGATTCTACAATTCTAAAATAAGCTTTTTTCTTTCCTGTACAAAGATTACAAAAGGTTTATGTATTGCAGAACTATGTTGAGCTTTTTTGATTGAACCCCTGGTACCACTTTGCAAAATTGCTGTTTCGTCATGCCCTTCTCCTCTTATGTCCTCTTTCCCTCCCAGTCTGGTCAGAAGCAAAGAAAGAAGTTGGAGAGGTGGGGAGGGGGAAAAAAACCACGAAACAGTAATAGTTAAGTGTAGAACAAAGGTCTTTTGTCACATTATTTTTAAAAATAAAACAAATAAGAACCATTAAAAAAACCTGCAAATCCCACAAAACCTCCCAAACAAGCCCCTCCTCCCCCCCCCCCCCCAACCCAAAGAGACGAAGCACTATATGTATATTTAAAAACAAAGCAAAGTTCTTGCAGATTGCAAATAAAATCTTGCTTGGTTTTAGGGTTTTCTGTTTCTTCGAGAATTCAAAGTATAGAGGCCACCCGCTAAAATGGCCACAATAACAGATGAACATTTTATTGCAGCTGTTCTCTTTTCATCCATTTACCTTTCAATAAAGGTAATAAATAAAGTGACAATAATTAAAGCCACAAATTAACAATGTTTGTGCCTAGAAGTCACTATTTGGGAAATGATTCTTAACTACTGCCATTCCTTAAGGTCTCAGAAAGGTTTCTTCAACTTGGGTAAATAAAGTTGCCAAATGATTCTCCTTTTTTTGTGTGTGCATGTTCTTAGGGCAGCAGTCTTGCATGCACTACTGTTAAGTTATCCTGTGCAATAGCTGCTATAATATACATATTTACTATATTATAGCACTACATTTTAGATGTGTCTGCAGTCAAATGAATCTTAAGGAAACTGTGGCACTCCCTAAAATGAGATTCCATGCTATCACTTTGGCTAACACATGCAATCAAAGGCTTGGCAGAAACATACATATTTCTGATCAGTTTGTCTCCTGCTGAAACCCAAGCAGTATGCTGAACAACCTGGAAAAGGAATATATTAATCTGTGTGATAGGGAGGTCTGTGGGATTTTTTGCTCTTTGGAAGAAATCAAGCATGCAGAGATGTTGCAAAGGTTCCAAATTATGCCTAAGGAATACTTCTGGCCAGAACATCTTTGCTTATATTCCCATTGTTTAACAACGGGTGCAAAGTAGTACTTGTCTGCATGGCTTTCCTTATGGGATAACTACTGCTATTGAGAATGAAATATTTTGTGTTACTTTTCCATAACATGCTACTATGACTTCCATAATTTATTTGTCCTCAGTCCTTATGTCTATAGTATATCATATCATCATTCCAATGTTCCTAGCATCTCCATCCCTGGGGACTGAGGCCCCTACCTGCCAAGCTGACTTGCTACCTAGGGAGTTTTGCTGCTGGGTCTCAGATGTGGTTGTTGTAGAGAGACTGCTGAGGCTTGTCTGGCCTTCAGACAGTTGATGCTCATCCACATGGGCACCAGTGTTACTGACAGAGGAGACTTTTGGTGTATCAACAGCGACTGAAGGTTTCTGAGGGCTCAAGGGCATAGAGGATCAGATGGTGTTTTCCTCATTCCCCCAATGAAGGGGAAAAGCTGGGGAATGATTGCAGGATCCTGCACGTCAACACCTGTACTGACAACAGGGGTTTGTTGTTGACTATGGGACCTTCTTTGTGGATCAAGGAGTGCTAGAAAGAGATGGGATCCACCTGACAAAGTAGGATGAGAGCATCTTTTCCAACAGACTGAACAAAGTGTCGAGGAGTGCTTGAAGCTGTGAGCAACAAGGAAGGGATATAATGAACCAAAATCAAATGACGACATGCAGGACTGGGTTGGAGAAAGAAGAGTGCAATATGGTATGCACAAAAGCAAAGAAGCACTTGCCTCAAGGATGTGTACAAAAAATATGTGGCATGGCAAATGAATAAGATGAACTGGAGCTCAAAGAGCAGTCACAGAGCTACATCATTATTGGAATAATGGAGACAGGGTGGGACAGCTCATACAACTGCAGCGCTGTGATGGATAGATTCAAGATGTGGTGGGTTGCCCTTGACTAAGGACCAGATGCCCAGTCAGCAGTTCTCATACTCTCCCACTTCAACAGGACAGGGGGAGGAAATAGGATGAAAAGAGTCTGTAGCTGAAATAAAGACAGGGAGATCACTTACCAGTTACTGCCACAGGCAAAAGAGACTCAACTGGGGGGAAATTAATTTAATTTATTACCAATTAAAATAGACTTGGGTATGGAGAAACAAAAACTAAAAAATTGAAACAACACTTTTCCCCACACCCCTTCCTTCCCCTCCTTTTCCCAGGCTCATATTCAATCCTTCTTTCCCAACTTTTCTACCTCCTTCTGCCCAAGCAGTGCAGCGGTATGGGGAATGGGGGGTTATGGTCAGTCCAGAACAGCTCCTCTCTGCCACTCCTTCCTTCTCACATTTTTTCCCTTCTCCAGCATGGGCTCTTCATGGACCACAGCTTCCTTCAGAGTACATCCTGCTCCAACATGGGGTCCTCCAAAGCCTCCAGTGTGGATGTCTGCTCCACCATGGTCCTCCATGTGCTGCAGGGGAACAACCTGCATCACCATGGTCTTCACCTGTTCTGGCACCTGAAGCGTGGTCCTCCCTCTCCTTGTATGACCTTGGTGTTCACAGTCTTGTTTCTCCTTTTGTTTCCCTTATTCCTCCACCTGTCCAAACTTTTTTCCCTTTCTTACATGTATTCCTACCCACTGGTTGATGGGCTCAGGCTACTGGGAAGAAATTTAGAAACTTTGTTGAACATGCAGCAATTGTGTTAGGAAAACTAAAGCTCAACAGGGATTGAGACTTGCAAAGAACAAGGGCAACAGAAAGAACTCATACAGTTATGTAAGCAACAGAATGCTGAACAAGGAAAATTTGGGCCCATTGCTGAATGGAACAAGTGATTTAGAGACAAAGGCACAGTAAGGCAGAGATATCCAATGCTGTCTTTGCCTCTGTTCTTAGCAACAAGGTTTCCTTGTGCCCCTAAACTGAGTGAAGAGGTTCAAGGGGGAGAAGAGCTACCAGCAGAGAATGAGGCTTGAGTCAGAGATTCCATGGGACGCATGTAAGTCCATGGGACCTAACATGCATCCTTGGGTGCTGAGAGGGCTGGATGATGTCCCTGTAAGGCCCCTTTCTGCTGTCCTTGAAAAATCATGGAGATTAGGGAAGATCTATGATGACTGGAGAAGCAAATGTTGCACTCAGCTTCAAAAAAGGCCAAAAGAATGATCTGAGAAACTGATCAGCTTTGCTATGATCCATGGGAAAATCATGGAGTGAGACCTCTAAGAGCACATTTCTGGGGACATGAGAGCGAAGAAAGTGGCTGGGAACAGCATGGATTGACCAAGGATAAATCACGTCTGACCCACCTGATTACCTTGTAGGGAAGTGATTGGATTAGTGAATGAGGGGAGAGCATTGGATGTCATTTACCTCAGCTTGAGTAAGGCTTTTGTCATAGTCTCTCACAATATGCTTGAATACAACTTTTGATATTACAGTCTAGATGGGAGGACAAAGGGATAACAAACACAGATTGAATGATTGTCTCAGAATGTCATGATTAATGGGTCTTACTCTAGCTGAAGCCCATTAGCAGGCAGAATGTAACAGGGGTCTACCATGGGACCTGCCCTGTTTAACATTTTTATCAATGACATGGAGGATGAGAGCAAGCTCAGTCTTGTCAGATTGCAAATGACACCAGACTGGGAGGAAGTGGAACCATTTGACAGCTTGAAGGCAGGGCTGCCATCCAGAGGGTCCTGGAGAGGTTGGAGGAGCAGGTGCAGAGGAACCCAATGAAGTTCAACAGGAACAAATGCACAATAAGAGTGCAAGAGACAGTAGACATTAATTCAAATGAGTGGTGCAGTTTGGATGTAAGGAGAAAGTTTCTCCATAAGGACGGTTAAGAATTGAGGAGCTTACCCAGAGACATTGTGCAGTCTCTATCCTTGTCTGACTTCAAGGCTGACCCTGCTTTGAGCAGGAGGTTGGACTAGATACCTCCTGAGATCCCTTGCAGCCCTTGAGCCTATGATTCTATGAACCTTATAATGTTGGTGAGCTATAGAGAAAGTACTGACTACTATTAGAAGCATTCAAGGAATATTTTTTATGTCAAATGTTGGCTTTTCAGTAAGAAAGAAAGCAAAAACAACAAGAGGACAAAATGGTGCTTTGGGATGGCAATAGGTATGATGTCTTTTCCCTCCTTTTTCCTCTTTGGATCTAGATTGCTTGTCATCTGTGCCTCCCATAAAATGTTGCAGAGACATGTTTGATGGTTAGTTCAGTACAGTGCTATGACTGCAGCTGCATCATGGGAGAGGTAATGTATTCATCACAAGAGGAAATAGAGTATGAGGTGAGTAGATTGAATCCTTCTTGAAGTTCCATGATAGTGTTTTCAAGTGAGAGCATTTTAGGTTTTGACTGAACATGAAGGAAATTCTCCCCACCCTTGCCCCTCCCAAAACCCAGCAAACACCACTCCTCTGTTTTTGAAGACACAGCTTTTAATGAAAAAAGGAAAAATGAAATTCTGAGAAAGACACATACTCTGTCTATACTTCTAACTGATCAAAAGCATTTTCCAATTGAAAAGTATTTAAATGCAGAAAAAACATTGTCCAACTTCATTGTTGATTTCTTGCAGAGAAAGGATATTCTGTTGTGTTTTCCTTATGTATGGCTCAAATATATCTGCTTTATGAGGTGAAAAAAAATAGGCAGTGCTATGTGCATGTATATTGGGAGATTTAGCCCTGTGGGTTTAAAAGAGTGGAGTCTGGTCTTCCCTCATTAAGTTCTAGAAAAGTGCTGATTTATACATCTCATTAAGGGACTCAGAACTGTCCTCTACCTGAGAAAATATGAATGACTAATCTTATATGATTTTGTTTGAAATAGATTAAGAGTCTAGGGCTTAGGGTGCTTCTCGCAATTTAGAAAACTTATGCCCAAATCCCTTTTTCCTTATAGATTCACTGTGTGACCATGCAGAAATCCTTTAGTCTGCTTTTCCAACAGATAAAATCAATTTCCTGCCTCACAGGAGTCTTGTCAGAATGAATACATGTAAATGTGACCAGGTACTATGGCAAGGGTAGGGGACATGGAGATTAACTGAATACCACTTTTGCTGAATATGAACTTGCTTGACCTTTCCCATTTAGACCACAATGTGTCTTTCTAAGCTGAGCTCTCTAGGTATTAATATTTAATTGTAACCAAAAGAATTCTTCTTATTCTTCTTATTGTTAATTATCTGTATAATGGTAACATCTATAATATTTTCTCAAATATTGAGCATGTGATCACTAAGCTAACAAGGGCCATGCCTTCTTATTTGTTTATATAGGTATAAGGGGATTGTTTCCTGTGTGTGTTTGTGTATCTCCTCAGCTGATTCCTCTAGAAATGAGAATCACAGTAGCAGGCAGTAATAGTGATTACAAATTGAGTTTATGATTACCAAGTCTCACTTTTGTTAGCACAGAGGGAGGAATTTAACTTTTTCAATCATAACAACATGTTGCATGGTTTAGTTATTGGTATTACAGCACTGTTCTGATTTCTAGTGTACTGTAGATATGTTATAAAGTGTATTATAGGTTTGATTTCTACTTCAGGGTGCTGTTTGCTTTTTATAGAAGGAAAAACAAAGTGATAGATGAGTGATTTCAGGACAAATTTTCCAATCCTGTTACCCATGAAGAAGTAAGATCTGGCTTCCATGTGATGTCTTTGTGAAGGAGTGATGGTGAGATGTGAGCTGCAGATGACTTGCAGTTCAAACACAGCTCCACACAGATCCCTTCATAAATTTCTTGCAGCTGAAAATGATAAAGTCCAGGGTCACAAAGGAAATGTAAAGATCAGAAAAGTATGATTAGAGTTTTCCCTGGACTAACAGGGGGAAGAAGGAAGGTTTATCCCAGAAGTTGGAAGCTGAAAGGAACAAAGGATTACTGTGGATTATCCAACAAGCATTGGTTTCTAATGTAACCTGGTCACATAATATATTTAAGAATTTGTAGGCATTTATAGGACTTTGTCACTATCTTGCATAGCTCTTAGCACTGCAAGTAAGAATTAGATCCAGAGTTCTTAATTCATGATTGGATGTACTTCAGAGAGAGACTGCTGTTCAGTCACGGTTCCTGGGGTAATATCATTCACTTATACAGGAAGGAGGAACCGTTCTCTCTAAATGGACAAATTATGAGGCACAATTCACTGCCCTACACTGCAGTAGGTCAGATCAGATGAACTCAACAGTCTCTTCTGGCCTTAAAACACATGAATATATGAAATTCTGAAATAAGGATGCATCTTGTCCATAGCTCATCACCATTTCACTAGAAATGAGGCAACATTCCATACAATGAGATTATCTGCTGCACTTTCCGTATCTTTTCATACTGTACATAGCACTTACATTCCCTCCAGTATTTACACTGCATTCGTCACTAGAAGTACTTGAGCACCATATAGGGTTTATCTGATACTCAGTTTTTCCCTCTGAATCACTGGAGACAATATGAGACAACTGGGACCTGCCATCATGTATTTTTATTTTGATGTGTTAAAATATGGGAATCCACAAATATGTATAAAGCACATTAGCCAAGACAAATCTGAACAATTCACATCCAATGCTTTCACTGTGTTCACCTTTTGAATACCTCCTTGTTATATGCAGCCAAGGTGATGACAGCAGTAACAAAGCCATTCTAAGATTCAGATACCTTTCTTTGCAAACGCTGGAGTTTCAAGCTGCACTCTGTAGTGTGTTCAAAGGTCAAAAACTGTTCTTGTATATCACAGAAGAACAAGTGCAAAAGCATTATTGATTTCAGTCATTATTCACTGGACAGAGGTGCAACAGGCACAGCTTTGGGGTGTTACCAAAGTTTCTCTCATTGATTTACCTGGACAACAAGGATCAAGATTTTGCAGCACAGGAACTTAACAACTTTGGAGACAGGCAATGAAAGGAAAAAATCCTTTGTTTATCTGTTTCCTTGCATTTACAAGTATCAAATTACTTGCAATATAGATTTGAGAAAAGGTGTTGCTTTTCTGAAAACAAAGAGTGGCAAGCATGAAGAGTCACTATGCCTCTGACTTAGAATGTTCATGAGATGTAGGATAGTGAGGTAGTATCTTAGGAAAGTGGAAAGGACTGGCAAGTGAGTTTTCTAATTGCCATCATAATTTGACTATTTCTTCAGCAAACCTAGTAGATGTGCAGAAATGGAGCTGGGTAGGAAAATATTCTCCCATGTTAAAAATAGGTTTCAAATACTGGATTGAACAGTTTAAGTATAAAAAAGTGTTTGTGAACCAACAATCCAAACAGGAATTATTCAGTTCAGCTGAAGATCTTTATTACATTTTTTAAATGTTGAATTTTGACTTTTTCACCTCATTACTTGCTCCATTTTCCAGATGGGTTAGGAACATGCTGAGCAAGAGAGATCCTTGTGGGACACAATGACAATCTTCTCCCTTGTGCATCATTTTTTCCCCCTATTTCTGTTTCCTGTCTTTTAGCAAGTTATTAATCCACTAGAGTATCTTCTCTCTTGTCCCATTGCACCATGGCTTCTTTATGAGATTTTGGTTAGAAAACTTCTCTGGTGCCTTTGGAAAGCTGAATGCTCTAAGATTAAAGTGAAGCTGTTTTTGTTTGGATGAGGGAAAGAAACACTCTCCCTCTGGTAGTCCCCTCCGGAAGAGCTGTAATGGGATCACGCAGAGCTAGTGTCATTACTACCACAGAATCATCAAAGCTTGCCCATTTTTCTTTCCATACTGCAGTGGTACCCGGGGACAAATCCTGCCACAGGCATAGAAAATACTTGTGCCTCACCAGAGACATTCTACCTTGTATCCACATAATACTCCCTGCTGCTGTTGCTCAGACCCTGTTCCTATTTTCCAGTACCTTTCATCATGGCTCACATCTTAAGGAGAAATAAACCTTTATCAGCTGTACCAGCACAGTTCAAATTTCTGGGTTTAGATCCTGAACCAAACTGAGGAGTCAGTGCTAGGGAAACACGTGTCTTCACAACCCACTGTGATCACATCCTTCTCATGTAATTTGTAGCTGTATAAGATTTGTAAATGAAGAGTGAAAATTGAATTTCTGGTTTTACTCAGTAGGCAAGCCAGATTGCCTGTAGGCTTAGTAGCAGATATATAGTAAAACAGGTCTCAGTACCTTTCCAGTCTCATTTATGGTGCAGAGAAATCCACTTGACCCTTGCAATGCCACAAGACAACAGTGGTATCAACAGTGAATAGAGAAAGAAATTAAAAAAAACTTGCATAGAAGGTATATCTTTCTTCTCTAGGAAATTTCCTGCAAATAGTCTTGTATAATATGAAGAAACTACACTGAACAACTACAAGAAGGTATAGTTTAAAACACTAGTATGTTTTCACGTGCCCTTTGATTCTGGTTAAAAGCTAGTATATGGGATTTACACATTGTGAAAAAATGCCATTGTGACAGTTTATACAGACTGAATTATTCCCATATTCTATGCCATAGATTTTGAAATCCTCTTTTAAAAATGAGTTAACTAAACCTCAATTTTGGTGCCAAATTTATCTTTGGGAAATAATGTATTTTCTCCAAAGCAAAGCACTGGTTTGTGTTATTGAAATGTCAGTTGGTTACTATTTGCATGTTGTCATCAGTCATGTTATTCATACAGTACACAGTGATGTCACTGAATATAAACATATTCCATCTCCTGCATTTATGAATGAAAGCTGTAGTTTAGCACAAGCTGAGACCTCATGCCGTTTTCTGTCTGCAAGGGGATACTTGTAGCATCAAGTTAGCCACATGTGTAAGATTTCTTAGAGTCAGGAGACAAGACAAGGGAAATGTAAAGAAAACATGACCCACCAATTTCTTGAGAAGTTAATACTTCACCTGAAAAATAGCAGTGTTCCCCCAAAGTGAAGAATGTAATGTCTCCAACAGGGAGTGGCCTTGTGATATTCTCTATTTTCTCTGCTTGCCAAAACTGATGAAACCATTCTGTAATGTAATGTGTCTGCATAGCTCTGAGGCATAGAATCGAAGACAAAAATAAGGAGGAGGACAGGAACAGTACTGGCTGGTTTGCTGAACATGCAAAATGCTGCATGTACTTCCCATGGATGTAAAGGTGCAGCGCCATCAGTCAATCAGCCATTCTGCCCCTCTTGCTTCAGTGGGGATATGTTGGTAAATTCACTGGGCCACTCAACATGTTTATACTATAGAAGTATAAATATATACATTTATATATATATATAAAAGATATATATGTACAGTATTTCAACAAAACAAAGAAGGCAGGATATTTAACAAGTGCAAGTGGTAACATACAGCTAAATCTGTGGAATATGTTGTCACAGGATAGTAGAAGGAGAAATACTTTATCTAGATTGCAAAAAGGTGTGGATATTTCTATGAATAGCATTGACAGCTGTAGATTGTCTAACAAAATTGACAAGCCTGCTAGTGTTCAGATTTTGGTTTTTAAACTGGTAACCAACTGGGCAATGAAGAAATTTGCTTCTATGGTAAAGTAGTGCACAATTAAGGCTTATCGGTTGAGTGCTGAATGCCTTCAGCTTCCAGTGAAGCTGAATACCTCACAGGCTTGCATCCCCTGCCAGATGCTTTGTGGATGTTAATCCACCCATCTGTGAACCATCGCCTCTACCACAGCTGGAGGTGAGATACAGAAAACACTGGAACAATAGCCTGTTAAACCACGGTCATTTCCACGTATTTGCACTAAAATGTGTGGCAGGAGACAAAGAGGATACCAGGAGGAAAGTGTAAATAAAGTGGGAGGAGAATTATAAATTTATCACAGAGGCAGCCTCAAAATCATACGCAATTAAATCACGAGCCCATGTCTCTAGAGGAAACTTCTGGACAGGTATAGATATTTAAAGGATTTCTAACACCTGTAATTTCTTTCTTTCTTTTTTTTTTTTTTTTTTTGTCTTCTAATATTAATGTGATAAATTTAACGTCAATTTATTTATTTTATTTAGCTCATTTGGAACTTTTTGAAGTGACAGGCTCTACTTACAAAATCCCTGTATTTATTAAAAAAAAAATAAAAAATAGCTCAGGCACGCATGTAGACTTCCTCCTCTGGGTCCTGTTGCTGTGCTTCAGTGGCACTGATGAGAGAGGCACTTTGGGGGCCAAAAGACAAGAGTAAAAGGGAAGAGTATAAAGTCATCCTCAATTCAGAAAAGGCTTTCTGTCCTTGTAAGAATCCCAGCCAGAGGTAATTCAGGACTTTTATGGAAAAACTGGAATTGAAGAATCAGAACACATAAATGATTTTATTTCTTAGCCAACTAGTGTTGGTTTTAAAATTGCAGTCTATGCGAGATGAGGCTCACCTTACAGTTTTAGCTCTGCCAGAAAAAAAGCAAATAAAGTGACTGTCAGCCACCAATTTTCAGAATAATATTTCACAGATAAAATATTTTGATTTTGAATCATCACCAGTTGCCAACCTTTTAAGAGTATTGACTTTCATTCAGACTGCCTTATGACACAGCTGCAGGTATGTTAAAAGAGCCACTAGACCTTGGAAAAATTAATATATGAGTAAAGCATATGACTTCCACTGTTTGACTGGTCACTTTTTTATACTTTCTGTGGAAACCAGCTTTTAAATCTTTTTTCACATGACAATCTCTCCTTTCACCCTCTGTTTTCCTCTGATGCTTTAGAATTTGATATCTGTCCTCCTCTAGCCCAGTTTAATATTTTATTTGGGTGGTAAGAAGAAAATATACAGATTTTAAATGAGAAAAAAACTTGTTTAGAGTCCTTTGGTTTCCAAGCTGTGCTGCATAAAGCAATGAAGCTTACCGAAAATATAAAACACCATTTGCCTTGGACACCTCACCTCCATTTAAAGTAGTTTTGCACCTGGCAATGAGGTCATGATTAAAAGCATATTCAAACGGCTTTTACAGAGTACTGTCACAGCTCAGTAATAATTCTCAGTCAAGCAAAGAAATTCATATGATTTTTCCCTTTTTTTTTCAGTAGAAATTGAGAAATGGTGTAATAGGTTATGTTCTTTAATCTCTCTAAGACTTGCAGCTCATCACCGCCCTAAATAACTTAATTGTTTTCCCATTATTTTTCCATTCCATTTATTGCACCTTCTGAGAATTATGCAATAAACATGTCCCTCTAAGAGTTTGTTGAATGCTTATCAGATATCAAGTGAAGCTGCTGTACCCTTTCTCTCTGAGGGGTCTGATCCAGGCCTTTTGGAAGACAGTAGGAGGAAAACATACCTAGAAGTTTTATGGGTGGGACATGGTAGAGAAGGGTGAAAAGAGGCCCCTTAACACTCTGACAAGACACTCTGAGCATAGCCATAACTTAACAGTCTCATTCATCTGGTATACTTAAAAAGATTGTTGGACTAGAGAAGATCTCTCATCTTGCAGCACTGACCCCACAGTGTGAAAGGCAGAAAAGTGGTGTGTCACCTCATTGCACAAAAAAATGGTCTCATAAATGAAAACAAGCATCTCTGTCTTTTTGACAGGCTGGAGAACCTTTGGGTAATTATCAGTATCCTCCCATAAAAAATGGAAATAAATAAACTGATGAATGAGGACGTTTTCACTAGAGGGATTTGAAGAGGTTTTCTATTTCTTATCTTCGTATCAGATGATTCCTTTTCTTTACTCCATACATGCATACATAATTTTTTATCTGACCATCACATTTTCCTTTTTCTAGCTTCTGGTAAACATAATTGTGAACCTATAAAATCCTTCTCCCTTTATCTTTTATGGGGATGCAGTAGTAGTTTGCAGCAGCTTCACACATTTTCAAGTCAGTAAAAATGGCACTTACTCTAATGTAATAATCTTAGAAACTGCATTTATTTAAGCAGTTAATGACTCTTGCTACAGTAAGTTTTCATTAGCTTGTTTTTTATTTTCATTTTATTTTCAAGTCCCCTCTATTGTGCAAGGAATAATGAAGCTTGGTATCATGGCAGGAGTTTTTGCTTTACTTGCAAGCAAGCAGCAGTTCTCTGAATCTCCAATTCTTTGAATCTTCTGCACCATACTCTCTTTTCCATAATGCTGTGAATATCTCTGAGGTTAGCTAGGCACATGCAACATAAAGAACTCAGTGGGCTCACGTAAAGTCACTCACTTTGCAGTTCTCTGGGAGATAAAGAACATTCAAGAAATTTGCCCATTAAAGCATGCCCCTTCCCTTCATCCCAAAGTTATTACACTGCAAATAAAATTTGTTATTTTTTCTCTTTGTTACTCAAATTGCTTTAGCTGGAATGCTCACAGATTTCAAGTGTCTTATGCAAAGGCTGTTTTTGTGACCCTCCTTTTCAGTCTTCTTCTTACACTTGACAGTGGAAGGCTGTAAATCCGTCATATGCCAGTTAGCTATATCACCTTTGTTACAAACAATTTTAGATGACCTTAGTGCCATGGGTTTGAAGGCATGTTTATCACCAACAGGTAAAGCAACGAAATGAAATGCAACAACTTTATAGCTAGATAGCTGTATAACCACAATAACATCTTTTTTGTATGAGATGTCCAATTCAGCTGACTGTGACTCTTCTGCATCTAGGTCGCCCTCCCATTCCCTGGAAAAGTATTACAACCAGCATTTTTCTACATGAACTGCTCAAAAGTCTCAAAAATTATATAACGTCACTTTACACTTTCTAGGCAGGTATAGCTTTAGTTGCTGCTTCTCTCTATAAAACCTCATATACTTCAGGACATTCTGACAGTTCAAAGCAGGGCATTCTTCATTAAACATTCTTTGCTTTGGAAGTATCTTTCAAGCCACTTGGATTTTGTGTCTTTCAGTAACGTTTACACAGTTCTCTGTACATTTATGAGGCTAGAAAGGCTAGCTGAGGTAGACAGCAGAATATAAATATGTAACATTAGACTTTTAAAAACATTTCTCTAGTTTCCAGATGTAAAAGTAGGTTTTTGTTTATGAAATAGGTAATGAACAATGGACATAATGAGGAATCAAAGCCTGTTTTCTTTGCCAGGAACCATACAAATATATCTACTGTTGGAAAATATAATGTGAGATGCAGTGCAAGGTCTTGCTTTCAGTTTAAGCCATACTGTGTTTTCTTATTAAAACAAGGAGCAAGAAGTAGGTTGTGAATCAGAGACAGAGTGTTTCCTGAATTGACCTCACCTTTGGTGCCAGTAGTAGAACTGGGTCTTTATTAAACCACTGAGTGTCATGCCTCTTAACATGCCCAGCTGGGCCATGTCTTTTTAGGCACTTACGCTATTTACATCACAGTGGCAGGACATATGAAAAAATTCCTGGGGCCATGCAGCTGCCATTTCTTTTAAACTACTGCCACTCAAACACATTTAAGAAGTTAAACACAATGTGTTTTAATAACTTCCCTCTGTGTTCAGACCAAAGAATATAAGCAGACACATTGGACTCAAGTGCGAAAGGCCCCTGTGTACCTGCTGAGATGGAAGCATCTGAAATGGCAGAGACAAAGGAAGCATCTGACCACCTGGGCAAAAGGCCGTCACAGCTGCCACCCCTGGGAAGAGTGTACAGCCTGTACAGCCCGCTTCTTCCACATGCCAACAGGGAGGACCGGCTCCCTGAAAGGCAGAGGGAAGCGTTATTGTTTTCCCTGGTGAGAAAATGTAGTTCTCTAGTGGGCTAGATGCTCTGAAGAGAACTGGTACCTGAGACACCAGAAATTTGTAACAAAGCAGTACAATTCAGCACCTCACTCAATGCGGGCTGGTGAATAAAGTTATCCAATAAGCCAAATTACAGCAGCATATTTGATACAAATCAACAGCATTGAACTATCGCTCTAATAGTTTTGAACACTTCAGTTATTTCTTATTATAGATAGAAAAATTGTTTGTATAGTTGAAAAAAAATCCATCTATAGAAATAATCAGACATGACTGTGAGACATATGACCCATAATCTGTCTCAGTGTCTTGGCAAAAAGTCCCATAAGTGTTAAAGGAATGGGGCTGTGAGCCTCAAAGCCTGGATCACTTCCCATTCATGAAGTTTGTTTTCCCTTCAGCTTTAGATGGAGAAGCTATTCTTCAGTTCCTTTCCTGTGCCTGACTGTGTTGCCATGAACTGTTAAACACCTCTCATATTTCACATCAGCAGTAGTTCCACTGCAGTAGTAGATGAAGTGATTAATCTGTGGAGTCTTGTATATATGTTAAAGTTTGTCCAAGACTTAATGCTATTTTGAAGTTGAAAAGGCACTACATAAATGAAAATTGTTATTCCATATTAATCAAAGGCAAAATGTTTACTTACTTCAGTTGCTTTATTCTCAGTGGAGGTAGTTAAACCATGAAACCTTTTAACAGTGTCTTTTCTGACCATCCAAAATGGTGGCTGTGTCAAGGTGTTCTCTTTTTTCTTTTTGTTTCTTTTCTTCACATTTAAATGTACCATCCCATAATATGATCATCACTGGCTGTGTCATCAAATTATCTTGAGTCAAAACCAGGTAATCAGTAAAGGATGGTCGTGTGTCGTTCCCCCCCCCCCCCCCCCCGCCCCTTCCTTAGTAACTAAAATATCAGGAAAAAAAAAATATTGCTGCTTGTTTTAAAAAATAAAAATGAAAATAATTTTACTTTATAGTATAGATTAACTAAAATAGTAACACAGAAGAGGGTTATAAGCTTAAATTGTCCCTAGTACAGAAGGGGAAAAAGGAATGTCTTGATATTGCAAATTAACAAAGCAGAGAAAGATGTGGTTTTATTTTATTTTTTTTTTTTTTTTTAAGGCACTAGACTGGAGACATTTTCTTCTTTTCCTTTTCCTTATGTCAACACAGGAAGAAACAGAGTAATTTGGGTCTTATAGTATTTACAGTATATCTTGTAGTATGTATAGAATATCTCATTATTCAGGTTAAAGACGACTACAGAAAGCAAGAAATGAATGCATGGCAACCAGTGATCTACTCTGAAACATGAGCTGTATCAGTTCATATCAAATGAGCGTGACAGAAGATGGAGGACACGAGCTGTCTCTAACTTCATCATAGTATCTCAGCAGCAATCAAATGAGGCTAATGAGTCTCCTGTGGACCATCTCACACCCCATGCCAAGCCCACCTTAGAGATCAAAGCATTCATTAACAGCAAAGAATAAAACACTTTTTATTTTTATTATTCAAACATACATTATTCCATCAGAAGGGAGATCGTATTTATCAGTTAGCCAAGCTAATGAAGGAAAATTAGTCCCAGAGGAAGAACAGTGAAAGGGAAGGGAAATAGGTGAGTGCTCTGACTCTTGGTGCCGTGGTAAATGACATGCTGAGCTGTGAAAGTGAGACACTGGGCTCCACCCTGGCTGTGCCAAAAATGTTGATGAAGTATGTTGCTTAACCTGCTGAAAGAAATGTTTTCACCCTACCTTTCTGCTCTGCAGTTGCATTTCTGCTGCTTGCCCTGTATGATCTGGGCACTTCTGCAATGCCACAGTCAGCCTGACTAGGCAGGAAAAGACAAGGCACCCCTTGCTCCCTTTCTGGTAGCAACCCAAGCTTAACCAGCCCATGCCACTGCAACACCTCGCTCAGTCTTAGTGAAGATTTCTAGATGTTTCTGCAGTGAAAACAAATAAAATGTTTACATTTATCAAGTAGGAAAGAGTCTATGAATGTTTGGTCTGGCTTCCTGTGTAATACAATCATTTAGTAATTTCTGAACTGAGCCCTTAGCTACTTCAAATATTTTCAGTGATGTCACATGACAGCATATATTCAGCCAGCTGTGGGTACCAGTTTCAATGCCTGGGATAAGGGAATTCACAAGAATATTTTGGAGTATCTGGTTTTCAGTCAGCTACCTGAGGATATTCTCAGGAGTATTTTGTTCAATCCTACAGTATTTCAGATAACTTGGGATTTATCTTTAGGCAAATGGGTAACTTTGTCTTATTGGCTATACTTTGAAACAGTTGGTTATTTTTCCTTTTTCTAAAAGGAAATTCAATATGGCACTTCTGAAATTCTTTATTAGCACATTGTAAGTTGATGTCAAGAGAGCATTATTTTCAATACTTGTTAATATTGATAGGTTTGTTCCTCCTGGCGTCATCTTGCTATAACAACGACTACCAGCACAGTGCAACTATAGGAAGGAGAAACCTGCATTGTTTACTTGAAACAAAGCAACATTAAAAGGCTGAACTTACAAAAACTGTACAGGATTTTATTAAAATAAAGGACATTGTTGTGCATGTTTGTTCAATATATAGATTAATTCAATCTCATCAAAATAAGAGCTCTGTTGCTATGTCAAACTCATATATACCACAGACACATAATGATAAAAACTTTCCCCTGTTTGTTCAATTCAGAGAAAAATTAATTTCAGTGGTAAAGTATTAAACCTAATGTTATTGATGAACAGATATATTTTCCTTCCTGGTTTTGATTTAGAAACTGGTTTTGATTTAGATACATTAAAAAAAGTAGAAAACACATCTTTTTTCTTCTCTACAGTTCCAGTAAAATCACCATAAATTGTGTATGACATTGTATTCTGCTGTAGGACAAGCTATAGCTTGATTGCAGACAGCTCTTTATAAGAATGGAAATTTCTTTTTAGATAAAAGAAGGTTTAAGAAAAGGTATAATATATAGCTATAATATACTATACAAAATGTATTCCTGGTAATATAAAACAAAGAGTAGAAATTACTGAACAGTGGACAATAGGGATGTAAAATGCAAAACCTGCAAGGACTGTTTCACCTTTTTTCATTTAATTGCACTATATTTTTAATTTCTTCAACCTCTGTCAGACCTGGTTTAATCTCTCTGCCTATAGTAACTAATTGATGATATTATAGAACTAGAGTATTTAACAAAACCCCCCTTAGGTTTATTATTTAAAATGTGCTGATAAGAGAAAACCATTTGTTTTGTGATGATACAAATTCAAAGGCTTCTGGTTTTGGTGTTTATGGGTATGAAGATATTCTCACTTGGAAAGAGAACTAGTAGTTAGGAAAACAATGCAACAAAACCATTATCAGCTAAAGTCAATGTTATTGAAAATAATTCTATTTTAATTGTACTCTCCTTAATGAAGAAATTTTATTTTCAGAAAAGAAATTATGTTCTTTGAAGAATAATCTTTAATATCCAATATTGGTAATAGTGCAAAACTAGCTTTTGACATGTTGTGATAGTGTTTGGGGCTATATCTATGGACACAAATGTCTTGCCACAGTTTGTGTGACCTTAATAATAAACTCATGGAGCTCAAAGAAATTCTGAAATCATAGCAGATACCTTTCTATACACCAGGTAGTGTAGCCTTCATTTACACAAGATGAAAGATAACTCCTTGTTTTGGTACTGAAGGCCTTTAAAAATTAGCTGGATTGCACCTTTGAAAGTGAAGAGCCTGTGCTGGTATTTTTGGTCTAATTACAGTAACATATTTCTATTCATGGCAGTTAAGGTATAGCAGAATACAGTAAAAATGGAAATAGATTTGGAAATGTATTGGGGCTTCAAGAAGGAAAGGGCTGGAAGTGGTGACAGAGGAGGTCCTCTGGTCCCAGAAGTCTGAATCCTACTTTGTTAATAAATAGCTGAATCATGTTTTGTTTTCTGTGGTAGAAAGGCATAAAAAACACATGGTAGTTCTCTGTAACAGCAAACCTCTCCTGTCACGTGTTATTATGTAGTGTTTTAGTGCTATGCATTAAAAATATATTTGATGAACTCATTAGGACTGAATTTAACTTCTAGAACCTGTATTGTAGAGGCAGCTGAATGCCTCAATGTATAAGCATTTTGCTTAAGTGAATTATACAGGATTTTGCAGGAAATAGAATAAAGTCAGAAACACTTTCATCAGGAAAACCTTCAGTAACAAATATTCTCTTCTTCTGAAATATTAGGCTTTGGTTAGGGAGAACTAACTGATTAATTTCTAAGAGTTTTCTGTCCTTCTGCTTTTGGATTGCTGCCTGAACCCTCCAGCATGATAATCAGAGACCAGTGCTGGCACTGAGATTTCTTCCTGTGTAGCTCATGCCCACTGGTTCCATTTTTGTGCACTCAGGTGACGACACAAACTTTAGCAGGGTTCTCATTAATACAGAAGTCCTTCTTGAATGCATATTAAATTTTCCATGAGCCAAACATAGTACTTACCATCCCATCTAAATTGACAAGACTTTATTTCTATACCTTATGGTTGGACCTATTAAGCTCCAATGTTTCTTGATTAATATTTTTATACTTGGAAACAGAGGACTTCTTCATATAGTTCTCTGCTTTAATGGTTGATTACAAATTTGTTTGGTCTGCCTTTAGATTTCCAATGATATGTTAAACACATTTTGGATGTTTTATCGTGAAGACTAATTCTAAAGATATTTTTTTAAAAATATTTTTGAGATAGATTTCAATGTTTTCTTTTACCAGCGTCTACCATGTTTTATTTTTAAAGTCTGAAGTCCTTAAAGTTGTATTGGTGATTCTGCTCAAGAAAAATTAAAACTGGTGTCATTTCTAGAAACAATATTATTAAGTTTCCTACCTGCTTTTTTTTTTATTATTGGGAAACTTTTTGTATGTATGAATACTGTGTTTCATCCTACTGCACCTGTAAGTAGAATGACATTTGGTCTTTTCATAAAAGATGGCCAACACCAAGCTCTGCTTAATGGATCCTGATGATGACGATGAGTTTTTTTTTTTTTTTTTTTTTTTATCCCCCACCACCCCAGCCCCCCTCTTTGTGTTACACTTTTATAAAAGAAAAAGGTGAGCTGAACCCTTAAGGCTGAGGAAGAGGCTGAGGAAGAGGCTGAGGAAGAGACTGAGAAAGCTAGGGCAGAGTTGATTTCAGAGGGAGCAAAAGAGTTATAGTGGGAAACTAGAAGCATGAAGGAGACAGTCAGACTGTGGAGGTGAGGGAAATCCCTTGAAGGTCCTGGGAAATTTCTGGAGGGATAGGGCTCAGTGCTTCAATGTATACCTGTTGAATTGGTAAAGTTGAAGCCAGGAGCAGACAGGTAGAAAGCAATGCACAAATTCATTTTTAATTTTTATCTTATCTTTTCCAGTTGCTTTGAGTTTTGCATAATTTAAAAGTTGGAAGGGTTATTTTTTATTTATTCATTTCTTAAATCTTTATCTGGCTATTAGGAGCAGGATTTTTTGGTCTTTTGGGGTAGTTCATATGAAGGAGAGGTCAACGCACACCAACCTCAAAACTCTGTTAAGCTTAGGGTCTCATGACATTCAGCTAATGCCCACTCCTGAGGGCAGGCTTGCTTCTGAAGGCAGGTTTGGGCTCAAGCAACTGCTTAGACATTTGCTGAAAGATATCATTATGTTTCAGGATGAATTCAAACATTGCAGGGATTTTGTTTTGTTGGCAAGTGTAGCTCACATCTCTTTCTGAATTTGAACAATATCACAGTGTGTACTTACGTAGGCTGGACTGACATGATATTGTTAATATTAAAATAATAAGCAGTGCAAAGTCATCCTGTAGGAAATGCAATCAGAAGATAGATAAGCACAATTGAACTATTGCCAAGGTTTTAAAGTAGCACCCAATCTACTTGTGTCATAATGCAATAAAAAGGAGGATTTTTCAATGAGTTGACATTAGTCTCATGTTATTTAAATTCATTATCTTTTTCTGCATATAGTTCTCCTGGTCTCCAGACAACAAACTACTCTTTCACAGGAAGCATTGATGGCAGTGAGCTTTTATTTCAATATCTGGCCCTGTACTAGCTCCTTATCACTTTTAAGTTCATTTCTGTTTTGATAAATTAATAGACACTAGCCCCCCAGTAGCTAGTTTTCATCTCTTTGAGGGAGGTATTGCAGATAACTGCAGCTTAGAAGGCAGGTTCACGATGTCTCTCCCCTTTTCTGTGTCTGTAATTGCACAGTGGCACTTTCCAGTGCTTATCATGCAAAGTTTTAATTATTTCTAGCAATACAAGATCTGTGGACATTTATTGCTGTTAAATAATTTTTGGAGGACATTTCTATCCTTTTTCTTTCTTCCTGCATGAACTGTAAATATCCATAGCAGAATCAAAGCTTTCTAGATCCCTTGTTTCCCCTAAGAATTTATTTTTTTTTACAGCAGCTGGTCTGCTTTTACAGCATACTTTTCATTTTTATAACTTCAGCTCAAAGGTATCCAGTTTCACAAACACTTCCAAGGGTTTTGCTGACCACTTTTCATTGCAAATAGTTATTCTTTTTCATGGACTCATTTGGAAAGAATTTCTTACTTTCTATACATTTTTCACTGGATATATTTTAAATTGGTAAGATAATGTCTCTGGCTCTCCTTGGGAGCCAGATTTGATACTCTGAAACACAGTGAATAGGACCTTGCTTCAGGCATGGCCCACTGAATTCTTTCAATTCATCCTGTGACTGGAAATTGGTCTGGAAAAAATGCTTTTCTTCATAGCCTCACAATAATTCAGGAGGCTAAAGCAGATAAAACTGTTATCTCCATCCCTGATGCTTTTCACCACTCAGCTGGATAAAGCTCTGAGTACCCTGGTCTGACCTGAGAACTACCCCTCCTTTGGACAGGAATTTGGACTAGAGATGTCCTGAGGTCACTTCCAGCCTGTGTTTCTATGATCCTACTGACACAATCAGTATCTATTCATAAAAAAAAATGTTGTTTGTTTTTTTTTTAAATATGCTATCTTATCAGAAAAAAATGAAATCATAAATGCTTAGCAAGTTTAACACTTTATGTCAGTTTTCAGCAGTGAAGTCTGAATATTTTCACATTTATTTGCTATTACTCATTTTTTATATTTTTTGTAGGAATATATTTATTTTTTTCCAATTTTTGTAAACTGCACATCAGGGGCTTAATTTTTCTCATTCATGGATTATCCACAGCGCTAGTCACACCTGTATAGAAGGAGGGAAAGGGAAGACTCTTTGATTCACCTATTTGTAATGAATTTTGCATTAAGCTTTTGTGACAAATATGTTAGCAGGTGCATAGTTTGTTGCTGACCGCCCTTTAGGTCTTCATACTAAAAATTGTGCCCAAGTCTTGCAAAATCCTCCCATTGGAAAAAAATTATGACACAGATAAATGAAAACTGACTTGATTGCAAAAATAAAAAATTGATTGCAAATATCAACATAAAGGCAGCTTGCATTGTACTGAAGTTGTATTTGTTTAGAGGTTTTGTCATCAGAAGATGTCTTGAATTGTCCCAGCTTGTTGGACAGGGTAGTCTCTGAAGCTTGGGTAAGCCAGTCAGGATTTCTTCTTTCATAGCCTGTCCACTTAAAACTGATCATTTGGAGGTAGGATTCAGATTTAAAGTATAAAATAGCTTTTGCTTTACAAGATTCAGAAGTTTTGTACTGTGGTTATCAATTACTTTGGGGGGGGGGGGTCTTTTGCATTAATGGAATTGGTTTTTAAAATTTACTTCTTGTATTTTATACATAATATTTTGGACATACCCTTTTCCATCTGGGGTTCTGAGTAGTTTCTCAGGCTCTCTCGATTCCCATCTCATGAGTGGGTGTTAAGGGTTTGAGCACCTGGTAGCCATGTGGTCCCCTGCTGTTAGAATTGCTTTTGTATCCTTGTTTGAAATGTGTATCTTTCAGTATCATTAAGCATACATGCCATTTATTTGCATGAAATTTTAAAGAAATCTACCTTTTGAGAAACACATTCTCATCTCCATTTGCAACTGTGACACTGCTATTTCAGGATTTTCATCAGAAGAGAACGTATCTCTGGGAAAAATAGCTTTTTCTCAACTGTCTCTACCACCTTTGATGCTCAAAGCATGGCTAGTGTGTAATTTAGAGTCACAAAGTGAGTTCTACCAGATTATTATCTGCTTTCCAGCACCTAGTTCAGTTAGACTGCTTTGGTTTTGTGTTTGAACATGTCTGCGTTTCACAGCTGGAATATGCAGGAAAACTACAACTTATTTACACCTAACTAAAAAAAAGTGGAGCTTGGATTTAAGGTATGAAAGGCCTGAACTTGGGAAAAGTCACATATTGAGTTCCTCAGTTTGGGATGTGACACAAACAGAATTACACTTATGTTCTCAAGCTTCTTCTGTTTGCCTTTTGTTATGGAAGAAAGACTTGCACAGATAGACAAGCCTTACAATACCATCAAGCTTACATGGGAGAATATATATTGTGATTACATTTTCATAAGTAAGATAATATTTAAAACACTTATAGCTAAGTGCAATAGTATAAAAAGTACCAAAGATCACTTGCTGATGGCTGAACCTGCAACGATCATGTCCGAAATATCCTAAAAATCCACTATGGTCTAGACTGTAGTTATACACACTTAGAAGGTATCTTGCTGCTTCACTTCCAAAGGGACAAATACACCATCCAACACTTAGTTCAAAATCAGGCATCTAGAAAGAACTAGAAAGACTCCAGTCCTAAGTCATCTCTTACAATTGTTTAAAAACTCCTGTGCACAGTTTTAAAGTATTTCATTAAGATATTCATTCCAGTATACATTTCCCATTTGAATAGTTTCAGAGTTTATTAGTTACAACATTTTTATTTTTTAAACAAAATTAATAGATAAATTATTAAACAAAATATTTAAAGCCCTAATGGGATTAGGTAACCAATGTTATAATAATAAGCTTACAAAAAATCCAAAATATAATGCAATATATAACATAAGTTAAGCTATGTAATAGATTAAATAAAAGACAGTAGGAGACAAATGAAACACAGATAAATCCAAGACAATGGTGCAGCAGGGCCCGGATCACTGCCTTCAGTGTAGCTGTCTGAAGAAGTTCATGCCATCATAAAAGACCGAAAAATAGTCAGTCCACTTTTATAAAACAGCTGATGAAGCTGTTAGTGAGAAACTTTATTTTCCCTGTTTCCCACATGTCAAAGTAGAAACAATTCTATCAATTAATAGTCCTTTAGACTTGAGTCTCCATACAATTATTATTACTCTCTTTTTGCTTTTGATGATGAGCTGAGAAATCAGTCTTGTCTATCACCTGCTTTGGAGATGTTGGTCACAGAAGTAACTGTATGGTGTAAATATTCAAGTGTAGCTAAAGACGTGCCAGCTAGACTTGCAAGAACAACCTTTTCAAAACATGAAACACAACACTATGTGTAATATATGTAAATTGCTGCTAGACAGTAAAGCTGACTAGGTTTTCACATAACAAAAAGATGCCAAATAGAACTAATATGTTTAAGTCAATGGAAGCTGAAACAACAACCATTAGGAGACTGGGCTTGTAGTTTTTAGCTGATCTCTGCTTTTAATATGCTTCTAGCTATCATGACAGGTGCTTTAACCATCATCCCTCACTCTGATGCAGCAGGTAAATACTGTTTTATTACCTCTGAAATTAAAACAATTGTAACTTTGGATCCATATTATACCAAAGCAGCAAATTGCATATTCAGGATTTTTTTAATCTTCAATTTTATATACTTTCTCGTATCTGAGGATTTAGTATAATGAGTTTGAGAATCCATTATTATATACACAAAAAATTAGCCACAGGATAATGGATGGAAAGTGGTGAATTACCAGAACATAAATCTATAACATTCACTCATGGTTAGTAATAACAGAAGAATGGCAAGGCTGATTTATTACTTGCTAGTGTATCTATTCCTGCTCATGATTTTTTAAATTATAGTACATAGAAAAATTTAACTCAAGTTATTAAAATGAGAAAACTATTTTATGTTTTCTAGTCTGTAACTACAAAAGTTTTTCATTTTCTCATAAATTTAGGAGTAAGCGTAACATTCATCAAAGTGTAAAGAACAGTTAGACATATAGCTTATTTTAAATCTCATATTTCATCAACAGAAAGGATACTATGTGTCAGAGAGTGCAAGAAGTCTGAGCTTTAGAAAGTCTACCAGGGAAAGAAATAATCTTTCATAAATATCTGAAACCCTCATACAGACAAAACAGATTAAATCCATTTAGATGTTAAAATAATACATATAATATTAGTGTAATGGTTTTATTTCCTGTTTGAGCCATGCCTCTTTGGTACATTGGAGAAGTCTCCTTGTGATAAATTTCAGAACCTCTGTCTCATCTGTGCCCTAAACTCTCCCCAAAAAGCAAGAAAACCAGCACTGTTTACTGCTGGTCACAGTCCCGTATGTAACCATACCTGAGACGAAACAAGACACCAGAAAAAAAAAAAAAATCTTTTATTCTTATTTTCCTGCTGTTCACAGCTTTTTCTGGTTATGGAAACATACTGTTTGCTAGTGAGAAGCTAGAAACCAGTGATCTGCAGCATAGAAGAGCAAACATCATTAGAAAATTTATAAGACTTGGGATATTCTCTTCAGAGTGGTTACAAATTACTGGGGGACTGTTGCCTCTTTTCCTGGGTAGAGCTGGGTCCTCACTCACCCCTCTGTTACTGGCTTTCACAAGGTATATATAGAAGTGCAGTAGCTATGACATATATAGTACATTTCCAAATGGAAGTGGAAAAGCCACAGGATGAGGAGACATAGCTATCTGAAGTTGCCAGGTCTTACACTGATAACTGAATACGTGACCTGTGG
This sequence comes from Astur gentilis, assembly GCF_929443795.1. Lineage (NCBI taxonomy): Eukaryota > Metazoa > Chordata > Aves > Accipitriformes > Accipitridae > Astur > Astur gentilis. The sequence continues at coordinate 29,327,530 of NC_064887.1, forward strand.
TTATAGAGAAGACAGAACCATGCAGAGGCATGTCAAAATACCACAAGGCAATGATCAGAAGTTGCATCGACACCAATTTCATTTGGGCATAGAAGAAAAAAATCACAGTGAGAGTGGTTAAGCAACAGAATATTTTGTCCACAAAAATATGAATATCTGCCTTCTTGGGGATATTTGAAATTTGACTGAATAAAGTATTCAAAACTCAACTGAAAAAGTCGTGAGCAGCCTGAGCTAATGGTACCTGCTTTCAGTAGGGGGTTGGACTAAATGACCCCAGAGGTTCCTCTTGATCTAAATTACTCTGTGAGTCTATGAAATAATGCAGGCCCTTGAGACTCTTTCAAAAACACACATGTTATTATAAAGATTCTTTCTTTGATGCTCAAACATGATCCAGATATGGAGAAGGAAAGACACATGCAACAAAATATTTCTAAACCTACTACAATCAGTTTTCTATCAAAAAAGATTTTAGAAAGTAAAGGGTTTAGAAATAGGTTTCTCCTTCCTTAATGGGTTTTTATTCACTCACACTTTATTTTATTGATTTCTAGCCTTCCAGTAATTTGAATGATTTTTGCAATGGACCAATACGAAATCTCACTCCAAACAGCAATTTTATTTTACTCAGGGAAGAGAAATCTCATTGGCAGTTAAATCAGCTTTCAAAGTGTAAAGTAAAAGACAGGCCAGTTAAGGTTTATGCTCTCAGACGGTGCCCAGCTGTGATTTATTATCCAGAGTTAAACTTCAGCCCAGACTTAGGTAATATTTTGCCACTTCAAGAATTTTCTGCTTTACTTAGGTGTTGGAGCTTTTATTCTTACAGAGGGGATCTTTCTGCTGAGCCAAGGAGGTAAATCAGACTTTAAATTTAGAGCGTTCTCAGGGCTGCCTGTCCTCCTGAAAAGATTTATTAGCTTTTAGTACTTCCACATAGTTAGCCAAACTGCATTGGCAGAGTTACTTGAGGAAATGCAGCTCTGATGGACAGCCTACATAGAAGAAAAATAATGAAAAGTTTGATAAATCCAGGTAAGATAAGTGAGTTTAACAGATGAAGCAAGTTCCTAACAAGTGGTTAAAAGGGTCCATTAGCTCATACCTAAAGGAATGCACTTTAACAATTTGCTATATTTCCTGGAAATGAGTGTTCCCATGGTGTCTGTCCCTTTACAGCTATAGGAGATCAGGGTGGTTTCCTTAAAGATACGATTTTAGCATAGCAGAAGATGAGAATTTGAATCCAGCAGGTAATTTCCCTTGAATCAGTTTCTATGTTTTTTCTTATTATTTGCTGTTAAATGTTTCCTGTAGTTTAACCTTCTAAAAAGCCTTTTGTTCTACACAAAAAAATGCTGGTCATAAGGCTATTATGGCATCTTCTACATTCAAAGAAAAAATATTCTTTAGAGAAAGATAAGGAGAAATAGTTCATATAGGCAGGCAAGAAGAAAAAGGGAAAAAAATCATGTGGGTTGACAGCAGTAGAATAAATGCAGGAACAGGGAAAGCATCTGGATTGATGCATAGCATTTCTTACCTGATAAAGTCGAGGTTTTGACCAGAGTACAGAGGGCACAACTCTGAGAGCTGCATAAAAAATTCCCATATTTTGAGAAGGAACATTTACCCAGATACATAAGAATATGGATATTTATTTACTTATTTATGCATATTAAACTCTATATTTTAGTAATTACTGCAGTGTGCTAGTATGCGCAAAAGATAGATACTAAAGGCTGCCCATGCTTTTATGAAAACACCAGCATCTTCTGTAACAAACACACTTACATGAGAGCTGAGTATAAGCCTGTATTCAAGGCCATTCCAAAGGCTTTATAAGCATTTAAGGACACACTGAAGAGTTAACACCAGAGATGGAAATCTGTGGAACTTAAAGAGCATGCTGAGTACTGTGACCACCAGTAAGCAGTAAACAAGCGAAGATTGCTATGTTGCAAAGGATTCTTAAAATGCAAGTTCCAGTCAGATTATTAAAAAATCCTTTTCTGAACTAGACTCTTCAGCTGAGCTTGAACCTGACATTTCCTCAGTTTTTGGTTTTGTATTGTCTACATTGGATCATTGGACACGATCTTTTTTTTCATACATTATCAGTGTCCAGCAGTGAGAATAACAATCGCTTGCTCTAAAAAAAGTTCTTCTATAATGTGCCAGTCAGACATTTCTAAATTGTGAAATTTCTCATTTCTTAAGACAAAGCTTCTGCATCTTAGTGAGAAGCAAATTTTTTGTCCTGAAGCTAGACATTAATTATAAAACTGGACTCATATCCATGGTTTTGCAGCTGTGTTGCATTACTTGAGTCATATTTTTTTTCTGTTGTAGTTTTGCATGACATAGGTACCAGCATTTTTATCACTGTAGAACACAATACCCTCTCTGTACACACCCAATGCTTCCTACAGAAGAACACAGTCTGAGAGTGCTTAGTACCTGAATGGGTAACAGCAAAAAGGCACTTGGAAAAAGACACATTTATCACCCCTGTTTCTTAGATGGCTGCAATGAAGCACAGAGGTATTTATCAAAGGTCATATAAAAGCTCCCTGGGGGACTAAAACCCTGAACTCCCATAGGCCATGTGCTGAATTTAGTGCTTTACCAACACAATACCTTTTCCTCAATTCAATAAGGAAAATTATAACCTTTAAACCAGTGACACGAATATACGCTGGAAGGGAACCATATGAACATCTCTAAGCATGATGTATTTTTCTGTTAGAAATGGTGTGCTGTGGCTTGCGTGCCATCACTTATTTTAAATGTATTCATTTGAAGAGTATGTAAACAACCTATTTATATTTACAAAATGCTCTCAGTTTTGCAAGCCATAAAAGCAGTTTTATTTGAAGGACAGGTTTTCATCATTGCTTGCTAGCAGTAATTCTTACTTGAATATTTGGACACTCTTTTGTGTCATCAGATGTCTGGGGAAAATGGTTAATTTGGAGCAATAGGATAACAGCAAATGGATGTAAATTTGTATATGTAGAAATGCTGGCCAAGCTATAGCTTAGTAAGAATAGCTAAATAAAATTCAGATACTGCAAGTTGCTTGCAACTTGTTCACTCCCAACATGGAGATTAAGAAAATATTTCTTTGCCACAGTAAGAATTCAAAAAATCTGAGCTAAAAGAACAACAAAATTAGCAATCCAAGCCTTCAGGGAACTTACAGGACAGTGGCATGACTTCACACAAATCTGCAATTAACACGAAGGCAAAAGAGAGAAATCATTCTTTTGGTGTCATTTCTGTTTCATCAGATTTATCAGTTTCCAAGGGTAATGAGGGATAGACATGCTCTCCTGATATTCCTGATGGTACACCTGAAAAGGCAGGCAGAAAATGAGTCACAAAGCTTTGTCAGATAGCTGGAACTTAAACCATGAATCCACAAGGTCATATAATAATCTGGGAAAAATGTTTATAAACAACCCTTCAGGACACAACTTTAAAACAAAATCATTGATGCAACCGTATTTCCACAACACTAATGATACTCTCATCGACATGGAAGGGCTGTAATTTTCACAGAAAGTTTCCTAAAACAAATAAATATAATTATTTTCATTTCAGCAGCCCTTTTATTTTCATATTGGACAATAAAAAAAATTGCAAAATAAAACACTTTTAAAAAAGCCAGGGTTTGGTTTAGCTTTCTATTACAGATCATGATCAGGGACAAAGTCATTCAGGAGTAAATAATGAGCTTCCTGAGAGTATGACTTGGAAGTTACCTGTGCTATAGCATAAATATATATTTATCCAGTATAAATAAAGATTTTGGGGAATCTTTGGCAGCAGGCTGGCCAACTTGGTGAGGTGGGCTTTAAACTGAAGGGCTTGGGGGGAGGGGTCCAAAGTGGTAATGTCATGCCATTGCAACCAACTGAGGAATAAGCCAGGCCAACCAGAGCAGCAACAAATGTTCCTTAGCTGCCTCCCAAGGCGAGAACCAGAAGACCAACCACCTCGAGTGTATGTATACTAATGCATGTGGTCTGGGGAAAAAACAGGAGGAACTGGAGCTCCACGCCCAGTCAGAAAGTTATGTTATCATAGGAATAACTGAAACATGGGACAACTCGCATAACTTGAGGATTGTAATGGATGCCTATAGGCTGTTTCGTAAAGACAGACAGGGAAGAAGAGGAGGAGGAGTTGCGCTCTATGTTAAGGAGAATCTTGAATCTATAGAAGTCACCTACAGTGATTGTGGAAGCCCTATCGAATGCCTCTGGGTCAAGATCAGAGGGTCGTCTCCAAGGAGGATCTTACAGTAGGCATCTGCTACTGACCTCCAAACCAAGACAATAAGGCCAATGAAGCAATATTTGGGTCACTTAAGAAGCTTCAGGTCAAAAGAACCTGGTGCTTATGGGTGACTTCAACTACCCAGACATTTGTTGGAAGAACAATACAGCAGCTCACATGTCATCCATCAAGTTTCTGAAGTGTGTAGAGGATTGCTTCCTCATACAAATGTTAGGTGTGCCAACCAGGAATAAGAGACTGCTGGACTAGCTACTCACAAACCAAGAAAACCTGCTATGTGATATCTCGGTTAGTGATAGCCTTGGCTACAGTGACCACAATATGGTGGAGTCTGGGATCCTGCTAAGCATGCTGAAAGTTAGTATTAAGACAAAGTTTTTAGATTTTAGAAGAGCAAACTTCAGCTCGCTCAGAGCTCAGCTGGGATGGATTCCGTGGGAAGCTTCCATGGAGAATAAAGGAGCTAGCGAGTGCTAGGATTTTTTCAGGAACCCTCTCCTGGAAGGACAAAACCAGTTCATCCCCTTTAAAGGTAAAGGAGGTAGGTGGAGCAAGAGACCGCCTTGGCTTAACTATGAACTTCTGAGTCTGCTCAAAACCAAAAGAAAAGCATACCAGAGATGGAAAAGTAGATGAATACCCATTGAGAACTACAAGGGCATTGCCAGGGCATACAGAGACGCAGTTAGAAAAGCAAAAGCTCAGCTTGAATTGAAATTGGCCAAAGATGTCAAAAACTACAAGAAAGGGTTCTTCAAGTACATAAACAACAAGCAGAAACAGAAGGAAAATATTGACCTGCTGTTAAACAGGAGAGGTGAATTAGCCACCAACAATGCTTAAAAGACAGAGGTTCTCAACCCTTTCTTCACCTCTGTCTTTACCAGCACTGTTGGGCCCCAGGCCTTGGGAACAAAAATCCAGGTTGAGGCAAACACAGACCCACCATCAGTGAAGGAAGAGTTGGTATGTGAACTATTACAGGAGCTTGACCCCTACCGATCTATGGGCCCTGACAATATTCGCCCAAGGGTGTTAAGAGAGACGGCTGACGTCATTGTGAGGCCACTCTCCATAATCTTTGAGAAGTTGTGGAGACTGGGGGACATCCCAGAAGACTGGAAGAAGGTTAATGTCACCCCCATCTACAAGAAGGGCTTAAAGGAGGATGCAGGAAATTATAGGTCCACCAGTCTTTCTCCAGTCCCTGAGAAAGTTATGGAAGGAATCCTCCTGGGGACTATCACAAGTCAAATGAAGCACGTTATTGGGAAAAGCCAGCATGGATTCACCAAGGGCAAATCGTGCTTGACAAACCTGACCGCCTTCTACAACAAAGTAACCTGCTCGGTTGGTGTGGGGTGAGCAGTGGACGTTGTCTACCTGGATTTCTCCAAGGCTTTCAATGCAGTTTCCCACAGCCTCCTCCTAGAGAAACTGATGCGTTACGGTCTAGACAAGTGGTCTGTGTGGTGGGTGGGCAACTGGCTGACAGGCCGCACCCAGAGGGTGGTGGTAAATAGGTCCTTTTCAAACTGGCAACCTGTCACAAGTGGGGTCCCCCAGGGATCGATATTGGGCCCAACACTGTTTAAGATCTTCATAAGTGATCTGGATGATGGGATCAGGTGTACCCTGATGAAGTTTGCCGATGATACCAAATGGAGTGGGGAAGTGGACGCTTCAGAAGAGAGAGCCACCCTGCAGGAAGACCTGGATAGGCTGGAAGAGTGGGCTAACAAGAACCTTACGAAGTTCAACAAGGACGAATCTAAGGCCTTGCACCTGGGAAAGCATAATCCAGGAGTGCAGCACAGACTGGGATCTACCTGGCTGGGGAGCAGCTCTGTGGAAAGGGACCTGGGGGTCCTGGTGGACAAGCAGGTCAGTATGAGTGAACAGCTTGCTTGCTGCAGCAAAGAAAGCCAACAGGATGCTGGGTGGCATCACCAGCAGAGAAAAAGAAGTCATTATCTCACTCTCCTCAGCGCTTGTCAGGCCACACCTGGAATGCTGTGTTCAGTTTTGGTCCCTGCTATGCAAAAAAGATGTGGACAGGCTGGAGAGGGTCCAGAGAAAAGGCCACAAAGATGATCAAAGGACTGGGAAGCCTGCTATATGAGGAAAGGCTGAGAGAACTGGGTTTGTTCAGCCTTGAGAAAAGAAGGCTTAGGGGAGACCTTATCACCATGTTCCAGTATTTAAAGGCTGGCTACAAAGATGGAGACTCCTTTTTTACAAGAAATGACATGGAAAAAACAGGGCTAATGGGTGCAAGTTAATCCTGGGGAGATTCTGATTGGACACAAGAGGAAAATTTTTCACAATGAGAACAATTAGCCATTGGAATAATCTCCCCAGGAGAGTGGTGGTTTCCCCAACATTGGACACTTTTAAGATTCAGCTGGACAGGGTGCTGGGCCATCTTGTCCAGACCATGCTGTTGCCAAGAAAGGCTGGACCAGATGATCCTTGAGGTCCCTTCCAAGTGGTATTCTCTGATTCTGTGGTTCTGTGATTTAGATCCAAAATTCTAGATGGATTTTCTTGTGCTCACGTTTTATGATAAATCCTTACAAAATTATACACACACGTAATCATTTTTTTTCTGTGTACCATCCCAGAAATTCAAGTTACATTTTCTGTTTAGAGCTAGATTCTGATAGCCTAATTCATAACAAATAATTATATTTTTCATGGGTATCTCTCCCACCTACAAGTATCTATGGTATTTAAATCAAGACTCTACTGAGACACGTAGTATAGGTGTTACATATTTAAACAGTAGTGGAAAAAAGCACCAGGAAGTGTCTACCATCTTTCTACATGACAAGACAGAGTAAGCAGCAGAATCAGAATAACACCCAAATCCTCAACATAGAAGCCCTGATGCAAACAGTAAAGAAATCTCTACGGCTCCACATGTACATACTTGAAGGCAACAGAACAGAGAGAAAAACATTTCCCTTTGTATAAAACTATCCAAGAAAGCAGTATTACAGGTTTAGTGAAATTAAGACTATCCCCTACAGCTCTGAAATCTGCCCGCCTACTCCTTGCTCAAGCCTGTGTCCTGGGTTCAGCTGGGATAGAGTTAATTTTTACAGGAACCTGGGAGGTGGGGGCATAGCCGGGGCAGCTGACCTGGACTAGCCAAGGAGCTATTCCATACCATGGCACATCATGCTCAGTATATAAATGGGGAGCGGGCCGGGGGGTGGTCTCTGTTTTCGGTGGGGGAAGTGGCGGAGCGTCGGGTCCCGGGTGGTGAGCAGTTGCACTGTGCATCACTCTTTTTGCATACTTTTTCATTAGTGCCGCTGTTGTTGTTGTAATCTCTTTGTGTTTGTCCCAGTAAACTGCCTTTATCTCAACCCTCGAGGTTCCAGTTTCTTTTTCTTTTTTTTTTCTCTCCTCCGTCTCCTTCCCATCCCACCGGAGGGGGGGCGGAGGAGTGAGCGAGCGGCTGCGTCGTCCTTTGGTACCGGCCGGGCTGAAACCACGACAGTCCTTTTTGGCGCCCAGCGTGGGGAGAAGGGTTGAGATGACGACAGATCTGGCCAGAGCGTGTTGAAACAAATTTGCCAAACGCATTTCTTAGATAAATAGATGTTAGTCACAATGTTGTTTCATTTGTTTACATGGTGGCGTTTTGTAAGCTCTTATATGCTCTATGTATTGCCTGTAGTTGCGTATCTCATCTCTGGGAGAGTGATTGTGATAATCATTTTGCTGTACTGGGCAATGTCGACTTATGAAATGATTACATCACTGGTCATGAGGTTAAGCTGGTATCTGTATGAGGCAGTGATAACATTTCCATACTTTGGGCACCTTCTGTCGGATTTTATTGGTTATTACACCCAATCCATGGGGAAATTAGGGGAGGATACCTCCCCCCATCCGTTCACGTCCCTTTTCTCCTTCCGACTAATTACAACAGCTTTTGAGAATTTTGAATATCCTTGGGATGCGCAAACCAGTGTGCTGTTAGTGCTATGCCTCCTGAATATGTTTCAGGTCTTCTTTAGGGCTACAAAAAGGCTCTTTAAGAGTACCACTCAGAGATCTCCCCCAAACCTGGATACTCATGGGTGGCACGGCATGTGGGAGGATGTGGGCAGGTATCTAGAGAACTTCTCACCGCCAGTGACTTGGAAGTTCACTCCCGAACAACTACAGAACCCTCGTGAAGTGATAGAATATTTGAAAGAAAAATGCTGTGGCTATCCCAGAGACACACAACTCACTACATTGTGCTGGGCCCTGGCCAGTATCTACCAAACACTGCTTGATACTAGGCAGCACCCTCAGGGAGAAAAGATGGAAAACAGAACAACAGGCACCGTGGCTACCCCAACCCTGACAACAGACACCGTGGCTGCCCCCACCCCGACAACAAGCACCATGGCTGCCCCTACCCCGACAACAGGTACCGTGACTACCCCTACCCGGTGACAGACACTTCAGCTAAACCAGAGAACCAGCCTGTGCCAGTATCAGTCGCCCCTGTACAGAAAAAGAAACACACAAAGAAATCAGTTCGCTTAATGAGAGATGAAGATGAACCAGGGTCATCGCGAGAACAGGAGGAAGAGGCAGAACCTGAAATAATTACCCGATCTCTATCCTTGAGTGAGTTGCGTGACATGCGAAAAGATTTTAGCCGCCACCCAGGTGAGCACATTGTTACCTGGCTGCTCTGATGCTGGGATAGCGGGGCTAGTAGTGTGGAATTAGAGGGTAAGGAAGCCAAGCAGTTGGGATCTCTGTCTAGGGAAGGGGGCATCGACAAGGCGATTGGGAGACAAACACAAGTCCTCAGCCTCTGGAGGTGACTTCTGTTAGGTGTAAAGGAAAGATACCCCTTCAGGGATGAAGTTACATGTCACCAAGGCAAGTGGACCACCATGGAGAGAGGTATCCAGTACCTGAGAGAATTGGCCGTGCTGGAGGTGATTTATAATGATCCAGAAAATGCGCAGTTACCCACAGATCCAGATGAAGTCCAATGCACACAACCCATGTGGCGGAAGTTTCTACGAAGTGCACCACCAACCTATGCCAACTCATTGGCAGTAATGTCCTGGAGACAAGGCTATGGACAAACGGTGGATGAATTGGCTGTCCAACTCCGGCAATACGAAGGAAGTCTCTCTTCCTCCCTACAGGCCTGTGTCTCAGCTGTAGATGAGTTGTCCCGAGAGTTCCAGCAATTCAAAGTGGATCTGTCCTCCTCCTCACCTGTACAGGCCCGCATCGCAGTTATTGGGAGTAAGCGTTCCTCTGCCCGAGAGAGGAGAGAGAAAGTACACTCGACGGGCTAACCTGTGGTTTTACCTGCGTGACCATGGAGAGGACATGAGGAAGTGGGATGGAAAACCTACCTCAGTCTTGGATGCACGGGTACAGGAGTTGCGAGAAAAAGCAACCAGAAAAGAGAATTCTTCTTGGAAAACTGCTGCTCCAGTTTCCCGTGAGCAGTCCCTCAGATGCAGTAGATGGGCTGATCTCATTTCTGATCCCCTTGAAGGGACGTGCAGAAAGTGAGTAACGGATACTCTAACCAGGATTAGAGGGGCCCTGCCTCCAGCCAGGTGGAGGAGAGGGACAACCGAGTCTACTGGACAGTGTGGATTCGATGGCCTGGCACATCAGACCCACAGGAATATAAGGCTCTAGTGGACACTGGTGCACAATGCACCCTAATGCCATCAAGTTATAAAGGGGCAGAACCCATCTGTATCTCTTGTGTGACAGGGGGATCCCAAGAGCTAACTGTATTGGAAGCTGAAATGAGTCTAACCGGGAATGAGTGGCATAAACACCCCATTGCGACTGGCCCAGAGGCCCCATGCATCCTTGGTATAGATTATCTCAGGAGGGGGTATTTCAAGGACCCAAAAGGGTACCGTTGGGCCTTTGGTATAGCTGCATTGGAGATGAAGGAGATTGAACAGCTGTCTACCCTGCCGGGTCTCTCCCAAGACCCTTTGGTTGTGGGGTTGCTGAGGGTTGAAGAACAACAGGTGCCAATTGCTACCATGACAGTGCACCGGCGACAATATCGCACCAACCGAGACTCCCTGATCCCCATCCATAAGCTGATTTTCCAATTGGAGAGCCAAGGAGTGATCAGCAAGACTCACTCACCCTTTAATAGTCCCATATGGCCCGTGCAGAAATCTAATGGGGAATGGCGACTAACAATAGATTATCATGGGCTGAATGAAGTCACGCCACCACTGAGCGCTGCTGTGCCAGATATGTTAGAGCTTCAATATGAACTGGAATCAAAGGCAGCTAAGTGGTATGCCACAATTGACATTGCTAATGCATTTTTCTCCATTCCTTTGGCAGCGGAGTGCAGGCCTCAGTTTGCTTTCACTTGGAGGGGCGTCCAGTACACCTGGAATCGACTGCCCCAGGGGTGGAAACACAGCCCCACCATTTGTCATGGACTGATCCAGGCTGCACTAGAAAAAGGTGAAGCTCCAGAGCACCTGCAATATATTGATGACATCATCGTATGGGGCAACACGGCAGAAGAAGTTTTTGAGAAAAGGAAGAAAATAATCCAAATCCTTTTGAAGGCTGGTTTTGCCATAAAAGAAAGTAAGGTCAAGGGACCTGGGCAGGAGATCCAGTTCTTAGGAGTAAAATGGCAAGATGGGCGTCGTCAGATCCCTGTGGACGTCATCAACAAAATAGCAGCTATGTCCTCACCGACTAATAAAAAGGAAACACAGGCTTTCTTAGGTGTTGTGGGTTTTTGGAGAATGCATATTCCAAATTACAGTCAAATTGTAAGCCCTCTCTACCAAGTTATCAGGAGAAGAACGATTTTAAATGGGGGCCTGAGCAACGACAAGCCTTTGAACAGATTAAGCAGGAGATTGTTCACGCAGCAGCTCTTGGGCCAGTCTGGACAGGACAAGATATTAAAAATATGCTCTACACTGCAGCTGGGGAGAATGGCCCTACCTGGAGCCTTTGGCAGAAAGCACCTGGGGAGACCCGTGGCCGACCTCTGGAGTTTTTGAGTCGGGGATATCGAGGATCCGCTATACTCCAACTGAAAAAGAGATCTTGACAGCATATGAAGGAGTTCGAGCCGCCTCAGAAGTGGTTGGTACTGAGACACAGCTCTTCTTAGCACCCCGACTGCCAGTGCTGGGCTGGATGTTCAAAGGGAAAGTTTCCTCTACGCATCACGTGACTGACGCCATGTGGAGTAAGTGGATCGCACTGATCACACAGCGAGCTCGCGTAGGAAACCCCAGTCGCCCAGGAATGTTAGAAGTGATCACGGACTGGCCAGAAGGCAAAGATTTTGGAATGTCGCCAGAGAAAGAGGTGGCACGGGCCGAAGAAGCCCCGCTGTATAATAAACTGCCAGAAAATGAGAGGCAATATGCCCTGTTCACTGATGGGTCCTGTCGCATTGTGGGAAAACATCGAAGGTGGAAGGCTGCTGTATGGAGTCCTACACAACTAGTCGCAGAAACTGCTGAAGGAGAAGGTGAATTGAGTCAGTTTGCAGAGGTGAAAGCCATCCAGCTAGCGTTAGACATTGCTAAAGAGAAAAGTGGCCAGTGCTCTATCTCTATACTGACTCATGGATGGTGGCAAATGCCCTATGGGGGTGGCTACAGCAATGGAAGAAGGGCAATTGGCAGCGCAGAGGTAAACCCATCTGGGCTGCCGCACTGTGGCAAGTTATCATTGTTCGGATAGAGAAGCTAGTGGTAAAAGTACGTCACGTAGATGCTCATGTACCCAAGAGTCGAGCCACTGAAGAACATCAAAACAACCAGCAGGCGGATCAGGCCGCCAAGATTGAAGTGTCTCAGGTGAACCTGGACTGACAACGTAGAGGTGAGCTATTTATGGCTCAGTGGGCCCACGATACCTCAGGCCATCAGGGAAGAGATGCAACATATAGATGGGCTCGAAATCGAGGAGTGGACTTGACCATGGACACTATCGCACAGGTCATCCATGAATGTGAAACATGTGCTGCAATTAAGCAAGCCAAGAGGCAAAAACCCCTGTTGCATGGAGGGCGATGGCTGAAATAGAAACAGTGGGAGGCCTGGCAGATTGACTATATCACACTCCCACGAACACGCCAAGGCAAGTGCCATGTGCTTACAATGGTGGAAGCAACCACTGGATGGCTGGAAACATACCCTGTGTCCCATGCCACTGCCCAGAACACTATCCTGGGCCTTGAAGAGAAAATTTTATGGCAACACGGCACCCCAGAAAGAATCGAGTCAGACAACGGGACTCATTTCCGAAAGAACCTCGTAGACACCTGGGCCAAAGAACATGGCATTGAGTGGGTGTATCACATCCCTTATCACGCACCTTGTAGACACCTGGGCCAAAGAACATGGCATTGAGTGGGTGTATCACATCCCTTATCACGCACTGGCCTCCGGAAAAATTGAACGATACAATGGACTGCTGAAAACTACATTGAGAGCGATGGGGGGTGGAACTTTCAAGCATTGGGATACACATTTAACAAAAGCCACCTGGTTAGTTAATACTAGAGAATCCGCCAATCGGGCTGGCCCCGCCCAACCAAGAGTTCCACATACTGTAGAAGGAGATAAAGTCCCTGTAGTGCGCATGAGGAGTATGTTAGGAAAGACGGTCTGGGTTAGTCCTCCTTCAAGCAGAGGCAAACCCGTTCAAGGGGTTGTTTTTGCTCAAGGACCTGGGTACACCTGGTGGGTGATGCAGAAGGATGGGGAAGTTCGATGTGTACCTCAGGGAGATTTGATTTTGGGAGAGAATAGCCAGTGAATTGGGCTGTATGATATTTAACTGCTAAATAACCTGCTAATGCATGTCATTGTATCTATAGTGTCTATATGCCATATCAAGGGTATTATTGTGAGAATTATCCAAATGACTACAGGATGGACTTTCGAAACTGAGCCAAGTACAACAGCGATAGAACTTGAACTGACACCCAGCAATTTCCTCAAGATCAACATCTTCGACCTGCAGACCAAGGGCATGAGTTGCACCAAATGTACTAGCCACAAGTTCCAGAGGCAGCATACAACAACCCAACATCTCACACCATCTCTCTCTTATCCTGAAAAACTGTTACAACAGATAGAGCCCCAAAATCGATGGACACATTAGAGGGATAGCCCATAGGCTAAAGGAACACCGTGTGTGTGTGTGTGTGCGAGGTTGGGGGCTGGAGTCCATATGCTTATATATAAGACAAGGAAAGTTGTAGTGGTTGATTGGGAAAAAATGTAAGATCTGGGTATGATATAGATGGTATAGAATAAGGGGTGGATAATGTCCTGGGTTCAGCTGGGATAGAGTTAATTTTTACAGGAACCTGGGAGGTGGGGGCATAGCCGGGGCAGCTGACCTGGACTAGCCAAGGAGCTATTCCATACCATGTGCCATCATGCTCAGTATATAAATGGGGAGCGGGCCGAGGGGTGGTCTCTGTTTTCGGTGGGGGAAGTGGCGGAGCGTCGGGTCCTGGGTGGTGAGCAGTTGCACTGTACATCACTCTTTTTGTATACTTTTTCATTAGTGCCGTTGTTGTTGTTGTAATCTCTTTGTGTTTGTCCCAGTAAACTGCCTTTATCTCAACCCTCGAGGTTCCAGTTTCTTTTTCTTTTTTTTTTCTCTCCTCTGTCTCCTCCCCATCTGTATTGGTTTTGTTTGGCAAGGTTTTGGTAGCGGGGGGGGGTTACAGGGGTGGCTTCTGTAAGAAACTGCTGGAAGCTTCCCCTGTGTTCGAGAGAGAGCGAGCCCATATTAGCCGGCTGTGAGACGGACCCGCCGCCGGCCAAGGCCGAGCCAATCAGTGATAGTGGTAACGCCTCTGTGATAACATTTTTAAGAAGGAAAAAAAGTTGGGACGGGGAGAAACTGCCGCCGGAGTGAGGAGTGAGAACATGTAAGAGAAACAAGCCTGCGGACACCAAGGTCAGTGAAGAAGGAGGGGGAGGAGATGCTCCAGGCGCCGGAGCGAAGATTCCCCTGCAGCCCGTGGGGAAGACCCTGGTGAGGCAGGCTGTCCCCCTGCAGGCCAGGGAGGTCCACGGTGGAGCAGATATCCACCTGCAGCCCGTGGAGGACCCCACACCGGAGCAGGTGGGTTCCCGAAGGAGGCTGTGACCCCGTGGGAACCCCGCGCTGGAGCAGGCTCCTGGCAGGACCTGCGGATCTGTGGAGAGAGGAGCCCACGGAGCAGGTTTTCTGGCAGGACTTGTGACCCCATGGGGGACCCACGCTGGAGCAGTGTGCTCCTGAAGGACTGCACACCGTGGAATGGACCCATGCTGGAGCAGTTCGTGAAGAACTGCAGCCCGTGGGAATGGCCCCCGTTGGAGGAGTTCGTGGAGGACTGTCTCCCGTGGGTGGGACCCCACGCTGGAGCAGGGGAAGAGTGTGATCAGCCCTCGTCCTGAGGAGGTGAAGCGGCAGAAAATAACGTGTGATGACCATAAACCCCATCCCTGTCCCCCTGTGCCGCTGGGGGGGCTTGGTGGTGAAATCCGGGAGGGTAGTTGTGCCCGGGAAGAAGGGAGGGGTGGTGGGAAGGTGTTCTGAGATTTAATTTTACTTCTCATTACCTTGCTCTGGTTGATTTGTAATAAATTGAGTTAATTTTGCAAATTGAGTCTGTTTTGCCCGTGACGGTAATAGTGAATGATCTCTCCTGTCCTTATCTCGACCCGCGAGCCTTTTGTTATATTTTCTCTCCCCTATCCAGCTGAGGATGGGGGAGTGATAGAACGGCTTTGGTGGACACCTGGTGTTCAGCCAGGGTTAACCCATCACACCATCCCACCAGAGGGGGGCGGAGGAGTGAGCGAGCGGCTGCGTGGTCCTTTGTTACCAGCCGGGCTGAAACCACGACAGCCTGTCCTCTGTCTCTTGTGTAGGAGAATTGATACGAGTACACTGCGAGGAGGTACTGAAGTTCCTTGTAATCTGAAGTACAGCATGCTTTCTTATTTAAGAGGAAATATTATTACAAGAGTGTTGTGGGTTAACCCTGATAAGCAGCTGAGCCCCACCCAGCTGCTCATTTACTTCCCCCACAATTGGATTGGGGAGAGAATCAGAAGGGTAAAAGTGAGAAAACTCATGGGTTGAGATAGAGACAGTTGAATAGGTAAACAAAAGCTGTGCTTGCAAGCAAAGCAAAATAAGGAATTAATTCACTACTTCCCATCAACAGGCAGATGGTCAGCCATCTCCTGGAAAGCAAGGCTCCATCATATGTAATGGTTACTTGGGAAGACAAATGCCATAATTCTGAATGTCCCCCCCCTTCCTTCTTCTTCCCCACAGTTTTTATTGCTGAGCATGACATCATATGGTATGGAATAACCCTTTGGTCAGTTGGGGTTAGCTGTCCCAGCTGTGTCCCCTCCCAACATCTTGTGCACCCCCAGCCTCCTCTCTGGTGGGGTGGGATGAGAAGCAGAAAAGGCCTCATACCAGTTACTCTGAAGAAAATTAACTCTATTCCAGCCAAAACCTGTACAAAGGGACACATACATTTTACATTGGTGAAAGAGCTATGGAAGACTTGCCCCTTCTCTTTGAAATGCATCTTTCCCAGTTGGATGCTTTATGAAGATTATGTAATTCAGACTCAGGTTTGAAATATCTGTAGGAGCATCTGTTTCTGCAGTAAACATAGACATACATTGAGTGGGCTTATGATTGTATAAGACTTCAGCAGAAGTGAGGAAGGTCAATACATGTATTGCTGTGGGAAGACTATCCTGGTTGGGATTAAAAGAAAGCTGAAGTTATTGACAACATATAAAAAGTAATGAGGTTTTAGAATGGGCACCTCCATTTTTTTTTTTCCATGGGCAGGCTTACTAGAGTCTATATGGATTCCACACTTGCTCTAATTACATTCAGTTGGAATTATTTTCTCTGTGCGTATGATACATTTGCTTTAGGATACATTCCTCAGTATTTTAGGATTGACTTTTAAGAGCCCTGGCATCCTAGTAGACCATTGCCCTCTAACAGGGTTTAATTTAGCCTCTGATTATATGACTTTAGCTTACTGGGTCTTTGAGGCTGGCCAGCTGTAGTTAGGACATTACATTGCTTAAGCTAATGGACTCAACTGATGAAGTAATATTGTCAGTTTTGATTGTCAATGTCATTGTCTTGACTGGGAAGGAAAGAGTGCTGAAATACTCCACTGAAATATTTGGAGTCTGCTTAGTTCTCAGAAGTGATTCCCACTGAGGTATTTATAACCTGTTCGCAAATTTTACTTAGGGCAGGAAAGTAGCTGAGAGTAGCTCTTCAGTTGGAGGATGCTTGTAAATGGCGTCCTAGATAGGTTTGTTCCATTCTCCCACTTTGCTTTCTAGCCGGGCACCTGATTCCAGCAGAACTATGCTCCAATTTAAGACTGGGAGTGGTAACACTTGGTTATGTTCTACTTTTCAATGGCTTTTTTGGTACAAACAAATATATTCTGTTGCCTCAGGGACTAATGGATATTGCTGATATATCTGAAGCACCCAGTCCTGCTTTGGAAAATCATTGGCAATGAGTTCCTGATTAGCGACTGACCAAGCTGTAACTTAGGCAATGAACATTTTCTAGATAGAATTTGACATATCTTCAAAGCTGCTGAGGATGTCATAAGGTTGGGTACATCAGTATGTTGGGTACCATCAGCAGTTATATATTTTGTGCCAGATGGACCTTTCCAGATTGAAAAATGTCCAAATGATAATGAATTGGAGGCAGAAGATTTCATTAACTCCAAGAAGAAAAAAAAAATATAGCTGATGGGATGAACAAGGTTTATTTTTATGAAATAAATCTTTCTTTCCATCTTTGTTAGATAAAACTTGTCTGGAAGCTTGAGAAGCAGATTAAGTAAAAGCTAAAGGCTCTCCTCAGTTTTTGATTTTGCTTAATTATTGAATGCCTTTTTTTGTTGGCTTTGCAACTCTGTTCAGAAACAGTTATCTGCTGGCAATCCAGTAAAAACTTACACTGCTGCAGTCTCAGAACTCAATTATTGTAATGATTGTATGTGCGGTTATTGGTGAGGCTGGTCCACTGAGTTAGAGTTACTTTCAAAGACAACAATATGATTACATAGTTTTGCATTATTATAGTTAAATTCAGCCTTGTTCTTGTACTTCACACTTGGCACATATTCAGTTTAAAAAGCTATCTTTGATTGTAAGTACTATGGAATGTTTTGGCTAGACCCTTTTTGTGTCTCCACCTGATGTTCCTGTATCAACAGCTGAACATCCATGATATAAAGTCCATGCTTGGTGAACTCACTGTTTCAGAAATAGATGTCCCTTGAAATTGAAAAAATTACATCTTGCCATACTACTAAAGAATATCCAACATTATTTTTCCAACTTACCACCTCATTCATTTTAAAGTCTCTTTGGGTTTTTTTTTCTTATTACTTTACAATTTTGATGACTTTAGAAAGTGATATTTAACAAGTAGTTTTGTGTTTGTCTTTTGTTATTCAGCATCTCAAATACAATTACCCTATTAAGAGGGAGAAATATTAGTTCAGGTCTGTTTGTAGGTGTCACAATTTTCTATTACTATTCAGACTCTGAAGGTGAGACTTAAACAACAAATCCATTGGAAAAGAAAAAAAGATATCCTGTAAAAGCACCAGTGTTTTCAAGAGTAGCATATCTTTCTTCATTAAACCATGCCAAGTCTTAAGTATATTTCTGAGATTGCCACTTTCCATTCTGGTTCTAGTGTCACTGAATTAACCTTGTATACACAGTATGATCTCAAAATCAAACAGTTGTTAAGACCTTGACGGTAAAACTCTAAAGATGGCATATGTCTTCAGATAATTACTTGTCTGAATGAAGTTGTCTTCTTTTTTTTACTTCTAAAGAAAGGGAAAAGTACATTATAAAAATACCACACTTCAGTGTAGTTGGGAACACTATCATTGTTACATTGCAGAAACCAAGTGCTTGGCTGTCATGGAAAACAGGTTGTTCTTTCATTAGCAGAAGTGTCATGTTTAGGGCTGAGTTCATGTTCACTTCACTAATACTTTGAGTTAGCTTAACAGCCACTAGTCTTGTTTTTACATCTTTGCCTTGTGATGGAATATAAAAATGAAGAATTAGTCTCTGAGTTCTGTTTGTGCCTTCCATCACTCCCTCTGCAGTGACTAGCTACTACACCAACTGACTTAAGGAATGACTATCTAAATCTCTTAATAATTTAAAACTAAATGTTCTATTTATGATAGAAATTAAAAATGCACCCATTACTGCAGTACCTGTTTAATGCAGTCATCCTCATATCACTTTGGCAAATAGGGTACTATCAGGAAGGCCTTATAAAGGGATAGGCAATGGTTGACTGGCAGTACTATACTTGATATAAATGAAACGATTTATTGCTAAAATTATCTAAAAAACAAAAAGAAAAAGAGAAAAGAACTCCATCTCATGGGGCAACGTAAGGAATATAGAGGGCTTAGTTCTCAAAACTTTTTGAGGAGACACAGATCAGTCACTTCTGGGCGTTTTTATTTCTATTTGAAGTTTGGGTCACCAGGAACTCTTTGCCAGAACTGACAACTTTGGACTTACATCGTTTTGATTTCTATCACTTTTTCATTCCTATTTCCCTTCCACCCTATAATAGGAACTTCGATGTGAATTGTCATGGGGGAATTTAGCATGGGGTAACCACAAGAATAGAACCTCATCACTCAGTGTCACAAAATCTAAAATTTATCTACTTAGCAGGATTGGAGTAGCATATGAATAGTGATTTCTGCTCTCAGATTTCTATCCTTGGACACTCACACATTTCACACTCATGCCTGCGAAGGCCGTAGATCCTCCAGTCCAGTTCAAATGGTCGCCTTGGACCCAAGTGGACAGGACACTCGCTCCCACCACTTGACTTGCCTGATTCCCAGCGGGTGGTATGGCCCCCATCTGTAGCGGTGCCACCTTGGGCTTTGACTTCAACACAGTGTTGGATGTTCCTGTACAGAGCTCTCCACCTCTCTTTGTTGCTTTCTAAATTAGATTGTCAGCATAAGCCACCAATGGACTTGCTAATTACATAGTCCTGGAACAATTTCTTAATTTTCCTCCTTATCTCAAAGCCAGATAGTGACCTGTCACATTAAAATACAAAGGTTTTGTGCAGAAAGAAAAAAGCCTGCATCAACAAATTCAGAAGGATATAGGGTAACATTAACTAAGCTTTGTTAAATGGAAGCATTCTTTATAGCACTTACCATGTATTCTGCCATCATAGTATGCTGTAAACACAGAAGTTGCTGCCTGTGACGGTGTAATTTTTCAGGAACATGGCATAAGCTATTAATCTTGTGCTACTAATGCGATTAATGATATTAATCTTAATGTCTTGTGCAATAATGTAGTATCACGATGCACATGCTTATGAAATCAAGAGGTTATTTCACTATACAATTACGTGTACCAGTATGTGAAACTTTAGCATTGTGTTAGTATTTAGGAGCCCTAACTAGCAGGTGATACTGCTGATATGCCTCTCTGAGATCAGTCCATACTGGTTTAGCAGCTCATTGATAGTACTTCCATCCTTTACTCCCTCATGGATTTTTATTTCTTAGACAGAGGTAACAGATTACATGATTTAATCTGTTAGTACATTTTCTAGTGTCGCCTGTGTTTGTAATGACATGAACAGCACCTTGAAGTTTGTGTACCATTTGTTCTTCCTGAATACAGGCATCGTGTTTTGTGTGTCATGAATCTAATTTCAAAGCCATGCCCTGAAAAATGTCTGCAGTTGCCCAAAACGGTGGCTAACTTTTTCGTGAGATTATATAGCTCAAGACTGAAATAATAATTGTCTGGGAAAGAGAAAATGAGCAAATTCTAAGTATTTTTCATCTTGGCATTTCCAGCTAAATGTGATTGCCATTTTGGGTCACTAAATACAGAAAACTGGGCTGAATGAATATTCTAAAGCTGTATTATGAGTCTGTTTCAAATAGAGGTCTATACATTATCATTCACTTACTCAGAGGAGAGGGAAAACAGGAGACGAACTTGGGCAGGAGAGACAAGATTCATGGCAGGAACCATGTGTATGGAAGGCTGTACACAGGCAAATAATTTTAAAAATCTGCCATTTCTTTTAATGTTTGCTTCATAGCTTTTTCTGAAACATCACAGATTTTGAAAGCTGATGCACAGCCAGTGAAATAAAGAAAAAATTATGTAATACATCTGCATAAATTGTCAGCTAAAAAAAATTTCTGCCTAAATAAAAAGGGGACATACAATTAATGACTTAAGTACCATCATTCACAGAACACATATTCAAGAGTACTGAAGGCACAAGTTTAGAATGAGTTCTCTTTAAAAAGGCATTTCAATGCACAAGTTTGCTGTTCATGCTACACTATGATTGAATATTAGCAGCATAGAGTTAGAAGACTATCAAAAGGTCTCAGAAGCGCTATCATGTCTCCTGGTGAATATATGTCTCAATTTTGGACCTTTTTCAAACAAATCACAATATTGACTGCTATGGCTAAGGCAAATGTTTGTAAAACTTTGAATCAGAAAGGAAGGATTATGGGTTTTCATCCCCTGTGATATACACAGGGGATGACACATACAGCAATAACAACCTTTTTTTTCCCCTGCATTTTGTCATTCTTGAATTCCTACAGCAGGTCATCAGCATTCGTCGTATCTTTTCTTGACCTGGGCACTTCCATTCCAGTATTTGGTCAGTCTCCAAAAGCACACAACTCACCTCTTGAAGCTGAAGGTTACTTTTGTAAAAAAATCAATTTATATTGAGATCTTGTGTCCATGGTAAAGGCTGATCACAAGAAAAGGAAGAATCCAATTTTAATACTCAAGTTGGCTGAAGTATGATCCTCATTCCTGAGAAATTATATCATTGAGTATTGCCTTGCAGTCCAAAGAAAGACCTATAACACTGTAATAGGGAAAGGTCTGTACTCACCTTTGTGCATACTGTAGTAATATGGCATGATAGCCCAAGCTGCAGCTGATCCTGAGGTGTGGGTTTGGAGCAGCATTAGACCACAGTATCTTCTGTAGTTCCTTTTTCAATAGCCCTAGTCCCAGGGGCTGCAATCAACCAAGGGGCTACAAGCAGCGGCTTCTTGCCAGGTTATGCTGTTTAAGAAACACTTTTTGCAGCTGACTTTCTTCTGCTTCCAGCTGAAATGGTGTAAGGGAATTGAAACAGAAAGTGAAAGAAGCCAATCCCAAATATTCTGCTTTATTGTAATATTATGGTTCATTGAAAGAGACAAAAAACTTCAGTTTAGTCTAATCGTCCCTACCATGCATTTCTGTCAACACCCCTCCCCCCCAAGGTCCCAAATATTTTTTCATTATTTACAAGTGTGATGGAATGCACGTTGTAATTATCAATTTAGTTGCTACTGAGTTGATCTGATTGAGTTGAAAAGCTGTTTTCACTTACACAGGCAGGAGCAGAACTAGCCTGTAATGTTTATAGAACAATCTGGTATATAGAAATGTTACCACTGTAAACATTTTGCCACAAGAAATACACAAATCAAAACTGTGGGCTTCTGAAAGATAACAAAGGCTCTTAACTGTTTCAAGGTAGTTGCTGCAAATCTGTGTGGTCACTTTTTGATACAAGACTAAAAACTACATTGAAATGAGATATGATAATGAAGCATTAGTTTCTTAGAACCAAAACCGAAAAGCGTATTTTTACTGTTGCTATAAAATATTTCTTCTCTCTTGCACAATGCAGCATTACTGAGTATGCACTTTCAAAATTTGAATGAGATGAATGCAGACTGAGCTGATGCTTTTGAGAGGATAAAAGTGTTTCAGCCCATTTAAAGTTAGTAAGGGTGTGTGTATATGAGTGCAGAGATACAAATCTGTAGTTTAGGATACAAACAGAAAATGTTTCTCTAAAGAAAGAATTTAAGTTTAAAGACTTGTCCAGCTGGCTTAACCAAGAACAGCTTTCTTTACCTCATCCCTGTACCATGTTTTATTCAAGTCACACTTACACAGAACTTCCACAGTATTCCCTTATTGTCTGAGATAGTTTACTTTCAGCTTAATCTTGAATAACTGGCCAGAGCTGGTTTTGTTCATCTGTGAAACAGAAAGTATTACATCAGTTCTAAAAGTGTTTATGGAATGCAATGTTTATGAGAATGTTAGTACTTTAATTTTAAGCTACTGAGGCAACCCACATGAGCTTTTGAGGTTTTTTGATAAGGTAAGTTCTGCTTACTTTCTAGAAAATTCTCAGATGCATACAAATAAGGAAGGGTTAAACTATACTGTAGAGTATATAAGTTGTCACTATTTTATAGTGAAGGGGAAATTCAAATTGTACTGCTCAGCAGTGGTAATTTGTGACAGAAGAATGATCTGGCAGGGAGGGCAAGAAGGCCCAACTGCAGAAGGGGTTAAACTGGCTGGAAGCAGGAATGCCAGAGACAGGAGGACTCCCTGCAAGGGACTGAAATTTCCCTTGGTGATGAGATAAGGAACAGACACAGCATTGTCTTGTAGCCATTCTGCTATGGGAGTGCTCCGGGCCACCTTTGGGCAGCAGAGCTGGGCTGGGGGATGGCCCAAGGCCGGGCTGAGGTGTCCCATGGCATGGTTCATGGGATGGGTGCTGGTGCCAGTGTATACAAGGGACCGGCTAGTGACCTGTCTTTGCAGACTCCTTGTAGAACTGCTTATGGCAATAGGACTCTGCCCAATTTGTTGCTCATAAATTTTTTTATATATATATATATATATATATGTGTGTATTTAAGCACAAACAAGTGTTTAATTTACTGCAAGGGGCACTATGAAAATTGCCCAACAACAGTCATGTTAATTGAATGTAATAACAGATGAGTGGAATGGCAGATTTTTATGATGTCAAATTTCTGCTATAGATTTTGTCTTTTTTTGCCTCTACTAGTCTTGTTCATTTATACTTCCACACCTACCTTCCTCACTGCCTACATCTAAGCTTAGTTTATTTCTCAGTACAAAAATTTGCTACCTCTACTTCTACTGACCTTCCTTCTAATTTTCATTTGCTTTGGGTCTTATCAGCAGAGCCTTCATCTCCAGTGACTCTTTATAGATTGTGACTTTCTTTGGACTTTGCTTTTGCCCTTGTTTCTAATAACAGAAGATTTAGGGTTATATTCATGAAAATGTTCCTGGGGGTGTGGGGCAGAAGCTCATGATGTTTCTCATCTTCATTAGGCAGAGAAACTGGAATCCCATTTTTTTAAGACACAGACATATATGTTTGATACAGTTCTCTGTAATCCTTGTTTGAAAAAAGGAAAATGAGTCCTCATTGATTTTGAAGAGTTATATCTAAACTGAAATTCAAAAGGAAGAAAAGACTTTCTGCAAGTGAAGCTAGAGTCTCATATTTAAAACAACTTTCAGTTATGAAATTTTAATTAAATGCTCACATATTAAAAAAAAAAAAAAAGCACCTTATTTCTTTCCCCATAACTTTAGAGTTCTGAACAAGATATTTCATTGCAAAAGTGTGGGAACAAGATTATTCATAAGCTATATTTCTTTGGACATGTTTAAATGGTCTTCAGTTTTAATATATATAATTCCACTTTAGTACTCTATGTGAAATCATTTCCAGGAATGCAAATACGTGTGCATTCAAGCAAGCCATATGTGACGCTAACGCAGCATATTAGGAACAAGCATTTCCCCAAGATCCCTTTTCAGAAAAGCAGATTTTCTTACAAACATTGTCCTGTCTCAAGGGCAGTAGAAGATGACAGCTTGGAAGTAAAATCAGAATCTTACAATAGCTGAATGGGTTTTGAGTAATAGAGTGTTTGTTCTGCTGAATTAGACATGCAAAATAAACGCCAGATAAGAGAACTTAAGAGCTATAGTAGTTTGCCATTGAGGGCTGATTATTGTTGTATCCTATGGGAAGCTGTTGAATGGAGGGTACAAGAGATTGAGACATAACCCTGCAGTCAGGTTTCCAATTAATCCAAGTTTGTCTTGGAGCTAATTGTGTTCTCTATACTATACTTGTGGATTAAAAGATGGGTTTAGTTCTGTTTTCACAGAACATTTAGCAGGCTGAAGTCTTGTCCTACAAGTGAAGTTTGCAGACATTGTTCTAATAATGGCACTACAGAATTTAGTAGTGCTATGCTAACAGCAAACCTTGATCCATACATAAGTAAGGGATCTGAAGCCTTACCTTCATCTGTATCCATTCTCTGTACTTTGGGGAAAATAACGTTTGCAAGGAGAGAACCCAACTTTACTCCTCAGTCACTCTAGAGCTTTCTTTTGATGGTTCAAGAAAAAAGCCCTTTGCTTCTGTACACTTACGTGCAAATCTCAGCCACAATTTGGCCTTTCTTATTATCAGAAAGGGGATTTTTAATGGTTGATTTTCCTCTAAATCCAGGCGTTTTCCACTGAGTTCATCCCTACAGCTAAATTCTATAAGATACTGTGCAAAGGAAATGTCCTCAGCAACCATCCCAAATGGTTTATAATATGTTTGAATCCAACATGTACTTCATTCACATTATGCCTTATGCTTTGATGCAGATTTGTCTAACCAGAGTGTGTGCAAGCAAATTCACACACACACACACATTATAATAAGGCTTCTTACCCCTCCAGGAGCTTTGAAAAGATGTAGGCTACTTATCCCATTTTTATTCATTGATCCATCCATCCTTGAAGCAAAAGACATGTTATATTTCATAGCTTCAGCCACAAGGACCTCCAGCCTCACTGAGGAATTTTCTGAACCACTGACTCTAATTTCCATATTCTGGGGAGAACAGTAGAATGCATTAGATTAATATCTGAACTTAGTAAAGCATTTGATATCATAGCTCACAAGAATTATTAATGAAAATAAGCTATCTTATCTTGGCTATGACCCTTTGGAGGAATTTGTACTTAAAAATGCTTAAATGTAAATGTCTATGAGGATGTAGTTGATCTAGAGACCAATCATGTCAACCCTAGACTGCCGAATGAAAATAAATTGATGTCAGTTATCTAGTCCCTTATCCTACTCAAGGGATGAAGCATATAAGTTTAGAGTCAGTACAGTGTTTGAAAAGTGCTTTGCTGTAAGTGACTAGGATATTTTGGCTGACATCCTGGGTTTTAATAGTTACACTTTTAGGCTTACCTGCACTTAAATACAGGCTTGCTTATTTTCCCTAGGAGGCCTCTGGGTGCATTTCATCAGCTAAAAGAATATTTTATAAACCATTAACAATACTCTGTGAAAAATTGGCAACACTCACTCAATGCCAGAATACAATTAAAACTGCCATGGTGCCACTAGTGAAAAACAAATGTCACCCACACCTTGTTATAAGACTTTGTTCCTTCATTATCATTTCAGAGAAAGAAAGAGCAGCAGGTACCATAGTGATGGGCATCGATGAAGTGCTTAGGTGAAATACAAATGCTATGGAACTGTAAAAGGGAGGAGAAGATTTGTTATAAACAGTTCTGGGAAAGAAGCTTCTGTCATCTCCCGAGTTGATATGGAAGAGTGGGAGGTCATTTGATTCAGGAAAGTCATCTGGAAATATTGTTGTATGTCACACAGTAAAAGCAGTCTTGGAGGATGCCTGGCTGCTGATGTGCTGTGGTATTTGGGTTATGACAGTAAACCAGTAACACTTTCAGAATCAGTCACCCACTAATCAAGGGAATTGTTGCAAACCAAGAAATCATATCAGAAATTAGATAGTCCATTTTTGCCACTAGGGCAGAAAGAAACAAGAATAAACTAAGATACTAGGTTTGTTCCAACTCTCAGGTAAAAAGGTCAAATCGTGACCATTCAGGATTGTTGCATTTACTTAATTTATATCTAGTTGCTTGCTTTTAATTTACATGCAGCCATAAAGATGAACAGAAAGGCATTCATACCCATTAGTTTGACAATATTCAGGAGTTTCTAATTTCCAAGAATCTCCTATTCCCAAAATCCCCTATAGCACACCTAATGCTAACTTAAGCTGGGGAATTCTGAACTTGGAGCTTCTTAAAAAGAAGGCTGAGCATGAATTTGCCTTTTCTTGGGGCAAGCAAGTTTGACACTTTCTAGCCTCTGTATATGTTTTAGTAGTTGAGATATAAATTTTGTGCAGCTTATGCCTTGAAAATGATAGGAGCTATCAATTTAATGAGATGTTCAATTTGCTGTAGCTAAAGTACTTTGCTCCTTTTTTTGTGTATGTGTGCCATGATCAATTATAGCATCAGGGTCACTAAACTATATCTTTATCCTTTAATTACATGTCCACATATGTGATTGACTAAAAAATTGATAATTTTGACCTCATAGAAAACAAATAGCTTAAAAAAATGATACAAAACAGGTTTTCTGTTAGTTGCTTTATTTCCCCTGCAGCAAAACTATATGCAACCCTGACAGAGAAGATACAAGGTTAATGGAGATGCTGACATTTAATGCTAGTAGTAAACATTTCAGCATATGGAAAGCTAATTATTTACAGCTTAAGCAGTGAGAAATTGTGAAGCTTGTCTTTAGACCTTGTGGCTTCTTGGATGGTATTTGTATAGGTGATGTATACAGAAGGCGATTTCTTTACTGCTATATTCTCCTTACTGTATTCTCTGTAGACATTGTGCTGAACTTTCTGAAGGCTAATATCTCACAGAACACAATAAAAAGTGGTTATTTAGAAACACTTCCACAGCTATAATGTTGGGGTTTTTTTTTACCCTTTCTAATGCACCTTTTTAATAACTTTCACCTGAAAATACTGCCCGTATTTCCTAAGAGTTCCTCATGTTTACTGAGTCACCTGTAGTTATTGTCCTTTTTACAAACCTGCCCACAAAACCAGCTTGTAAAGTAATAAATAAAAGGTTATTATTTCAACTAGCAATTCATGGGAACAGAGCAGTCCCTTGCATTTACCAAAAGGAGTGACATAGTATAATGCAAGCTTCTTATTCTTTTAAAGAGTAAGTCTTTTTAGAACCTTCTATAGTATTTTTCTGTCAATGGCATATGCTGTAATAATATTTTACAAGGCCTGCTGTGTTATGTCATGTCACAATTAGGAAATCACACTATAATTAAGTAATACATTCTTTATAAAATTTGAATTTAAATAACTTTTTATATACCACAAATCAATTATTATTAGAGATTATTATTTATTATTATTACCTGTTATTATTAATTATTTTAATCCATAATGTCATGGTAAGCACCAAAGATGAGTAAACAATGAATTAGAAAATTAAATGTGTTAGGTATTTTCTTAGAAATTATGAGAAACTTATCAGAGATTTCTGATGTTAAAATTTTGTTTTCCTTATTGCTAGAACTAAAGGAAGAATGGAAACTCCCACTGTGCTTCCACCTCCCAGGCCTATGTAACTGAGATCATTAATTAGAAAAAAATATATCATGTCCTTCTTGTACCTCTTTGACTTGACTTTGAGAGCCTTTTTCATTTGCCACTGCAGCTGGGAGAATACAAATCTACATGAATTTTTGCAATGCAGTGAGTGCTGGAAAGAAAAAAAAAAGTGGTTTGAAAATAAAATGTTAAGTCAAAGATGAAAAAAACCCACTTGTCCTATCTTAAAAACTTTTAATTGTAGATTTTGGTAGGAGAAACATTGCTTGTCATGTTAGTGCAGCACCCTTGCTTTGAAGTTGAGCTTTCTCCACTGATTGAAATCGCCAACAATCAGAATTTTGTGAGCTTAGCTTTTTTTTTTTTTTTTTTTTTTTTTTTTTTTTTGCTTTTTTATTCCCTCCACCTCTATAGCAGTCAGTACAAGGAAAAGGACACAAAGGATAAATGACAACAGAAAGTGCCAATAAAAAAGTTGGGTGAGCGAAGCAAGGATGTTGTGTGGTTACAATGTCTGAGAACTAGGCAACTCAATAAAGGTCACTGAACTACAGGGCAAGAAAACATGAATTAGGGGCACTAAAAACTGTTCTAGATAAGAAAGGGGTGTATAAAAAAGCAGGAAGGATTTGGAAAGACAGGAAATTGGTGGTGCTCTTAAAGACTCAATGTTAAACTCTCACTGTAAAATTTTGGGGGGGTTTGTGCAGCTTCCAGCTGCCCACCCAGCCACTCTCACACCACCCCTTCTCAACAGGACAGGGGGTGAGAACAGAATGAAATGATGAAAAAGCTTGTGGGTTGAGATAAAGACAGGGAGACCACTTACCAACTGCCATCACAGGCAAAATAGGGAAAATTAATTTAATTCATTGACAATTAAAATAGAGTAGTAAAGTGAAAAGCAAATATAAACCCTCTGAAACAGGTGTCTGAGAATATTTTATTGTTTTGTTCAAAAA
Organism: Astur gentilis; assembly: GCF_929443795.1. Classification (NCBI taxonomy): domain Eukaryota; kingdom Metazoa; phylum Chordata; class Aves; order Accipitriformes; family Accipitridae; genus Astur; species Astur gentilis. The sequence goes on from NC_064887.1 coordinate 29,356,279, forward strand.
CTTGTAATTCATCTTTGTGTCTGGTCTGTTCCATTGCCTTTTTTTCTCTTCCCTCTCACTGTCAGACACCTCCCCCCCCCGCAAAAAAAAACAACCAACAAACAATCCTTTTCCTTCCAGCCTTCAAAAATTCTTGAGCTGACAACAGTACAGGGATACATCTGACCTTTCCCTTTGGGGAAGCAGGAATGGGACACAACACATATCATTCTTCAACTTCAGGCAAGACAAATCTGGAAGTCTAGAAAAAAGCTGTACTGCCCTTGGTAGCTGTACTTGGATTCAGTCTTGGCTTCCCAACAGTAGATGCCCCAAGTAACCAACTCCAGCCTTGAGTTAGCATTTTGGATGCACAAGACAGACAATTTAGATGAGGAGATAATATAGGCATGACTGAGGCTTGAGCTCACGTAAAACTGTTGTGAACAAATTTTGGTCCAGGTGCCTGGCTTGGTCATAATCTTGTACCTTGCAATAGGTTCTCCTAGTCCTCAGAGAGTTATGTGGTTCTTCTTCCTATTTATTTGTAATGTGGAGTTATAAATTTCTGATCTTATTTCTTGCTTGTAGGATAAATTTTCTTCCTGTGCATTTTATTCATGAAGGCTCCCATTTGATCCTGCTGTAAGATTCTCTCCTTCTTTTCATATACTCAAAAATTGTAGCTAAAGCAATTTCCATAGGTGTGCAATTATGCAGCTGCTTAATGCTCCTGTCTGTCTTGTGTTTATTCTCCTTCCTAGTGTAATCTCTGTGACAGGAGTTATACTGGAGTCTTTTAAATCATCAGTCTTAATGCAAACCACAAAGTCTTCTTCTGTTTTGAAACCTTCAGCCACAGTTCACACTATCTATAGTCTGAGCTACATGCAAAGTGTGCCTTCCCACAGCTGTGTACAATTCTGTCTTCTCTTTGGGCTAATTGGTGGTTACTGTGTCTGTAGCTATATATCTGATGGAAAACAACCATGTTTCGTGCTGCATTTTGGGTATCCATGTGACCATAGCATTTTCAACTGTCACCTAAAAAACCCACCAAATTGAAAAAATTATTTGCACTGCCTTTGAGGTATGCCATATGTATCCCTGGAAAGTCATCTTAAAATGCACCCAGTATGACCTACAGATTGCTTTTACTTTTCTTGCTGTCATGGACACTTCATTCTGCCATCCTCCATTCAGTTGGCTGAAAAAGTGGAAATATGCTTTCAGATCAATAAAGATGCAGTATCACACTCCACCCCCTTCCTCCTCCCCTTGTTTTTTTCCTTTTGAGAAGACGCTGATGTCTGATCTGTCAAGGTCACACACTAGAAAGTACGTAGTGCAGGTGCTGGAAATTGTCTAGCAGTCTGGAAACATTTATTTGTATCACAAACAAATTGTTCATTCAGTCCTCAGACTGTTTAGATCTCTGGTTCCTGACATTTTCAAATGACAGTAGTAAAAATGAACGTAGTAAGTGAAGTGGAGTTGAGGCTGCTGTTTTATGTACTGCTTGAACAAAGAAGCTAATGAATCCCTTTTCTACAGTACGAGGTTACGAAGTAAAGCACAGAAAAGGCTCAGAGGGATGGAAAAACACTGAATAACATAAAAGTTATAAATCAGTTCCTGAAATACGATTGGTTTTAAGTGTTTTAGGAAGAGGTCCTATCTTCTGAGCTAAATTTGATAGTACAGTACAATTCCTCCAATGTTAAGAGCAGGCTGAGGCACATCCAAAAGGGACAAGATATTTTAAAGGACACAAATAAAAGCCAGAAGTTGAGGTGGACTGGTTTCAACTCTGCTGCAGAAAATCTGAAAGAAAACCTTTGACAAAAATCCATGTCTACTCCACCATAAGAAGTACTAGACTTCCAACAGGAAAAAAACAAACAAACAAACAAAAAAAAACCCAAAACCACAAACCCCCAAAACAGTCTTAAGAATTAAAAATTACTTGGATGAGAAAAGGAAGAAAAGATCATGGGAGAAAAATTCTTCATGAGATGTAATACTGATTTTTTTCAAAAAAATCTTACATTATAAAAGATACCTGTCACAAATCCAGCTTTACCCCATGTAACCAATCCTATGGGCTTCAGGGCAACGCCTGTGCATCAGTGGCATAGATACCTGTTGCAAAGAAAAAGTGTTTTCATGAGATTTAAATCAAATCAGAATTGAAACAGTTTATTGATGCTAAACAATTAACTGTCAGGATACATTCAGGACCAACATTGGTAATACAACAGATAAACCACAGTGCTAGACACCTACAAGCAGTAAATATACATCTTTAATTTCCAGCTATACTTCTGCGACTGATCCCAGGAGCTCTACTCCAACACAAACACAAATATGCCCCTGTCGCCCAAGGTCCCCGGGGGTCACAGCCACACACCCAGGTAGTATCCCTGGGTGCTGTCCTGTAGTGTCACCCCACAAGCTGGGTGCTGGCTGAGAGCCAGCTGTGGTGGTGGTTATGATGCTGGTGGGGCAACATCTGGTTACTACTTACCTTGACTGACAGCTGTCTTCCTCTTGAAGACAGTTTTGGGGCAAACATTCTCTCAGATAGTTCATTTACACATATATTTCTCTGTCTGTTTTGTCTGGAGTAGTTTTATCTTCTCCCTGGGAATGGGAAAGTTCATGCCAGTGGACAGACAGGAAGAAGAAAGAGAGCAGAATGTGAAATAGTGTACATGGAAAAGAATGACTGCTTGGGAAGAAAGTGCAGCCAAAGTAATAAATAGTAACATTGCTATTGCTGGATCTGGAGAATAAGAATAAACCCATGCAATCAAAAAATATAATCAAGAGAGCAAACAAGAAAACAGAGGTATCTTAGCAGATTATCCTTAATTTTTATATAAAATGAAAGTAATCTTATAAGAGAAAATATCTAAAACTTTGGGGAAAATTGAGCAAATGAGGGGGGAAACCCTGTGTGATTATATGTATGAAGGATCAGCCAAATAACATTATTTAAATCACCATTTAATACCAGATCTAATCAAGTGTGTGTGGGGGGGTTGTTTCTCATAAAAAGCAATGTTAAAATAATTCATTTGTAGCAAAATTTGGTATTGTTGCTACAGTAAACACAGATTAATCAAAGCTTACATAACCTGTTCTCTATACTTATAGAAGAAAAAAAATGCCCCTACTATTCAAACTGCAAAAAAAGTTCAAAATAAAAAAGCTCTTTCTATCTGTTTCTGTTTGATGCTTGCTTTTAATCTCCCTAGGGTTTTTTCAGTTTGTAAAACCTGTAGCACCTTTCACACAGGTGATTGAGTAATTATTTGTAGAACTAAGCTCCTATGAAGCTTGTAAAAGGATTGAATAATAATTATTTATGCACCTAAGGAAACAGAGAATTAATCAGAGAAAAATTGACCTTATATACAATCTGCTCAGGTTATAAAGGGTTTTCAGTGTTTTATTTTAAAAAGCAGTGAGACCTTAAATTATGGTCTTTTCTAAATATGATAAAATGCATGTCTTAAGTTTAGTTTCTTTATGGAAAATCACTAGAAAAATATCAGAAGGTACTGTTTTCCTAACATTGTTATTAACATTATAAATGATGCAAGTGGTTTCTTAAGGAAAATTTTGAAACTTTTTCAATGAAATCTCAGCCTATTGAAATTCTGTAGGAATTCTGGGTAGCCAAAACCGGTGGGCTTCAGGATGTAGGGGAGGTCCCCTTCCTCCTTGGTTGCCCGTCTGCTGGCTGAGCACCTCTTCAAGGGGTGCAGATGCACTTGCAGAGGATGGACACAGCCGGTCACGCAGACCCCTGGAGCCCACACAGGCCCCTTTTTTAGCCCCTTCCCACCAGGTCCCCATGTTGGTTATTCCCCTAACTAATGTAATCTCTCCTTCTCTGCCCTGGGCTCCTCCTAAACAAATGACTTGCCCCTAGTTCCTTTCCCCCCGTAGAAGTTATTTTTTTCTATATCAGTACATGAATCTGGTATTTTTGATAGCATTTCCTAGGCAATCTTGGTGTTACAGGTACAGTTCCCTAGGTGCTGCTTGCCGTTCGGACTGTCTCCTCAAAAAGTCCCCAATGCTCTCCTCTAAATATTTAGAAAATGTGACTTTCTCTCACATAAACCCCATTAAACCCATGTAAACTCTGGCCATTCCTAGCAGCACTATCTGTAACTTCTGTCCTCTTCTCACTGCATTATTTGTTACATCCAGCAATTTCTCATGTCATGCTTGGTAGTTTCCCAAGGTCTGTTCTCTTACCCAAATCTCAGGTCAGGGTTTAGTCACCTACCTGCATACCTTAACACTACATGACTAATTCTCTAGACTCTTTGAATATCTCAAGTTAAAAGACCCATAAAACTAGAAGAAAAATGGAGAATTAAAAAAAAAATATTAATTTTTAATATCTTTTTTCCTTTTTTGCATACTGCTACACTTATCAGAAAATATTTTTATAAGTCTAATTTTATTTTCATCTTTGTTATAGTATGTTTAAATCTTCCTGACTGCACACACCTGAAACTTTAACGCCACTTTTTACCTATTAGCACAAAGACATTATGAGTGATTTTACAGGAAGAATATACTGAAAGCAAAGGATGGTTTTTCATTCAGACTAAATGTAAATCTTTGTTCTGTTAAAAAATGTTTCCAAAGTCTCTCTGCTTTTACATTTGTCATGTTTTTTCTGTAATCCAGTGCTAAATTAGCTCTTCATAGCTCTGACTGTGCATGACAACCCACGCGATTCACTTCCCATCACCCCATGCACAGCCTTGCATGATACCAAACTTCACTAGAGACTGGTATGTCAGAAGGCTGACAAAAATGTGTCTCTGAAGGATATAAACAAAAAGTTACTGTCTTTTGTTTAAGAAAAATTCATGAAGCCAGTAAAATATCAATCATATTATATCTAATTTCCACCAGTAGCCATACACAATAAATATATGACAAATTGATTTAAAACTAGAAATAAACCAGCCCTTCACTTGTCCTATATATCCTGATTTACATGACAATAATACTGAAGCACATTATTAGACCATGCAGCTAAATGTGATATCCCAGTGATTCTACAAAACCCACGTACTTCGATAACAGCAGGAAAAGCTGGATACACTGGCTTCCCAAACCTTGCTCTGTCATATTAATGCTGAAGAGTTAATGACCTCAAAATGCCCAAACAACTGATCAAAAAGACTCAAATGTACAATTAGTAACCTCACAGAAACTGTACAATCAACAGTTTGAAAACCAGAAATTTAACCTTCAGGGTCAGCCAGAAAGGCAAAGGCTTTGAGCTTCTTGACATTGAATTCCCACAGGAGGTTTTACAATGAGATGGAGCTTATAACCAGTAACTTCGCAAATGCCTAGTACCATCATATGTGAACATCAGAAATATTCAACTACCACAGCAGCTTTTGCCTTGAATTTTGCCCAACAAGCTAATGAAACTGGAATACTCGTCTCCTGGCAGCCTGTTTCCTTAGGCTATCAGATCAACAAGCATGAACTCTAGAGTAACTGAACTGACAAGACTTTAGATTTGGCTGAAGAATTAAAGCAATGCTGATTACCTTGTGGAGTTCTGTACCTTGATGCAAATATAGTAAGCCAAGTCTCATAAAGGCTGGCTTTGGCAATATTTCAACAAGTAAAAGGTGTCGAACTTGAGGCCATATAAAAGAGGTTCAGACCTTTGAAAAATTCCAAACGTGAGCTCTGCTCAGGTGCCTGGCTGTAAACTGAGAAAAAATGAACCACCAAATCCTTAACCTGAGGAACATGTACTTAATGCATGAAAGCTGCCCAGATGGTTACCATCTTCCTACCTGTGCTTTGTCCAATTTGTATCTTTGTATACAGCTTTGACAGCTATTAAATTCTCTTAGTTTTAACACTGGTTTTTCAATGCATTTAATTTTCATACTAAGAGACCCAAATTGCTGATGTGGGATGGAATCCACAGCTCACTGAACTCAGCAGAAAAAAAATCGCAGCCTGACTATACATTGGAACAAGTAATTAGTGTCTGAAACTATCCTATAACTGACATCATACTCTTTAATAAATGTACTATAGTGCTGAAAGGAAAGACATGCATAGAACTGCATTGCCACATGCATGATTTTTCTCCATTTATTGTCTTGGCTTACTGTGACTAAACATCATTGAATGTGAGGTGGAAGGTATTCTGCTAGGACAGCCTGGTTCAGTCAGTTCATCATACCATGCAGTTTGACGTCAAGACACTGTGTAAATAAACACCTTTGTAAGTGGAGGACAACCACATTTCTAGTCTTTTAGTACTCCAGAGCCTCAGCTGATATATAGTCAGGCAGCACTTTGGCTTACTCAATGTGGAGTAATTCATGCTGTGTATCTATACTGCTTCTTGTAACCAGGACAGTTTTTTTTTTAAAAGGTGCCCACTACTGCAAAATCTTTGTTTTCACAGACCCAAGAGCTCGTAAAGGCTGCTAACAGTCATTTACAGCATTTTCTGCATTAATATGTTGAAATCTATTAAAGTATTCTATTGTTAATGCTTGTGTACAGCATTTGCTTGTTCAAAGTATTTCCACATCATGTTGCAGGCAAACAGACAAAGCTCCCACACTTTCTTGGCCAACTGGCGTAAATCAGTTCTCCAAGTCACTGGATGAGGTGGAACTTGGAGGAATCTGGATATCTCAGGCTAGGCCAGGCTTGTTTTAATTTTCTGTCTAAAATCCATTTCAGTCAAAAGCCCTGCTGACAATAGCATCATTATTCATGCTGGGAAGAGTCATTCTATGTTGATAAAATTTGATTTCTTTGTCACAGTCTTTCAGACTGTATCCCTACAATGCATTGCAATTTTGCACCAAAAAAAAAAAAAAAAAAAAAAAAAAAAAAAAAAAAAGAGTGATTTAATCCACTGTGCTTATTGCAATTACAAATAGTGTTCACAAAACTGAACAGAATTCATAATTGGGCAGACACATTCTCTAAAGTGTCACACTGTCATTCAGCCACAGCACAGCTGGGAAAAAGAGTGCTGAAGAAGCTAAGCAAGATAACTGATTTGGGTGATTACAATGAAAATGGTTTATTATTGCCACACAGCAGAAATTACCCACTTCCTCCCCCTTGGTTTTTGCTGTGAAATCATACCACTTTCAAGTTGAGACACTCTGTAAGGAAATACTCTCCCTGCGTGCCCTCTGCAGCATGAAAGTCTAAAAAAGGCAGCAAAGCCTGTGCCAAAGCTTAAAGGAATAGAGATGGAAGACTGATGGATTTGGGCCTTTGACTAAATCTTGTAGATGTTTATGACCATTCCCGGAGTATTAATCTCATTAGTGTAACTAAATGTTTTGGAAGATCATTTCCCAATCATTGATGCCTTTGCTTGTTATTTTTACACATGCACTTGGACCATTCTCCTTTCCTTCAAGGAAATCAGAATCAAAATATGCTTGGAAGTAAAAAGTGGGCACTCATTTTGATTTCTCTTACCTAGTTGGTGCTTAGGACAGCACAGTGGGACTAAACAGGCTCTACTGATGTATCACCCAGCGAATGGACCTTACCACTTGGTAAGGCTGGCTGAGGTTACAAGAAGGTCATGCCATAGTCTTCAGAGTGCTGTGGGATGAGTTACCTTGTAAAGTAACTCTACTTTTGGTGAACTTTTCGCTTCTTCAGTCCTTGAAACAGTAAGCAAGGGCCGTGAGGAAATGCATATAACATCTGAGAAGTACCAATTATATTCTGCTTTCTAGAGCAAGTCATTGAAACACCGTGAAAATTAGTATGCAACATTCAGAAGATTTTGAAAAGGAAAGTATCTGTTTAGTTATTAATTAATATAACTATTCTAGGAAAGTATTTACCTCTATATCAGTGAGTATTTTTATTTAAGAAGATTATTTCTGTTTCTCCCATAACCTTATCTGGAAGTACAAACTGCCAACACAGAAAAGGGAAAGACCAATTAGATGGGGAAGAATATGCATTGCAGTCCAAGCACTGAATTCCTGTCATCGTTTAGTCTTCATTAATGCATCCTCCCTTCTTAGTTTGCATCCTCTCCCTTCTCCCTCCCACCAGTTCAGAGTTTAAGCTTTGTCAGAGAAGCAGAAGCTATTTAAGCTCTGACTGATCAACAACAAACATAAAAATAGATCACAACCTAGAACATCTCTGAAACATACATTTCACATAATAACAATAATCATACTAAAAATACTGATTTTAAGAATCATATAAGATATCTCAAAGCTTTCTGTTTCTCTGGAGAGTTACAGAGACTCCAATTCTTATTCCAAACATTTCAAAATTTTTAAGGACTCTGAAAGTAGACATTCTTCTGTAAAAATAAAAACTTCTGTGGAAATTACTCTGGGATGATCTTTTTCCTTTCTTATAGCTATGCAATTGTTATGGCTGAACATAACGTGTGCCTACATATGCACACACATGCATCTAAGTTACAGATGCTCCCAAGCCCAGCAGACGGTAACCTACACTGCACTACTGACACAGCCCAGGGAGGCAGAATGTCATGCTTAAGTAAATAGTAGTCACATTTTACCATTCACCCACCCTTTGTCAGATATAGCATAGGTATTTAAGCACTGAAAAAAAAAAAGAAAAGCTAAAAGCAACTGTTACAGCCCTTTTTATGTTTTCGCATCACTAGTTTATCTTCCCTGTCATTCATTATAGGTAGATCAGCAACTGGTCTAGCTTACATTATCTCTTTTTTGAATTAAGTGATTATAGGATCAGTCAGGGAAAGAGGTGTCTTGCTACCCAGCTGGATGATTTGAACATTTTAAATATGGGTGGCACCTTTAAGATGGGGATAGTGCTTCTCAAGTCCTTTGTAAACTGCTTTGAGATGAACTGACAGGGATGAGTCATGAGGTAGATACACTTCAGAGTCAGATACACTTCAGAGTCAGATACACTTCATCTCTGAAACTAATTTCTTTAACGTGTTGGTTTGAAGAGTTTTATTACTTTGAGTATTTTTAAACTAACAGCAGATCTTGTTAGAATTACTATTGAATTTTATGAGGTTAGAAGCCACCTCCTATCTCTCAAGGATACACATAGGATTGGGATCTGATGGATTTGACTGTCTATTTTGATCAGGGTTTCCACTGTGAAGCCATGCTACTTATGTTCAATGTCATGAAAACACCAGTCCGGCTTTTCCCCAGCAGACTTTGTGGAAACCTTACAGTTAAAAGCCAAATAACCCCACAACAGCTCTCTAAACATGCAGTGCATATTTGTGTTCTCTAATGTTGGAACACATTTTACATATATTCTGTTTTCATTTTTAGCTGTTGAATGAGCATTAGCAACGGTGGAATTATTACATGCTCTTCCCAGATGTGGTGCTTTTAAGAAGAAGGGAAGAAAGGAGAAGGAGAGAAATACTGATTTTCAGAACACGTTATCTAGTTGACTTTGTCTTCCAAGAATATATGTGAATATATCTAACATGCCAAGAATATGTGTGTATACACATACATGTGTATACACCAGCTGTGAAAGTCAAATTAAAGTCTATTGATATTAACACTTTTACTATCTTAATTTTTATGAATTAAAAGAATAGACTAAGTCCTAGCTAGGAGGGCATTAGAAACAGGTACAGGAGACCTGGGTCAATTTCTGTGTCTGCCAATTGTCTCCTGCATAACCTTGGTCACTTTGCTTATTTGTATCTCCTGTTTTATAAAGGCAATCCTTCCTTGAAATATGGTTTGGTCTACTCCTGAAAAGCATGAGATATTGCTGTTATAAATATTAAATTGATTCACCAATTTAAAAAACACACATTGAGGATGTGAGAGGAAGGTCAGCATTGAAACTCTCAGTTATGCTGAAAAATAGTATGGTTGTCTAATTTAATACTCACTGATTTTCTAAGTAACCGAACTTGGAAACACACTTCCTGGTATCCAGTATAACATTTCCAAAAAACATAAGCTAAAACCATCAGCATCTCATTACTGCAAAAGGAGAGTGTCACAATTATAAGAAGAACAAAATTTGTATGAAAGAATATATCCCACCTGAATATCTTGAGTTTTTCAGTTCTTACTTACTTTTCTGGTTATTAAAGTCTGCATAATTTCAACAGCACTAGGTTTTCTGCTGCACTATATCAGCAATTCCATTGGAAACATTTTAATGGGAATACTGTTCATCTGCAAAAAGTGCTTTCTAAGCAGAAAACTGGAACATCCAGGATCAAATTCAAGCACACCAACAGTTAAAATAGTATTAGTCAGTTTAAAATAGTCACTTGCCTCTTTCTGAAAACACAGACATAAAAAATTTCAGTTTAATTTTTGAAGATTTTTTAAGTCTTGGCTGCAAATCCAAATGATCCATAAATGACTTTTTAGACAAATATCTGCTGCCAGGGGAAAGGAGGGGCCTGGGGAAAAGATCTATTAGGCCTGTTCAATGTTGTTAACACAAATCAGGAAATAAGTGACAGTCTGAAAAAGCAGGATACCATGGGGGGGTGGGGAAATCTACTAAAAAGAATGAATATAATTGGTTCTGATCCTAAGGTGCCACTGGGAATTTCCAAATGGGACCCAGGGGATGTATGAAAAGTGATCATCAAAGGAAGTGCACATAGAACTTTTACAAATTATATAAGGTCTGATAAGGCAATTATCTGGCAAAAATACCATCCTTAAATCCAAAGCAATCTAAAAAAGGCAGTAGTAGGAAGCATTGGCAGTGTATTTTGGCCCATGTCCATCCAATCCTGAGCAGGATGGGAGGAGGAGAGGGGGCCTAGCTCTGATTCTGGCATACAGGATTGTCATAGGCATTGCAGCTTAATTCATTGCACTGTCATCTAGCGATTTCCAGAGCTGCAACTGCCCTAGGAAGAGTGAATATTACAGTTTAACATGATGGGTTTAACTCTAAACTTTCACAGATTTGAATGTTGGAGATGTCATGACGGTATGGAAGACCAAAGGAATTTAAAGCTGAGGCAGCATCTTCAGCTGCACCTTGTTGTCATTATATTTGTGTGATGCTGACCTGTGTGGGCTCCATCTCTGATCATGAAGCCAAGAATTACCTCGTGCACAGAATGTAAATGCTTCAGATCACATCACAGTTTGTTTCTCAACACAAGCTTGTTCATACATTAGTTACAACACTTCCAAAATATTTTTTCCCCTAGCTACAGCCGTAAGAGCACAGTCACCCAAAGAACAACTGCTATGATTGCAACTTTAGTGGTTTCTTCAACATGAACTTTTCTCTAAAATGTACCGCTAAGCATCTTTCCTGTGATTTGTAGCAGCTGTTGTGTCACCATGCCAACTGATTGGTAAAACGAGGGAAGGGCACACTCAAAGTCATTTCTGCGCTGTGCAATATCTTATGAAGAAAAGCTAGTGATTATAATAAGAAAAGTAATTCCTCACCATGAAAGCTGACTGAGAGCAAATGGAGAAAAGTAAGATTTTCAGCTAAAGAAAACCTGAGTAATATTATCGCCCTATATGAAAAAGGTTGAATTGCTTTGGAGATGAGACCTTCCTCCTGTCTCCTGAGAGCAGCTCCTGGAAAGGACTGAGAATTGACTATTCTGAGTACTCTTTGTGTCCGTGCTTGTGTGGTGATAAAAGGTGTGAGGATTTAAAGTGAATTTCCTTGCTTGATAAATCCAAGACTTTTATCTGAGGAGAACATTTTATTTTGTCAGAGGTGTGTGTGTAATTGTCTCAATGAAGATGGCAAGTGAGGACTGAAGAAATAACACGCAAGTCCTAATGGCGAGAGAGAGCAAGAATCTCTTCAGTGCCTTCATCAAGGTACAAATATTTCAGAAATGCAATAATTAAAAGAGAAGTTCTTTGCCAAACTAGAACTATGGTGACAAGATACACAAAGAGAGCAAAACAAACCCGGGAGAGGACAAGCTAACATTGAAGCAATGACACAGTTGCTGCATATGCAGCCATCTCAGCACATTCTCAGTTGTGCATCCGTTGTTATCCCAGACAATACATTTAAGTATTTGCTGCAATGCTATTTAGCAGATGATAATGAAATAGCAGGAAAATATACATGAAAGAAGATGGAAATATCTTGCACCTCCTCGCAGGGAAGCTATCAAGCATAGAAACAGGGAAATGATAAACAGAGCAGTTGGAGGAAAGCGATTGCTATTAGCTACTTCTCCACTGAAAATTGGGCACTGGGGAAAAAAGAAGTTCCACTGAAGTGTAACAGAGGGTAATATTTGCTTCCATGTGCAACTGTGCACTCAGGGAATGCAGAGGAGTGAACTGCAAGAGGCACTAGTTTTAGAAATTAATCTGCAATCGCTTTCTAATGCAGAGGAAAATATTATAAATAGAAAATAGTGATGAAGGTAAAGGACGATGCCCGTCTCTTTTTAGCTTCAAACCACCCTAGTTATGTGTATGTTTTGCTGCTTCACTCTTCTCTGTAGTCTCTGTGCTGAGTCTGAAATATTGCGTTAATTTAAAATGTTTTTTTTATGGACAGATTTACTGACATACCACATCTTATTTACAGTCCTGACCTGGGTATCACTTCAGCATCAGCATTTAGATTACAGTGTAATCTCCTATGATACATGTAGTGTATGGTTTGAATTTCTAACTTAATGTATAGACATGAAGGTAATTGGTCATATCAGATTGTAATACCTGTTGAAAGAATTGCCTTCACAAGTGGATTTTTACTATATTAAGCTCATCCTGAATTTTATATTAACTTTCTAAGTTGAATTTACAGAATAATAAAGTAGATGTATGCACAGAACATGCAGGTAATATAAATGTAGTATGAGGTCAACACAATTGAGTGGACTTCACTATTGCCTAGATGTTACATCAACTTTGCAATTTAAGTCTAATGTATATAGCTGTGACTAATGCATTTAGTCAGTCTATAGTGTAATGACAATTTGAAGGGTTTTCTTCTTCCCCTTTTTAATGTCAAAATAATACCAGTAGCATTTTGTTCATTTACATCAAGCTTTGAACTGCCTCTCCTTTACTGTTGAGAAGTTGTTGGACAACTTTAACTCAGAAATTACAACTCAACAACTTTGTAAGTCCTTGCCTCTAAGCAAAACTGTTGTGAATGCTCTGTGTTGGAGTATATAAAAATTCATTGTTCCACACAAAATGAAATTAGGCAAATACTACACATTCTTGCTTTTCCTTGCCAGCAGGCTTGCTCATTGTCAGGGAGCTTCCAGAGGACATTCTGACAAGACTCTTCTCACTTTTATCTACTAATGATACTGCTTAAGAAGAGGTGTGAGTAGTATTGAGAAATACTTGTAACAAACCACAGTTCAGATTGCAATGGAGAAACATACAGATTAACTGACAATGACCTTTCTGAGTCAGCATACCTGCACTTTGAACTTCAAGCATTTTTAGTTCTGCCTTTTTGCCTTTGATTCTGACCTAGTATAGCTGGAAATAAATACAGATCTGTAAATTAAAAACCATGATCACTGTACTTCAAATGTATTTTTCATCTTGCTTGCTAGAGTCCTTAAAAAACACATTGTACACTAATAATCAGTGGGCAATATTAACAGTAACATCTCCTCAGATTAATGTAGGATATGGACACCTTCATTGGGCAATGTATTTTATTTAACATCAGCAAATCTTTTTTTTTTTTTTATTTTTTGAGACATTTTCCTACCATTCACATATATTGTAGATGCATACTGTATCATCACATGATAGTGGCACAGTACTTTTACTTATGTTTACTTATATTTTACTTTTACTTATTAGTCTATTAATAGAAGACTGCATGAATTTTAGTTGCAACTTGCTGTGGCATGCAATTTATATAACAAACATTGTTGATAATGTAGCTCAGAGTACTGGGACACTACTAAAATATAAATACCAAAGAAGAATTAATCATATCTGACACCTTCAAGGCTGATATATTCAGAGGGGAATTAAAAGGTTATTAGTTATTCTGTTAAAGTCATCTGAGATTATGATTGATAAAGTTAAAATTGAATATTTCTATTCTGAAAATTGATTAACAAACGGATATACTTTTTTCATCACAGAAAATCAAACTGTTGGCTAAAATTGAATTTTTTATAAACTTTGGATAAAAAAGATCTTCTCCTATAATACCCTTTAACTGGAAAAAATTGAGTCACATCTGTAATGAATGGGGTACAACTTTGGCTGTTGCCCAGTTCTCCATAAATTCACATAGATCAACACGGATAGATAAGTGAGCCAAAGCCAATAAAGATAATTTTAGTTGGCTGAAATCAACACCATCTGGATTTCTGGCCTTGGTAACTTTATATTGATCCAATTCTTTTAGAACAATTTGATACTAAATACGTAAGCTAGTTTTTCAGATTCATAATTTGTGATGGGATGGCCTGTTGAGATATTGTCTCCTTTGAGTGTTTCAGATGCTGTAACTTTCTTTTTGTGATTGGAGTGAATAATCCTGGTTTTGTGTGTATACCAGGTAAACATTAGTATCCATTTCTTTCCAAAATTACAGAAAAGAAACATTTCAGTTTAAGTTGTTCTCTCCCCAAAGCCACAGAAACAATTTGAAACAGACAGATCAGCATGTTCTCATGTGATTCAGTTCAGCTATACATCTGCTTGCTTATCTGTTATTTTAATCCAATCAAAGATTCATGTAGCGATCACAGTTAACTGGCACTCTGGGTACGGTGTCAAGTAGATACAACGAATTATCCCCGGTACAAAATACAAGGAAAATATTCTCACTACGTTAAAATATTGAATAAACTATGAAAAATAATCTGCTAATGGACATGCTGTGAACCAAAAGAATTCAAATTGATCAGACATTGATTGTGAATAATTTACTCAAATACAAGTTTAAATCAGTTTTAAGACCAGAAGAATAGGAATACCATTTAAAAATCTTTGTGGCTTGTGGATTTATTTTCTGACTGTCTCTTCATTTACCTCAGTGGGCTTTGTATTGAGCTCTCATAGAGCAGACTTGTAGTAGATATCATTAAACTTAGGGTTCATTTTACCATTTGCTTCTATAATTTTAGGACTTGATATGAAAAATAATTTGCATCTACTAACTTCTTTCCTCTGTTAAGATCTGTAAATAAAGTAAATCAGTTGCTGTAACCTCATGGGATTGCCAGCTTTTCTGATAGATTTTGGGTTCAAATTTACTTATACAGACAGTAGGATTATCCACAGAATTCACTAATGTCGTTATTTGTGCTTAATGTAGGTATTTTAGTGTATGATTAGTGTACATCTCCTACATATCCTATACAAAACCTAAATATAGATACACACTTATTTATACCTACTGCAAATTAATAAATGGGCACTTTTATAGATTCACTTTTCTTTAGGGAGTGATGTCTATTCCGTACCAGAACATTGCAGTTGCTGACATTTCATCAATGTTGGATAACTTTGCCTTTGCATATCACTATGTAGTGTCACAACCACATGTTAACAGTATCAGAGGGTCTTGAATCCTAAGGCCCAAAATAATCTTGCAGAATATCAGTGTCCTGACGATTATTTATTACACACTGGATAAGCCCAGAAAGTTGTCTGTTTTTGATGTTAGTATAAACACCAACTTCAGTCTAATTATTGAGGACACCTCCCAGTGCTAGACCTCCAGTGGCTCATGGAAAATTTGCATACTTACAGCAGGTGCAGAACAAATGTTATTCACTTTTCATTCCCTAGCCATTTCTGAACTGTTTCACACTAATCTTTATTTACTTCATTAGTTGACGCCAGGTGCCCACCAAAGCCATTCTATCACTCCCCCTCCTCCGCTGGACAGAGGAGAGAAAAATATAACAAAAAGCTTGTGGGTCAAGATAAGGACAGGAGAGATCACTCACCAATTACCATCATGGGCAAAACAGACTCAGCTTGGGGAAAATTATCTCAATTTATTACAAATCAACCAGAGTAGGGTAATGAGAAATAAAAACAAATCTCAGAACACCTTCCCTCCACCCTTCCCTTCTTCCTGGGCACAACTTCACTCCCAGATTCTCTAACAACCCCCCCCCAGTGGCACAGGGGGACAGGGATGGGGTTTATGGTCAGTTCATCACATGTTATTTTCTGCCGCTTCATCGTCCTCAGGGGGAGGACTCATCACACTCTTCCCCTGCTCCAGCATGGGGTCCCTCCCATGGGAGACAGTCCTCCATGAACTTCTCCAACGTGGGTCCTTCCCATGGGCTGCAGTTCTTCACAAACTGCTCCAGCATGGGTCCTTTCCACGGTGTACAGTCCTTCAGGAGCACACTGACCCAGTGTGGGTCCCCCACGGGGTCACAAGTCCTGCCAGAAAACCTGCTCCAGGGTGGGCTCCTCTCTCCACAGGTCCACAGGTCCTGCCAGAAGCCTGCTCCAGCGTGGGGTTCCCACGGGGTCGCAGCCTCCTTCGTGCACCCACCTGCTCCAGCGTGGGGTCCTCTCTCCCTGGGCTGCAGGTGGATATCTGCTCCACCGTGGACCTCCCTGGACTGCAGGGGGACAGCCTGCCTCACCAGGGTCTTCCCCACGGGCTGCAGGGGAATCTCTGCTCTGGCGCCTGGAGCACCTCCTCCCCCTCCTTCTTCACTGACCTGGGGGTCTGCAGGGTTGTTTCCCCTACATGTTCTCACTCGTCTCTCAGGCTGCCGTTTCCATCTGTCCCAACTTTTTTCCGTCTTAAAAATGTTCTCCCAGAGGCGTTACCACTATCACTGATTGGCTCAGCTTTGGCCAGTGGTGGGTCCGTCTCAGAGGTGGCTGGTATGGGCTCGCTCTCTCTCGAACACAGGGGAAGCTTCCAGCAGCTTCTTACAGAAGCCACCCCTGTAACCTCCCCCCCCGACCCCGCTACCAAAACCTTGCCACACAAAGCCAAATGTTTGTGCTTTCCAAACTTGTATTTAGAAGATTACTGGTTTATTTGAGTTATTGAAGGTACTTTAATGGCTCATCCTTGTAAAGATGTCTCAGGGAGAACTTAGATATTCAAATGTCTAGGTATAGATAAAAAAGAAGATGAGCATTTTTTATTTTTTTTATACCTTTTTTTGGTCATCTTTAATCAATTAAATCAAAGGCTAGATGGGAGATGGAAAGGAGAAAGAGAATTACAGACACTTAGCATATTTACATCTTACTGAAGCAGATGCTGAATTTAGAAGGCCAGATTCTAACTTAAATTAGAATTATTCTATCTTTAAATTCAGTCATTAAATTTATCTTCTTTCAAACTAGCAAAGTTATTCTAGAATTTTGCAAAATCCACTGTTTCCATCTTTTATTTTTGTATTTTTGGCACATTTTAAATGCTTAGGATTTCCAGAGGGAGTTATTTCCATAGAATGTCTCTATTCTTTGATTTATCTTGATTAAGGTAAGATATGGGCAAATTACCCCCCATCAAGTAAAAGTTTGTTGTTTTATGATCTTTCGTACAGCTCTGCAGAGCGTTTCTAGTTTTTACCATTAGTTGTGTTTGTATGTGTTATATAGAAAGAAAAGCTAAAGTTATCACAGAAGCCCAGAAAATATCCAACAATTTTTTTGTATTACCTTGTCAATAACTTATCACAGAAGTGTTCCGTATTTGGGTACGAGTGGCACAAAGTGCCAAGCAGTGATGTTTGCTTTGACATGCATTGAGGTAAAGACCTGCTGCAGTAAAGGGTAGGTAGAAACCAAAAGGGTTTCAGTAGGCAAAGGGTTATACTACTGTCTCCTTATTTTGTCTGTCTTGCATTGTCTGTTTGAAGGATTCATTATTGTTCAGGACGATTTAGCTATGACATTTATAGCTGCAGTTTAAAATGATGGTGTATGCGATTGTAAAAATATAACAAAATCAAGCAAGCCCTCTAATCTCAATTCTGATGCTGTGAATAATATACCTTTGCTGCTGTCAGCAATTTGACTGGCAGCTTGATGCAAAGATGTTAACACCAACTGATCCATCCACCCATACTCATTTTCACCTTCCCAATAATGTTCAAGGCATATAAAAGTGATATAACCTATTTGCCTCTGAAATTAAATATACTTGAATCTTGTAAATTTTGACTATTGGCACATTTTTGAATAGTTATAAATATATGACTCAGATCATCCTATGATGCCACAGTTATTACCTTGTTAGAAAAAATTAAGCTAGCAGGTCTATATTCCTGCCTCATTATCTGACTGAGTGCAGCTCATAGGTCTGTGTACATCTGAACACAAATGCGCATGATTGCAACTTGAGCATCTCAAGGAGAACAAGCAAGCGATGGCTGTTAGGGACAGCAATGATTGCCCAGACCTAAGGAAGCTCCACTGCCACATAGAAGCGCAACGAGGCCCCTTAAAAATACAAGGGCAAATGCAGAACCTTCCTACTAACTATTCTACAAAGTTCAGAGAGTATCCTCATCCTCATGTAAAATGATTTTTTGTAGAAAGAATATGATGTTGGAAGAAACATTTAAAATCCCTTCCTAAGCATCCTTTTTTTTTTTCCTTCACCCTGTATGTCATTCCCCTCACCCCAAAACACATGGTGATTTAAAACCAGCCCTTCCCCAAGCATAACCACCTTTAAGTCCCATGGCAAAATTCCTAATTCTTCCCACCTGGTTCCAGCCACGCTTCCCTCAACAGATTAGCTCTACATGCAGCTGTGGTTGCCTTCTGATCAGGGCAAAAGTATTAGCTCTATTCGTGCTGGTCCCTAGACAGAGGCTTTGGGTCACTCTGTACTTTGTCATCCCCATAATGTGAAAGTGCATTTTGCAGCATAATTGGGGTCAAGGGGATGGAATTTCTACCTGTGCACTATTTGCCAAGCTAATAAAGCATGACCATGACTGGCTGAAAAAAGAAGAAAAATACTGGCGATCTCAAGTTTGCCTTCAAGGTAGTGAGATGTAAAATCTTACTATCTTGAATTCTAGAGAACAAAGAGAGGAAAAAAAA
Source organism: Astur gentilis (assembly GCF_929443795.1). Lineage (NCBI taxonomy): Eukaryota > Metazoa > Chordata > Aves > Accipitriformes > Accipitridae > Astur > Astur gentilis. The sequence continues at coordinate 29,375,313 of NC_064887.1, forward strand.
AGTGGGTGAATAGGTTCCTCTGCAAATATTCCTAGTTATCATTTACTAGGTTATGTTCTTCCTGAGCAACTTCTTAAAAAATTCTACTCTTCTCGTATTGAAGAAAGGCATTAATTATATTCCCAGTGTAGACATTTCTGATTACAGTGGTACACAATTGCACTTTGAATATTTTACAAATAGAACTATTATGACTTCCATGTGTAAGGAATAAATGTCTCAATACCTATAATTTTCCAGATGGGAAAACTGAGGCTCAAAGAGGTTTTTCTCTATGTTTAAAGAAGTGCAATTTGCAATGGCTATATGACTGAGTTAAAACAGTTTTTGTTCTTAAAGTCCCTAAAGCCCCTTCCCAAACATCATAAGGTCATGTACATACTGATTAGTCACATATTTTATATCCCAGAATACTTGCTAGAAAAATGAAAATATTTATTCTGCTACTGCGTAAAGGTACAAGGATATGAAAAAACCTATGAAGAGTATGCTTAGTCACCCATGAAAATGAGGTAAGAGCTCTTACAGATCTGGTTTTCAATGCCCCGTCTTGTACACTGTACAAAACCATTTGCATCCCAGCTGTTGGCTGAACAAATACAGTAGAAAAATATTTGATAAAAAAATCTTAAGATTATTTAAGATAACTAGAATCTTAAAATAGCACTTCAGTTACATTTTCTCAAGATATTGTCATAAAAGATCTAAAGCAGGATGTTCCTGTAAATTTTAGCACATCTACCATGTTTTCCCATTTCATCCTCTACAGCTAGCTTGTAAGCTTTGTAAATGTTTAATGAAAGATCAATCCACTCTGTTTCCAGTGTGACAGCAATCCCATCAGGGGATCACAATTACCACAGCCAACTTGCACAGTCTAAAACTGCTGTGCTAGTGATAGTGGAGCAGTGGAAGGACTGTACCCTTCACATGGGTTTTGCTGCTGCTTATCCATGCTCTCTCTTTTGTTCTCCCCTGGCAGCACATTTCATTTATGTCAATGTCTCAACTGGAAGAGCTATTTGTCACCCTATCTCCAGCTGTCAGGGTAGCTATCATCTCTGAGTTACAGGTGCATTTGAATCACTAACTGTGGGACTGAAAGGGCAGGATATCACTACAATTGTAGTATATTAAAGACCCACAGCTGTTCTGCAGAAAGTCTGGAAATACGGTTTCCTAATAAATAATTCTCCTCCAGTTTGAAAGAGACATCTTTCTTTCTGTTCCCCTTCCCACTGAGGACATCAGCTTCTAAAGAATCACCTGTTCTCAGAGCATTCACCTGAAATAATCCTTATGGGTTTTTATAGTAATTTAACTTTTTGTAGGGCTTTTTATGACTTGTATAATCACTATTAGTTGTCAAGACAGCACTGCAGTTTGTAGCAGAGATGTAAACAAAACTAGTACTGTACATGGTCATGCTTCAAGCAGTTACTGAAAGATGTACTGGAAGAATGCAACAGCATAACCCAAGTAAGAGCCAAAGGAGAAAAACAATTCATGCAAATTGAATTTTCTGTTGTGAGGTTTCCCTCAAATCACACAGGAGTAACTGATTATTTTGTAAGGGCAAGGCTATATGTGAAGGACAACATGTATACCTGCTGTCATAGGACCAACTTTTCCACTTTCTGTGACTTTGAAGACAAAACAATTTCATGTTTTCAGAGATGAGCGGCAATTTTTCTTTCTGACTATTGCTATTTGTGGAAATATACTTTTTTTTTTTCCTCTCCTCTTCCTGGGTTTAAGATGAAATGATAACTTAGTTATCTAGAAGTAGACTTAAAATCTTAATAATAAAAAAAAATTATACATAGATATCTGTTTTTTCTTATTTTTAACCCCATGAGGATAAAAATTACATTATATTACTTTTAATTACACAACTTCTATCTCTGAGTCAAAATGTATCAGGTTTGGAAAAACATTATTCTCAAAAAATGTTAGTTGAATAAAAAATATTTTTAATATCACTGAAACAAACTATTTTATCTACAAATAGTAAATCTAATGAAATACTGAAACAGCTAGTAGATACTGCATATTTGACATTTTCAGTGAAAACAACCTTCTTGACTGGACTACAGCTCCACTCTGGCATTCCAGAATAGTGGTCCCTGCATACTACAATATCCATTACATGATCAATCCTTTATGAAATATAACAATTATAACTAGAACTTTAAATTTTCTTTTATTAAATATTCTCATATGAATTTGTATCAAATCCTTACCCTGCATAAAATATAATTAAACCCAATTCTTTTGCTGACAGTTCCTTATTTTCCTTCAGTGATAATGTTTCTACACTCTTTTCAGGAGCTATTGTGTAGGGATAGCAAAGTAACTGTTACTATTATTAATTTGTGTGCTGGGAATCGCCGACAGATCCCCTATACCAGAGTATGTACAGACACAGAAGGTGCCCACAAAATGCTTGCAATGCTGGCAAATGTTTGCAATCTAAGTAGGAAATAAGAGATAATAGATGGCTGTCAGCAGAATGGGAATACAGCAAGTTGTATGACAGCATTAGGCAGCATGATAGTTTTACTCAGATTTACAGTGCTGGATTTGCAGAAATGTAGGGCTGAGGCAGGACTCTTGTTCAGCCTTCTTTGCCCCAAATAAAGCTTGTTTTCCCCAGCAGAGCAATTGTTCACCTCCTGTTTCTGAATAACATTTCATATTGGCAGCCTGTTGTCATGTCCTCCAGAAGCTTGTATTCTCTTGAAAAAACAATGTCCAACCTTTCCTAATAAGGAATTTCTTTTTTTTTTTTTTTTTTTTTTTTTAATCTCCTTGTTATTTTCAAAAGGATTTAAACAGATTTTTTTTTTTTTTTTTAATCTTTCTTCGGGAGCACTGTTCTCATTGAGGTCTTAGCAGAACTCTGGAAAGAGACATAGCTATTTTGTTGTCATACATAAAATATTCTTGTTTTATGTAAAAATTTGCCATATTTGCAGTGAAATTCCAAGCAGATTTAGGTGTTGGATTTTTTTAATCTATTCTCTTTTACCATATTTCTATTTGCTTAATTATTTATTTTATATGTGTTTTCTCTTTCTTTAAGCATAGTAGCTTGCTTTTTATCACATTCCATCTTTTTGATTGTCAACCATTTCTCTGGTTTCTATAAATCTTCAAAAACACTTGCCATAGCCCTCAGCTTAATATCATCTGCATATTTTATGAATATACTTTCTATCATCCTACTCAATAATAAAAAATTTTTAAAAGACCAGGTTCAGGATAATTTCTGTAGGATCCCACATATAAAAACCTTCTAAATTGATAACGTACTACTAACAACATACCCTTTGAAAGGGATCTAGGTCCTACTCCTACATTCAAGACAAACGACTGTAATCAATCTTCCTGTAGAAAGATATACAAAAACTTCATAATTTATTGGGGCTGTAGATGGATACTAATAGATCAAACTGCAGCATAAAAGACTCCTAGCTGATGCATAGCACATAGTTTTTGCACTTCATGATGATTACTGGGGCTACAGAGTTTCCGTGGCAAACGAGAAGATTGTTGAAACCTGCAGTTAGGTCTTAAATTATTCTATGCAAAAATCTTTTCTCTTTATTTCTGTTATAAAAGTGCCATTTATATATACAGAATACTACAAAAATTCCACTATAGAACTAAAATTTGTGTTTCCTAAGTTTTATGATATATATTTTTCTCACAGAAGCCAAACTATACTAAACTATTAACCAAAGAGAGAACAAACAGATTAAAAATTACTATGTATGTAAGAAGTGTTTGATTTATAACCACTTTAAGTATTTGTACCTTTAATACTTTTAATTGGTTCAGTAAATTAACTTTAGTATGGCAAGAATGTAAAGATGTGGAGGATATTTTTTTCCTCTAACTACCTTCAATAATTGTGTTAATTTTCGCATGATACAGCAATACTGCATAGGAACAACACTTACAAAAAACCCCCAAGCATTTCATTAATAAAAAAGGGGGGGAGGGGCTTAGATTGCTGCAATTCTTTTTATTTCTGTTTCAAGGAAAAATCAGAGAGGAAATGAAATCACCTGCTGTCCCGATTAGCATTTAAATAGTCTCAGTTTGGCAGTGAATTTTGTGATCTTATTTAGGTTAAAGTGGTGAAGAAAGTGATTGTTTCTATCTGTGCAGCTGCCGCTGGGTTAAGTTTCTCCTGAAAGGATGTAAGGATTCATGACTATGTCAGAGTTGTTGGATACAAGAATGCTTCCTCATTCTTCATATCAAGGGCTTTTTTTTTTTTTTGTCTCATCCACATTTGGACCCAGTTATCCATGCATTCTCTCTGTGCCTTAATTTCCTTGGAAAAAAAGAAAGACCTATGAATGGAGCCTGGAATTCTCACCAGATTTATGTCAGTGTGTACTTCCCTGCAACTCAGTCATAGCAAAGGAGATGATGTGCCAGTGAGGAGCCTTCATGAAGACAAGATTGTCTCCAAAGAGGCAACAGTATACAGGCTCCACGTAACACACTTCTAACTCCCCAAAGTATATCTGAGGAAACCTAGTGTTCTTGTGGAAGCTATGCATTTCTTTTTGAAACCTGCTTTTCTGCTTTCTCTGCCTTAGTTTCAGTGGGGTGAAGCCACTTTTGCTAAAGACCACTCCTGGATGTGGATGTCTGTAACCCCTGCAGGAGGAAAAGAGTTATTCACCACTCTATGGTGACCCTGTAGTAAAGGAAATTAAATCTCAGCCACAAAGAACTGTCAAGTTTAAGTTGAGCAAAAAGCAGGAGAAATCAAGAAGATAATTTTATTTTATCTGTCTAAGCTTTTGTTTTAATCTCATGACACAGTGCTTGAACTCTTGCCAGAAAATCGAAGAAACATCTACCTCTATCTCTTCCTACCTGGTAGAGAACTAACTGACTTGTAGGGGAGATAGGGAGGTTGTGTTTTTGTAGCTTTGTTTGTGTGTGAACAACTTCTCACAAGAAAAGTAAGACAAGGAGTCTCATGGAAGGAGATTTCTGTTTCTGTGCTGTTCAGCTATTTATGCATTTTCTACTCCTAATTTATCATCATCTTTTGACAGTCTTTATTCCGGTCCCTGGTTCAAGGGTGAAGCAAATTGTTCCACACATATGGTTCAGTAACTCGCTCTGACCTCATCCAAGACGCATCAAGAATCACTACTGTCTGCCCCACAGTACGTCTAACTCAGAGAAGACGAACGCATCTACAGATGTTGGTGGCTGTGTGAGTTTCATGCTAAAGCAGCAATATGTGTTACAGAACAGTCTTATACCAAGGCAACTCAATGCACAAGCAACATAAAAGTAGCATTAATCTTGGTGACAGAAGATTTTTCAACCATCCTTTTTTTCCACTGCTTACATTTTCTGAAACGAGGAGAGCAAACGCTGGTATTACCTGTTTGCTGCATTGTTTTCAGTGAGAGTATTTATGAATATGCTGATTAGCTTCCTCCTGCAATATGTTTGTGAGATATATACATTTATCCTTGGAACTGGGGCTGGAATCCCCTTCACACTGGCCATTAGGCAGCCATCAGATAACAAAAATGCTTTGTTACCACATTGAACTCTTCTCAGGCTGGCAATCTGGAGGGGCAAGATTTTGTAACTTACCACAGGCCCCTACTCGAACAGATTTGTAGTAATGCACTGCCGTTGTTCGTAGCTGCAATATAATTATTTCATTTATCCTTACACATTTATCCTCTAACATATTCTTATTACACATAAAATACTGGGCAATATCTAACATGTGATCTCGATTTATGAGAAACAGCACACACTGGAGGTGCACCAGTATTTTTTCATGGCAGCATTGCAAAGCTGGCATGTTCTACAATAGGATGCAAATCATTCTGGCGAAGACAGTAATAGCTAAGATTAAGTTTACTGTGGCCAAAACAGAATCCCCAGTAATTGCCCAGCATTGCTCCTTACACAAAGAAGTTGGATGAAAATACCATCACGTCTGCTGGGCATATGGATTGGAAAACCAGTTAATCTTGCTTCTATTTCTAGACCTGTACAGCCATGTTGCATTCTGTTTCTTCCTAAGCAACATTTCTAGGGAAGTACTGTAATGTTCATTTAGGTCCTCATTATCTTAAGCTTGGTGCAGAATAGCAGCCAGAATGGGGTCCTAAACACGGTTGCTGTACTGTGGCTAATAATTTGAAATGACTGGCTAATCAACCTCAAATTGAAACATACCTAGAAGATAATAATCTTTTTGCTAATTTTAATTCAGTAGTTACACCTCTTCTTGCAACTGGCCTGGAGAGCTTACACTGCTTCCCAAACATGTTAAAACTCCTGTTTCATGAATAAAATGGAATAAAAGAGAAAGAAAATCTTCGGACCTTGGCAAGCTAACCAAACATGAACCACCAGTACAGCTGCACTCACATGGCTTTTCACTCACACTAACAGCCACCATTTCTGATGATGATGATGTTACCTCAAGCACAGTGATGAATACACATACCAGTGATACAGAACAGGCATTTGCTCAACCATGTTAGTATAAAGACAGAGTAACTCTGAGCACAGCTAAATGTTTGTGATGATATGCCATGTATCGCTTCTCTTTGTTGTTTGTAAAATACGTCCCTCTTCTGCAATTCTTGTTCCAGCCTCTGTTAGGTGCATAAAGTCTTGCTCCTTCTCAATCTGTGTTGGTATTCATGGTATTATAAATAAATTTTGTGTTGTATATGATAATTATATGACATTATAAATAATATTTTATCTCCCACTGGTGCTTATATCCCACTTGAAGTTTTTCCACAATCACTTTTAGTTTTTTCTCTCAGACCTATTCTACAAAGGTGTTGTGAGGGATAATGAAATGGATGCAGATGCACAGATATTTTATAATAATGCATCCTTAATACATGCATTTTACAATAGTAAAATTCAAATCAGAGCTTCGTTCTATCTGAAGCTTCTTAAAACCCCTCATATTTGGACTCTGTAGAGGGATTAAGTATCTTATTCAGCATTTTTTAATGCAGTCTGAGCTTCAGAATAGATCTAGATGCATACAAAGTCTCCAATTTATGTGTTATATGGTGTATTACAAGCAGACCTACCCAGTTTTATACAAGTCCTAGAGTCCTGAAAGTTTTGTTTCTAAGTTTGTTTCCCCACCTGGCATAATCTCTACATCCATGTTACTCAAAAAGGACTGAAAGTAAACTGAAATGTTACAGATATATAGGCTTTATTCTTTCAGAGAATATATAAGGCTTAACTGTTTCTGTTGCAGAAATTAGTAACTCAACTCCCATTCAACACTTTTATTTAGTTAAGAGCATTAGAAAGCTCTGTGTTTGTAATCTGGAACTATATTGACAAGTTTATTGCCCTGATTCTCTGTTCAGCTCACTGCTGTAATTCCACTGGTTCTTTAGAGATATTTGCAATCTACACCACTGGAAAAAAGAATAACACCAGGACCATTTTTAATAAACCAAAACTCCAAATTTATTTTGGAATTAATTCAAATAGTTGTCCTAAAACAGAAGCATCCTTTGTTGTGGTAGAAAATAAAATGGAAACATTTTTATATGTTGAATAAGAATACCTGGCTTTATTTTTTGTGGAAGTAGAGATCTGAGCATTTCCTGCTACCAGTGAAACAACATTTAGATAGGAGGATAACATTTAGATGCAAAGAAGATCAGCAGCACATTCCCCCAAGAGCTAAGTAATAAACAAACAAATAACACACCGAAGTATTTTCAGAAAATATTTTGGTTTACATTCTAATGTTTACAACAATTTGAATTGCTACGAGCAGCAATAGTGTAGTTGTTATATTTCACAATATCAAAAGAGTGTTTAGGCATATGTCTGTGAGATTTACACTCATGTAAATCCAGTCTCATCCCAGAGTGTTGGTAGAAACAACTGCCTTTATAAATTCAAGTGCAGGTTAAGTATCTGTCATCTCTCAGTGCTGTAAATAGTACTTCTGGCATGCACTCTGCAAGAGTGGCGTAGAAGTAAATAGGAGACAAAAGTCTTGTGTTTGGAAGGATAAACTTATAAATTGTATAGAAAATGAGCCAAATAATCTACACTATAGAAGATTGTTTAAATTTATATGACGTTCTTACTGGAAAAAGAACAATTCTAGACATTATGTATAGCTTTGTAGATATGGCTGTGGATCAGTATTTGTTTGAGAATTTATTTGAGAATATATATTTTGTCTGATGCCAAATCATTTAAGCTACCTTTTCCTAGTTCCGGGCAGGCAGGAATAACATCAGCCTTTGGTTTGAGTAGACAGGAATTTGGTGTCTCCAAGGCACCAAGCCTAAGCTAATACTGAGCATCAGTAACATCCCAGAAACAAACAAACAAACAAACAAACAAACAAACAGCTTTCAAAGGGTTTAAGAGCTCACATTCCCTGCCACACTGTCCAGATCATAAAGCTTTTTGGTCTGCTCCAAAGTATGGACAGAAGGAGGTCATGCCTGCTCACATTGCAATATACCCTTAGCCTTACTGTGCATCAGTTTTCCAAATGAGAAATAGGGTGAATAAGAAATACTACTTTTAAATTTCAAATTATTTATCACAGTTTGGTTTTGTCTGTGTGCATTCTTTATTGCCCAGTGGTTCTGAAACAGAAATTATAAAAATAATAATAAAAGATGTTTCAAAGACTTTGAGACTATGAACTGTAGCACATAGTGATGAAGAATTTTAGCAGTTTGTGTTTCCCCTGTGATTCATCTGGGACTATCCATCAACACTGAATCAATGAATCCTGTATTATGATTTATTTTCTCCAACAGATCTTTATGCTGATTCAGTCCTCACAAATGGTATTTTTGTGTGTTGATTCATGCACTAAAACACTTTCACAGATTCAACTTATCAACCTTATCTCTACAAGAGATCTGGTTCCATTCTTTTTATTTTAGTCAGGACAAGAAGAGAAGGAAGAATAATCCAATTTTCTTGTTGATTTTGAAGCAGTGACAGGTACAGTCCAATCCATCAAGCCCCTCCTCAGTGAGAGCTCCAGAGACTTCTAAGTTTCATTTCATTTCATGTACAATCAACTACAGGAACAAGACCATAATAGCTATTGGCTCTTAAGGTTAGTCAAAAAGATTGTAAATATACTGTGCTGCTTCTCTTTCTCATAACTCTTTTCCTTATTGTATCAAAAAACTCTTCTCCAAGGCAGACTTCTCCATTTTAAAGGTTAACTACTGTTTTAGCTATAGGTAAGATACCTGCTTCTCCAAAAGTGTTCTGGGAAACAGAACAACGGTAATCAGTACATTGTGAAAAACACAGGAAACAGTTTTTATACCACATTTACAAAATTGCAATCCAGATCTTTTTATCACGTTGAATTTTAAGACAACATCAGCTTTCATAATGGTTGAAAATAAATTGAAAGAAATGTAAGAATCTTCAAGTCAGGAATTTTTTGGATTTCATTAGTATTCTGCAAGTCTAAGCAAATGCACCATTTTATAAAACCTGTTGCTAGATAGTAAATTATTCCTATGGTGTCCTGGGTTCAGCTGGGATAGAGTTAATTTTTACAGGAACCTGGGAGGTGGGGGCATAGCCGGGGCAGCTGACCTGGACTAGCCAAGGAGCTATTCCATACCATGTGCCATCATGCCCAGTATATAAATGGGGAGCGGGCCGGGGGGTGGTCTCTGTTTTCGGTGGGGGAAGTGGCGGAGCGTCGGGTCCCGGGTGGTGAGCAGTTGCACTGTGCATCACTCTTTTTGCATACTTTTTCAGTAGTACCGTCGTTGTTGTTGTAATTTCTTTGTGTTTGTCCCAGTAAACTGCCTTTATCTCAACCCTCGAGGTTCCAGTTGGGTTTTTTTCTTTCTTTTCTCTCCTCCGTCTCCTCCCCATCCCACCGGAGGGGGGCGGAGGAGTGAGCGAGCGGCTGCGTGGTCCTTTGGTACCGGCTGGGCTGAAACCACGACATAAGGGCAGATGTGAACTGGAAAAAAAATGATGTTTTGAGCTTGTCAAGACTGTAGAAGGGCTGGATTAGCCTGAGCAATGTGGGTGCAAGGTGTTAGAAACTCTCTTGGTACTGTCAAGGGGAGAATGAATAGTCTTATCCCTCTAGGGCACGTGACAAACCATGAAATCAGTACTTCTTGCAGGGAAGAATAAATATATAAACCAGTGATAATGAATAGTGTCCTGGGCTTTTTATAATTAACTGTATGGACAACTACTTGTGACTCCAAAAATGCCACTGTCTTAGCAGAATGTGAATCCTTACCATTATTGTCATTAACACAGGAAAGAACACCTACTGTCCAGAGCATATCTAAATAATGAAACCCCCGAAATATAAAAAAGCTGCAAAATATATGTTCTGCTTACTCAGACTGTAAGAAACACCTCCTAAGTACCCCAGTTGTTCTTCATTTCCGATGTAGTAGAGGCAAGGGTAGGTTTTACTAGGAATTCTCCCTTTCCTCTCTGCTCTGTGACTAATTATTATCATATGTAGGGCTAATGAATTTGCTTGTCTTAAAAGCCTGCACAAACTGGTGCAATTTTACAAGCTAATTCACCAGGTCCTCACTATTAGACAGATAGTTCATACAAACATGTTTCAGTTCAGAAGTGTTTGTACTCTGCCTGTTCTTGCTGGTTATCTTTTGTGTAATTTGCAACATATTCCTAGTAAGTGCATTTCTTCATGCTATAAATATATACTGTTTGGGTGATTGAGCTTCTTCTGAGGCAGAAGGTAAACAAGATTAAGTCACAAAGAGCTGTTAGTTTTGTTCAAATAACTTTGCATCAATATAGGTATAGCTAAATATGTGAACAGTGAGACTCTGAATGAAGGTTCACAAGAGTGTTTGGAAGTGTATCACAAACTGTAGGTAAAAGACAAACACAAAGCCCCAGGACAAGATACAGAAATAATTCCCTCTCAGTTTTCATTAGAGGAGAAATTTTTTTCGTATATATATTATAGACACTAAATGTCTATCAGACATGGACAAAAGGAAAGCCACCTTCTTGTGTAGCAAACCCTTTAATGTTCATGGCAGGTGAGATGCTTCACATCACTTATGTCACAGTATCTGGGAAGATAATCTTACTATGAATAGTCATAAAAAAGAAATACATCTGAGTACATTCTAGGTATATAATGTATATACTTTTTATTAAAATTTGTTCATAGATTTCTACAGATTTCGTATGCATAATGCAAGAAGATAGTGAAGCTGATACTAATGAATTCTAGTTCTGGAAGTGGAATTTCGAGTGCTAGGAAACTGATAAGATGGAAAAGGCATAGAAAAGTAAAAATATTCCTAGTATGTTTCACAGGAATAGTTTTTAAGTTAAAAGAAATCCTAAAGATAGTGCTTATTCATTATAAGGTGAAAAACAGTATAAATGTAACAATATTATGGAAAATACTTATGTGTTCAGCAAACATTTCCATTTTGACTTTGGGAAAATGCCAGACAATTATAAGGATATGGTTTATGAAGAAATACTTTCCATTTTAGCAATGGGAAATATGTTTACAAGAAGCTTATTATATCTTGATTTTTTTTTCTCTTTAATCACCATGTCTGGATAATTAACAATTTTAAAAGACATAGATAATATGTATTCTATATTATCAGGCCCTTCTTCTTCTTCCTGTCAAGGGAAACTTTTATGTTTACTTTGCCCCTATTGCAGTGTTTGACCCTATTACCGTGTTTCTGTACAAAGGTAGATATTTTCAGAAGGCTGCTCAGTCAAGATATAACTGATTCCCTTCTTCTTCACCTTGAATACTAAAAATCGACCGTAACAAACATTTAGTAAAGGTTGTGGCAGATTCTCTATCGCTTAGCTGATTTTAATAAACATTGAAATTTTTATGATCTGTGCTGGTAAGGAGAATTTTTTCACCTGACAATCTGTGAATAACACAGCTTTGCTTATTATTACCTGATTCTGGTTTTGTCCACATCTGGGTGAATCTTCTCTTTAAAAGCCAATTTTTTCATTTTTTTCTGCTAACAAATATTTTCCATAGTTATGTGTTACTGTTGTAGAACTGCCAGTAGTTAGCCACAAGGTAATGGGATATTTCTGCTATAGGATCCTCTTTTAAAAAAATCTGTAGGAACGTGGTGTAGTTCGGGCCAAGTGGTGTATGTATGATCCACTCTAAGCCTGTCTCTTATAGAGGAATTAACCTATGTACAATTTCCCCCAACAGCTATAGCTATACATAAGCTTTTACATTGAATGAACAGAGGATATGTGGTTGATAGTGTTATGACCCTATCTGAGCCAGGCAGTTGAGCTTGTCTTTGGTTTATGTCTGTGCAGCTGGCAGCCTACATAAGCCTAGTCACAGATCAGTGCATGATGCAAACCATGAGCATTATAACGTTTTGTTGACCTTTTTCTTCTGAAGTTTAATATGGTAGTAGTTTCTTTTTATACCATCTTGGCCTTATTCAAGCTATGGCCTCAGGCATTAAGAAATCTTCAGTCTTATAAAGAAGGTAGGCAGAGAAAAACACCATATATTGTCCCACTGAGCTGTTCTGCCAACAGATTACCTTGCAGCTGCATGGGAAATACTGGCTTCAGAATCCGACTGTCATTCCAGGCCATTTGAAACAGTCACCTTCTCACCATCCAAGAATGGAGCCATCTCATTTAGAAGATGTTAAGAGAAAGGAACACAGAAGAACATTTTAGTATTAAAAATGATGTGAAGTTTGTTTTCCAAGAGTGCTTTCCCAGCTATGGCACAAAACTATGTGCTAACTTTTATGGTTACCGGTACTAGTATTTTATAAAACACATAAGTTACTTACAATAAGGTTTAACATTGCTAATTTTGCCTGGGGTCAGTTTTGTTTATGGCTGACCTTAGGAGAGACTGTTGTGGTTAAGAAGAATCCATCAGACTCACTGTAAATTTCTTTGTAGGCTGTGACCTAATCTGCAATAGCGGAGGCTATATTCCCATTTTAAATCTTCTACACACTACAATTTTAGAGTACAATGGCTTTTTTTTTATTTCCTCCAGCTAGATATTTTATAGAAAGCTTTCCCTGTATTTCCTTATATCATATGATTTAAAATGTATTGAAATTAATGCAGCGGTAGAAGAAAATGTATAATTTATATACACATTTGAAAAAAGCACTATGGCTTGAAATTCAAGACATTGACAGCCCTTGTTGGCCTCCTGCCCTAGAATTACTTTCAGATCCACTTGCAATTTAAGCTTTCAAGACGAAAACACCTCCACAACTTGTACAATACTCTGCTAAGGGGTGTTTCCTGTCAGAACATTATTCTTAGGTTAAACATCACTCTGAATGTCACAGCATAGTAACACAAATAAGAAATAGTAGGAAATAATAAAAGAAACAGTGTTGAAATAAAAACTATATTTTAAATTTTGCTTGTTTTCACCCCACACTGGCTTCCTGATTGATCATTGTTCAACCTAACTTTCTCTAAGTAGAACAAATGGCAGGAGACCCCATTCAGCAGACAGAGGCTGTGGCATGCATGCAGTACAGCTGGTCAGAATTGCCACTACTGGGCTTCAGGGCTCTTGTTGTATGTATTAGCCAACCATCCAGGAAACAGAGTTTTGGTAGAACATACAAATCCATGGTTCTGATATATAGGAAGATGGAGAGAATGCTGCCCATGGCCTCTGGCACTACTTATGATTACACGGTTCCATTATAGACTTTATCCCAGGAGCCAGACTGACTTATTTCATCTCTCTTGTGCAAGCCCAGGAACTCAAAGCCATCATCCTTCTCAACAACAGGCTTTGCCCTGAGCATTAAAGAACTCTATCCAATGGTTAACATATTGTTCGGGCTGGAAGTAGATGGGCAGCACAGGGAGTACCACCTGCTATTAAATCTTACCTTCTTGATATCGCCATGACAGCTGCTATTCTTGGCTCTTACACAGTAGAAGAAAAGGAAAAGGAGGAAAGAGTAAGCTTCTAATACCTCTAGTGTTTGTATTCAGTGCATAGTTGTTTTCTTGACCAGCAGCCAGCACTGATGCTATGCTGTTCTGTGGGAGGTGTTCTTCTGATTAATGGTACTCCAGTGACTTTGAAAGGCAGTATTTCCTCTACTAAGAAGAAGATCATTAACTCTGTCAGGCCTGCTAGTCTGATTTTGGCAGTGGACAGGAACATGATTTCCAAAGGAGAATAATGCACATTTGGTACAAAAATTGTTTGAGGGCTGGAGAGCTTTTATTAGAGAGAATGACTGCAAGACAAACAGGTAAATAAAGGCTGAGCTTTACTGTGTGATAAGAGAGGGGAGAAGGAAATAGGAGAGAATATAGTGCTGCTTGCAAGGTGAAATCAAGAGAAGAAAGGGACCTTATATGTATAGATATATAAATATACATATTTATATAAGCCATATATAAGGAAGATAAGGATATGATTTTACTTACAGTGATATTTCTGAAAAACTAAATTCACTCTAATTTTAGGATAGCAGTTACTAGTGACTCTCATGAACCCAGAAAGCGTTTGTGCAAGCCTCCTTGCTCAACATGTTAGAAATAATGTAGCGTGAACCCTCCACCCTGAACTCCAGCTCAGGTTTCCCTGCTGCTACACTTTGCTCTCATAAACCCAGTTACTTCTGAAGTCTGAAATCTTTCCTCAGCTTTCCTGTTGGAGAAGCTGCTAGTCACTTCTTCCTTGTCCACATCTAGGTATCACTGCTCCTGCAGCCAGGCAGCTCACTTTTAGTGTCCCATGTCCCTCCTTTATCTTCAGAGATGAAGCTTCCTCTTGCCTCTCCCAGAGGGATTAGGTCTTCATCTCTCCATATTCCAAAACACTTCATTTAAGAAAGACTCCAGGAAAATATGAAAGCTGGTTTGTAAGTTCTCTAAAAGTTTCAACTCAGTCTGTGGCAGAATTATAAAACTGTCATCTTTTTAAAAAAAATCCAGCTTCCATATTCTACTCCCTCAGTTTCCTCAGCAGTGAATTTCAAAGGATGATTACTTGCTGCATTAATAATTGTTTCCATTTATATGCTCTGAATCATAAAAGAATGCCAAAACTTTTATAATAGTTTTAGCCTACTTCCTCTCTCTGAAATAGCGTAAGATAAAGCAAAACAATCTTTCCATACCAGAAACTGTGGAAGGAACTCAAGTTTGCTTAAGTAAGCCAAAAAATTTCTCCTAGTGCTAGAATAACTTAGTCCCTGGATTCAGTAAATAAAGGACTTGCAGTAGAACAGGAGGACCTCAACTTGGAAATACTTCTGAATTTGGTATGGATGAGGCCATCATTTCTAGTTTTACTCTTCCAAGAAATCATTTGCCACTTTTGGAGAAGAGCTGTAAGATGTATCATCTAAAACCACAATTCATAAAGAAACACAAAAGAAGGCAATCAACTTAGCCCAAGGTTAAGAGGTGATTCAGACAAAAGCTGTAATTAGTTACACATAATGTACCTAATACTGAGAAAAACTTTTAATCTGCTTGACATGTATTAAAAGCTCCAAAAATTAGAAACTGAAATTGGCAATGTTCAAAGTGAAAAAAAAAATTATGCACTCTCTGTAGTTAAATACTACAACAGCTTGTTGAGAAATTCTGAGAAATCTTCAGCATCAGCTTTTAAGTCAGGATGAGATGTTTTTCTGGGAGATGGTTTCTTCTTCAGTCACAAACTTGCTGACATAGACAGCAAGAGCCATTTGGTGATGTTCCTTTGACTGCATTAAAAAGCGAGGAGGTGAGGGGATTATGGTGGTCTTCTCTGTCCTTAAAAACTTTGAGAATGAAAATCATATGAAGGGTAACAGCAAACTAACTGTTCTAAGAATTGCAATTTTTCAGTTATTCTTGTGTTTGAACCTCAGCTTTGATACAGACAATTAGTCAGATAGCAAGTTTAGAAGAAAAGGTTTCAAGGTATAAAATGAATGGTTTACATTACAGAGCTTGTATTCTTTTCTTGCTGTCAAAGCAATTCTGTCTTGATGGTCTGTTCAGGAACTACAACTGACCTATATTCTCTGATGTATTCAAATGAAAAACCCCACTCAAACACTCCCAGAAAGCACAGAATTTAAATAAAAACCTGTTTTTCTTATTCCTTTTTTGTTTCAGTTGAAAAGTACATTTACAGTGCAGGTTAATTCACTGGTTTTAGTGCCTGCATTAATGTGGTCAATATGCCCAATTAATCTTTTTTTTATTATTTTAGAGACAAAAAAATGTTTGTGTGTAATTTTTCTCATTTCTTTCTACTAATATGCAGTAGTTCCATAAAAGCTGAAAAAAAGAGATTATTAGCTTTATAGCTTCTTAAAAGGAAAGTAAATTTGTGAGAGAAAACTTTAAAACCTGACAACTAAGTTGAAAAAACCCCACACCTATCAAAT
Organism: Astur gentilis; assembly: GCF_929443795.1. Classification (NCBI taxonomy): domain Eukaryota; kingdom Metazoa; phylum Chordata; class Aves; order Accipitriformes; family Accipitridae; genus Astur; species Astur gentilis. The sequence continues at coordinate 29,391,788 of NC_064887.1, forward strand.
AGAGATTTCCAAATACTAATTTAGGCACACTGGTGATGGGCAGAGTCTTTAAGAAACTGTGGGTTCTGTTTAGTCTTATGCTCTTGACTGGTAAATTGCATTAAATTTCAGGTAAGTTACATAAAGCTCTTTCTACTATAATTCTTCCAATTTGTTTTTGATAAAAAATGGCATCTGCAAGAATGTGTCTGAGAGGAAAGGCAGCTCATAGGAGCTGCAGCCAATTGTCACCTATTATCTGTGTAAATTTAAGCGAGACTGGGGATAAGACAGTTTATATCTGCAGGAGAAACAGAAGGATGCTGGAAAGTAGAAGGGCTATACAAGGATGTATTTATCTAGGTTCTACTAATAGTTGTGGACTTAAAAGTACTAAAATATATTAGTGTTGATTATGCATTACATAGCTTATCCTAGTCATTCAGCCACGGGCAACTGCTTTGTTTCAGATATTCCTCCAATGTTATTTGCTGGCTGCATCCTTGATTTTTGCCTTCTGTGTTAATTTTGTAAATGAATGTTGTACTATATTTAGCTGGGACCTTCAGCAGGATCTTTCAAGCTTTCTAATCTTTTTGCTTTTCTACAATCTTATCTAAGGGAAATCTTAATTGACATAGCTATATGAATGACTCAGCAAAGTGGTAGCTAAACCACAGTCCACAGGTTGCCTTGGACTTAATTCTCACAGTACTGAGTCTGTAACCAAACCAGCTATTGAAGTACCTTGCAAAAGCAAAGTTACTGCAAATGCTGTGTATCTGGGCTAGATTTTGAGGACAATGAGTCCTTCCACTAATAACTGTATCTGGTATCTTAATTGGTAAGTAAATGAATAAAAGATGTGTTTATTGCTGTGAAATTGACTTGTTTGTTTTCCCTGCTATCATTGATTTATTTTGGAGAGGGGAAGGGTACAAGCCTTTGAATTCATTTATCTCTCTCCTACAATTGAAAAGTCACCTGTTTTTAGGAATTGGTCTTACTGTCTGCATATTTCTTCAAAGTGGAGGCCAAAAGTACAGAAAATTGGAAATACCATAGTAAGGTCAAATGTGGTACGATAGTCTTTCTCTAAATCGTTCAAATTAGGCAGCTATGTACCTAAGTGACTTATCACCAAAAAGCAAAGAACATGGCCTGTTTCTTGAAATATTTTTAAAATTTGCCTTGCGCTAATGAAAACACTTGTTGCATTTGGTCCAAATGTGGGGAAATTATTAATTTAGTTTCAGTTTCTAGCCCATCTGGTTGTTCTAGGGCTGTATTCACATCAGAGAGTAAACATATCAACAGGAACAGCAGCATCCTAAGTGGCTTGCTTTTTTTTTTTTTTTTTTTTTTTTTTTCCAAACAATGATTTTGTTATGGAATACATCCTCCACTTCTAATAAATAACACTCGTTGCTTGTCCTATGCCTATAACACATGACAGAGTATCACTGTTAAGGCCTGTTGTAATACCTAGGTAGTCGCCCCCAGCTAGTCAACAGAGCAGAGTAGTTTGCAAATGAAGAACATTTGTCTGAATGACATATTTCTCAATGAGTATTGCTTTGTTTTGCAGGGAGTTTGGCCGCTGGAAAGTAAACAATCTTGCTGTTGAAAGAAGAAATTTCCTTGGCTCCCCATTGCCACTTGCCCCTGAATTCTTCCGTAACATAAGGCTACTCGGACGCCGCCCGACACTTCAACAGATCACAGAAAACCTTATCAAGAAATATGGGACACATTTCCTACTGTCAGCTACCTTGGGAGGTAGGGCTATCGCTTAGAAATATTGTGCATGAGTTCGGTGTGACTGAACTAAAAGTGTTGGTCACAACTGATTTCTCTGTAAAACTGTGGTGCTCATTCTTCTCAGAGCAGCTGGGCTGAGCAACCCTCCCTGGGCTGGACTTTAAAGCATGGCAACAGGTTTTGTCTACAAGCCTCGTGGCCCCTTCTGCTGATGTTAGTCTTTGCTTTATTGATGCTGTGTAAATAATTTTAAGGACAAAAAAGATAAGAAATCGTGTTGCTAAAATTGAGGTACGTTACCTGAGTTCCAGGTGTGCATGCTTCTGGTCTTTTAGGAATGTTTCTCTGCACTAAGAGGTCATAAAGGCGAGTGACATTTTTTCTGTAAGAGGCCCTTATAACAGTTTACATAATAACAGATTACACAACTATCTGGGTCCATTACAGTACTGCAGAGGTGAAGCAAGAAAACCAGTAACAATTATTTCCAACAAATATTTTCAGCTAGGAGACTTTTAAACTACCTTGGCTGCTAAGAAGTCCCTATATTGTCACTCTACCCTTTTTAGAACTAGTCTCCACTTAACCACTGGGACTAAATTTTCAAAATGGGATGATGAGGCTTTGCCATGTGATTCTTATTAACTTAATGGAATCTGCATCTCTAAATCCCCACAGACTAATTTGGAAAGGGTAGCCTGATGTATAATTGGGATCCAGTCACCAAATGGATTGAAGAAATCCAGTGAAGAGGCCTAAAGTTCAAGAGAAAGCATAAATTGTTCCGAATGAAAGATAATTAGTACCTGTGATTACCCATCTAGGCATTACAAAATGAACTGACATTTTAGAAATGCAGTTTTATCCCTTGGTGGGTGATTATATTAAAGATAATTCTGGTGATTGAGTATCCTTCCAGCAGGACAGTCTTGTCAAAATCCTTTATTCACCTGAGGAATGGTTCTCTTTAATACATTTCATAACTGAATTCTAACCATATATTAAGGAAATGACAGCCTTCCTATTCTCTTTTGGCTGATATCTGAGATCTATAACAACTGAAATGGCTCAGAGTAGCTCCCTTTTGGAAAAGACTGTTCTAGAAACAAGGTGAATTTCTGTCTTGCTGTAGTTATTTAAAATAATAAAGAACTAATTCTTATTATTATTTTGGGAACTAGTGCTTCTACAGCAAATACATTACCATTAGAAATTTAAGAACAAATTACATGTGTTGACCAGCAATTGGGAATAATTGGAATTACTTTTAATTACTCAGTATATTTCTTCCATGCAAAAAGTACACTTTTTATAAATGACCATATATTTTCTTGTGTACAGCACATAGCGCATCTGAACACAAAAACTAACTGCAGAAGATAAAGAAAATGTTTCTTAAAATATAAAGCAAAATAATTAAAGATTTGGCTGCAGCATGTATCCTAATGCAAGGATTATCCAATGGTAAATTTTTTTTTAGTATTATTATTATCTATTTGCTATTTATGAACTAACATAAATTTCAGTACTGACAGCCTTATAATGAAATTTATTTTCAACCTGAAATTGGACCTAATATCTTGGTGTCCTGATCCAACATTGGGGAAGGTTTCGATATGATCCCAAGAGTGAGATTAAGACACAAATGACATCAAATGCTGTGTACCCAAAAGAGGTTTTATTATCAAAAGTATCAAAAGTAGAAAATAGTAGGGATAGGATAGAATGGAAGAAAAGGCAGAAATCAAGCAAGCAGTTGGGATAGAGTTGCAAGGATAGTCACCACCATGGATCCAGCGGCATCCCGCTGGTCCTCAGTCTTCAATGCTTCAGTGGTGGGTGCACAGCATGGCTTTTCTCCACGTGTTTTTTATAGGGCATAGTTTGATGATGCATGCACATACATACTGTTCATGCACTGTTCACATGCTGCAGGTTTCGTCTATCACATGACCTTCGACCTTCCTGTGATCAACACCAGAAACCAGTATCTTATCTTGAAGACTACAGTTTCCATGAGAATGGTAGCCTCCACATTGTTGCACGCTTGTTGGCTTCAGCCCATTTCCTCTCGGGGAAAACAGTCTAACACAAGAATAGCTGCTCTTTAAAAGTCCAAAGCGCCAGTATCACACTGATCACAAAAGAGCTACAGACTTGACACCTTTTAGGAAGTATGGCCCCAAGTAAACACTAAAACTTAAGGTAGTTCCTTTGAAGACATTTGAAAATTGTAGCTTGAACATTCAATATGCTCCCTGATAACTCAAGATTTGCTTCAGAGAAAGTGGGGTGGGTACCCTTTTCTCATCCCTTTTCAGACCACCTCACGAAGGCCCTAAAATGCAGTTTCCATATGCTTGCAAAAATTTTCCACTCATAGGGAGACAGTGTTGACCTCTAGACTCTATCAATGCTTAATGAAGTCAAAGAAGGTTTTTGTATTGACTTTGATGGGGTTTGATTTAGATCCCTAGCCTCAGTTTTTAGGCATGATTTCAGGCACACCTGCTACCTTCCGTTTTCATTGGATGGGTACTGAATACTTTACAAAATTGGTTCAATTAAAATAATTACAGGGAATTAGTAATTTCTAAGAATGCTTTCATGAGGTAGCTAATAACCCTATACTTTCCTGTATGTGTTAGTTCTCATTTTTGGGCTAGTTTGAGCAGGGATTCCCAGAGATGCTTGTCCACACTTTATTAACATGTAATTAGATCTTTTTCTTTCGATAATGTATTAGTACTTTCCCCTTCATTACAAGTTGCTTTATTCTGAAAGCTTTGTCACTTATGTAGCTCCTTAAAAGCAGAAGACCAAAAAGAGTGTGCATAGTACTTTAATGAATCCCCAGTCACCTGTAATCACAAGCATGAAGGAAAGCTTGGCAAATGAACAATCTTGTGGTAAGATTTGTGTGCCTCTGTGACTATTTGGCTTTAATGATTATCCCTTTTTGACCATAAAGGAAACTCTTGCACATGGTTGTTTGTGACATGTTCCCAAGTCTTTATTCACAAACACAGAAATATACTCCTCAAGGGCATTCTGAAACGAGAACTTTGGGGAGATCTATTTTTCTTGCTGCCGCAAGATAATGTGGAAAATGACATTTCTCACTGCTTCTTTTTCTTATGGAAATTTTATCTTCTTATGATGTAAGCCAAATGTCCATAAGGAACAGCTTCAAGCTGCACGGTAGAAAGACCCTATGTAATCTATTCGGCACTGGGTTCACAGGCAAGATCACATGCCTGTGCACAGGAGTAACTTCTGCTTCTGTACTGACTATCTACAGTGTTAAATCTGCAGGAAAAGGAGAGCTGTGGCTGCTCATTTTTGTTAAATTTTGTGCACAAATGGGAATGATGTGTTGGGCTGGGCCATCACTAGGAGGCCCACACATCACTTTCCTCCACTCCTCTAGGACAACACATACCTTGTTTGCATTAGCAAAATTGCAAATTTACACAGCCCAGACAATACTGACCAGAACAGCTGTAAAGGAAAGGGAAGACAGGACTCATACAAGGGAACTCCATCCTTGAAGGTGAGAGAAGGCTGTATTGAACAAGTCCCTGATCATCTCATTTAATTAGACTTGCTTTGAGCAGGGAATTGGACTGGATGACTGCCAGTGATCCCTTCTAGCCTAAATTATTTTCTGACTCTATGAAATGTATTTCTAAATTCTTTATCAGCTTTCAACCAGCAGTTCCAAAAAGCAATGATTCTCCTTTGAATGAGAGACAACACACAGTATTACTTTTTCTCTTTTTGTTCTACATTTATAGTTTTCTCTTTTGCTTGCATACAGCATGATGCAATGAAGGTCCAGCTTGCTCAATAATATACAAGAGCATTAGCTGCTGTACACCTTAATGGTTTACAAAAAATAGCGTGCAGCAGTGATCTTCAGAACTGGAAGTTATTGTAAAGCTGAGGGCACCAATATGGAATAAGCGTAGGAAGACAAAAATATCAGTGGATCCCACTTTAAAGGCATTCACTTTAATGCTGTTCCTACATATAGATGTAAAGGCTACTCAGCAGACCAATAGACTTGGTGATGAGGAAATTACAGATAACTAACATACTACAGTGAAATGATAGGCCCTTGTTTCAGGCATTTGGGTGATGTGAGCCTGATTTGGGTCCTTTGCAAGATTAGGATAGTGAACTTTGCAAATGAGTCCTCCTTGCACCTGGAAACATGTTAACTGTTATGAACAAACAAATTTACAGCAGGTTGCCAAGGCTTCTTATGAAACTAGAACCTTTTTAGGCAACTGGCTAAATGGTAATCTTAAATGTTTGAGATGATCGATTTATTTTTGCTGTTATTGTCAGTCATAATTGCTCAAAGTGTTCATTACCAGACCATCAATACATTCACCTCTCTGGGTCAAGAAATATCCCTTGATAATGTTGCCGGTTTTGAGAATGAAAAGAAAAAAAGGTAGATTTGTCTTTACAACAGACAATCTTAATGGGCATCGGCAGATCAGCTTAATCCCAACCTTTTGTCATTCTCCTCTCCACTGATTACAGTTCTGCAAGTGAGTTTGATAGTTATACGTTTACTATTCTATGCACTGAATAAAGAGGGTCAGGTTTTCTGCTCCTGATGAAAATTCCTCTTAAGCGGTATATTACTCTCTGTACAGAGATCGGAGAAATTGTCAAATGGTGTAAAACAGTGAATCAATGAATTTTGAAGGATTTATGATCACTTACACTAACTGCTGATATGACCTTTGTTTTCTATAGACTTCTTTCAAGGTAAGATACAAAATATTGGCAAATAAGAGAGGGAGAGTCTGGTCTCAGATGACTGATGTGAGAAAAAAACTTCATAATTTAGCATCAGACTTGCAACTTCCCCCCCGTCCCTGCCCCAGGTAGGTAAATTTTCCAGCATTTAAGATTTTGGATGCTAAGGGGAAGAAAAAAACACAAGAATTTATTCTCTTTCTATTCTCTCCCTGTCTACTCAATGAAGAAAAATTTTAAAACCTAAACCAGATGGTATGTATGGAATTAATGTGCACTGTTATTCACTTGAACCACAGAAATGATATCACATCTGGCCTGGCATTAATTTATATACTTTTTGAACCTGTGCACTTCCATCAGCATCTGCTTAAGTTTGGGAAAATGACCTGATAAAACCCTAATGGTACATTCTGTGATCCATACATGAATAGATTTTCCACTAGCGCTAAGTTATTTTTTATCACAAAGGCATAATAATTTTATTTTTTTTTTACTTTTCACTATAATGCTTTACAACTATTGTAGCTGAGTTATTCTATTTAATCAGAAACTTTTGAGGAGTTCATAGGCCAAAGCACTTTACACCTTTGTAATATACATATATGTGTATGAAGACAGAGCTCTAAGTAGGTAACCGTAGATGATGTTCAGATATATCTGCCTTTGAGTGTTATCCTTTTCTTACTGTTTCCTCACTTACTGACATGAAGTGATGGAAACTGCTTGAATCACTGTTTTTTCCTGCCTGCTACCCAGTTGACAGATGAAAATATGAAATATCAAGGCATATGATCCTCTCATCATTACAAAGATGTAGGTACAGGAAAACAATCTCAATAATTGAGGCAGAAAATAGCACTAAGTATTTCAATCATATGAATATGTATTATTATGTATAACAAAATATATTTACTCTTTCAATAGATGGCTATATTTAGTTACAGTTGTTACAACATTATTCCAATTCTACCATGTCAATGATGGTGATTTGCATTTTTTATTTAAATAATTCCTGAAGATATTCTTAAGAGGCACACAAAATTAATATCTAATTTATGAATTCCATTTATAAAGTGTTATTTAGGACTCTTAAACCTAAGTAGCCATGGATGTGTTATGTGTCTAGGTAAATTTCTATATACCTATTTTATTTCATGCATTATTTTTGAAAAATAGCATGTAGAATATTTTTCTCAACTGAGGAGTTAGTTTAACTTATAAATACAAATCATGGAAAACATGTTAATATAAAACTAGAAAGAATTAAATTTATAGGCCAAGTTATAAGCTTGCAAATTCCAGGGCTCACGGGGACATTAGTATGTATTGTGCCAAGGTCAGTGTCTAGTGTGAGTCAGTCTCCTGCTCCCCCAGTGAATATCTGTCAGTGACAGCAGCTACATGGTGATAAAACATCAGCGTAGTGACTGCTAATTTCTTGAACCAATCATTGGATTACGTGGCGTTGTTTTGTGAGCATGACCAAATGTTTTTATGCTATTTCTTTTAAACCTGAGAAAGTGAAGTTAACTGACTCATTAATTCTGTGAAGTGGAGAGAATACTGCTTTCAGAGCTTGTGGAAAGCACAGCTGTGCGGATCTGATGCTGAATAATCATGTTTTCTTAGTATTCACTGTCATTAATCCTTTTCAGTTCTTAAAATTCATAACCTTGAATAGTCTTCTAAATCACACTTGGTTTTTAGCTAATGCTTGGATGTCGTCTTAGCTTATTTCATGGTGGCAGACTGTAACCAGTAAAAACCAAGATTCATCCATGTTTCAAATGTGACAGAAGAATCTCTTTTGGCATGGGTTTTCTCTAAATTAACTTAAAACTCAAATTGTCTTCCATAAATTAAATACGAGTTCGTGAGGTTACTTTACTTTACAAACCCCCGAGTTCTGGGTGTGAAAGGGAGCCCTGTTACAATTCTGCAGTGACATGGATGCCTGAGTATCAACGTATGGGGGAGTTCTGGTTTTTAATCCACTTTTCCTAGCAAGTGCTAAATCAGCTCTGACAGATGGAAAGCTTTCAGAATCTGTAAGATATCTTTTGAACAGCAAACATTTTTGAAATGTATCTGATTGCACCTGGTATTAGCATAATGCCTGAGAATACCAGTGATGAACCAGGACCCACATGTTTGAGATGCCATACAAACACAATGCAGAGATTTTTGAGCAGAAAGAGCTTCCTTTATGTTTACACTGAAGACTGCACCACTACAGTTGTGTGCCTTTGCTCAACCTTGGGACATGTAATCTGACGTGGTCTACGTCAAGGTAAACATTCAAAATCATTTCAACCCAGTTACAGAGCATGAAAAACAAAATGTATCTGTCAGGGAGCAGGGATGGAGACTGCAGGGCTGGGGATGCTAGGGGATTCTACCTGCCAAAACACACCCACCAGCAACTGCCATGGCAAGTATGGGATCAAGCAGAACTAAGATAGTAGGATGATGTGGTAACTGTGACGGGGTTCAAAGGTTATTTTCCTGACATTTTCTAATCAAAACAAAACAACACAACACACAACACTGTCCTTTTTCAAGTTAGTTTTTTAAATGGGAGTTTTTTTGCAGTTCTGCTCTCGACCCCCCTGGAGAACAAATAGTTTTGGTGGGCAAAAAATAAACTAACTCTGTTTTAATAATAAAACTTACCTGAATTCTGTTGAAATAAAAACAGCCCTACCATCTCTACTAATAATTAATACAGATGAATCAAAAGATTTTACACCAGAGCAAGATGGGCTGACATACTGGCTAATGAAACACAAAGAACCTAAAAAACCCTTTTTTCTCTGCTTTCCAGAGATTTTCTACAACTTTAAGCACTTGGGTTTTTTTACCTTGCAATTCATTATATTTGCAGTGGAAAGCTGATCAAGCTTGCAAAAGTCACTTTAATCTAAATACACTACATAAGACCTCTGCAAGAGGGGAAAAACTGGAGAGAAATCTCCTAGTGAAATTTTGCACCTTATTTGCGCAGCCTGAACTGGTCACTGATACAGTATTTACCCTTGTGAGTTCTGATTTTGCCTGCTCTGATACAACTGTGTCTTTATAGCTCCACAAACAGCTGCACAAAGCCCATGGCCCTTGGCTCAAATCCCAGCCCAGTCCATTGCTTTTCATTTCAGAAACATCTTTCATACTGGCTAGAGTCACAAGGCTGGTTTTGAAAAGGCAGGTTTTATTGCATAGGTATAGATGAACGCCAACAATGCTGGAACGTAGACCAGGTTTTGATGTCAAATGTCTCTCAAAGTACAAGTCATTAGACTTTGCTGTGCTTTTCCAGTTCTCTACTCACAGCAGTTGGCATGGATGCAGCACAGTGTGAATAATGGCCCACCTGGCCACAGGACCAGCACCACCTTGCGCCGGTGTAGCATAGCAAAATGCGGTGCACAAGTCTGCACTAATGCAACGTGCTTGCGCCTGCCCTGCCAAGCAACCCTAGTCTGCTTTGCAGGAGGTTTTGGCAGTAGTGAAATGAAATGTGAATCTGTGTCTAGTTATTACAGCAGAAAGATTAGGTAATTGAAAGGGGAAATCTTGTTATGGAGGCTGCTTTAATTCCTCGTTCTTTGGAGTTCAGGCAATTAATCCCTGCTTTGATGACTGTATGCACAAAACACAATGACCCATTACAAAACTGTAGAAGGAGAAGTATAAATATAGTGGTGAAAACTGAGGTCGGCTCCAGCTGGAATGGCCAGCTGTCCTGGGCAGCAGCTGTCCCTTCCAGGGCAAAATGAACATACTGGACAAGCCTGGCAGGTCTAATTAGATACGAGGCTCCTGGATAATGGCAGTTTTGCCTATGTAAGTTTTAAAGGGCCTGACAGTCCTCTGAACTTGTGAGAGATTGGAAAACACTGTAAGGTACATTGGTTAACATGAACACACTCCTCTTTTTCCAAACACAAATGAATTCTGCAAGCTGAGGTAGCTGTGTGTCAAATTTGTCAATGGATGTGGTCTCCTGCATGGAGGTATGCATTCTTCATTTAGCATTGCTCACCACCAAGATTATCTCCCTTTAAAGATGATGTCATGTTTTCATCCTACATATTATCCCTCTACAGCTATTACTTCTTGGCACATAAACCCATCCAAAGCTGGCATCCCATTCTCTGAACGGGCAAAATGCCACTGTAGCAGATGGGTGAGCAATGAAACTAGCACGAGTGGCAAGTCAGACCCTATCAGGGTAGCTTCCTTTCCAGGAACAGGAAAATGGCATTCAGTGGAGTTGTTCAGCACCTGAAATACAGGTATAATGATATTATTCATTGATTCTTGAGACTAATGTTAAAGAATGAAAGTTACCAAACACATGGTCAGAAAGTGAGAAAAGTGTTTTTGTAGTTACTTTGGACATAAGTTGCACAGAAGAGAACACTGATTCAATAAATTACTTTTCTAATTCATTTTCTGAAGTAAAGAGTTTTGCCTAAACACATTACTAAATGAATGAATTCTTGCTTAGCCTGAAATGCAGGAAAAAATATCCATGAAATAAACAACAACCATGGAAAATTCCTTACAAATGTAACAGTATCAGTAGGTCTGATCTAGAATGGTTCTTAAGAACTTACTTAGTTAAATAAGTGAGATTTTGCTTTGGTTTTGTTTTCAATAATGCTACAAGAATTAAAATTGCTAAATTCAATAGTATTTCTCCGTGTCTCTAAAGAGAAAGGAAGTGAGACATTCACAAAGTAAGATGCTGGAGTTTCTCTTTGCTTTCAGAAAAACACCTCTGATTTGGTAGTTAGGAATGTGTTATTTTTGTTTCCCCTTTTTTCAATAAGCTGATTAACATTCTTGTTATATATTTTTTTACTTCTCAGTTATATAAATTTTAAGATAACTATTATACCAGGTTTCAGGCATGTTAGCATTACTGAATTGATTAGAAAGCACAGGATTGCTTATAATAAAATTGCTTGTAACAAGGTATCTTTCTTCTAAAATCATGAGATAAGTGTTTTAAAAGAAAGAAAGAAAGAAACAAACAAACAAAAAAAGAAAAGTCTCCAGTATTACGCTGGTTTCATTTTCTTCTATGCTAACACTAAATACTAAAAAATGAAGGTATTAAGCAACCTTGGAAATAAACACATTTTATGCGTTATTTAAACTGATTGTGTATAGAATATATTGTTGGTAAATAGGAATTAGTATAGCAGACTTACCCGCAGTGTCATCGCATTTTAGGCATAAATATGTCCTATTGTACAGCTGTTATTCATATGAGGCACCAAAAAAAAAAAAGAATAAATACTTAGAATGGTATCTGTTGTCCATGTGCTTAGGCACTGAAGTATCTGCACCTGCCACCAGGGAGGGATATCTAAACATTACACAACAGCTAGGGAAAACTTCAGCTCACCACCTTTTCTGGCAAAATGAGACTCGCAGAAGACGTCACTGATGAATGCTGTGGTTTCTGTTTCTCTGCTCAGGAGAGGAGTCACTCACAATTTTTGTGGACAAACGGAAGCTGAGCAAGAGGTCAGAAAGAAGTGATCCCAGCACGAACAGCTCTGCAGTGACTCTGGAGACCCTGCACCAGCTCGCAGCCTCCTACTTCATTGACAGGGACAGCACACTGCGCAGACTCCACCACATCCAGATTGCCTCCACTGCCATAAAGGTAGGGGAATTCCTCCAGGACCAACCTGCAGATGTCTTTCCAGTTCCACTGGCTGCTTCTCAGGAGAAACGTGTTTTGATTAGTAAAAAAAGATTTGTTAACAAAACAATAGTTTTTGTTCTAAACTTTTTTACCTGAATCAAAGCATTTAACTGATCATGAAGGTTCTAGTTTAGAAGAGGGTCTAACACACTAAAGATATTACTTTTGATGAGTGATACATAATTTGAATGATACAGATGGCCCTTATAGAAGCGTTTGGTCATTGAGACAATCTCCTTCACATGTGTACTCAGAAACTGTGTTCATAGACAGACTTATATTTGTGTATGGGCACATACAGTTCCCACATACTTCTTTTCTTCTTTCTTTTCCTTCTTTTTTTTTTTTTTTTTTTCAGACATAGTTATTGTATTCCTGTGACTGAAACTTTTTTTTTTTACTGATCTTTGAAACAATTTAGAGCTCTTGGTTCTGCACTTTTGTGAAGGCACATCTTATTTTCTGTTAGGGATGTCTTTTAGTACAGTTTGTCAGTCAAAGCATCCTGCCTACTGACTGCTGTAGGTCACTCATAGCACTGGAGCATGCTTGGCTAAGATCAGTGCCCCAGCAGGTATTGTGTAAAACAGCAACTCTTCTTTTGAGCAGCTCTTTAGGCTAATGTTGCTTGTTTGAAATAAACTCTCTCAGTCCAGCATTGAATAGCAAATAAAACTTTAATTTGCAGTTGAATATGCATTAATTATGAAGCTTTTAATATAAGATGTGATTTAGAATCCATTCCGCTTGTCGGATCTTTTCACTGGTAACTAAGGTCTTCATTAAAGACCATCTGAAGCCAACTGCAGTTTCCAACTACCTTAGCTGTTATTGAAGTAAATATAAATTTACATCCTTGGGAGTGACATGGCCTTTACAGTGAGAAGGATACAACTGGAATTTGTGGCTCAGCAGCACCTGTTCAGTTTGGCTACTGGTATATGGAGGATATTCCTCCTGTCCCATCCATCGTGAGCTGGCGGCATGGCAGCTAACCTGAGCTCAGAGCTGGTCATCTGCAGGTGCAGGATGGTGTTCAGCTGTTCAGACAGCACAGCTGAAAATACAGCAGAACAAACACGAAGTCCAATCTCATCTGAGGGCTGCCCATCGGATCACACAGTCTTGTTGCAGACCATCATACTACCCATCCCTCTGATCTGACTTAATCTTCATAATCTCATTGTTTATCATGCAGATGTAGAGCAACCTTTAAAACCGGGCTCCTTCCATCAAACCACATGCAAAACTTTCCTTCTATGTTCAGATAATTTATAGCTGAAACCAGTGGTAACTAAAGTGATAGAACATAGAAATGTAGAGACAAAACAGTGTCTGAAAGAGATTTCTCCTTTCTATTCACTGAAATTTTTTTAAAAGCAAATTTGTGTCCTAATGCAAAATTCAACCCTGCTTCCTGACAACTTATGTAATGAACCTTCTGCATGTCCAAAGTTTTTTACAAACACTACAAAATGACTAAGTTTTCTCTTCCCCCGCCTCTGAGACGGATACAAGTGCAAGCTATAGTCCATAAGCAAATCTGCTTCAGTTAATTGACTTCAGGAATCTCTAGAAAATGGTTCTCACATCAAATACCACACTGCTGATACATGAAACCCTCGCTTTTTAGCTTGCTTTCATTGAGAGACCGGGAGAATTTGCATTACAAATTTCTATTGTCAGAACACTTAACCAAACAAAAAACCTGTTTCTGCTGAAAACTAGGAACACAAAAGCAGCCAGGGAAGGCATTTGTTTTGTTTTGTTCTCTCCCCGCACAGATTTTTGAAACACTGCTGGTTTTGAATTGGAAAACCATCAAATAAAGTTCTAGATCCGTGGTGTAAATCGCGTATTTAGAGATTATTTCTTAAAACATATATTGACTTCTGAGTTAGACCACAGGCTTTCTGTAGAGCTGCAGAGCCAGCTGTGTTCTGCTGTTCTGTGTTCCAGCAGAACAGCTTGAGGGCTCATTCGGGAGAGTTGATGCCCTGGGGGACTTGAGGACCAGGGTGGCCATCAGCCAGCTCTGGGCCTTCCCCTCCTGGGCTGCTCCAGGGAGGAGAGAGAACCCTGTGCTTTTTACACCATAAACTACCGGGCAGCTTTGAAGTCACAGCACCTTCTGTGTCTGGCTTGCTCACCACAGCTCTGGTCAAAGCTTTCTGCTGCACAAGAGATAGAACTGGGGATTTGCAAAGGGAGTCCAAGAAAAGCTCTCTTAGCTTACCATAACTCCCGTCTGACCAGCATCAAAGAAATCCAATATAAAGGTATTGGAACAGGTTTAGAAATCCCTGAAATTCTGAATTTATATTAGACCATTTCCAAGCGATACACAACCATTTTTTGATTTCTGACTAGTTAACAACAATAAAAAAATCATGTTCAGACTCTATTTAGTATTTGATACTATCAGTTTTGATTCATTTTGGATGGCTTTTAAATATGCAGTATACTAGACTCTACCATACTAGCAGAGTTGTTTATATTTTAGGAAGAGAGAACTAAGACTATTAATAAGATCCGATATAACTCATTGTCGTGGTTTTAGCTCAGCCGGTACCAAAGGACCACGCAGCCACTCGCTCACTCCTCCCGCCCCCCTCCGGTGGGATGGGGAGGAGAAGCAGAAAGGAGAAAAGAAAAAAAAAAAAACGGCACCTCGGGGGTTGAGATAAGGACAATTTACTGGGACAACACAAAAAGAGAAGTTACAACAACGGTAGTAATAAAAGAATATACAAAACGAGTGATGCACAGTGCAAGTGCTCACCACCCGGAACCCGACGCTCCGCCACTTCCCCCACCGAAAGTCAAGAAAGCTCCCCCCAGCCCGCTCCCCATTTATATACTGAGCATGATGTCCCATGGTATGGAATAGCTCCTCGGCTAGTTCAGGTCAGCTGCCCCGGCTGTGCCCCCTCCCAGGTTCCTGTGAAAATTAACTCTATCCCAGCTGAACCCAGGACACTCATACTCTTACTGGGAAGAATTTAACTGTCCTTTTGGTAATGTGTATCTGAATAAAACAAAAAAATATACTATTCAGAACAGACAAGACTTAAAACACAAATCAAAAGACATGGTATTTGCGGTTAAATCAGAACACTTAAGTGCGCAAATGATCTCTGCCACTAACGTGTTCCTGGAGTTTGGGACTTCAAAATGAACAGGAGTCATTTGATAATATCTGCTTGTTGGCTTGTTTGTTTTTCACATTTCCTGTGACTATGGGTAATCTGAAATTACAGCAGTAGTTAGAAACAATTTTGCACAACTGTTTACACAACCATGTATTTGCTGTTTGTAGTGTTCTGAGATTGCTATCTTGATGGCTGTGACACCCCTAAAAGTGTTATTTGAAAAGAGATTAAAAATACACTTACTTTACTTCAAAAACATAAAAAAGCCAGAGAAAGCCAACATTTTTCTTTCCTTTTTTTCCCCTCCAAAATTGGTATAACCTCCCTTTTCAGATTAGACTAGGTCACTCCTCACACCTCTTTTTTTTCTATGTCTAAGCAAGAAATTCATGTTTTGTCTCAAAAAGCAAAAGGGTAATATTTATAAACACCATGATCTGTCTCCTAAACAAGTTACTATATTAATTCTGTGCCTTTTCTTGTGATTGGGCATTGTAAGTTGGTAATGCATTAATAAGATTTAATGATCATTTAGCAGAGCTATAGTTGTGCTCATTGGATAGCAATGAGAAACTTGCCCATTAAAAAACTGGGGCTGTGTCTAGGTCTGGCCGTTCAGTTCCTAATGTTTCCAGCTTCTCCATCTAGTGCTTCCCTAATAGGTTAAGGTCTAAGGTCTTTACAGATGGGACATGGAGAGGGATCCATTAAGTCTCTTGAGTTACAGAGCCAAATCAACAGTAGATCAAATATTAGGTGAGAATGATCAAGCTTAATTAATCTTCGGGGGGGGGGGGGGGGAGAATCATCAGAATAATTATCCATTTTTCCAAATTCTAATAATTTCTCTTTGGAAAGCAACACATAACGAAACAGTTTTCTCCCTTATGTAATTAAAACAATTAATACTTGAGCAATTCTTATATTCTTCATTCAGATTCACTGAGATATGTGATAGCTGAATTTTTTTCTTACAGGTCTTGATACGTTATTTTGTGGGACTGATGCAGGAAGATAATATTTTGATAAGTTTTATAATTAAGCTTTTCTATCAAAAAATGTTATGTCACAGAGAAAGGAGAGCGTTAAGAAGGGGGACCTGAGAACTAACTTTGAAGTCTTCATGTTTAATTTTTATTTATCTAGTGAAAACCAATACCATTCAGAGCAAAATCTGTTAGTGTGCAGAATGAGGAAAGGAGTGGGAGAGATGTATTTGATGAATCAGGTTTGTTAATCAAATTTGTTTGTAATCAAGTTTGTTAGTTATGACATAATTATCCTGAAAAATAACATGAGTACAACTGAGGCTTCACATTAATCGCATAGACAATACATTGTTTATTTCACACTAAAAAAGGTAAATTCACCACATTACAACATTTTCCAACTGGAAATCAAATGTCCGTGGGAGCTACCTGGAGCCTCTATCAATATTTAACTTATTTAAAAGTCTCTGATACATACATTCTTTCAATATTATTTTAATGCATGCATTTTAGTGTAAGTGGTTAGGCTCATATGCTAAATCAACAGTTTGCAGCCTCAAGGGTCTCATTGGAAACTCACCAAGTGCCTGAGGGCTGCATCTAATTTGCATATACATTTACATGAATGTACATCCTGTTGTGTTTGAAATATTACAGATCCAACATTACTTCCTTTGCATGCTCATTTTAGAAGCTTTTTCCTATGAAAATTTCTCTTCAGATGCACTGAAGGCTGTTAGCTCTCCCTATTAACAACCCTATTATGATGACAGGGTGTGCTCTCCTCTTGTTTAATAAAATCCTGTACAGTCATGGAAGCAGAATACAAATAAATTCAGCAAATGTTTTTCTTTCCCTGTGTGGTATCTTTAATGAGCAATATTCTCAGCTCTTCCAACTTGGTGTTGTTCTTGCTTCTGTACAGTCATGTTAATTTGCACGTATTGAAGATCTAACCATAGCTGCAAGTCCAGGGGACGGTGAAATGACCTGAGACCTAGAACTAGGCAATGGCCCTAATCCGTATGACTGACCTCTTTCCTTTGCTGATTGATGGATGGTGTGAACAAGACACGAAGCTCACGAGTTACTGTTACATCTGCTGTGATTCTGGCAATGTGTCCTGTCATTGCCCACTGGCAGAATGACCTTGGTGTACTACCCTGAGATCATGCATCCATACTCCTAACAACTGATTAGTACACTTTTTCAATGGGGGGTAGATGGGCGAGGGCTGTGCATAGTATGCCTAGATTTCATTTTTCCTGAGTCTTACGCAGTTGGGAGACAGCAATGTACTCCTGCCCAAATGACCCCGATTCCTGTTCACTAGAAGCTGTAATTCCACTACTGTCACTAATGAACGTCTGCACTAAGTCCAAACAATTGTGCAGAACACCTAAGAAACACATCAGTTGCATGGTAAACTAAATATTATTGAATACTCTCACTGCATTCTGCAAAAGGATAAACACAGTTATTTTAGGCAAATAAAACATTGCCAGTTAATAAAGTGAGGCTGTTATAGTAACTGTTGTTTGGAGGATATCTTCTTCCATTGCAAAATACTTTTTCTTTCAAGGGAGTTGGGGCAGGTGAATAGAGTGTAGGTGTTATCTTAGGGTCCAAACAACTGTGGGACAACCACAGTGCAACAGAAGAGCAGATGCATAAACTGGATTTTCCACCAGCTATTTACAGCCAGATTACAGCCCATTTATTCCATCTGAGTGAGAAAGAATAAACATCCTTGAGAATGTGCCCTCTAATTTCAATTAAATTTTATTGTGCAATTTGCTTTTTTCTACCCCAAACCCATTTTTTTGCTATGAGAGATTTAAGCACTTTTGTTGTCTCTGAAAACTTTAGATTACAAATAGTTTATAAGAACAGGGCTCTATTGTGATGGTAACCATATCTGATTATCTATAATTAACCCATGAATGACTCATGGTGGGCTGTTAGAGAAGAAATTTAAGTGTAATGAAATTAGTTTTTCACTCAAAACTCGACTGAAATACAGGCCTTTCTTTTTTGTTTCTTTGTTTTGTCTGAAAAAGCTTTCTTGCTTTATTTTTTCTTTCATACCTCATACTTGAATGTGTTTTTCTGTGGATTGAAGTAATTGCTGCAATCAAAAGTAGAAACGCTGAAATACTATAAAGCCTTGCGCTTTTGTCAGATTTCTGGCAAATTCTAAATGTAGATAGTTTTCACAGTTTTGTAAAAAAAAGCCAAGTTTTTAAAGATTTTGAAATCCAG
This sequence comes from Astur gentilis, assembly GCF_929443795.1. Lineage (NCBI taxonomy): Eukaryota > Metazoa > Chordata > Aves > Accipitriformes > Accipitridae > Astur > Astur gentilis. The sequence continues at coordinate 29,410,432 of NC_064887.1, forward strand.
ATCTTGAACCCTTCTTGCCCTCACTTTGCCCATGCAGATTGTGGACAGGATTTAAGACTGTACTTGAGAAACCTTGTAAATGACCAAAACTTGGGAAGCTCAAAAAATTGTGCCTAGCAAGAGCCTTAAGTTGTAAAATCACAGTTAGAAACATTGGGTCCCAAAGATCTGTAATATCAGGTATTTTTTGACTCCACTGAAGAAATTAAACAGTAAATGTAAGTTTAATTAAACAAATCTTGGGAACTAAAAGCCAGAGATGATTGTCCCTTTTCAAAAATTTGTGGCTTCCCCATTGTGTAGGTATGGTGACATGACTCTAAGCATGTCAAGGAGAAGCCACAGTACAGATTTTCAAGGACTAGTATTGTTAAGGTCCATTATGAAATTTTAAGTTCTCCATTACCTTGGGAGATCAGACTGCCTTCATACAAGACCAAAGCTTGAAATTTTTCAAAGGCGGAGATAAAAATTAAGATTTTCAGGAAATACATAGAAATTGGGCTCCCAAATCCTTGTCTTGATATGGTAAACTCCCATGATGTTTTTGTAAGAGTTGAATGCTTTTGCAGGTTACTTTGAATCAGCTCGCTATTTATATGGCTAGGTATGGATTTTTAAATTTAAATTTGGGTCATTATCTAATCTTACCAGAGAAAGTGGGACCTGTAGTTAGGCATCTAGCTTCCATTACATTTTGGGCATCACTTGGCTCCTAAGGGTCTTTAAGTAATCTGAATTTAATTGTTGATTTGTATAGGCAAGTTTAGACAACCGGGATCAAAATACTGACATTCTGGTCTTTGAGCCTGGCTAAACCATGCCACAAAGCACGTCACAGAGGCCGTGTGCTAGTACATGGTGCTAACACCAGTAAAACAGGAAACACAGGACATGACCTGAAAGCTGTATCACAATGGTGTGCCTGGACCAATACACTGTGTTTCTCAACAGGGTTTCTTTGCTCAGGAGCTGCCCTGGACTTCCACAGCTATATACCTTCTTTTTCTGAAGCTAGACCAATTTTAGGTAGCTAAGGTGTCTCTGTACCATGTTCTACTGCACAGCACAGGAATTGTGTTTGAAATACATGAGGTTTTATACATTTATGTCTGGGAGCTCTTGGAGATCTTTCGATTAAATTCACCATAGGTGTAACGAAATCTTGTGACTGCTATTTGTGGACTATTAACTAATTCTAAGAATAAACCGAGTGTAAGATCGGGGATTTATTTCCACGTCTTATTCAAGAATTTAAAGCAATGATGTTAAAAACAACATTAATTCATTTGGACCGTCAAGTTTTAATTAAATTGACACTCCAGGGCTGCTTTCTCTAAAAGGTAATGTAGAGGTCAGCTTTTCAGCTGGTGTAAACCAGCAAAATTCCTTTGAGAATCTGGCCCTCACTATTTCAGAGAGTGAGAGAAAAGGGGGGAAAAACGGACTAGCAAGTTAATGCAAGAAGATGTTTTACTAAACACTCTCAGAATGCATACTCAGCAACATAATTGACACGATACATCACAGCAGCTGCAGCATGACACTCGTAAAAGGATGTGTTCTAGCAGCCTCTAATACAAACTACACTGTCTCATTATATTTTCAGCAATGTGCATAGAGGAGTAATGAGTGCAAGAAGTTATAACATCACCAGCTAGTTGGTAACACAGCATGAAATTCTTTCAAAGCAACAGCATAGCACATAATAGAGATGCTAGGATTTGCATTTTGGAAAGACTTTAGATAATTATTCTTCACTTAAAAAACAACCAAAACCACAACACAAAACAACAACAAAAAAGGATAGACCATACAACATGATAGACCATAACAAATCGAAGGACTTTGTTATATCAGTTATGTAGTTTAGTCAAGAGAGACGGGTAAAAAAAAATAAAGAATGCCAAAGCCTAAGCAGGTTATAAATATACATATGTAAACAAGAGACCTTAACAACACTCACACAACACTTGCCATCACAGTTGTCAAAACCCTATAAACAATTCATAATACAGTTCCTTAAATTTTTTATATTTTTTTCCCCTTAAAAAGTGAAATTAAAGAAAATAAATCCAGAAAACAGAGAAGGGTTTTAATATTGAGAGATCCACAGTGAACATATTGAACAATGCAGTTAGAGCAGACCATTCCAGCGCCAAGTTAGAAGCACTCAGATTTGTATGTTTTTTAATTTGTTCTTTATTCTGGCTGTGCAGTGGTTTGTGTATGGGTTGAGAAATTTCAGCACTCTCCATGTCCTTCAATCTCTAATTGACAGCTACTGCCTGTCAGCAGGTCAGAAAATGTCAGGCAAGGACTGTAAAATTCACAGAATATTTCCCTACCTCTGAACCCTAAGAAATACGAGATAGCATGTGTCAACAACATGTGTGAGCACAAAGGTCAGCTTAGGAAGAATATCTCAGGGTAATAGAGACTCAGAGTCAGAAGAAATAAGCTTGGAGAATAATAAAAGGCTGTTGAAACGTTTCAGTGTTTATATTATTTTTCCTATAGTATTTATGCCTATTATACATTTTCACATGTTTTGCTGATATAGATTATAATTCCAAATGCAATCATCCTCTTCAATGTATTCATTTAATGGTAAAAAAACATCCCTGAGAATATCCTTCATCTGAGAATCCTTTATAAGTAACTGATTCTGGGAGTTACATCATTGCTGTCTTCTGCAGTTCACAGTTATTTCTACCTGTAGGGCTTCACACAGTACTTCAGCAGGATTTACATTTCTGACAGCAAAACAATAGTGTAATCTCTAACAAGATAATGCTTATAATGCCTATATATGTTGTGGCAGAAGCTGGGTTTAAGAAAGGTTTCATTATTCATCCAGGGGACTTTCTGTAGTATTGAGTGATTACTATAGTGTTTTCACATCTTTAATGTCTGAAAGGTTGGTAGTTTCATCACTGCTCTACAGAATTCATTGATGAATCATGTGTGCCAAATGAAAAGTGTTTCTAGTTTTGCATGGTGAGATTCTGACTTTATACAATGAGTAAACTCCACTGAAGTCAAAGAGGTTTCTTTGCATGCATATTGAAATCATCGAGATCAGAGTTTTCTCCATTCAACTTCAACCATCATCTTCCTAATTTATAAAAATATTATTCATTATCTCTCTCTAGATTACCCAAATTAACCCTCTCATTCCCAGAGGATAGTTAATGCATTTCATGGTTTGGGGGTCTTCCTTCTCTTCCTTTGATTTTTGTTAAAATATAAAAAATGAAAAAAAAAAAAAAATAAAATCACTATAATGTCACAGTTATGCTAGTTCCAACATTTATAATAAATCTACTAACTAGAGGATATTGCTATACAGTCTTCTACCTTGTACGTAGATTTATAAAGAAATATAATTTCATCTTCTCCAGGAGTACCTAGAGCCTTGAAAATGAAAAACCATTCCATGTTTTTCCTTCAAGTTTTCATGAAATCCCTAATGTGTAAAATTAAGTGATGATAACATGTTGCAGATAATAGAGAAAATTTGAAGAGGACCATTACAATATTTTTTCTGTCATATTTTAGTCTATTTAAGTAGACTTTATTCTTACTTCAGTCCTCTGTTTGAAATATGACATTCACAACAATACTGAGTCCTGCATATCATTGTAAGAATTAAATACCCTATGTTCCTTCAAGCATAGCAATTTATATAATTGGTTAAAGTATAACGATAAAATGTGTGGGTCTGCTTTTCATTTTTTTTAGGATATGCAAGAGGACTGAAGCATTATGATTTTAATCTATGTTTGAAAATTTTCATTTGGTCACAAAGACCAAAATATTAAAAATAATCCTTTAAAAAGAAGTTGCTATATTGCACAAACAGAAGGGTAAACTATCATGCTGTTTTTTCTTGAGGTAAAAGACAAAGGTATTTCAACTGTTAAACTCCACAGCATCAGGAGATTACAATGCTAAAAAGACAATAAGGAAAGTGGCTTAAGATAACTGAATCGAGTTTATCAACAACTTTGGTGTTGATTTACACTGGACAGGATCTGTCCTTCCTGGATGAAAATATAGAAAGCTGGCAAGTCTATAGTGTATGACATAAAGAGTTATATATTAGTACCACAGTATAATAGCTTAGAAAGAATTGTGCGCTACATACAAGCTAAACGTTCTAATAAGTAAAAAGGTATGAAAAAATTGTACAGTGACACAGATGAATTTAATCCAGACATTTACATGTGTAAAACCTGTAATTCAAAAAGCAACTCGTGTCAAAGGGTTTTTCACCTACCATATCATGAAAGGAACTGCATACTTAGATATCTCTGGAATTTTTCTAACATACATGGTAGCCTACATGGAAACAAATCAAACTCTGCAGGTAGTAGAGTTCCTTTCAATTCTGAGCAGAACAAAGTCCTTCCATGGGACTCCACAGTACTGATAATAAGCGCTACTCTCTTTTCATTTGTTTCCTCCCTTCTCTTCTGAACCTCCCTCTTTCCCTAGATTCTCATGCTCATAGGAACTCTAGCTCTCTCTTTTTCTATTTTGTGGTTGAAGAAATGTACTTGCCTTTATGATACATCATTCTTTACCCTAGGTGTTGTCTCATCTATGTCAGGTCCAGAAAGAAATGAATAAAAGAAGCCCTTGGACAAGATTCTATATTCTAAACATTTTTCGCAAAAATTATATCAATGTAAGATCCATAGTAGAACACATTAATGAATGGCTTAATGAACAGAACTTGATATTTGATAGGTCTTTCTATTCCCACAAATCAGGATGATTTGAACGATTTTTCAGCTAGGCACAGCAGTCTGTCTGGGTAACGTTGTCCCTGGAGCCTAATTCTAAAAGCAGTCCTCTGTCCATTAAAAATTGCCTTTTTGTTTAGTTCATGAAATAAGAATGTTGAGAATCACAAAGTTATTAGCCAAAACTTTCCAAAGAGTAGTCAGTTTGTTCATTCATGAGTCTTTATAGATGGTAAGTGAGTTAAGGTTTAACAGCAGAGTTTGATGAAACTTGCTCAATGCCATGTGCCAGAGGTATTTTCACCTATCAAAAACAAGCCCCATGGAGCAAATCCACAATGTTCCACTAAATACAGTATTGATTTACACTGGGGAGGATCTGGTTTTTCTTGATGAAAATACAGGACCCTGGTATGTCTATAGGAATTTTCCAACCAGCTGTAATCCCTACCTCTCAAGATGGCTTTTTTGTTTGAATTCTTTGTGTTTCGATTTTGTAATGGTCTTTATTACTGTAATTTTACAGAAATACTTGAGTATCATTTGATATTTTTGCAGTTATGAGTATTTTGATTATTTAATCAAACTCAGCAAACTTATGAATCCATTTTTACTTCTGTTCTTCTGAGTAAAACATTGAACTCTGATTTGAAGTTTCCACCTCTGATGTAATGCACAATTTTGGGTAGAGAGATACTCTCTCTTTTCTTCCCTATCACTTTTTGTGTGTTCATTAAAACTTTAAGGGACATAATGAAAATATAGTTTGGTACCTACACCTTCCCAGTTCTCATTCACTGAAGGCAGTTTCTACATTAAAAGTTTCTATATTTAAGGGTGGGTATAACCAAAACCATCTCAGTCCTTATGCTGCAGGCTTCTCCACTTGACTTGTGCATATTTGTCAGGACTTAGGTGTAAAAGAAATGATCTTTTTTACTATGCATTTTGACAGACCAAATCTGAAAGATTGTATACAGAAAACAGCTACCAACTCTCATTTCCAATGAATTTTGACTGAACTGAGAAACCTGGATTCAGTCCTCCTTTCTGATCTATAGCAGACAAGCAATAGAATTATCTAGAATATAATTGGTCTCAGAGGGAATAAAAAAGGAATTTATTCTATTTTGGTAAAAGTATTAGGAGTTTATGGCTTATTTTAACCAAACATTTTTCTTTCATGTGGTTCTTTACTTGAAAATTTGTTTCTTTCCCCATGCCTTGCCTTTCCTCATAATTTTTCTTTTTTTCTAGAATATCATTATCACAATGGCAAGTTTTCTGTAACAATTGTTACCTGAAAAGTAATTTTTATTTATATACATATAATTGATTATTAATATAATTGTTTGGTTCATAGCATAGAGTTCTAGGTAGAACTATGGGAATATTTGTATCTTAATCAAGTATTCCCTCAGGTTTGGTGTATTTACCCTCACCTCAGGGGTGCAGCAAGTTGACCTAACATAGAAAGCTAATATCCCAAATAAACTGCTTCCTTTCCCAGTCATTCTTACCTCATGCTTCCTCAACTAATTCTGTCTGAAACCAGCCTGTAAACGGTGATGGTTCTACATTCCAGACTAGCAGTTGGATTAGAATTAGGGAGACTTGGGAGCCTTTTTTTTGCTACAAGTAATTTCCATATGAAGATTAAGCATGGTAAGTGAGGACCATTTTTATTATTTTCTGACCACTGGGCTTTAAACTGTTGCAGACAAGCCCTGAAATGTTTCCTTAACTTTCAGCACTACAGTGAATTCAGTAGTCTGGATGATAGTGAGCTAAAATATTACTAAGGTTTCCTACATCTTGTGAGAATCTCCCAAGTCAAGTCCTCAGAACTGCTTGGATGATATAAAAGCTGTGGCTCATTTATCAAAGTAAGCACCCAGCACTGCTGAGTCTTGCAGTGAGTTCCTGAGTGCTTACATTAGCTTTGATTCTGAGCATTGCTCCTTTAACTCACTTAAATGATTTAGAAAACATCAGCAAATGTGTATGTTTCAGAACACATTCAACACTAAGCCTCTTGTGCTTTACTATTGTTAACTAATTTGGTATTTGTCCTTGACTGGAGTTTCAAGTGCAATTGCAGATAAATACTTGATGATGTTTTTTCCTATCAGATAATATTTAACAAGCAACATAGTTATTTACTTCAAAAGGTAAGTGCCAGAGATTTGATTTCTGAATCCTAAGTCTGTTATAATTTATACAGTGAACAAGTTTGCCAATCCTATTGGCCTACTTTGAGTAAGAATCATATAATCTATAGCCATGCACTATGCATGATGTACATATTTACTGCAGCAATATTTGGAATCAGATTCCAGTCTCAGGTGTTCTTTCCATCTCTTTTCATAAGTTTGTGGGATTTAAAGGCTAAGATTTGCTTTCACCACAGATTAAACTACACAATAGTAATGGAACAGTATAATCGAAGTTACATATACCTAAACTAGTCATCTAACACTGAGGGAGCGTCCATATGAAATGAAGTTTAGAGCTTCAGTATAAAGTTGGTTTTATTTTCTAAACAAATTTAGCCAAGTGTTTCCCTTTAGTTTGAACATCTGATAGGGATCTAATGATTAAATTATAGAACAATCGTAATTAACTCTGCAGGTAGTCCTTCAAATACACAGAAAAACATGTAAAAACCGGTAGCATAAAAACAAGACTTTTGCAAAACTATAAATTGAGAGTTGGCCGTACCAATGAGACAGAAAGGGCAAATATGTTACAATCCTTTACCAGTGGGAATAAATGGATGGGAAGTAATGAGAATACAACCTAAAAAAAAATCCCTAAAACCATATGTGTGACCCAGGCAGAGAGCAAGCCAGCAGACATGCACATTATGGACAGTAATCTGATTCCTTTTGAAAGGTTAGAATGACAACTCCATAAGGGGTATTTTGACTGGAGTATGGTAAAATAAAGTGGAGATGCAAAATGTCCCACTGCAGATGCCACAGTAAGTGAGGTGCAGGGTGTTAGGAACTGTAGCGCTATGGACAGCAAAAATAAATCAGGAGTTTACATGCACTCCAGGGAAGGAAATATGAGATCTGGAAATAGCTGAAATTAGTAAATTCTTAAGGTTTTACCAAAAAGAATATTGCAACTAAGTTTTAGAATTGCACAGAAATATATAATCATAGGTAGGGTCTCCATGGAAAATCTAGTTTTTAATTAACCTGCCCTTACCACTTAGATTTTTGAGCTTAAAGACTTTAAATCCTTTCTATATTATTTTTAGGTCCTAATGTTAGCCTTTAACACTTATTTGTTCGTTAGCACAAGTTATTCTTATTTTTTCTATTAAAATATAGTATATATATAATTTTTAAAACTAACCACATTAAAGGTAAAATGTTTCCAAATTATCCAAAGATATTTTTTATATTCACTTAGACTTTCTTTTCCCTGTCACTTCACAACGAAAAAGAACATATTAACTTTTTATTCTGATTCAGGAAGGACTATATTTTTTTATTCATACTTTCCCAACCTAAGAAAATAATTTTCCATTCAACTGCAGTATTATTATGACTAATAATATCTGTGTCTTAGAAATAGCCAAATCATGCTGTCTTCTTGAAACTAATGGGGACATAGTGAAAAATCCCAGTAGCCTCAGCATTGCATATTGGAACTAAGCCATGAAGATATAAATCGTATTCCTAATACTCTTGGGAAGTCCTTGCATGGGATTTTACAGTGGGGCTAAATGTAGGTAGGTCGTCTCCCTTTACAGTATGCACTCCAAGATTTCTTAGGAGCTTTTTATCCTTTATATGTAATGGAGTTATGTTTGGAAAAGGGTAGAGGGTTAGGAATTGGCCTTTACTCAGTAGGCTTCTTTGCTTTTGCTTTCTGCAGTTACTTTGAGATTTTTATGAACATGAAATATTATTTTAATTTGTATCGGTGCTGTCTTCTTTGTTTCTAATTCTATCTTTTAAACAAAATATATAGATTTCATTTATTGTTTGTTGCTCAATTGTCTCTTTAGGCAATAAAAGTTGTGAAAGTATAATATTAGTATTCATTTAAGTAAGACGTGGGCAAACAGAAGTATCTAAATGAAAACTGAAACAAAATACTCAGCTTTTACTATGTTTTTGCTAAGTCTATTACTTCTCCATAAGAGAACTTCACTCTCATCTATCCTTCAAGATTAATTAAAAGAGATGAGATAACTTGTTCTTTCTGAGAGAATGCCTGTCCTTATTCTCTGCATGAGGCTGATGCACCCTTGATTTCTGAAAAAACAGGAAATAAAGGCTCTGGTGCCACTGCCCTGTTTCCAACAGCTTCACTTCCTGCAAACTTCCCTGTTGCTTTACATAAGGATGCATGGGAACATGGCATCTGACATGCACTGCATTTAAAAATGTCCTTGAAAAGGGAAAATTATGGCTCCAATGCTAGAACTGTCAATGCTGCCAGTGATTTCAGCTGGGGTAAATCCTCACTTTCAATTTCCATAGCCTCAGGAGTGTTATACAGACTGCAGAGTCAGCGTTACAGAACAGCATAAGGACTAATAATTTTCTGCTCCCTACTTGACCCCTATCTCAAGTAGTTTTAGAAGTTAGTTCAACTTATATATGTTTCCTGCTAGTTCAGAGCTGGGGCAATCCTGACAGTCTTGGTTTCTTGTCTAATTTTCCTGTGGCACAACATAGATTCAAAGACTTGTTTCAATGTTCTTGTGGATTCTTCTGGAATTCACAGATAATAAATTGCTCTCTGAGATAATGGGGAATAGACTTGAACAGACAGGTGATTGCTCCCTACCAGATGAACATAAACAGCCTTAAAAAATCATAGTATTTTTAATGAATGTAACAACAGAGCAGAATTCAAATAGTGTGAGTTATTTTCCAATTCCTAGAATATTCTGATTTCTGAGGTATTTAATGCTTTATGTGGGGATAAGACATTTCAATTTCATTGTTGTTGCAATGTAGTAGTCTAGTTCACAGAAAATACCTGAGAGTGTAGAAACAAAAGAGAGGGAATGGAGGGATTACACTGATCTTTTGGGAAGCTTTATTGCTGCATTCAGTGAAATTGAAAGTCATCTCCTTGCCCAAAACCTTGAAAGAAGTCATTATTCCACTTCTAGTGAAGTTAATGGAGAAGTTGCAATTTATTTCATTTGCATAAAGATCAAGTTTACTACTCCTGTTCCACCTTAAAACAAAATATGATACAAAATATGATGGGAGCAATTCCAGGTCTCCTAGGTTAGTGGGCTCTTCAAATTAAAAAGGCATTCCTATGCTATCAATACTGCTGCTAAAAAATGTGTTGAAAATGTTCCATGCCAATAAGGTATTGTTTTAGAATGCTGGCAATTAAAACAAAATATTGAAAATATTAATCCAACCCCTGACACTGTGGGTGCTGTTGGTTTGTCTGTACCTCCTTCAGAAATGTTCATCTACCTGGCAGCATGATAAGTGTCAGTGCCTGGAACATTCAGAAGATTCGATTTATTTTAATTATACACTAATTACTGGGAGTCTTTTAATATGCTCAATGACACAAGTAGGGCAGCAGAGCAACAACTATTGTGTGGAAAAGAAAGGTGCTTTTGTGAAAAACTGTGGAGCCAGAGGGGGTTGGGGGGTGGAGAAAATTGGCAGGAGATCTACTTCTAAATAGAAAGTACATTTAGTACCTATTCATGATCAACTTTCGTTTAGGTGAAATGAGCACTGATTGCAGAATGTGCAGGGATGACAATGTGTGGGAACATGGGCTGGAAGACAAGTCCTGAAGATGAGGTTGATGGCAGAGTCATCCAGGAGAATCCTAAAGACTTCAGGCTTCTCCCCTCTCCATACTTTTTCCCTTTCTTTTGTGTGCACCAATCCTTCAGAAGAGACCTTCTTCCATGAGTAGTCATGTATATATGATGAGTTTGCTCTAAATCTTCATTTTAATGTTTAAAATATTAAAGAGGTTTATACGAATATGAATGCAGCTGCCTATTTTGAAGTAACTAGCATTGTCTCATTCTCCTTTGTGTTGGCTTAGTTATCTTCCTTAGAAGTCAAATACATTTTTAAAGAGTCTTGCTGAAGAGGATAGTCCTTTATGCAAGACAACACACCATGTCTGCATGGGCATGTAGTTAGGAATATTAGCTATGTGCATTTAAAAGGACACACCAGGAACAAAATCTCTGCAGAAATACATTTCCCTTTTATTAGGAAAGCCTTCTATAGGCTTAATTATCATGGACAAAAAAAGCACACTGTTTCTCAGGGATATACTACCCACTGATATCACAAGAATTCAGCCCTGCTTAAGTGCTAGGAGGTATGTTCTCAGTGCACTTATAATCAGGTCGTTATCACCATGGTTATGAGATTTAACTGACTGAAAACTGTAGGCATTTGTCTCATTAATGCCAAATGTTATAGTTTATTTCTGGGAACTGAAAACCCTGCTGCCCAGGGAAACCTGTTCCATGATAATCTTTGAAAACAAGGCACTTGAGAATAGCCTGCCTGGTTCATGTCAGATGGTTTCACACATATTTTGTTACTGGTTCTTAGGGGGTTTTGGTTATTAAATAAATTTGTTCTGTGGTATTTTGCTTTGTGAGTTAACATTCTTTATGGACTGCAGGTCTAGCTCTTACAAAACAAGCATGTGGTTATGATGCTCTTTGCTCATATGCAATCACTTCTGGACTTTGCTAGCATCTTAGCATACTCTGCATTTACCTTTTACCTTTCCCTCTCCTCTTTTGGGTTTATCTTTTATTGTACACTTTCAGATGAAACACTTTTCAGCTGTGATCTTGGAACTGAATATAGTCACACTTCTATGATTGGAAGATAATTAAAGAAATGCCATTGCATTTCCAATTTTGTTTCCATTGTTCCTGAAACAAAAATGTAAAATCATCGGTGATTTCAATAACACCTTGATTAAACCAGAATCAATACTTTTGGACGTTTTTTTTTTTTCCTGTCTGTAGTCTGCTTTATCAAAATGAGTTATCCCAAAATGAAATCCTTGCATTTGATCAGAAAATTTGAGGCTTTCATTTTTTCTGCTGATTTATGAACTTTGTTGAGTAGGATTTGTAAAACATAAAAAAGCATATGTAACTGCATAACTTTGACCTCTGACTAGAAGTGTCATCCATAGAATGTTGGAGTTTGGATGCTTTTGATCTGCTTTAGTCTTTTTTTGTTGTATATTGGGCCTATACAACTATATGTTGTCTTGCAATGTATTTTCTATGCAGAAACTAAGAGTACCAGAACAAAGGAGTTGACAGAGGAAGGCAAGGGTACTTGGAAAAGTAAAAGAATGAATAATACAAATATATAGATTTGAGTGAAAACATAATGTTTGGAAAAGGTTCTTATTTATTGCTGTATTTATGGAGCGTTATTTATTATTGCTATTATTAGGAAAATATTTTATTACTTACATTTCACAATCATGAATGTCTGTAAATCACCTCAAAATCTAACTACGCTCAGGTTTTTTTATATGTAGTTTTCTTTTGAATTAGTGGATTTATATAATCAGTCTCTAAAAGGCAAAAAAGCCATTTAATGATGATTTTCCCTGTTCTGCCTCTTCACACACCTAAATACAGCAAGTGCTATCACTTCCATAATCAAAACAGTGGCAGTCTCTACCTATGTCTTGCATAATCCAAATAAAGAATGAAGGCGCATGAGCAGAAAGGGACACAGTAATTACAAAGCTACTTACTACCCTTTCTTATTTTGTGACGTCAGGAGGTATAAGAATAATAAGAATGGATAGGAATTGCAAAATTGGCTTTATAGTTTGTACGTTTCATATAACTTTATGAAGCTGCATTGCCTTATAGACAAATGGTTGAAAAGAATAATAATAATATACAGAACAAAACAACACTAAAATAAATGGATCTTTAAATAAAGAATTGCATAGGTAAATGCTGAACATAATCTTTCAGAACTAGGATAAAACTCACAACATTCACCTCTTAATATCTTCTGGCTATCTATCTTGCTTAATGTAGGTGACTTATTGTATAAACAGATTAGGATTCTGTAACCGGGCTGGGGGTACTACACAAAAATGAGATTTTAGAATGGAATTTTAGACCACTTGTTGGGAGAGAGAGGGGACTGAAGGATCATGGGTATATCAAAATTGTCATTCCAGCCATGTCCAAGCCAAATCTGATGCCCATGCAAGAGTCTTTGTGCTGATTCAGGATGATTAAGCAAAAAACACTGTAAATCTGGCCCTGGCATAAGTATTAAGGACTGCCAAATATGTGCAGAGAGGAGACATCCTGAATCTATCTCATTTCCTTGCACAGCTGGCACTCTGCTAACAGGTTTGGCTGAAGCCAGTTCTGTGTGTCCTCTCCATGGGCTGCTGGCACTGCAAAGGTTCTCCTTCTCTACTCTCTGGAACATTAGATCAAAGCAACAGAAAAGCGCCAAGAGCTTGGAATAGCCTATGAATTTGTATTTACTTTGCAAAAGTGCAAGAGATCTTGGAAAATGTGAAACCTCTGGTTTCAAGAACAGCATGATCCAGCTGCAGCCACCCACACGTGCTGGTGGTAGCACAGACTGTAAGAGAGCCAGGCAAGCCTAAGCAACATGAATATTCATGGATTATTTTAGTAAACCTTCATATTCTTTTCAAAACAGATTGTTAAAATAGAAAGCTTCCTTCTGTTCATAAAAATTAATATTAGTTGTCTGCATGACAGACTGCTGCTCGGTGGAGGTGAGTATTTTGGAAATGAGCTCCTTGGCCCTAGAATTTAGGCTTATTCTGCAGGTGATCCAGAGCTTAATACCATACCTGAAGTAACAGAAAATAGAAGTGGTTGTATTCAAAACTAAGGCAGATTACCAAATAAGGGTAAACCTGGCCACAATCTCTGAGATGGTAAAAGGAAGAGAGCTAAGAAATTCCAGGATAGTGGCTGGGAGCAGTTTGGGAGGGAGAATGTTAGAGGAATTGGTTGTACTTTGGCAGTAGTAGACTGGGATGATATCCCACGGCTAGCATTTTCTGCTATGGCTCTGCTTGTACTACCTTTAGTCCACTTTTGTTTTCTTCTTTCTGCCTGGTCTTGGTATAAAGGAGGAGGAACTACAAAACCATGAATTTTCTACAGCACCCAATCCAGTTTAAAAAATGTGAGATCATGGCCTCTAGGCATCACAGCATCGCTTCAAAAGCTGCAGTGCTTCACTGCTGAGACACTACATTAGACCCTTTTTTTTCCACTTAGGATAGCATTTAAAAAAGAAATTAGCCTTTATAATTATTTTGTTGACATCTAAGAATTATCTATAGTGTTCCATGAAGCATTTAAATAACTTTTTTTTAAAAAATGTATTTACTCATTTAAATAACTGCTCATTGCCAAGCATAATCCTCAACTGTTAAGCCAGAGCTCTACTTGTGGTGATTCGGTTTTGATAAATTTAGCTGTATTTTGATTCTGTGGTCATAGATTCGATGATTACAATAGGCAGGATGTCTAGGGTTTGAGTTCTAAACTTATCTTAGGCCTTTCCCTGGTGAAAAGTATCCCACCCTACTACCATTATAAATACAGCTCATAAAACGTGTTTACTTTTGAATCCTGCTGTGCTACACAGCAAAAGTCAAAGTTTTTCCCATGATTTCAACAAGGAGTTGTCATGTGCACAAGTTTCATCAGTGAAAATCACAGTCCTCATTTCTATGAACCATGTTTGTTTATCAAACTCATTCTAATTCCCATAGCTATGAAGAAATAAATCATCTTAGCTGGTGAGCTAAAGTATGTATAAGGATTCTCTGCAACAGAAATAGCACTCCCTGAAGTTTGTGGTACTGGTAAAACATTCGCAGTCCTACTTTTCATAATTAAATTGAGCTATTTCATTTTAAGCCTGAAATATACCGCTAGCTGAATAAAAGGGAAACTTTATGAAACAAGCTTCTGAACTTCTCAGCCTGTTCTGAATAATACAGCAAACGCTTTTCCATTCCCTTACCATCAGGTAACAGAAACACGGACCGGTCCTCTTGGCTGCAGTAACTATGACAACCTAGATTCTGTCAGCTCTGTTCTGGTTCAGAGTCCTGAAAATAAGATTCAGTTGCAAGGTATGTAGGTGCAATTTCATTAATTTGTTTTGGAACAGGATGACATTTATCACACTATTTGTTTTTCTTTCTTCCGCCTCATAAAAGGTCATTTTCCTAATTTTTTTTGTGTGTGCAATAAGTGCATTCTAGACAAAGTGAAGGAAATGTCAGTAACTCATGTTGCCTTTGAAATTGAAACAATTTCTGTACACATCAGAAAATAATTTGAATAACGCTGTTAACATTTTACAGCCCTATTTAGCAACCACTTGCACACCTCTTAAACAGCCTGAACTCACATAGATTCCACCAAGCAGGGAGTGACATTTAGTGTGCTCAGCCTGCTTTGCACATGCTGAGTAGTAGCTTATACCTCATGTAGTTGTCCCACTGAAATGAATGGAGTCACTGGAAGAGCAGGATACAGATTTTCAAAGACTCTAAATAACGAAGAGTCCAAAGGCTTTTCTTGGGGCTTCTAAGAAAACATGGAAGGTTAGTCATCTCACTCACTAGAAAAATAATAGTAATTATATATTAAAACAAAAAGAAAAAAAAAGAAAGAAAAAAAAAGAGAACGAGAAGAAGGAAAAGGAGAAGGAGAAGGAAAAGGAAAAGGAAAAGGAAAAGGAAGAAAAGAGGAAACATTTCTAATTCATCTTTTGTTAGTTCCAGTAGATGCATTTCCCAACCTGCATATCAGGTACATAAACACTTTTGAAAAGTCATCCTCTAGGGTATTAGGCCATTAATAATTGCTTTTTTCAGTTACACAAATGTAGCATGAACAACTTATTATTATTACTATGAAAACAGGCTAAATTCTCTTTAATTATGTACTTGTGTTTACCTTTGTGTATATACAATGAGACAAGTATACAGTTCTTAATTTGCAGTTACAGGTAGCTATACAATTATTTCCAGTTTTAAAAATTTTCCTTATTGGTTCATAAATCAGTTGGACATATAGTATGAAGTTGTTGCTGACTGTTAAGAGTGGCTGTCAGAGAAAAATTATCTTCTGTTTAAAAAATCCATGGTTTTTTCCCATCCCTTTCTCTCTCCCCAGAATATGTTAAAAGCCATAAAATCACACAGTGATTTCAGAGACAGTATACATTTTTTAAAAAAGAACTTGTCATTTCCATTGGGATGCAATGAAATATGTCCAGAAATAATTTGTGATTTTTAATGGTCTCCAGTATATGCATGATGTTTGTCAGTTAAAATTTGGAAAATAATCTTTGCATCCCTCAGACAGTGGTTTGACGCATGCCATTGGATTGTCATTATGAGAAATATATTATCAGACCTGCGTAGACTATTTCATACTTATCATGGAAGAATTGAACAAGACTTAAGTTTGCTTATCTGCCTTTCTTTTCCTTTCACAATTTCAAAGCTTTTCACAAGTATACACGTACAGTGAAAAGTTTATGCAGATAACAACAGTTTTACAAATTTTGACATGAGGTAGAAGAAAATACAGACAGACCTGGTTTTAGCAATTTTGATATGACTTTTGACTTGGAAGAGTTATGAAATTACTATTACAGCTATCACTTTTATGTACTTAAAAATAAGGGATAAACCTCTACGAAATTGTCCAAGTGCCTATGTAGAAGAAACCTACATCACAACCAACCAGTCCATGTGCTGAGAAATTACTTGGCCCACAAATAAGCTCCACTAGTTTGAGAGAGATTATTTTTGCCACAGAAAATAACAAAAAATAATAAATAAAAATGTATAGTGTACCTTTGAGTGGCTTTTTGATTGGTTGATTACTATTGCAGCTAGAGTGACTGATAGGTAGGTAGTTAAAATGCTTCTATATAGAATACTCATTCCTATCATTGGGATCATGTAAGCAATGGTTAAAATTTTCAGATGACTAAGTCTAAATTTCTGGTCACAAACAATCTTCATTTTTGATTCACCTGCTCTGTGGTTCTGATACACCAATATGACATGCTTTTGCAAGGCCTCTGCATGTCATGGAGGGCTAAATTGTGAAGACACTTTGCAAAGGGGTTTGTGACATAGCAGGAATTTTTTGAAACACCATGGGAGATAGACTGTCCACCCTTCCTCCGTGTTAAACCTTTAGTAGATTTAGGAATAAATTTTCTTTCTCAAGTTTTTATAGCCCTACCCATCACATCAATTGACTGTCCATTAGCATTTAAATACCAAAGTTACAAGAAATGAACTATCAGCCAAATTTCAATTTTTTCTAGAATTTCCTCCAACCCAATTTTTCCCATTCTTCTTAGTTTGTCTCTACAGAATCATGAAGACATAACTAGAGTTATTTAGACAAGCTATATCTTGTGTCAAAGGAACATGGAAAATAAGTCCAATACAGAATGGAAATGTTTACCTTTACACCTCTTTTTCTGATTACACTGTCTCTTTACTCTGTCTTTCAGGGCTGCTTTCCCTTCATCAGCACTCTCAAAATTTGCATTAGCTGCTAATACCAAGATTATAATTCAGCTGCATGCTTCCCTACTGCAACGCTCTTACTGCTGAGGCTGTTCATTCAGCAATTATTTACAAGAAGAAGTTGATGTAATTCTTTCTTTCTGTTTTTGACAATCCCCTAGAAAGAAATGACACCAGTGAATGCTCTGAGGAACACAGGTTACTAGTTAGTAGAATGGGTGTTCCATACTGAGAGGCAAATGTGAGGAATATATCTGAAATTAATTCTTAAGGAAGGAAATATATGACAGTGCAGATGCTAGACAGATGTGTAAATTGTCCTTAAAAAGCCATATAGTTTCCTTTTTCATAATCTGTTTGTTTGTTTCATAGGTTGGGGAAGCTGCTTGGCTTGAGCATTCCTTTTCATTTAATAACATAATACTCTGTTGCCTTCAGGTCTTCAGGTCATCCTGCCTGAGTATCTGCAAGAACATTTTGTTCAGGCAGCTCTGAGCTATATTGCCTGCAATTCAGAGGGTGAGTTCATCTGCAAGGACAATGACTGCTGGTGTCAGTGTGGTCCCAAATTCCCAGAGTGCAACTGTCCCTACATGGACATTCAAGCCATGGAAGAAAATCTGCTCCGCATAAGTGAGACTTGGAATGCATACAACAGTGAATTTGAAGAATCTGGTGAGATGTTTTATACAATTTTTGTCTGTTTGGCTGTATCTCACAAAAAACATTTATACAACAGACTCCATCTGAAGTCTCCAGAATGGTTCTTACATCTAAAGCTAAATCTACTTAAATACATCCTGGACCTTAGTCTTAATAATTATAACTTTCTGATAGGAAGTGTTGTCCTTACCTCGTGACAATCAGCAGTCTGTGTAATTACATTAGGATTTAGGCAGCTATGTTTGAGTATTCATCTGCTATACATTTTGGAGTCCAGGGCTGTGAAGACTTGGTCCCTATTGGAGCAAGAAGTGTACTGGAGGAGGCAGAAAGAACAAATGAAGAACAAAGTCATGTTATACACTTTATATGGGTATTCTGCATTTTTGTTCTGTAATGCAGCTGAAACAGCTGCTTCATTTCACATCCATTTTTCAGTGTTCGATCAAAGTTTCTTCTGTACTTCCCCTTTATCCTGTCGCTCCAGTGATACCATGAAGCTCACATGGAAAGCTGTCGTGGTTTAACCCCAGCCAGCAACTAAGCACCATGCAGCCACTCACTCACTCCCCCCCATCCACTGGAATGGGGGAGAAAATCAGGAAAAAAAAAAAGTAAAACTCCTGGGTTGAGATAAGAATGGTTTAATAGAACAGAAAAGAAGAAACTAATAATGATAATGATAACACTAATAAAATGACAACAGTAGTAATAAAAGGATTGGAATGTACAAATGATGCGCAGGGCAATTGCTCACCACCCACTGACTGACACCCAGCTAGTCCCTCAAGTGGTGATTCCCTGCCCCCACTCCCCAGTTCCTATACTGGATGTGACGTCCCAGGGTATGGAATACACCGTTGGCCAGTTTGGGTCAGGTGCCCTGGCTGTGTCCTGTGCCAACTTCTTGTGCCCCTCCAGCTTTCTCGCTGGCTGGGCATGAAAAGCTGAAAAATCCTTGACTATAGTCTAAACACTACTGAGCAACAACTGAAAACATCAGTGTTATCAACATTCTTCACATACTGAACTCAAAACATAACACTGTACCAGCTACTAGGAAGACAGTTAACTCTATCCCAGCTGAAACCAGGACAAAAGCATAGCTGGCTCTTGATTTACCAAGCAGTTATTAGTTCATTCCATCGTAGTTGGCAACTTGCTGCTTCGTATGATTTCTGTTTAAACTGAACCTATCCATGTTGTCTCTGCAACACATTTGTGCCACATTAGTTTTCTTTAAAGCATCAATGTTTGTTTCATACATCATTTCACCTGTCCTGATCATCAGAACTTCCAGTCTCATAGAGACTGGGAACCACAGGTAAATCAGCTTCTGAACAACTGTTTTTACAGCTCGCTCACTCAGTGATATCAGTAACAGCTTTCTAGCCAGATGGTGGGAAAAGTAAGGAGAACTCAGCAGACCTGGGAAAAAACACTGAGGGAAAAGAAGAAATGAGGGAGATGAGGGAGATAAAGAAGAAGGAGGAAAAAAAAAAAGAAAAAATCACAGTTTTTAATGAGTTGTGTTGGAGAAAGAGAATGAATCAGTAGAAGAGAGAGGGAAGAAGACTATTCAGTGGTCAGAGGAAGAGTGTGGAAGAGAAGAAATATCAGTACAATACTTAACTGTGAACAGCACATTGTATACATTCTTGTTTTATATTTGTTTTATTGTTAAAGACTGATTTCTCAGTTTAAAGTTAAGAATTTCTAAAGACCCTATATCAGTTAAAATTTCAGTTATAACTTTTAGTGAGACCCAATGCCTAAATCTGAGTCTGCTTGGAAGATCTCAAGCCCTTTTCCCAGCCTTGGTCTCACTCTTAGCATGAGGACTTACAATATTTCTCCTTGGAGAATCACAGATTTCTCTGATTATAAAAGTATGAAATTATGTTATGTTTTTGTGCACATAAAAATACATTTTCCCAATGACTATTTTGACACCTTTAAGCATTTATGGAGTCGTGCTATCATTTACCTTTGCAAACTAGGACAAGTGTATTGACTCTACAGAAGGGCACAGTTTTGTTTACTATATTTTGTCCTATTTCAATGGGATGTGATACTGTTCAGTGCCTGAAGAATGTCATTTGATGGCACCTACTTAACAGCAATTTTAGTTAAGCTGAAAGAGCACATATCTCTGAATCTATGGAGGATTCTTATAGCAAGCTGTGTAGGGGCATAAAATTAGTTATGAGTTTGAATAGTTGTCAGCTACACGTATAGTCCTATGTTCAGGACTGAGACATGAATATCAGGGGAAAAATGGGTATGAATTAAATTCTGTGCTTTTAAAAAAAGGTTATTGAGCTATGCTGTGAGAATCACAAAAATGGCAACTTCACATACCTTGTCAGTTAGGCAATGGCTAGTAGGTGTGGTTACTAAAAAGTGTGAAATGTAGATTATTAACATCATTAAGACATATGCCACACCCATTCTTTAGCCCTTGAATTATTTAAATAATTTTTAATCTAATAAATATGCATTGCATGACTTCCATATCTCATAGGTAGCTAAGAAAATCTCTGCTTTTAATTTAAAAACTGTTTTGCATAAAGATGTTCATGGAAAGATGAGATAAGTAATCTTGTATGTGTATGGGTGTGGTGGGTTGACCCTGGTTGGATGCCAGGTGCCCACCAAAGCCGCTCTAACACTCCCCCTCCTCAGCTGGACAGGGGGGAGAAAATATAACAAAAGGCTCGTGGGTCAAGATAAGGACAGTTTAATAAAGTGAAAGCAAAGGTCACGCACGAAAGCAAAGAAAACCAAATGATGTTATTCTCTACTTCCCATCAGCAGGCGATGTCTGGCCACTTCCCGGGAAGCAGGGCTTCAGTACACGTAGTGGTTGCTCCAGAAGACAAAAATGCCCCCCTTCCGTCTCCCTTCACTTAGCTTTTATATCTGAGCTGACGTCATATGGTATGGAATATCTGTTTGGTTAGTTGAGGTCAGCTGTCCTGGTTATGTCCCCTCCCAAGATCTTGCC
Source organism: Astur gentilis (assembly GCF_929443795.1). Lineage (NCBI taxonomy): Eukaryota > Metazoa > Chordata > Aves > Accipitriformes > Accipitridae > Astur > Astur gentilis. The sequence goes on from NC_064887.1 coordinate 29,431,447, forward strand.
CTGCCCCAGCCTGCCATTGAGGGGGGCCAAAAATTTTGGAGAGACAGCCTTGATGCTGTGCCAGCACTGCTCAGCAGTAGCCAAAACACTGGTGTGTTAACAACACCTTTCTAGCTACTGATGCAGAGCACAACGCTATGAGGGCTGCTACGGGGAGAATTAACTCTCTCTCAGCCAGACCCAATACAATCTCCACCCCTTATTCCATACCATTTGTGTCATGCTCAGGTCCCACATAATTTAATATACATATCTTCTAACCATGCCATTGTATTTAGTTCTCATTACTGAAATACCTTCTTACCAACAGTTACAACTGAAACTACATACTTAAACCACTTTTATACCCAACATACAGATTTATACATTCTTATAAATTACTATCCCCTGTCCTTTAACAGATAGATATTCCATGGGCTTCTTCCACTCCTCCAGATATTCACACACAGGTTATGACTTGGGCCCCATCTGTCAAGATGAGTGGTCAGGACAGGAGAAGCAGTACATTCAATTGTTGGGCACCAACACTGGCTTGGTTTGGGTCACCGATGCACTTGTCTGGTTCCTTGCGAAGTTTACTCCTCTGCAGTTCAGGTCATTCTTGCTACAGTACTTCCTACAACATACAACTCACATCACAGTTTATTTTTCCCCCAAGCTTAAATGTCCTTGAGGCACACACTGGGTCTCCCCATCCTTCTGCATTACCCACCAAGTACACCCAGGTCCTTGAGCAAAGACAATCCCACGAATCGGTTTGCCTTTTCCCATGGGAGGTGCAATCCACACTGCCTTCCCCAGCCACTTCCCCATGTGCACTACGGGGACCTTATCTCCTCCCACAGTATGTAGGGGTTTTGTTTGGGCAGGACCAGGACAGTTAGCAGATCCTGTGGTGCTAAATAGCCAAGTGGCTTCTGCTAAATTTGTATCCCAATGCTTCCCATGCCCCTTTGCCTAGTGCTCTCAACATAGTCTTTAACAGTCCATTATATCTCTAATTCTTCCAGATGCTTGTGGGTGATAGGGTATGTGGTACACCCACTCAATGCCGTGTTTCTTTGCCCAGGAGCTTATGAGGTTATTTCGGAAATGAGTCCCATTGTCTGATTCAATTCTTTCTGGGGTACCGTGTCACTATAAAACTTGCTTTTTGACGCCTAAAATGGCGTTTTGGGCAGTGGCATTGTTTACAGGATATGTTTCTAGCCAACCAGCAGTTGCTTCCACCACGGTGAGTATGTAGTGCTTGCCTTGGCGTGTTCATGGCAGTGGTCCAATGTAGTCAATTTTCCAGGCCTCACCATAATGAAAACCCAGCCATCACCCTCTGTTCCAGGGAGACTTTACTCTGGTGGCTCTCTTGATTGCAGCACATGTTTCACATTCATGAGTGACCTGTGTGATGGCCTCTATGGTCAGGTGCACCCCTTGATCACGAGCCCATCTATATGTTACATCTCTCCCTAGATGTCATGATGTTTCATGGCCCCATTGAGCTACAAATAGCTCACCCTTATGCTCCCAGTTCAGGTCTACCTGAGCTACTTCTATTTTAGCAGCCTTGTCTACTTGTTCATTATTTCGATGTTCTTCAGTGGCACAGCTTTTGGGCATGTGAGCATCTACGTGATGTACCTTTAGAGTCATGTGTTCTACACTGGCAGCAATATCCTGCCACAATGCAGCTGCCCAGATGGGTTTACCCCTGCATTGCCAATTGGTCTTCTTCCACTGCTGTACCCACCCCCATAAGGCATTAACCACCATCCAGGAGTTGGTATAGAGGTAGAGTACCATCCACTTTTCTCATTCAGCAATATCTAGGGCTAGTTGTATGGCTTTCACTTCTGCAAGCTGACTCGACTCACCTTCTCTTTCAGTGGCCTCAACGACTTGTCGTGTGGGACTCCACACAGCAGCTTTCCACTTCCAATAGTTCCCTATCACATGACAGGATCCATCAGTAAACAAAGCATAATGCCTTTCATCTTCTGATAACTCATTATATGGTGGTGCCTCTTGGGCACAAGCCACCTCCTCAGGCATTGCTCCAAAATCTCTGCCTTTTGGCCAGTCCGTGATCTCTTCCAGAATTCCCAGGTGGTTGGATTTCCCCAGTCGAGCTCGTTGTGTGATCAATGCTATGCACTTACTCCATGTAGCCCTGGTTGCATGATGTGTAGAGGGGATGTTTCCTTTGAACATCCAGTGTAGCATGGGCAGTCATGGTGCCAAGAGGAGATATGCTTCTGTACCAACAACTTCTGAAGTGCTTTGAACCCCCTCATATACTGCTAGTATCTCTTTTTCAGTCGGGGTGTAGTGGTCTTCTGATACTTGGTACCCCTGGCTCCAAAACCCTAATGGTCGACCTCAGGTTTCTCCCGGTGTTTTCTGCCAGAGGCTTCAGGTGAGACCATGCTCCCCAGCTGCAGTGTAGAGTACATTTTGTACATCTGGTCCTGTCTGGACAGGCCCAAGAACCACTGCACAAGTTATTTCCTGTCCGATATGCTCAAAGGCTTGTTGTTGTTCAGGGCCCCATTCAAAATAGTTCTTTTTCCACGTTACTCGATAGAGAGGGCTCACAAGCTGACTATAACCTGGAATATGCATTCTCCAGAACCCCACAAGGCCTAGGAAAGCTTGTGTTTCTTTCTTGTTAGCTGGTGGAGACATAGTTGCTATCTTGTTAACCACATCCATAGGGACATGACGGCGTCCATCCTGCCATTTTATTCCCAAGAACTGAATCTCCTGTGCAGGTCCCTTGACCTTACTTTTCTTTATGGCGAAACCAGCTTTCAGAAGAATCTGAATTATTCTTTTTCCCTTCTTAAACACTTCTGCCTTGTTGCCCTACACGATGATGTCATGTATGTATTGTAAATGTTCAGGGGCATCACCTTGTTCCAGTGCCGTTTGGATTAATCCGTGACGAATGGTAGGGCTGTGCTTCCACCCCTGGGGCAGCCAATTCCAGTTGTATTGGACACCTCTCCACGTGAAAGCAAACTGTGGCCTGCACTCTGCTGCCAAAGTAATGGAGAAAAATGCATTGGCAATATCGATTGTAGCATACCACGTGGCTGCCTTTGATGCCAGTTCATATTGGAGCTCTAACATGTCTGGTACAGCAGCACTCAGTGGTGGCGTCACTTCGTTCAGGCCGCGATAATCTACTGTTAACCTCCACTCTCCATCAGACTTTTGCACTGGCCATATAGGACTATTAAAAGGTGAATGAGTCTTGCTGATGACTCCTTGGCTCTCTAGGTGATGAATCAGCTCATGGATGGGAGCCAGGGAGTCTTGGTTTGTGCGATATTGCCGCCGGTACACCGTCCTGGTAGTGATTGGCACCTGCTGTTCTTCAACTTGCAGCAATCCCACAGTAAAGGGATCTTCCGAGAGGCCAGGCAGGGTAGATAGCTGTTTGATCTTCTCTGCATTTACAGTGGCTACACCAAAAGCCCATTGGTACGCCTTTGGGTCCTTGAAGTACCCTCTCTTGAGGTAGTCTATGCCAAGGATACAAGGGGCCTCTGGGCCAGTCACAATGGGGTGCTTTTCCCACTTGTCCCCTGTCAAGCTCACTTCAGCCTCCAATAGAGTCAATTCTTGGCATCCCCCTGTCACTCCAAAGATCCAGATGGGTTCTGTGCCCCTGTACCCTGATGGCACCAGCATACACTGTGCACCAGTGTCTACCAAAGCCTTATACTTCTGTGGGTCTGATGTGCCAGGCCATCAAATCCACACAGTCCAGTATATCCGATCATCCCTTTCCTTCTCCTGGCCAAAGGCAGGGACCCTCTATTGCTGTTCCTCATCAGAGTATTCACTGTCTGACCGTTGCGGTGCCAAACCAGAAGTCCTCTCACCAGAATCAAGGGAGGTTGTTTCAGTTCTTCTATGCCTGGAGGATCTCTGATTGCTTTCAATTGCTGATTGCGTTGCCTCTACAGCAACGACGCTGACAACCTTCTTCTTGGGTGACCCCTTCTTAACAGTTGTCTTCCCTCTCGGTTCACGTACGTGGGCTTCCAGCTTAAAGGTGAGTTCACCATATCGTCCCCTTGGTCACGCAGGAAGAACCAGTATACCACGTGGCATACACCTTGGGCTCCCTTTCCCTCTGACCAGGGCAGGAGGGGACTGATTTCTTGGAGCGTCCCTCACAGCCAAGGCACTGTCCTGTAGGGATGAGGAGACACAGAGATTTTCCTCAAAGTTTTGGAGCCAAGACAACACTTTCTCCACAGCTGGTGTTTCCATATCTGGGCAATACATTGCTGCCAAGCTGTTAGAATATGACACTGGGGCACCTTGAATCACCTTTCTCCACATGGCCCATGTGCACAGGACATCCTCTGGATCTTTGGAGACCTCCTCATCATCTAGATCAGTGTAAATGACTTCCACCACTGCTAACTCTCTCAAGTACTGGATGCCTTCATCTGCAGTAGTCCACTTTCCTGAGAAGATCTTCCTTGAATGGATATCTTGCCCTCACACTTGAGAGGAGGCGGCTCCAGAGACTGCAAATTGTTGCCTGTTTTCTAATTCCCCTTTCAATTCCCCGGTTTCTAGAGAGGGATCCCAGCTGTTGGGCTTCCTTGCCTTCCAGTTGCTGACTGTCAGCCTCATTATCTCAGCATCAGAGCAGCCAGGCAGCAATCCGCTCACCTGGCTGGTGGCTGTAATCTTTCCGCAAGTCCCGAAGTTCTGAGGACGTAGGACCGTGTAGTTTCCACTTCCTGTTTAAGTTCCCTCACTCATTCCTGCAATTTCTTTGTTGAAGGACCAGCTTCTAGATTAAACCTTTCTTCTTCTTCTTCTTCCCTCACTAATCGATGGTATGGACCCGTTGATCTCCTTGTCCACTGTTTCTTTTTCACTAATGGGGCAATTACTGTAGTTGTTGTTGTTGTTTGGGTCTCTATCTCAAGCATGGTGTCCTCAGATGTAGTCTGGGTCACTGCCTCAACCGTGGTCCCCTGTTGAACTATGGTTTGGTAGGCATAGGCCAGCCCCAGTTCAGTGTGAGAAGCTGCTGGTCTTCATTGGGATAGGCAAGGCACCATTCTATCAGGTGGCACATCAGTTTGCCAGGGTTGCTTGCCTGTTCAGGTGTAAAGTCCCAGATTATGGGAGGTGATAACTGTCCTAGGAATCTGCCCAAATCCTTCCATATACCCTGCCACCCAGGGACCAGTCGCTTGAGTGCACATTTCAGTATTGCCTCACCCGAAACTTGTCTTCTTTTATACCAGGACGAGACCAGATTCCACAATACCCATAATATACCACCAGTATTAATTATTAGTATTGAACAGCTCACATAAGGGTGAACAAGGACCTCGGGAGCCTGCATAATAAAACCATTCACATCAATGCCCGGTAGGGAGAGGGAGATGTGTCCCCTCATCTCCTCCACAAGATAGCTCCCACAACACAGCAAAGCCGTCAGTGCCAGGGCAAAGCACACAGCCATTATTTGCATTACCACATTCCCAAACTCAGCAAGATGGAGATAAGCAAGCAGCCAACAAGCTCTGTGACCTGCACAGGAGCCTGCCATTTAGTAACTAGCTATGGCACACTTAATGCAAAACTGCCGTTGTTGTGCCCCATGTTGGGCGCCAAAAAAGGACTGTGGTGGGTTGACCCTGGTTGGATGCCAGGTGCCCACCAAAGCCGCTCTATCACTCCCCCTCCTCAGCTGGACAGGGGGGAGAAAATATAACAAAAGGCTCGTGGGTCAAGATAAGGACAGTTTAATAAAATGATAGCAAAAGTCGCGCACGAAAGCAAAGAAAACCAAATGATATTATTCTCTACTTCCCATCAGCAGGCGATGTCTAGCCTCTTCTTGGGAAGCAGGGCTTCAGTACACATAGTGGTCGCTTCAGAAGACAAAAATGCCCCCCTTCCGTCTCCCTTCACTTAGCTTTTATATCTGAGCTGACATCATATGGTATGGAATATCTGTTTGGTTAGTTTAGGTCAGCTGTCCTGGTTATGTCCCCTCCCAAGATCTTGCCCTGCCCCAGGCTGCCATTGAGGGGGGCCAAAAATGTTGGAGAGACAGCCTTGATGCTGTGCCAGCACTGCTCAGCAGTAGCCAAAACACTGGTGTGTTAACAACACCTTTCTAGCTACTGATGCAGAGCACAACGCTATGAGGTCTGCTATGGGGAGAATTAACTCCATCTCAGCCAGACCCAATACAATCGGTCTGTACTTTGTTGAAAAAATTCAGCATGTGAACTTTTGATAGATAGCTTAGTCATTGCCCATTCAGCCTCCCTATATAAATCATATATTACCAACTGAACAAGTCTTCCAGTAGTTTGTAAGCATTTCTAGCTAGCCACAGTGATTACTGAGACATGTTCTGAAAAATTTAGAGCTTGTGCAACATTTAAACTATGAAAAACACTATTAATAAATATCAGCATGATCTGATTTATGTCAATCACTTGTTCTGAGAACAAAAGTGTCCCTTATTAAATAAAACTAATGTTTTAAATAGATATTTTATAACCATGATGTAGGATATATATCCTTCAGTCTTTGTCTAAATCAGTGGAAGTCAGCTTTGGAGATAAGATTATGTTGTTTTTTTCTAATAAATTTATAATAAAAATAAATTATCCAGAAAAGAGTAGGGTGAAAGAAGGCCAGATTATTTAGGAATTAAGAGTCTGAGTAGACAAGGGACAGGATAATCAAGAGCACTAACTACTGGCCCATATAGTCTACTACTAACTGCAGAGGAATGAATGAATGAATTCCATTCTCTGACATTATGAAGTCCAGATTCAAGTAAAGTTAAATACAAGTGTATAAATTTTCTAACTTTTCTGCCTTCCAAACCCTTCCTTACCTTACATATAACAAAACAGTCCTCTGAATCCAGAAACAAATTTTTCCCCTAATACAGACCTGTAAAAGTTACTGGGTTCATTTGAGGTTATGCACATTATCTGTGGACAGAATTTAGCCTAAAGAGGCAGAAATAAATATTCTGTTTAAGATGGTTTATTTACTGTCAGTGTTATCTCTCCTTCTGTCTGTTCAAGATAACACAACTGAGGAATAGATTTTTGGAAAGAAAAAAATGGCATGTCTTCAGTGCCTAAACCCCATTTGAAATCAATGAGTAGCTAAATTTAGTTTGTCTCTTTGAAACTCTCCATCTGAATTTCCAGAAATAAAGAAAAGAAAAAAAAAAAAGCAACAAGACTGTTTTCTCTACAGCCTACTCCTCTCTTCCAAATTAGGATGTTTACATTATTGTTTTAACTTTTAAATTATGAGATGCAAAAGAAAAATGTGTATGACCACTCTATGCATGCATGTCCAACTGCAGTGAGTAATCATGTTAGATGAATGTAATGTTGGGTGAAATGACAGCATGCACCACATCAGGAACATCATGATGTTCAACAAGGAAAAGTCCAAAGTCCTGCACCTGGGGAGTACTGCACCAGGCACCAGGACATGCTGGGGGCCACTCAGCTGGAAAGCAGCTTGGCAGAAAAGACCTTGGGGGTCCTGGTGGCCTCGAGGTTGACCATGAGTCAGCAATGCGCCCTTGCAGTAAAGAAGGCTGATGGTATCCTCGGCTGCATTAGAAGGAGTGTTGCCAGCAGGTTGAGTGAGAGGATCCGTCCTCTCTCCTCAGCTCTGGTGAGGCCACACATGGAGTACTATGTCCAGGTTTTGGCTCCTCAGTACAACAGAGACATGGACATATTGGACAAAGTCCTCAAAGATGATGAAGCGTCTGGAGCATCTCTCTTATGAGGAAAGGCTGAGAGAGCTGGGACTGTTCAGCCTGGAGAAGAGAAGGCTCAGGGGGATCTTATCACTGTAGATAAATACCTGAAGGGAGGGTCCAAATGAAAAGAGCCATGCTCTTTCCAGTGGTGGCCAGTGACAGGACCAGAGGCAGGGAGCACAGACTGAAACAGGAGGTTCCCTCTGAACATCAGGAAACACTTTTTCACTGTGAGGGTGACTGAGCACTGACACAGGTTGCCCAGAGATGTTGTGGAGTGTTTGTCCTTGGAGATTTTCAAAGGCCATGGTCCTGGGCAATGAGGTCTAGGTGGCCCTGCTTGAGCAGGAGTTTGGAGCAGAGGTTCTTTCCCACCTCAACCATTCTGTGATCAAAGAATTTTAATTGTGTTACTCTATGATCAAAGAATTTTCCTGGTTTTCACATAGAAGGACTCTGGTCTGCAATTTGGATTTGCTGGTAGTGACATTTCTTTTTTGAGCAACAACAATTATTATAGGTTAGATAACCAAACATACTCCAGTTCAGAATGTGTCATTCATTGCTACGTGCAGATTTCATTTCATGCAGGCTCTTCTGGCACCTTTTAACTACTCAAATCTCATTTTGGAGGACATGGAACCATATGTTATTTATCTCTCAGTAAATTTGGCTGCCTTTTTCATCTCTCTAGCTGCCCTCCAGCAATACATACTCGATCACAATTAGCTCAATGAGCTTCATATAACCTCTTAATATCAGGGTATGTACTATGTTCTCAAAAGAAATTACAAGAGCTACTTTAAACTGTTTACTCTGAACCATCTGCTTATTCTTTATCATATCTTGTGGCCTCCAGGCTCAGCTACTACCCTTGCAAATGAGCAGCTGTTTCCTTATCAAAAATCCTTACTAAAGCTGTTCAACCTTTATTAACAAATTTCATTAATTTCTTGAGGCTTTTGGCTGAATTAATGTGTAAGCAAAGTTGTCTCTGAGAACATCATTCCAAGAAGCTGTGTTCTTATCATCTAACACGTGGCCTAAAAATATCTTCTCTAATGGAATCAAGCAGTGTTTCATTTACCCTTTCTTAATGTGCATGAAAGTAGCCTTTCACAGGAATTTGTAGCCTAAAAGGACAACTAGATAATCTAGTTGACCGACTGTTATCACAAGCCACTAAGTTTCACTGAGATTCCAAAATATGAAGTCCACCTCTGTTAGATTAAAGCACTGCAATCTTCACTAGTATGCCTGTAGCACACCCCACCTTATTAATGTGTTGTTCTTTTAATATTGCCAATTTTCCTGTATCCCTAATACTAGGAGCATGTACTTGTCCAGCTCCTCCTCCTACCTCATCCTCTCAGTAAACTTTATCTTTCCAATTCAGGAAAAAGCTTTGACCTAAGCACTCTAGTGCTGATTATTTTCACACAGTAAAGAGCATGAAAAGATTCCTTGAAAAATTCTCAAATTTTTGAAGTATGTAGGACTTCCACGGCTTATGGTTACAGCAGTGTTGAAGATGGTCTTAGTGAATATGTTGTCTTGTTACACATCACTGATTTTGGAAGTTTTTGGGACTCTTTTGGCAAGACAATGTACAAAGAAGAAAATTCTAACATGCAACTCTGTCAATGACAGACTGGCAATTTAGCATTTTGCAGAGATTATGACCCACTGCTCTAAAACACTTGAAAGGCATGAAGACCCATAAAAGCATCCACAGGCTCTGGTTTCTGACAGCAAGGATAAGAATGTGATCATGCATTGCCTGTACCATAATCCTGGTGTGGTTGGCTGCCGAGTGCCTTTGGAAATCTGGCCACTTCATTTAAACAATTTAAATGACAGCAATTTTCTTTTACGGTGGTCTGCTCAGTGATTTCTAAAAGAAATTCATAGCAGTCCATGTTGCAAATTAATTTCATTTTTCTAAATTAAAAAGGCTATTAAAATAAATAAGGACAGGTATGATAGGGTTGCTCAAACACTAGAAGATGGCAAAAGTGCATTTCAATAATTTCTTTTTTTATCGCTAGCATTTATGAGTCCTCCTGGAAACATGCAAGTAAAATCTTCCATTCAAGCATTTATTTTCACATAGCTCACATGCAATGGCAGCTTGCTGCCTTGTCTTTGCATACTTCCCAAGTGCTGAGCAGTTGATTATTTTTTTTTTTCTTCCTTGAAGGCAACAAAATCTCTTTTGGAATATTTCCTTGAAAGTCATGGGATGAGGAGATGTGCAACAAATACTATGAGGTATATTCTCAAAGTAGCTTTGAAACTGAAAACTTATTCTTTCAAACATTAATTTAAATACAAAATATTATGGAAGGAAATGGCACATCTACAACAAACTGGACAGAAATTTTACAGTCACAGTTGGGCTTAAAGGTGATTCAGTGAAGTGCTGAAATATGTGCTTATTTTAATCATTTGTAGTCCATTAACTTCATAGATTTGACTTGTGTGATTAACTGTTCAGCATCAGCTTAAATAGATGAGAGCCAGAGCCATCTAGGACCTTGAAGAACTTGGCCCACTGAACACAAAAACTGTTTATGCTACCAGACATGTTGGCTTCACAGACATAATTAAACATCAGAAATCATCCTGTAAATATTTTGAAATGTATCCTTTTACAGCTTTAAAAGACAAACTTCTCAAAATGTGGAGTTTGATTTTTTCAATCACTTTGGTATCTATCTGCTTTATAGACATATTTTCAAAAGGTAAATTTCAGTATCACAGAAAGTGCAAGTGGTATAAGTACAGCCAAAGTAAATTGATATTAACTTTAACATTAATATTTGCTGAAACTATTTTTCATTGTGCATCCAGCCTCCCTCATTGCTTTGATTGCAAAGTACTAGCTGAAGTGAATTGCTGTTGCAAGCTATTTCGTCTTAAATGCCTGGATACACTGGATTTGGACTTAATATCTAATGCATTTCATAATTCCTAATAACTCCAGGATGTCTTGCTATTGAACATTGGTTACCCTTTACATGTACTGACTTAAAATCATCTGAAAAAATCCACAGTTTTGAAAGGTTCACCTAAAAATTAGATCCAAATCCTTAGTTAATGTATAGCACTACATAGAAAGTTGCCAAAGTTTTCTTGTTTGCATCAGCATAGATCGCTTTTGAGACTTTAGAGTCCTGCTTCCTCAGTTCAATTATATTTTTCAATTTCTATATAATGATTGAATTAATGATGTTCCCAAAATCCCTTGTATAAAAGAATTGGATTTAAAGTGTTGAAGAAAGCAGGTTCTAATAGAGAACATGATAAGCTTATTACTGAATTATATATCAGTAATACTGAAGATGAGGAAGTTCAGGGATCCCATTCTTTTTGGAAGGGGTAGCATTTGCATCTTATATAATTACTTTTATGTAAAATCTACGGAAAGTAACAGGAGAGATCATCTTCACCATTCCATAATCTTCAGTGAGATTTAGAGAATTATCCACTTACTAATGTCATGAATTTATATCTCCACCTTCAAAAGTGCAAAATATTGAAAACCACCATATATTTTGATGATACAATTTCAGAACTGTCTCCTTTCTCCTTAAGTTCATATTTTCCCATATGAAATATGAGCATACTGTAAAATGTCAACTTTGAAACAAGAAAGGGTCTTTCCACTAAGCACATCTACTTCCCAGATCTGCAAATCTGTTTTATTAAAACCAAGCACAACAGAAGCCCAAAGCTGGTCTTGGAAAAAGTGAAGAATTAGCGTTCTCTCACTCTTGAATTTTGAGACCTTAATCAGTTGAAACTTATATGCAAACTTGGCCAATATTTTTACTATTTAATACTACTGAAAGACAGAATATGTTTCAATTCACACTTTGCATTTTGGGATTGGTGGTGGTCTTGCTGTATAGCCATCTGAGTCATCTGAGTCACGACTTCTGGAAAGATTGACTAACCATTTGTGGTCATGCCACATGTCTTTATAAAATAGCACTGTGTGCTGACTCAGGCTGTAAAACTATTCTACTGTTTCTTGTGAAGGATGAAAATCCCTACTCTCACAGTGAAGGTGGTTTTCAATACCCAGGCTGCAGACTGTGGTAAAATACAGTAAAATCAAGACTGGAAATTATAGTTGACACTGACATGGAAGTGCAGATGCTCAGGGTAGAATTCTTTACACCCTCTGTGTTGTGGTTTAACCCCAGCCAGCAACTAAGCACCATGCAGCCACTCACTCACTCCCCCCCATCCACTGGAATGGGGAAGAAAATCAGGAAAAAAAAAAGTAAAACTCCTGGGTTGAGATAAGAATGGTTTAATAGAACAGAAAAGAAGAAACTAATAATGATAATGATAACACTAATAAAATGACAACAGTAGTAATAAAAGGATTGGAATGTACAAATGATGCGCAGGGCAATTGCTCACCACCCACTGACTGACACCCAGCTAGTCCCTCAAGTGGTGATTCCCTGCCCCCACTCCCCAGTTCCTATACTGGATGTGACGTCCCAGGGTATGGAATACACCATTGGCCAGTTTGGGTCAGGTGCCCTGGCTGTGTCCTGTGCCAACTTCTTGTGCCCCTCCAGCTTTCTCGCTGGCTGGGCATGAAAAGCTGAAAAATCCTTGACTATAGTCTAAACACTACTGAGCAACAACTGAAAACATCAGTGTGTTATCAACATTCTTCACATACTGAACTCAAAACATAGCACTGTACCAGCTACTAGGAAGACAGTTAACTCTATCCCAGCTGAAACCAGGACACACTGCTAGCCTTCTAAATTTGCTGCAGATGGGCAGCACTGCCTTTATGATTATTGAGGCTGTAAAGAAGCTGTAAAGGAGGAATTCTAAGATTGTTCCAAAGTCAGAGACTGGGTATGACAGTCACACAGTCAGTCAATACAGACATGCATAAAGGTGATCATATTTGATCTCAAAATCTACATAAATCCCTTAGTATTTCTCAGGAAAGAGAATTTTACAGTCATTATTCTTGCATGTAGAGACTCTTAGATGCTGAACACATAGTAATACATCTGTTGAGTTTTTTTATTTCAGTCAGTTTGAGTAACAATTAAAAAATAGCAAATGTAGCCAGAGTAATCAGAATTATTTAATTTGCTAAAAAAAAAAAAAATCTCATGCTTAAATAAAGCAGACACAAATCCAGTCAATTAAACAAAATGTAAAGTTAAATCTTTAACTCAGATTTAAATAGATGAAAGTTAAAATTAAAGAAAAAAATTAAATCATGTATATAAATTTAAATAGGTTGTTCAGTGTTGAAGACAGAAATCTTAGACACCTGGTTGACAGAATGCATTATAATGAGAGCCAGTGAGAAATCCAAATCTTCAAGATCAAATGTGAATCACAGCATAAAGACACAGGAAACCTGGGGGAAAGAATTTTGCATCATCAGATAAGTACTAGCTTTTTCATCATTTCATACACTGTTGTCAGCTGAAGTTCTGGAATCATCTTAATTATGAATTATATTAATATCCCAGCAGTACATTAAGGAAGGCAACCAGTGTCCCTCATGTGGTTCATTCTTTCTCCTCCTCTCCATCAGAGAAGCCTTTTAAAATATTGCTGTGATTAAAGCGTGTAAGGTTCTTTCTGATCGATGACTCCAGCAATACTACGGTAAGTCTGCTTTTAGTCTGTGACGTTTAACCTTAACAGTCCTTCTATTTAGTCAGAAAAATCTAATATAACTTTGTTTGCCATCCCAATAAGTCACAGATTTTTGTTATTCCTCTGGTGTGAATTCTTTCTAAAAACTGCTTTAGCAAAAGTGGGCACCATGGGATTCCTTTTTATTGCCTCTCACTATCTTCAAATCAAAGTCACCTAAGCTGACAAGTAAAAAGGTAATTTTTCCCAGCTGCCAACCCTGCAGATTGACTACATTGTGTAGACATCAACCCAGGTTCTAGCCTTCTCCCTTACCATTACCAGCAGTAATGATGACCCTAAGATCTAAACAATGCCTTCAATAACTCTTGTGGAAACTACAGTGATGTTGTTTTAAAAATTTTCAGACTGCCTTTTAATCACTGGGTATAAATTATCTTGGTGTTTGTAGGGTTCCCTATGATCCTCTAGCGCAGGAGAAAAGGAAAAAGGAAAAAGAGAAACTGGATTTGAAGATAGACATTTTAAAACATAGCTAATGTACTTCATGTCTCATTTACACCTGTTTCAAATTACTAAAAGTGAGTAAAAGGGCAGAAGGTAACCAGGTTTAATTTGGAAATGTCAGTTTAAACATAGATGTTGCTATAGGTGCACTCTGATCAGAAGAAACTTTCTGCAATTATAAAGGAAGAAAAGTGCCCAGACTGACTTTCACAGTCTATGTTGAGATTCCAAGTCTTAAATAATGTTGCAGGATGGCTAGGTTTGATTTGGCATCACAGCTAGACTGTAAATTTAGAGTCCCACACTGTCATTTGCAGTGAAGACAGTTTCCACTAGAAGTTGTCTCTTACCACAATCCAGTGACATATTACTGCTTTTCCAGTTACTGTGGAACTGTAACTGTGTTTTCAATTCCAATGCATGTAGCATAAGCTTAAAAATTAAATTTGGAACTAAAACTGAATACTGGAGGATTTCTTCAATTTAGAAAATCAACAAATTTAACCTTGTTCTCTAATAAGCTTTGTTTTCATTGATTCAGAAGGAGGAGAGAACATACCCATCAAAGGGCCCTTGCAGGCTCATGGTACACACAAGGCGTGATTGCACAGGTCATTCAGGTAGCACAGTGTGTCTCTCTGTTGACCAGAATAGACCGATTGCGATGCAAAGTGGGTCTCATTTGAAATCTTAATTGAAAGACTCCTTGTGAAAACTCTGAGCAGACTCACCGGCAGTTGAAGGTGCTTTTTAATCACTGAGAATAAAGACTTCAATCAATATGGTTCAAACTATTTGCCCCTGAGCAGTAGAGCGGTGGTGTTCTTTAAAACAGTGCTTACAGCTTCAGGCTCAAGGCCAAGAAAACTTAGCCCCCTGAGTTCTTAATATAATTATTGTTTTCTCTGTTATCTTGCAAGGGTCTTAATTTGCCTCCCAGTAATTAACTCCCCTATGTGGTTGTCAGGAAGTTTAATCAATAGCATGAACAGATACACCAAGCTGTCATTCCTTCTGTGACCAATACTCCCCTCCCCACCTCTCCCACCCCTGTGGAGGTGTCACTGTTTTAATAAAACGAACAGGTGGGATGTGCATAATTTCTTCAGAGTCAGTGTCTAAATTGTTCATCTCCTACTTCACAAATTAAGGTACAGCCAATCAGGTCCTGTCAATATAATTGCCCCTGTTCCAAAACTAAAAGCATTTAGACTCCTGCTAAAGCAGCACCTGGCAAATCAACTTATTAAAGTTTTACATGGCATTACGTTCTCAGACACTTTAAACATTGTGATGACATTGTAATAAGAGGAGGAGCAGAAGGCTTGATCGAATATAATTCTACTTATGTCCACCATGTACAGGACATAATGTAATTGCCTTCAAAGCTAGTGACAAAAAACCTCATTCTTGGTGGAATTCCAATCTGCCTCGGCAGCTTTGGACTTTCTTTATTAAGAGGGATGTCACTCTGTGGCCTCTCTTCTTCTAAGGCAGTGTTGTCTATTCTGATTCATAGCTTCTTAAATCTTCCCTTGTAACAGCTTAACACTGGTTATTTACTTCAATGTGTTTTCCAAGAACACTCTTCAGTCTCTCTCATTCTCTTTCCTGAACTATCCTTCTAGGATACATTACATGTTTGTTTACCTTACCCAGTTCTCAAACTGCAGGAGTTACCAGCATGACCAAGAACAAGTAAGGTAACTTTTGGGGTGACAAAAGATATGTCTAAATCTATGCATAAGAATTATCTCTTATGCATTACGTGCATTTATACTGCTGTAGAAGGATAATGATAGATAGCACTACATGGAAATTAGAATATCCGTGCTGCAGGGATACTTATAAACCATGTTGAAATGGTCAAAATGTTTACAAAAAATCCAAAATAACCCATAGAAAAAATTTTGAGAATTTTTTCTTGAAAGCTTACAATGAATTCCAAGGGACATCCATTTGAAGGGTAGTGATACGAACATTTTTAATGGAATGAACCAAAATCATACCCGAAAGAAAAACTGACACAATGAAGGGAACGTCCTTCAAATGTTGGGGTTTACAGAGACAGCTGTTGGAGTCTGGCTTTTTGGTTTTTGAAAAGTGAACTTGCTGTCAAGGTCATATTTCAATTGAGAATAAGAAACAAGTCACTTCTTGATTATAAGAAATGTGAGTCCCTTCAGCTCACAGCAGAGTCTAGGGAAGGTTATTATTTCCTGCCTAGTAAAACTTCAGAATTAATCCATGATTTGCACAATGATATTCTATCTTTACTACCAGTTTTGACAATACAATTTTTTCCTCTTTATCTGGGCACCAAGACAGTCCTAAGGCTTGTGAGGGGAGGATATCTGGTTTCCTGTTCCTATAACAGGTTGATATTACTTGCATTAACTCTCTCCCTTTCTCTAATATATATATATATATATAAAAAACTTACATATATATACATGCCTAAATATATAAACATATGTAACATATATGTAAAATCAGTTATATTGTAACATTTGCACAAGGTTCCTCAGAAACTATATATTAATGAATGATCAGAGGATCTCTGTTCCTCACCAATTCCATCTTCACCTGTGCTGATACTTTGTAGGGTTTAGGGTTCTTCCATGCGGGGTCTGGACGATAGAACACCAATATGATGATTAAAGTCGCCAGTTTATTGAGCCTAGCTGATCGTTCTTATACAATTCTCTAAGTTGCTTAGAAGCTTTGATTGGCTGCTGCATGCAAGCATTCGTTGTCCACATGCACAAACATAAAATGCGATTGGTTATATCGATACTGTCCACATGTATAAACATAAGATACAGTTAGTTATACTCACTCTGTACACGTGCATAAACACAGGACATAATTGGCTATATTAACTACAGCATGTGAAACTTGTCAGTCCAATTGGCCAAGATAAGCCCCTATTGACGTTGTTTGTGCCAAGTTGTGGAATGCGCACCTGTGTTTTTCTAATTGGGATCTTTCTTTTTCTATCTTCTTGTTTATTCTGTTCAAGGCCTTCTAAAGGCGTCTGGAGTGCTCTTGTGACCATGAGATACTTTCAGGCCCAGTAACTAGGTTCCATATAATTGACCCTACAATACTTAGCCCTGTTCTTTCCTCCTTGCAAAGCCCAGGGTTTAGAGGAGCTATCCCTGCAGCATTCCTCACTTCAAAAAAAAAAGCCAACAGAAAAAAACCCACAAACCTAGCCCACTGCAAGAATCATAAAAATTTGCTTCCCCTGAGGCTTACAAAGCAGCTAGATTTTACCAGTTCAAATAGCCTGTCCATTATTGTGTGTTGAGCCTCTCTCCTCCTTCATATGCAGTCCATATCTTCCAGAGCACATACATTACATTCCTTCTCTTTGTCCCTCAGAAAGTTTAAAGGATAGCTCATTTGCTTTGCAGAAGCAAATGTTTTAATTATAGGGAGAGCTGAATGATTTAGGCTAGATGGGGGGCAGGGTGGGGAGGGGGGGAAAGGGAAGGAAAATTCAGCTTTACTATCTTTTCTGTGAAGAAATAAGGTTGTCTCAAGCTGCTGTCTTATGCTTTCCTGAATTGGATTATTTTCAAACATATATTTCTTGGAACACAGCTGCTACTTCTTTGACAAATTAAGTAATGCATCATGAACAACTAAAATTCATTGCAACATAAAAACAAATATATGTTCATTTTAGTACTTTGTTTTCTCCAGGCTTTTGAATCATGGTGGGATATTTTAAAACACATATATCTTTTATAAATCTCTTTAATAATATCTATACAATATTGAGGCAGCACTTTATTGAACAGCGACCATATCCAACCATTTGAAATGTAGGTCCTATTGCTTTTTATTCTCTCAGACTACTAGCTTTGTGGTTTGAGATTTCAATTTACAGCTGACACTGGTATTTGACTTGCTGTCATATTTATTGCCCTGATTACAGTTGAAAGCATTGTTATGGGAAAGGAATGATAATACCATGGTCACATTGTTAGAGTAGAATTTTTTTCACATACAGTACAGTTATGTAAAAAGTGTGATAAACTGTTGGGGATTATGAGATCTTTCCTACCAGAACTCTTGCTCCTCACACTAATTGCAGCTAGCACAGAGGACTCCAGGAGGATGCAGTGGACTGGAGCCATAAACAAATTTATTACTAATATTTGTAATACAATTAAATTTGAGGTCTATTGTGCCAACTGCCCTATAAAGATATAATAAGAGACAGGCTCTTCTCTTGAAGAAGAGAAGAACTTGCAGTCTGAACAGAAGAGACAGTTGAAGAGTAGCAGAGATAAAGATTTATGTACAGAATGTTACAAAATGAGGTAGCTGTTTTGAAAAAAAAAGGAATAATCTTTCAATAATTGCAAAATTATGCTTTTTTTGACAGAATACAGTAAAGCACTTTGACCTTCATTTTGAAATGTTTATTCATTTTGTCATTTCTTACTTTATAGCTTGTATGCTGTAATATGTAATTAAAAGTTGACATAAAAATGTAAAATTTCTGTTCTGTCAAGGTGAAGTATTTTGATTGATTCAAAGCAAAGTAAAACAAGAAAACCTTGCAATGTTCCTTTTAGAGGATTTCAGAGAAATTAGAAGCATCTGGAGAATTTTAGAGAATTTAAAAAGATTTAGGTTGCATTCTAATTTTGGAATGCTAAAAATCCTTTCACAAAATGGATTTTCTATGCTCTGCACAGTTCTACTTAGGAGCCTTCTTTGTTGTGAAATGAATAGCTTTAGCAGCTTTCCTTAGCTTCTGTGTGAAATTAATTGGTAGTCTTCTTTCCAGCTTCTAACCTATAACAAACTTCCCCCCCCCCCCCCCTCCAGTATTTATATTAAATAGTAGGCTTATTTATATCATCAGCAGATAAGGTCAGCACTGAAATGGGCACAGAGTTAAGCAAATTGGCAGGGCAGGGTTGGATGACTTGCTTTGCTGCTGTATATCATCTTTTATGTAGGTAAATAGATTGCTGGAGTTACTAGAGATATTTCCTTAGTGTTTTCAATGGAAGGTTTTGGTGTGAATTTTTCTTGTTGGCTCTGACTGTTGCTCATTTTCCTTATGCAGTACTATCTGTTTATTTTGGCTTGCTGTAGAATGAATTGTGCCAAAGGAAGGCTAGAGTTATATTAAAACCAGGTGTAGACAAATGATTAGCATTGAAAAAATAACAAACCACACCCCAACTGAACTAAAACTGCAGCTGAAATTTCTCATTTAAGGTAGGTTTTCAAGTTCCTTAAGTAGTTTTCCCTCTGACAGGCAGGAATCTGGAAAGGCATTATTACAGTCACCTGCCTTTGGAACATCATCTCATGAATCACTCCTCAGAGAGGGAATAGTATTCCCTCTGCAAAGCACTGGGGAAGATGAAAAGAAGAAATAGGATCTTTACAGGAACCTTGCAAAGCCAAGCACCCGAACCCTCAGCTGTGCATTATGGGCAGCCAGAGTCCATACTCCATCAAGTGGCAAATGCAGACTGTCAAGATGGGGGAAGAGGAAGCTTGTGACTTCTGGCACCAGGAAGGATGGCTTCTTTTCCACCTGTAGATTTGTGACTGCAGAATAGGTTCAGTGTCCTGGGGAGCCATCAGAGCTGGTCAAGCATGACCCACATGCAGGCACTAAAAAGCAGTGGGTAACAGCATTTGAAGATCTGCTAATCTGACCTGCTCTCTGGGGATGTTTTCTGGGGACTTTGATCTGGGAAATTGAGGAGAGGCTGATGAGGCTCATTTGGCTCATCATAGACTATTATCCCTTGCTGCTCATCCGTGTGAGCACCAACAATACTGCCAGAGGAGGGCTGGAGTGTATCAGAAGTGACTACATGGCTCAGGCCCATTTGGTGTCTTCTTGGTCCTCCTAAGTAAAGGGAAAATCTTTCCTAGGAATACATAGTGCAGGGTGACAGTAACAAGAGTAATGCTAAAACAGGGCAAACAGAAATCCACCTCGAGTATACCTACTCAAATGCATTCAACCTGCGAAATGAGTAGAATGAACCAGAACTCTGCATGAGGTCGCAGAGGTACAACACTGTTAGGATAGCAGAGGCTGGGTGGGACAGCTTGCCTGACGGTGGTACTGTGAAATGTGGATACAAATTCATCAGGAAAGACAGGCAGGGATGATGAGGAGGGTAGCTGCCTTCTATGTTAAGGAGTAGGTCGGATGTATGGAGGTCTCCTGTGGGATGGACAACAGGAATGAGAGTTTGTGAGTCAGAGTCTGAGGACAGGCCAACGAGGGTGACACTGCGGTGGAAGTGTGTTAATGACCATCCAGTCAACATGAGGAATTGGATGTAGCCTTCCTGAAGCAACTCAAGGATATGTCTGGATCACAGATCCTGCTTCTTGTAGGGAATTTTAATCTTCCTGACATTCACTGAAAAGCCAACACTGAGGAACATAAGTAGTCAAGGAGGTTTTCAGAGGGTGTCTGGAATAACATCTTGATACAGATACTGGATGGATGAACAGGAGTGACACAGAGCTGGACTGGATATTCCCTAACAAAGAAGTGGTGTTTGGGGATGGGATAATCAATGGCAACCTTGGCTGTAGAGGACATGAAATAGTGGTGTTCAGAATCTGGAATGGAGTGGGTAAAGAGAGCAGCAGAATGTAGACCTGAGCTTCACAAAAGCAGTCTTCGCCTAATTCTGGGAATTGGTAGGTGGTATTCCCTCTGAGGCAGCTCTGAAGACAAAGGAGGTCTGTAAAGCTGGTCAGGTTTTAAGGACAGCATCCTGAAGCATAAGCACTGTCCATCCTGACACTCAGAAAGATATATAGATATACTGGGGAACCAGCTTTGCTAAACAGGGAAATCATGACAGAATTCCAGAGCAAAAAGGCTGCATACAGGAGGTGCAAACAGGGACAGGCTACCAAGGAAAAATTCAGAAACATTGCCCAGATATTTAAAGATGGTGATAGAAAAACCTAGAAACAATGCTTGCAAGGAATGCCAAGAGCAACAAGAAAAGAATCATAGAATCATAGAATCATTTAGGTTGGAAAAGACCTTCAAGACATTGAGTCCAGCCATCATCCATGCCCACTAAACCATGTTCTGGAGTACCTCGTCTATGCGCTTTTTGAATACCTCCAGGAATGGTGACTCAACCACTTTCCTGGGCAGCCTATTCCAATGTCTGACAACCCTCTCAGTAAAGAAATTTTTCTTAATATCCAACTTAAATCTCCCTTGCTGCAACCTGAGGCCATTTCCTCTCGTCCTATCACCAGCCACCTGGCAGAAGAGGCCAGCACCCACCTCACTACAACCTCCTTTCAGGTAGCTGTAGAGAGCGATAAGGTCTCCCCTCAGCCTCCTCTTCTCCAGGCTAAACATCTGCAGTTCCCTCAGCTGCTCCTCATAAGACTTGTGCTCCAGGCCCCTCACCAACTTGGTTGCCCTTCTCTGGACACTGTCCAGCACCTCAACGTCTTTCTTGTAGTGAGGGGCCCAAAACTGAACACATTACTCGAGGTGCGGCCTCACCAGTGCTGAGAACAGGGGAACAACCATCTCCCTGCTCCTGCTGGCCACACTGTTTCTGATGCAGGTCAGGATGCTGTTGGCCTTCTTGGCCACCTGGGCACACTGCTGGCTCATATTCAGCTGGCTGTCAACCAGCACCCCCAGGTCTTTCTCTGCCGGGCAGCTTTCCAGGCACTCTTCCCCCAGCCTGTAGCGCTGCATGAGGTTGCTGTGACCAAAGTGCAGGACCTGGCACTTGGCCTTGTTGAATCTTACACAATTGGCTTTGGCCCATCGATCCAGCCTGTCCAGATGCCTCTGTAGAGCCTTCCTACCCTCAAGCAGATCGACCCTGCCTCCCAACTTGGTGTCATCTGCAAACTTGCTGAGGGTGCACTCAATCCCCTCATCCAACTCACTGATAAATTTATTAAACAGAACGGGGCCCAACACCAAGCCCTGGTGAACACCACTTGTGACCTGCTGCCAGGTGGATTTCACCCCATTCACCACAACCCTCTGGGCTCATCCTTTGAAAAAAATGCTTCAGTAGTTGCCTTAGTGGAAAAAGATCAAACAAGGAAATGTGGACCTGCTGCTGAATAGGTTGAGTGATTTAGTGATTTATTTGTTTCAGCATAAACAGATAAGGCAGAGGTACTCAATGCCTTCTTTGCCCTCAGTCTTCACCAGCAAATATCCCAGGTCTTTGAGCTTAGTAAGGGGATTGGGGAGAGAGAAGCTACCAGCAGTGAGTAATGGTGGAATCAAGGGTTATTTGAGAGAACTTGACCCATGATAGTCCATGGGAATCAACAGAGTGTATCTGTGGGTTTTGAGAGAGCTGGGTGATATCCCTGTAAGACCTCTCTCTGTTAGTTTTGAAGGATCATGGAGACTGGGGAAGATCCCTGATGATTGGAGAAAGGCAAATAGTATGCCAGTCATCAAAAAAGTCTGAAAGGATGAGCTAGGGAACTACTGATTGATCAGCTTCACTTTGGTCCCTGGGAAAATCATGGACTGGGTCCTCTTGAACCACATTTCTGGAGATGTACTGGGTTTATGTGGCAAGGTTTTGGTAGTGATTGGGCTGCAGGGGTGGCCTGTTTTGAGAAGACACCAGGCACTGCCCCTGTGTCGGACAGAGCCAGCGCCAGCCGACTCCAAAGCAGACCAACTGCTACCCAAAGCTGAGCCTATCAGTGGTGCTGGTTGTGCCTCTGTGATACATAGTTAAGAAAGGATAAAAAACACTGCACAGCAGCTGTGAGAAAGGAGGGAGAAAATGTGAGACAAGCAGCCCTGCAGATACCAAGGCTGGTGAAGAAGAGGCAGGAGGAGGTGCTCTAGGCGCCGGAGCGGAGATTCCCCTGCAGCCTGTGCAGAAGACCGCGGTGAAGCAGGCTGTGTCCCTGCAGCCCATGGAGGACAACAGTGGACCAGATATCCACACTACAGCCCATGGAGGACCCCACTCCACAGCAGGTGGAGATGCACTGAAGGAAGCTGCAGCCCATGGAGAGGAGTCCATGCAGGAGCAGGTTTTCTGGCAGGACCCGTGGCCTGTGGGGGACCCATGCTGGAGCAGTTCATGAAGGACTGTATCCTGTGGGAGGGACCCCATGCTGGAGTAGAGAAACAGCATGAAGAGGAAGGACTGGCAGAGATGAAGTCTTATGAACTAACTGCAATCCCAATTCTCCATCCCCCTGCACTTTTCGTGGGGTAGAGAATGTAGAAGAGTTGGGAATGTAAGCAGTGAAGTTGAGACTTTTTTCTGTGAGTGCAGCTGAGTCTTAGCTACCCAGAGAGGTTATGCTGTCTCCATTCACAGCAGTTTCCAAGACCTGACTGGACGAAAACCCGAGTAACCTGTTCTGATGTCAGAGATGACCTGCTTGGAGTAAGAGGTTGGACTAGAGACCCCAAGGTCACATCAAGCCTGAATTAACATCTGATCCTATCATTATAGTTTAAGAAGGGAGACAGTTTCCCAAAGTAGCAGTGGTCTCTAAAGAGTAGTGGTCATTTGCAAGTAACTCTCATTATGAGAATGAGAAAAGATGAAATGCAATGTAGAACGTGAATTCACTTCAGGTAATTTTGAAATTTTATAAAACTCTCTCATGTGGACTAGCATGTCAAACTACATAATTTTTTGTTCAGACGTATAGTATGATACCCTTACTTGTTAAACACTAGTAGATTTTTGTCAATTTGCTTTAAGCCCACTGTAACATTTTGTTAGAGCCAAAACAGAACAGTTTTTACATGAGGTATTATACACTTCTAGGCTGTGATGGCAGAATTTTAATACCTTTAGAGCAAGTTGAGAAGCTTGATAGAAAAAGAGGACATATGTACAAATGACAGATGCACGGATTTTACAGACAATGCTGAAGCGTCACAAATGCTGTCAATCAAACAAATGAACATACACCATTTTATTCACTACAAAGTTTGTCAAAGATTTTTTATTGTTATTCTTAGATAAATAAGGGAGAAAAATGTTTAATTAAAGCATAATTTAGAGAAATGACAAAACAGCCCATTTCAATTGCTATCTAATGGTAGATTTTGACATGATAATATGATGTAAAAAGGGGTTTTTCTCTACAGACGTACTTTTACTGAGCTTCATTAAATGGAAAAACTGCTACAGTCCAAATTCTTATTCATTTTATAAAATACATTGAATATATGTAATAAGCCTATTGTCATTAGTATGTTTCAGTCAATAAAGGATTCTTAAACTGGCCAGGCAAAGTACTTTTTCCGTTATTGTCCAACTGCTTTTGCTCAGAAAATATCTGAGCTTTTTCCATATCTGAATATTGGTAAAAAAAAATAAAATTAAGTTTTTGTTAGACTATGTAATCCACAGTTAGACAGGTTTATATATTTACTGAAACATTATGTTGTAATTTCCAATACTAAAGGTTTTGATGCCATAAGATTATATTATTTCATTTCAGGTAAAAGGGCTCATCAGAATATGACATTAAATTAAATGACAGAATTAACTTGGTGGAATGTCAGCTCCCCAGAAACAGTTATTTCTAGAGACTGAGAGAAGATGGCTGAAATTTCTTTTAGTTTGCTTTGTTATGAAACAACTTCTTTCTTAACATGTCACCAAATGCAGGTTATTTTCAAACTGTGTTTTGCTTTACATTTTCCTAAGCTGCACATAGTTGTCCCCTCACTTAATTTCTTCATGTGTACACATATGCTGTCATTCATTTCATCCATAATACAAAGCCAACAGGGAAAAAAAGAAGAAAAAAAAAAAAAAGAACTATGTGGTTTTGGGTTTTTTCTTTATTAGAAATCCATGTCAAATTTGAATTTTCCTATTTACCAGGGGCCTCAGGAATTTTGATCTTCCATAAAGTACATTCCTGAGACCTCCCTAGACACAAGCTGTGGCTTAAAGGAGCTGTTGTTTTATCCTCCTGCTCATGTTATCCTGACTGCAGAAGCTGAGATTGTTCTCTGCCTTTACACAAAATGTGTCTTGGGTTGTGAGGAGGAAATCTCTCTGATTCTAACACCCATAGACTGAAAATTATCTCTGTTACATTGATCAGGGAAACTGTGGCTATATAATTTAAAAGAAAATTTTAGTAATGACAGTTTGAAAGCTCAGTCATGGACTTGGTCTGTTTAATCTAAAGAAAATAGGAGAAGAAAATACAGTGATGTGTTAATATGGCATGTTAATATTGCCAGCATTACATTGCACAGTCAGATGTTAGCCTGTGGTACCATTATTAACATGGTGTTCTGAATTCCCAAGCTGGTATAAATCTATTGACTTGCAAGATGCTTCCAAAGATCCTCCAAAAGGGATCTTAGGAAACAAGCTAACACAAGACATTTTGATAGCCTGGAAAAGTTCCAAAAAGCACTCAGCCTCAGCTGAAATGAAAACAAAGTGTGCCGTGGTCTTATAGGTGTGATAGACTTGTACAGATCTTGTAATTCAAAATATCAGGGATATGCAAAACATTAGTAGCAGAGCAATCAGGGGTCCTGTTCTCTTCCAACACAGAGCAGGCAACTTTCTTCCCTGTAGCAGATCATTGTCAATTCCTTTGATGAGGCTTACTGCCTTTTTCTCCTCTCTGCTAGCTCTGTATGCAGAATGTTAATCATTGTATTCAGCATTGAGCCCTGCTCTGATACTGAATAACACTGAGAATCCAAGTAACCAGCTATGTAGCTCTAGATATTTCTTACAGACTAAATATGTCTGATATTCATCTGATTTCAGCAATAATATTTGTTCCCATTGTGATATTTTTCATTTATTCTTTGCCACTGAATTATGGTATGCCATTTCAATCTCTAGACACCCTTAATACAAGGAAGATTTACCTTGCAGAAAGGGGGAAGTGAAAAAGAGACATGATCAGCCATAAAATGAAAGTTAAATAAACTTGTTTGATCAACCATTGCATATAATGTTTTACATTTTACCTCATTATTTGCAATTAGTTAAGAATATGAAAAATGGTATTGCATGTGCTACCCACGTGAAAATAAATGAGGAAGTGCTGAGGTCATATCACATGTAGTTATCAAGTATCATGTTTTAAAAGCATCAATTCTATGGCCCCCAGCATGGTAATACTGGCTGTTAATCCTCAGGAATGGCTGGTACAATGTGTTGATTAGAGTGTAATAGTTTAATCATCTCTCAGTGTTAGGAGTTCATGTTGTAGTTTCACAGATCATGAAATGTGTCTGTTTAAGATATGAGCACATTATCTTTTCTTCTCTTTTTTTTGCAGAAGGCACTATGTAACCATGCTTATTTTATCTCTGTCTCTCTTTTACCTGCATTATGGTGCTCATTAGCAGGATCATACAGGGCACAGGGGCAGTCAAAGATTATGTTTATTACAGGGAGAAAAAAAAGCATTTTATTATTGGAAATGCTTTTGCATTGCAAGTTAAGGAGTGTAAACCATTCCTATCACTTCTAAACACTGTACCCAATCAGTTGTTAGCTGTAGAGCTTATTGCCATTGTGCAAAGGACAGCAAATTGACAATGTTTCTTAAATAAGTTATTACAGCAATATGAAAACTGAAAAGGCATCTTCTGAGTATATTCTCTCTTTAAGGTTTTGTGTTTATTTTTAGATTCATGAAACTGAGTTTAAGTAGATATATCAGTGTCTCAGAAGAACAGAAGGGAAATGAGAAGTTAGTGATTAAAACAGGTAGTCAGGAATGTGGCTTTTGGGTCTGATCCTCCCTAGGTGTATTAGTACACTCCCCTGAAGTCAGTAGAGCTTGGCCGATTTATACAAACTGCAGATCTGCACTTTGCCAAAGGACATACTTTGTAACAGTTCAGCGAACCTTATTTCCTTTTTTTTTTTTTTTTTTTTTTTTTTTTTACTAACAGTTAGTTAGGTTTGAAAATGCACACTTTAGGCTTGGAAGGCTTTACTAAGCCAATGGGACTGTGCCTCCATTAGATAAGCCAGACATAACCCTCTCTCACAGCATCTGTGCAAGCCTTGAAGGGAAGTGAGGACTGGGAAGTGTAGTGTGAGGAGACAAAGGCATAATTGTCACTTGGCAAGGGGAAAACAGGGAACTTGTTTTTGCAATACTACACTAAGACTCACAGAGATGCTTACCTGGTAATGTAGAATTTATTAAATACTCCTATTAATTCCAATTATTAAGCTACAAACCCAGGAAAAGATAATCTTTTTGGACAGAGGATAAGAACCAACTTCTTAGACAAAATTAGATACTTGATAAAATACTTGATAAAATAAACAGTTCCTTTCCTTTCCTTGATTTGTAGCCAGGGACAGCAGAGGGGCAGCGGTGCTGTCTTTAAGGGGAGAATAATGGACAACTAATACCCAAAGAAGGCGGTATGAGGAGAAAAAGAATAATAACACGTTGCTAAGGACCTCCCAGATGAATTATTAAAACCACTTTATTAAATATAAAATCATCGTCTTTGCCCCTTGCCTTTCATTTTTTACCTTCCAGAAGACCTTTCAATGCCTTTTGTCTTCTGATGATTCTTCATCCATCATAGAAAATACTATGCCAAAATAGGACTGTTCTATTTCATCATGGCAACGTGTCTCACAGGATGTGGATGAGGGTCGCTCCAGCTCAACTAGAAAAGACCTTTCTTCTCCACCCATAAAAAAGAAAATATTTTTTCCTTCTTTATGTAAAAATGTTGTTAAAAAAGCTAAACTAAATCTAAAGCTAAAACCAACAGACTTGGAAACAATGATGGTAATGGAGTATTTTTTCATGTGAGCAGACATTTTCCCCAATCAACCCTCTCCCATGAGCAACCTAAAATTATAGCAATGTTAAATATTATGATTAACTCCAGTTTTAAGAGGCAGGCTACTTCAGTCAGTTGGATCATTGCATTCACAAAGTCTGCTGAAGTGTAGACTACCCAAAAGGAGCATCTGACAGGGTGAAAGCTAAACCATGGGATAAGTGACTTCACTGCAGGAAAAAGCTGAAAGAAAAAATTGATTGTGAAGGGTGGTAGGATAGCAGCAGGCAGGAAGGCAGACAGGAAAATTACTGATATATGGAAACAAGAAAAAAAAAAAAAGGATAAACGTGCAGTCAAGTGTGCTTCTCATTTTTTCCCCAGTAATTAAGGCCCTTTTAAATAGAAGTTTATTTAGGTTCAAAACTTATAAACCAACTTGTAAATTATCCTACTTATGCAAATAGATTCACTGATTAATAAAATTCTGTTAATAGGATTCAGTCTGCATATGTTATGTGGACTGAGCTACCATAACAATTCACAAAGCATAGGATGTTCACAATAACAGTGATCCTGTGATTTAATAACTCCTTTTTTACCTCATTAGAGATGGGGACATGAGTCAAAAAGAAGTTATGGGGGACATTTTTGAAGTGTCAAAGTACCATAAAATGCTTTGAAAGGCTGTATTTCAATTCTGAATACTTTTGAAAGTCTGATCCTTAATGGCTTGTCTCCAGTGAAATAACATGTCTAAAAGAGAGGTGGCCTGTAAAATCACATTTACTTGCATTTCCTAAGAACTGGAATATACTGCTTTTAAGATAGTTTGCTATCTTCACCAAATGAGTCAATATACATTGATCTTTAAATATATCTTTGCCTTCAGGTCCTAGATATGAAAGTAAGAAACTCTGATTCTTATTTAATCTTCATACTATCCATGTTGAGAGATAATGAGAGTGCTTGTATTTGTTTCAACATAAATTTAAAAGTTATATGA
Organism: Astur gentilis; assembly: GCF_929443795.1. Taxonomy (NCBI): domain Eukaryota; kingdom Metazoa; phylum Chordata; class Aves; order Accipitriformes; family Accipitridae; genus Astur; species Astur gentilis. The sequence continues at coordinate 29,460,205 of NC_064887.1, forward strand.
ATATTGACTTTTGCTGGTTTTATTCCAATATTACCACTAAAAATGAAGTTACCTTTCTACTTTGAAAGAGTTAAAATGTTCAATTTTAGAATTGCAAAAGTTCAAATTTAAAAATATTAGTTCATGAAAAAACAAATTGGAAGTTAATTTTTGCTGCAACAATACCATAACTACATAATTAAAAACTTTTTTTTTTCAGATGAATTCAAATTATTTATGAAAAGGCTGCCCATGAATTATTTCCTGAACACATCTACTGTAATGCATTTGTGGACAATGGATTCTAATTTTCAACGTCGCTATGAGCAACTAGAAAACAGCATGAAGCAACTCTTCCTCAAGGCACAGAAAACTGTTCACAAGCTCTTTGGTCTTAGTAAGAGATGCCATAAACAGCCACTCATCCGCATGCCAAGGCAGAGGTAAGAAAGCCTACAAAAACCTGAGAAACTGTAACTGCTGTCTTGACACTAAAATCTCCTTAAGGACATAGAAGTGGGAATGTGAGTAACATACGGTACATGCACAATATACAGACCTAATATTTGTAGGAGTTGAACAATCCCAGCTTTCAATATTGCTCTATTCATGTTTTCCTAAATACAATGGGAAAGGTCAAAATAAAACCTGGTTTGTATATGACTGTGCAACTTAAATATAACATGAGCATACAGATTAATCCCATTTGGTCTGCCTCTGTTTTACAGAACCATATTTAGTGGAACTTGGCCAAGTGTAAAAGTGCCAAATAATTGTATACTGAATACTGAATACCTATTCTGAAGCAAGTACAGCTATTTTAAGAACTTTCCAGGTCATTATACAGTATATACCACATACTATTGATTTCTTGTCTCATTTGTCAGATATGAATTAGAATTGAAAGGATGCCTAAGGAAAGGAAATAGGAGTGGTTTAGTCCTTCCTAGAAACAGAGAGATCCTGAAAGCTAGCTAGTCAAATCTATATTAACATAAAGTGGTTATAGTTGATTGCTGGTTGAAAATTGCTTTATTGAAATTAGTGGAATGACACTAGAGTAAATCTGAAATGAATGAGCTTTTAAGTATGTTATTCTTCCGAGCGCAAGCATTGTGGGCCTGGTCCAGTGACTCCTGCATTTAGCATGTATCTCCGTCAATTTTAAGGAAATCTAGTTTAGGTTCAGTGTTTCAGAACAGCCAAGGGTACTTTACTGTCCCCTGCTTTCAGCTCTCCTATTGCAAGCTAAGGATCCATCAATTTTACTTTTCCTTTTAGTGGCACTTGGCTAACCCTTCCCCTTTTTCTTTCAGAAGGAGACAACTGTTATGGCTCTCATGCTCCCCTTTTTCTACATATTGTGCTTTTCTTTGTGATCTGTTAGTTGAAAGAAAAAATGTATTTTTCACTTGTGGGGTCATTTCATAATTAGGAAACAATCCACTAAGGAAGGTTATATAGTGACTCCAGTGCTTCAACATCATCTCCTGTGTTTCTTGGGAATGACCTGAATGAGCATTCTGCCAAAGAGATGATTCAACATGAAAGATGTCAGCAGGACCTCAGAGCTTTTTAAAATACAAGGAACAAAATCCAACCTCACTTTCTTTTTTTTCCATACCAAAATTTAAAATAATCAGGTCTTGCAAAGTAACCACTATAGGGTTTTGGTTGCCATTGGCAAATGGCAATGATACAGTACAGATGAACTGAGATATCAAAAGCAAAGAGCAATTGAAACAATTGATCAAAACACACCTTTCTTGTTATATGAAGGATTTTTTTTTTTCAAATGCAAAACTTGTGAGTTCGTGGTTTATCAGTTAATAAAAAGATGTGGCGCTATGCAAAAAAAAGATGTGGACAGGCTGGAAAGGGTCCAGAGAAGGGCCACAAAGATGATCAAAGGACTGGGAAGCCTGCCATATGAGGAAACGCTGAGAGAACTGGGTTTGTTCAGCCTTGAGTAAAGAAGGCTTAGGGGAGACCTTACCACCATGTTCCAGTATTTAAAGGCTGGCTACGAACCAGACGGAAACTCCCTTTTTACAAGAAGTCACATGGAAAAGTTGAGGGGTAATGGGTACAGGTTACTCCTGGGGAGATTCCAATTAGACACAAGAGGAAAATTTTTCACAATGAGAACAACTAGCCGTTGGAAGAATCTCCCTGGGGGTGTGGTGGATTCCCCAATGCTCGACTCTTTTAAGATTCAGCTGGACAGGGTGCTGGACCATCTTCTCCAGACTGTGCTTTTGCCAAGAAAGGTTGGACCAGATGATCCTTGAGGTCCCTTCCAACCTGGTATTCTATGATAATACATTTTACTAGCAATGAGTTTGCCTGTTTTACAGGGAGTTGTAATAAACTTTCCTAACAGTTTGATTTTGCAATGCATGTCTAACTTAGGAATATCATAACTTAGTTTTAAGATAATTATGTCCCATTTTAGCGACTACCCTAACATTTTTTCCAGTCAGTACAGACTGAGATTGGACATATGATGACATAATGATGACCAATAGATGGCTCAAAGATCAGTGCTAAAGGCAGGTTTGGAATACTTAGCTAGTGGGATGCATTTGCTAAAAGAGAGCATTTTCAAAGGCTGGATTCCATCTGACTACCTGGGAAAATTGCCTTCTGACATCAAGGCTTTTATGGCTGATAAGAAGAGCTTTAAACTGAGAAGTGAGGGGGAAAGGTCAAAAGAAACTGCTTTAATTTTGAAACCTGGTTAAAAAAACCCTGATAGACCAAGATACTGAAATGGATAAAGGAATATCAGCGGTGAAAAGATGGATAGTGAGGTGAAAGAAAACACAGCTATTGATTGAATAGTATTCAGGTACTTCTCATGGTGAAAGTCTCCCTAATCCAAAAAAGGTAGTGGATTTTTCAATACAGAACTACTAACAGGTAAGCATGCAAATGAATAGCAGATAATGCAATGGAGAATGAATACCTGGGTAATGCAATGGAGAAACATGAATTATTGCTCAGCCTGTACAAACAGACATTTCAGCAGGAAATGAGTGGAATAACCCCCAAACCAAGTACTAAAATTTCTTGTGTTTAAGGGAAGCAAAAATCACAGCTTCGTGTTCCAGTGATATTCTAGGCTTCAAAGAAATGAGAAGGGGGAATTGGAACAAAATGCATTCCTTCCTAAAGGCTTTCCAAACAACTCCTTCAGATTACTGTTTGGGCTCTGCTATTGATGGTTAAGGGTGAATTTTATTATAGAAGGAAAAATGAGACAGATTTAATGGAGATATAAATACTATTTAAATTGTACTTCACGCGCACTTGTCTTTTCAGATACAAAATAAAGAGCCAATGCTTCAGTTTTTAATAAAGGTCATGATGCTGGCAGTGAGTAAAAACAAAGTAACTGTGCTAGTATTTAATTTTACACTGTATTTCACAAGTCAACATAAGATATATACAAAGGATTTTTAAAGGAATATCTCAGAAGTGAGAGCTGGTTTTCTCTTTCATGAAGCTGGGAGTTATGTCCTAAAAGTTTAATATAATTCATGAAACTTTCTATGAGACTGAGTTTTATAGGAATTTATAGAAATTTTATAGGAATAAATTGCCATATACATGTTTATATCTGGCATGTAGTCTGCCAGAAATCATTCCGTCACACTTGAAGGAGCTCTTACATACAGTCAAGGTTATAATTAATTACTGAAAATACCTGTCTCTTTTCTCAGGCCTCAAAATTTTGTTACTGAACATGAAACAAATTGTTGCTTGATTGTTTTTAAATGGGATTCAATTAATCAGTTAGATCAAGTTGCTTGCAACTTTTTCCATATTTCCTGAAGAACCAAGCCACTTAATAATCATAAAACTAAATTACATTTATATTTTAATTTTCTAATCCTTGAACAAAAATACCTTTGAATCCTCTCCTAACATCATTGTTCATAGTAGAAAAGAGTCAATCAACTGCAAGTTTAAGAAACTACATTCCTGTGTCTCCTTTTCAAACACAGTTTATATTCTTCAGCTAGAATAATGTACAAATAGTTTTCTTTCAGTCTGCACTAGCGATCGGAACAATGTCTTTTTTGCTGCAGCACTTTTGTATACGCTGGGGATGGGAACAGGATTGCTATTCTTATTTTATTCTGTTCATTGCAAATCTTTTCAAGTTCCAGATGTTCTTCCCAGATTTTAAGCTTTCTTTCATTAACATGAAGCAGACCATTGTTCCTTTTCCTGAAAGTCAAATCATGCCAAGATACATCAAAAGTCCATAGATTTCCATTATAAACCATTATGGTACTGCTGAGTTTAACTTTTAAAATTCACCTGAATTAATCAATACAGTTTCTGTAATCAGTGAAGTATTTACTTGTCTGAGTTCAAAGAAAAATACCAACTGAAAATTCAAAACCAACGGGAGCACAGAAATTACTATGTAAATAATGTGTTCCCATGTTATATAGAGGGATGGAATGATAAAACATTAAATTTCAAGAGATAAAGAGAAAAACAAGATTAAAAAAAATTCACTCTGAAAAAGAAACTTGACGTTCTGTGGAGTAATGCTACCAGGTGAGCTACTGCCTCTATGCATTTGAGGCTCTGCTCCTTCAGAAGGCTCAAGTGATTATTACTAATACGTTTTCATTGCATTGACACATTAGCCTTAAAAACTTGCAGTATCATATGCTCATTCATTGTGTTTGCTTGGCCAGAGTCTACTACATGCAGCAATTGTTATTCCACTAGATGGCCAGCTCTTGCTGCAGTTTTTATACAGGAAAGTTGCTGAAACACCGCTAGTGGCACAATACATTTTGCTTTGCAGGAATCTGTAGGTGTTGTAAAATGTATATAGAAGAGGTTTTGAAACAGTGTTAGAAGCACAACACATTTTGCTTTGTAGGAATCAAGATGACGTGCAAACTCACATGTGTGCCTAAGCTCATCATGTATATTTCTGTATTAGGACCATCAGGTGCAAGGAACAATTGTTAATCTTCAGAAGCAGTTTGCATATGGCATCTGTGGTCTAGTACATCTACTCTGAGAAAAGGACTGATGTAGTCATTAAGTTAGTCCAAACTCTCTATTCCAGCAGCATCTTTCTCAGATGAGGTGGGAAAGTAATGCCCTATTACAGGCAGCAAAGGTCAGGCTACCTCATAGCTTAGGCTAAGCACTGAGACTCATACCTGCACTGAAAGATGAGATCTGTGCATGCATAATCTCATGTTAACGTCACCTTTGGACTGAATCTTCTCATTTTGCAAAGACAAAATAAGTGGAGGGAATAAAGAAGTATCAATTATACTCAATAGGGATGTCCATATAGGACACTGTAGCTCACATATGCAATGGGAAGAGGTAAAGCAGTGAGCAAAGTTGTGGTTATACAATTGTCACTGTGTTATGGGGAGGGAAAGTTGGTTTTGTCTCTGTTTTGGTTAACATATCGGTAAGATTTCTTTTCAAACATGATGACTATATGCTGAGAAGCTGAAAATCACAGGAACAGAAGACCTGATCCTACCCATGAATTGCTGTCAGTGAAACACCTGAACCAGAGCTGAGGGTAAGCAGGCACTTACATCCACCCAAATCATGGAACAAAAATGACAAAACTGGAATATCTATGCTTAAGAGCATAAAAGAAATATAAACTGTGTTGGTGGAGGAGAATGTTCACATCTTCACTTTCCCAACTATTTTTTCAATAAGAATGGCAATGATTTCCTGTGATTGGATTTAATATTCAAACACTACTGAAAGACATTGAAGACAAGGAAAAACTTCCATTTCTTCTTTCAGAAGTACCAGTTCAGCACTTGATTTCATTCTTTTCTGTGTCATTCAAATTGGTTCCTTGGCTAATGTTACCCATTTGAGTGAATGCACTCAGTATAGTAGATTGCTATATATACAAACCTTATTTGTATGCAGTTTAAATCACTTCATAATGAAAAAGCATTGCTTAAGTCCAAATTTAACCAGAAGAATTTGTGATTTAATAAAGACATAAACAAAAGTATTAAAAGGAGAAACATAATGTAAATACAACAATAAGCCAGTGGAAAAAATTACATCTTCCTTGGCATAATAACAAAATGGAAATCTGCTGCAGCAAACTGCAACTGAAGATTATGAGCAACTCAAGTAAATAAGACTTTTAATTTTAAAAGACCAAGGTACAACATTTGCACACAAAAGCATTTAATCTTAAATAAAATGTCAGTGTTTGAATTTTTCAAAAGACTGGATGCTTAATATTACCATATAATTTACAGTGAAGATGTTGGTTATACCAAAAGTCTAGCCAGTATTTTAAAGGATCTTATTCTGGTAATGCTAGCTGAAGGCAAATACCGACAAAACTATGTAATAAATTTTAAAAAATACTTTAATTATCATATAAAAATCCTTGTTTCTGAAAGGAAATCCATTCTCAGCAACCTTATGTTTGAAACATGTCCTTATCTTCATAAAGGATTTTTTTTTAAGAAACATACTCTGAAGCTAATGTAGATTTAGAAGGAGTTCATCACCAGGGGCAGTGAATGGCTGCATCAAACAGAACAGTTGCAGAGAGAATTCTGGCTTTCAAACCCAGAATTTATTCTGAAATTTCCCAGAGAATGCACCACAGGCAGCTATAAAAGGAGGAATAGCCATGAATTTGCATTTTTTTATTATTTTCCTCTTCCTTTTGAATTTCACAGACCAAAAAATTCACATGCCCTCGGAGCACCACGGGGCCTGAATACTGTAAAAACACTTCAGAGAAGGGACTTGTATCTTAGCCTTCTCTTCAGTCCATATGCAGAAAAAAGATTTAAGATATCTGACTCTTTTATAGTATTTGTAAACACAGTTCATCAGAATACTGAGGCCTTGAAACCTGTTTTCTTCAGAATGCTTCAGAACGAAATATAGACAAAAAAAGATAGTGTAGATTAATCCCATGCCCTCAGGATGTTACATGGGATTAGTTCCTTATGTCCCAAAGTTGGTAATCAGCTACTTTAGATTGCTTTGCTATAAGTTTAATTGATTCATGGGCACAAAATTACTAAGGAATAAAATCTTCCACCAAGGAAGCCACAAAGTTCAATACATGGAAGCTCACAGTACGTCACACAGTTTTTTCTTTTCGAAGCACATTTGTGGCATTGGATATAAGGGAGAAAATCTAATTATACATCACTTAGCAGACTGCTAGAATGAAGGCGAACAGTGAGTCTAGATGAAAATTTTCTTACAGAAAGACAGGGTAAGGCAGCAAAAGCTCAGTTGACTGGACTGGGTCTAATGTATATGATGCTTCTGAACAAGAGGTGCTAAACAAGCAATATTCTATCTGGTTTTAGAACATCTTCTTCTTTTAATAGAGTACAATGTGTCATAGAGATATTTCTAAACAAAAATCATTCCAAGAAAGAACAAAGAAAAATGTACTTAGATTGTACATAATTTTGTATTATTAAAAATACCAGATTTTTTTTAAATCTGCTTCAATTAAAATATTGCATGTGGGAGTTAAAAATGGATTTGCAAGTTTCATTGTAAAGGAACACCTCTCCAGTGGAAATTTTGATTTGATCTAACACACCAGGTGCACAAGTGAAAGTTGCATGCCACTGAAAAGGAAGGTGATAAGATGAAAGTGTGTGAGATAAAATGAAGGTCAGTTTGGCAGTGGTTGCTTTACTAAACTGAATAATAAGTCTGTATCTTTTCTCAAAGGAAATAAAATGATCCACTCCGAGGTGATACCTTTAATTGGATTGGGGATTAGAGTTATTTAAAACTAACGTGACAGACATAAAATATGATATACAGGACTGCAAATAATAGGTCTGATAACAATGACAAGCTAAGATAAACTCTTGTGTATATGTGTGTTTTCACACATATTTTAATAGCTGTCTATACATGGGGCAGACTGCTCTTAGTATCTGTCCTTGTAATATGTTTTCTTCAAGGAGATTTGTTTTTCTAATGTTCCAGCACTTTATTACATGCTCATAGAGGCTGTTCTTGATCACATGCTGCACATGAAAATTCTTCCAGCCTCCCCACAACTCCACTTTTGATTTTTTTGATGAATAGCAACATTAGAATGAAGTAATTTAACCATATCATAAAGTGCTGTGCAACTAGTAGACAGGTTATATTAATGTCACAGAGCAGGAGTATGCCTGCTTCCATGCTCTGGAAATACCATACGTGCAATATGTAGAATGAAGTCACGTCTCTCATGCCAATGTTTTGTCTTTTTAAATTATGGACTACTTACCAGTGCAACTGTACCCTGATAGTAGTGCTTTAGCAATTATATTTTACATGTTGTCACATGATACAAAATGTTAAAAAAAGAAAATTATCTTAGCAGAAATCATCTCACATGAAAGGAGTTGTTAGACCAATATAGTATGATATGATAACAATATTAATTTAATATTGTAGGATTTTGTATTACACCTTGTTCTGAGACTTGTAATACTAAAATATGATTGCTGAATCACTAACCACTATTACAGTACTGCTGCACTGGCAAACAGTTTATACTTTAAAAGGACAAAACTTTGGCATGAGAAATGTGACTTCATTCCATGTACTGCCCATCTATTATATAATACTGCTGAATATTGAGACAATACCTTAGAGGAAACAGTATTTAGAAATGCAACAGCAGAAGATGACTGAAGTAAATAATTTCACTCAAGAAGAATGACTACTTTAGTGTCAATCTCATTCTTGTGGGCTCTCTTCTAAGACTAACGGGGTGATATGAATGGAAATCCCATATTTCTTTGGAAAACCAATTTCCTCTGTGCAGTCCAGTTCTGAGAAGGGAAAGTTGGGCTCAATTTCCCATTCTCTCTCATCAAACAGTATGTAGGGTATCCATTTTTTTCAGATCTGCTAACACTCATTGCCTCTGTCCCTTCCACCTACCAAAAATCCCTTGTTGTTACCAACACAAATGCCCAAACTTCCTTTTTTTTCCCCAGGCAAATTTTGTAATGTAATTGGTGCTATCCATACTGGAGCCTGAAAATTTGAAGACAATAAAACCCAGTAGCTTAAAATGGCATTTTATTTTACAGAAATGTGGTATTAAAAAAAAAAAAAAAAAGTGCAGATTAAGAAAAAGCTGCTGCAGAATTTTGGCTGTAAAGATACAGTATTCAGCACATGTAATCCCCAGTGTAGATCTACAATACTGAGGGGCTCGCTTTTGGCCTTTTGATTTTTACTGTGACCAAACTGCTGTAAAGGACCTTCCCTCAGGCCAAATTTAAAGATATCTTAATCACCTATCCACATGAATCACTTGTAGAAACAACATCAGAGCCAACACTGTGGTGACTCACAAGGCTTGCAAGCCTACACTTTAAAATAATTACTTGACATGTAGATAGATCCTGGCACACATTTCTGGGCTTGGCAGCTTCTGTTTGCTCCTACCCTGATGACCATCTGTCTTTGTAGTCAAGACATGTGACATAATGGCTACAATCCTCTCTAGGTAGCACCCCCTGCCTTAAAGCATCATGATAATGTACACTGCAAATGCAACTGGAGGTCAGGCAAGGACACTGATGTGAGATATTGGATCTTGGAACACCTTGGGCTTCTGGCTATTCCCAAGTCCAGAAAGTTGCAGCATCTTCTAGATTTCACCTGTATAATAAAAGCATATTTGAACATTGATTTATCTGATCCAGAAGAGTATAAAACGTACCATAAGGGCACATCTTTTATCATCTATAAGTTACTAAGTAAGACAGGAGAAAAATAAGAAAGAATGATCTTTGATAGTCAGTCTCCAGCATCAGGCTTCCTCTGTGGAGTCACCAAAGTCCCTCTGTCTGCGCCCACCATAGTACAACAGGGCCGACAATAGGCTGACAATATCACACCCCCCTTGCTCTCTTTTATCTATTGTGTTTCTTTAGAGTGATACACAGACAGTCCCTCGCTATGTGTTTTTACAGCATGTCAGAGTAGGGCCCCAGTCTCAGCTCAGGCTGGGATGAATTGCTGTAACATAAATGCTTTTCTGGTCTGTGCTATTGAGAATAAAAATATGTCTCCTCTGTGGGAAGGTGGCATTAATGCAAAGCATAAGAAAGCTTTGATATGAGTGCAGAATAAAAGATTGGACTTGAGGGCGGTCGGGGGATATTGCCATGCATATCCATATTTCAGGCAAAACCTTTCATCGTTCTGATGCCTCACTTTGACAAAGAGGTCTCTTCTTGTCAGGTTATGTCTGTCAGCACTCTGAAAACAAGATTTCAGGCTTGGAATCAGAAGAACTTCTTAATTAAACAAGTCAAAGAACCATGAGATATGGATTGACACAGAAATGAACACATACAAGCAAGTGTCTTAAATTTCTCACCTGTGTTAAGTCATATGCAATTTACTCTGTTAGCTCACTCAGAAGGCAAGATACTAATTCTCCAAGGGGACATGAAATGCCAGACATTAACCTTCAGGCCTGTGCCTCAGGTCATCTTAGCTAAAGACATATGATAGCTTTGTCTTTAGAGAATTTTGAAGATTGGATAGTTTCAGTCCTGCAGATGGTGGGTTTTCAAGCTTTTGATTTTTAAAAATGCTTTGAAAAGTACTGTAAGCCTGCATCTGAATTGTTTGCATTGTCTCATATGTACTCTTCTGTTCCTTTCAAAAAAAACCAAATAAACAAAAAATCCTTTGCTTCCAGAATGCACCACTCCCATTATGTCTTAAGTGTTTCCAAATGACATAGTTCTGGAAACAATTTTCCTATCTGGCCAATACATACAGGTAGGATCATGAAAAGCCTTACTCAAAGTTTGATATGGCTGTTTCATACTATGTGGTTCTTCCATTTGCAACACAAAGAAAGAAATATCTAATATAGCTTCCAGGTCATTCATAGTTAGTCATTCTTTTGTATTTACAGTCTATTATGTCTTTTATAGACCAAAAATACATTTTTTTTGTGTAATAGGTTCTCTATTTTCTTACATGCTTTTGATAAGAGCGAAATAAATGAATAGAAAGAATAAGGTGCATATTGAAGTGTAAAGGGTAGGAAGACATTTCTGAACTTGAACTGCTAGATAAGAATTCAGTTTGTGCATAGTTGCTATGCATACTGTCAAGGGTAGAGTAGTTTATGGACAGAAACAGTAGGAAAAAAATTATACATAAAGGTAGTTAATTTTTGGAAACATAAAAAAAAACCTCTGAAAAATTAAAAATTTCAAATTATGAATTCAATACTGGTATCTTATGCATTTAGCTATATAGAGATTGGTAAAAACAATGTACAGTTCATTTACCCCAAAGAATACCAAGTAGCAAACTCAACAGCTCTACTGACAGCAATGGTATGACATTAGCCAGAAACTGTCTTTGCCCCCTCCCCTTGTCTTTCTCCCTTCTTGCCTTCCTCAGTTTCTGAATGAGTTTAGCACTCCAGAGAGGTGCCAGGCAGACAGCTCAGGAGCATCTAGCCCTCTGATGTGCTCCCAGAGAGACAGGATTGGTAGCAGGCCCAGGCTTGCACTGTCTTGCCAACATGTCTCAATTTTCACTGGGAGGGATCATAGCTGGAGGGTGTGAGAGAAAGTCCATGATAAATAATAAACTCCGTAGCGTTGTATTCCTTGGCTTCTCAGCTGAGAGCATCGGCAAGGGCGTCAGTTGTGGTGGTGATGTGTGCTGTGTGGACAGATGTCACCCAGGGAAAAGCTTTATTGTTGAGGTATTCACCTCATATTTTGTGTTGTCAGAACATTTACATTCCTGACAGATTTCTTATAAACTTAATGTAGCTCAAGGGCTGTACTCAGAGACTCCAGCTAACACAAACTAACTCCAGAGTTTTCAGCTCAGTTTGTCTGGTATGTGGCAATATCTAGTGAGGTAGAACCTTGTTTCTGATATGTCTATATACAATTTGGATATTTTTTGTATCTCAAAAGATATTCCAAGTATTTAATAAGCAGCAGATTATCGTCTCTTACTCTGGTTAATATTAGAGTTAGAAAAATTTCAAGAGTGGGTTCTGCTATCCTTATTCAGGCTGACCAAGTTGCTTGTACCTGGAATAGGATTATTTGCTTTCAGACTACTTACCAAACAGGAGAGTAGAAAATACAAGAGTGGCAGAAGTTGCCCACTAGATATTTTAATTTTCAATGCAATCATTTACTGCCGTGATGTTTATAGTCTGTGAAGAATTCATTATCTTATTGATGTGTAAACTTAGTTCATGTTTTGTATGGTTCTGGAGAGAAAAAGAAAATATAATTCTGTATTATTGAGACTTTCTGTAAGATGTTATTGTACAAAAGGCATAGACCTACATTTGTGCAATTTTTTCCCAGATATTTCCAGATATTTATATTCTTTTGGAAAAGTGCCATAAACATACCACAGGGAATGAATACAAAGCATGGTGTTATCAGTAACATTCTTTAAAAAAATCAATTTTAAAGTCTTTTTTTTTTTAGGCAGGAAACAGAAAAGCTTCAGGCTGAGAGAATGCAAATGAAGTTTTATTTCATCTACAAGTGAAGGAGATCAGGGCCTTAAAGCAACATCTGAAATGAAAACAAGATTGCCTTTCTATCAAGTTTCCTTCCTCCACATTCACAGTTTGTCCAGTATTTTGGTCTTAAACAGTTATCTCCGTATCTTCTGACTGCATAACCACCAATGACAAAGAGAAAGTCAAATGTCTAAGACATCTGTGTCCTATAGCTTCAACCCACACCTCACTGAAGGAAATGACAGGAAGGGGTTTTTTGCACAAGAAGGTGTTAGAATTCCTAAAAAGGAAATAAAAGAGATCACATCCTGGGATCCCACGTGATCTATCCAATGTGATTGGAGGGCAAGTGCTGATTCAGAACATATAATCTGTTTACCCATCTAGTGCATACTTTTTGGAACTCTAAGGCATATTAAAGAGATACAATCAGTAGTATATTTTAAAATTGATGACCACAGATCACTTAAAAAAATCCCTGAAGTAGCAGATGATACAACACAGCTGCAGAAGGCATTAATTCCAATTAATTTGTCAGGAAATTATCCCAGTCATAGTATTATCGGTTTTCTAGAAATCCATATATGGAACCACAGATGATAAGTACAAAATAAAGGACTTATGTATTGCAAGGAGCTGAAGTAATAAAATTTGTTGGCACCCCAGACAGAAGGTGACACTTGCTAATTTTCTAGCATAGTTTTATTTTATTATCTTTAATGACTGACTTCTCTTAGTTGTCAAGATATTAAAGATGACCCATACCAAACTGAACTAAAACCTTCACTGAATTCCAGCCAGAATCACCTTTTCTTTGCTTACTTTTCAATAATAAATGAATATGTTTGTTCAAAACTCAAGAAATTATAAAAAGAAATGCAATCTCTACAGAGTCAAGCTTTCTTCCCCATTGTGAAGCTGCTGTCATATATACCACAACATTTATTTTTTCCGGTTTTTAGTGAAAAAAAAAAAAAAAGAAAAAAAAAATTCCTTTGATCGTCTGGCTTTTTGGTCATTCAGATTCTTACATAAATATTTCCTGTTCTACCCATATGAGGAATGACTTCAATATGCATTCAGACCTCTCCTCATTAGATACATGTGCAGCAAATGTCAGGATTTGTGGCATCAATTAAAATTGATGTATAATCTTTGTATTAAAAAAGAAATTTTGATAGAAATTAACTTTTCAAAATGCATACCCTTCTAAAAAACAGCAATTAGTTATCTCTTTCAACATTGCTTAGACTGTGTTAATTATATTTCCTAAGACTCTCCTTCCTTATTTTAAACAGTTATACTTCCAATAGAATCTGAAATCAGGATCATTATCTTGAACTTTTATTAGGTTTTATTTTTCTTTTAATCTTGCAAATTTAAGAAACTTCTGGTTGATAGTTAAGAAGAAATCCTAAAAAATTCTTTAATTGACCTTAGAAGAACCCAAAGGCATCATGCCCTTGAAATTGTACATATATTATTCTACATATTTTTGGACAAAGTTGCCTTAATTTTGGAAAAAAATGGGAACAATAACTGATGATTTTTTTAATGTAAATTGAAAGCTTACCATCTGTGTAGACTGCTTCATCAGTGTATTATCTGCAGAAAGCACTACTGGTTTAGATAATTCCTGGAGTGATGGCTAAGATACAGTATAAATATAAATGAGATAGTTGGCAAATATGTCCAAGATGTGAGCAAGGTACTGTGAAATGGATAGCTAAGCTGCCGAATGTGTTGTCCCTAATGATTCTCTACAAAACTTCAGTTAAATAAGCTCTGAGTAGAGACCAATGTAGCAAATCCCAAGACAGCATGCAGACTTTCTGTTTCATCAATTTAGCGCTCAATACATTGCAAAACACTTGAGTAGCATTTTCTGTCTTGCTGAGTCCAGTCCACAGTTTAATGAATCTTGCCACTGATATAAGGTTGTACAACATTAAGTGATTTTTTATTTCTTCTGCTGACCATCTGCTGCATATGTAGACTGCTTATCTATGTATATCCACATTTGGTTATACTGTCAACTGCGTTGGAGAGGAAACATTTTACTTGTGGATTAAGAGATGAGCAAAAGTTCATAAAAGCCAGAATCCTTAGCTTTGAATGACAGAAGTAGAGAAACAGGTTTCCATCCATGAATATTTAAAAGGAAGTCTATACAGAATATCTCCATCTGTGCTTCTAAGTGTTGCTGCAACTTGGGGTTGGAATAACTTCAAAGATAAAAATAGACCCTCTGTCTATGAAAGGCAAAATTTCTCTGTACTGAATAGAGATTAGTGTCCTGACACAGAGGAGTGAAGCTTTATAAAGAAGTTTTCTACAGGAGGCACCTGTGAATCTTGGCAAATAATGATTCCAGAGTCTGTTTCTTCTTTTTGCTGAATAGCAGACAGTCATCTGGTTATAGAGCTCTATAGACAAATTCAGATGAATGGTGCCATGCAGTTGTGAAATCGATGACATTGCAAGTCTCACAGTCTATGTGATCATACATCTCAACCAAACTTGCAAATATATTTTACAAAAAACCTCTTTAATCTAGTTCATCTTTGAAGTTTTCAAGAGCACTCACTGTATCCTTTCCACCCCTTGTGTGAACGTGATAGTGAAACTGAACCAATGTTCTGTGTGTGTGAAATTCACATAATTTTTATGTAATTACTAGTTTAAATGTCTAGCCTTGATAGTAAATATAAATAGAAATACCTTGCAATATTTGCAGATTATAATCCCTAACCATTGATATAAAATATACAACTCTGTACACACAAAATCATATTCACAAATTTACAGAAATTTAATTAATAAAATTAAGGAGAACACTTGCAGAACTCTCTCTTCAACAAAACTGTACAACTTTCCTTCAAAATTGTCAGGTAGAAATTTCTTGTGCACACAAGTTAAAATGCACAATACTTTGCCTCTTAAAAATAAATAAATAATGGCTTCTTAAATCCACCCCCAGGAATTTTATAAAACTGTCCTGACTTGTGAGTTCTGCTTTTGCACTCTGAGAAGCTTTGTTTTAGGAGGGTGCATCACAGATTAATCCCTCTGAGTCACAGCACTTTCCATGCTTTGGAAGAAAAAGATCTATTTCACAACATTTCCTTGGTTCTGATCTCAGCTATTGCCTTGATGATTAAGTAGAAAACTGGAGTTTACAAGTATCAGATCAAAACTAGCAACTAGTTACAGTAGTTTCCTCTCTTCCTAACCTTATTACATATTCCTTTTTAGATCTGAACTCAGCTGCCTGATCACAATTCAAATCCAACATCACATCAATGCTATCAGCTACAGGAAAGAAGTGAGCAGTTAAGAGTATTTACTTGTTTGCACTCTTATGCTTGAAAGCTCCCCCAGACCTTAATAAGATTTCCATTTCTTTATTGGCAACATCAATCTAGCATGGATTCATTCTTTTGAACCCCATATAATCAATTCCCCTCTCCGTGCAATGATGTAGTTTAACTACTTACTGTTATTTTTGCCCAGTATCCACATGGAAAAATACAGATGCTAAATCAGTTCAGATAATCTGTAAAGAAACAGAATCTATTATTATTATTATTATTATTTTAATGTAGTTAACACCTTATATTCAGGTATGGAAGCTGGGACACTTCTGAGGTTTCATTTGCTTGCCTAGATTTCTAGGCAGTTCTGCATCTGTTCTCGACATCAGAAGGTGCTGAATTAACATTTCCACTGGAGGAAAGGAAAAGATCGAGTGCTTAATTTCTTGAGAAGATAGCTTTTAAAATGCAGTTAAGGTGTGCAACTGCCAGTATTAAGGCACCTGAATGGCAGTAACACTTTGCATACTTTTAAGCTGTAAAGTAAAACTGAGTATGATTAATGGGATGGCTTTACACATAACAGCACAGCTGGGGATTATGTTATTTTATATTCATCTTCCAAACTCCCATAAAAGTTGATTATTGTAGCATAGCACTTCTGAATACTTACATGATGATTGGAGTCTTAACAGCTCCCATGTTCTTACAAAAGGAAATATACTGCCTAGAAACTCAGTCTTCCTCTGTGGAATTCACCCTTCAAGGAGGATGAGGAATATAAAACACTGGAATGCTGTTTAGGGGACACTGGGGTCATTATACAAATATTGGAAGGGATGTAAATATTTGGTTGAGCATGGGATTACATGAGCAGAGTATTTGCTTAACTTCTGTGGTACAGGGGGACTGAGGAGAGGTTAAGGGCATGCCTGGGGCTGGGGCAGCTTGCAGCTTGGCACTGGTGCTCTTGAGTACCAGCATCATAGTTGTTACTGTACTTCACGGTGAAGGGATTAGCCACAAAGCCATGACTATAGTGTGAGGAAAGTGCCTATGTACTTTTAAGGATCAAGCACATATTCCTTCAGTGTCATGTCTGATCCTGAGGAGATGCCCCAGAATGTCTGTGGCACTGGTAGCAGCTTCCATGGTGGGATCTGTACACAAGCACCTGAATAACCTGAACAGCAGTAGAGAGGGTGATAGAGTATTAACAACTGAATAAAAAGGGTATTTGACTTGCAGTTTTTATTGCTCACTAATTACAAGACAAAAATTTGTAACCATCTAAATTCTGCTGAAACTCAGCTGGAATTAGAATTGCTGCTATGTGTCATGTGAAATCTCACTCACGGAGGAAGTTCATTTAATGGGCTGCTGGCATCAGCTGGAAGATACCCACTGATCTCACAGTGTAAGAATAAGAGATCTCCTCTATAATGACTATCCAAATTAAGATACTTTTTATAAGAAATGAAGTTTTCCTTGATTAATAGTCTTTTTTCCCAAGGTTTTATTTACGGCCAGTTGAATCACAAGAAGAGAAATTTCTTGCTGAGGGTCTTTCACATTTTGTTTTTTTTTTTCTTATTTGTAAGACAATATAAGTTTCCCATTAATGAAATAGTAACACTTTAATTTCATTCATTTTAACTGTATCCATAGCAAAAAGGATTCAGTTTGATTTCTGCAGCAGCAATTGCATCAATCTACAGAACAACTTGCTCTCAGTCTGGCAGGTATCAAACAGATAGAGGTACAAAGAAAATTAACAATAAAGAAATGAACATTTTCTGAAGTTCCTTTACACAAGTAAAATTTCCTGAGTAGGATTTGAGGTTTGTTTTTTTTGTTTTTTTTTTTTTTGTTTGTTTGTTTTTTCCTTTGTAATAGAAGAATAATACTAATTAAATCCACATTTCTGAACTCTATGTTCCTCAGTATGTATGTTAAGTACCAAACAAGCTACCAACATGGGCTCAGATACTACATTCCTGTAATAATTTTTAATTTGTCATGGACACATTAAGCTTTCAGTGAATGAATAAGAGAAAATGTTGAATGTATTTTAAACCTCACAATTTTCTATAGAAAATTAACTTTATTCAGATGCTTACTTGTAAGAATATGGTATTGTATATCTTTGTGAGGCAACGACTGTGTACTTTAAAGGTAAACACTGAAGTCTGTTAGTATTTTCGATTTATTACTGTAGTGTCGCTTTTGTGTTCCTCAAATTCTTACAAGGATAGATCCTGCTAGGAGAAACTTAAGTTTAATAAGAAATACTTTAGCAGTTCAGAAGGAATTGAATAATAAAATGTGACATATTGCTTTACCTGACAACAAGTAGGAATAATGCAAATATACTAACCTTAGCAAAACCATCTTCATGATTATGTAAACACATATGAAGAAATTGTGTTCTAGGCTTAAAAAAATACTTTTGTTCTTTATGCTTTAAAAAACACGTCTAAATAATAGTTTCCACTCCAGTTGCTCAAACCCTTACACACTGCTTTAGAGAACCGTCTTTGACTGTGAAAACAAGGATATCCTTAAAGAGTATCACCCCTTGAAATGGTTTAGCTTTGCATATTGACTGTGGTTGTGAGTTTGACTCTAACTCTTCTTTGGCACCCTGTGATAAAGAAATGTGCACAGCACTGGTGGGTTTCTGAATACACCAAATGTTGGTTACACTATATTGAAGAACAAGTAAGCTATTCACATGAGCAATGAGTAGTGTTCTCCTGTGGTCATTTTTCATTTGCCAGAAACACATTAACCTGGGAGAAAGGTGGTATATCTTAATAACTTCAGAGAGACTGATTTTGGCTTTTGACTAACTTCAGTGTTCATAGATCTGTTAAAGATGTGACTTTTATGAAAACAAAATTTAAAATACTGATATATTTTAAACAGTCTGGCTTCTACCACACTGTTTCCTTTTTTTTTTTCTTTTTTTTTTTTTTTTTTTTTTAGGAATCTTTGTGCAGTTGTTGCCTAAAAAAAAGAAAAAAAAAGAAGATTCAAAAAGAAAATAGTTCTTTAAGTGCTGAAACTAGTAACTCCTGTTTCCCTATAAATTAGCTTCTCATTGTTGAATTCCCATGTGAATTTATGGAATATTTGGGCTCACACTGCAACTTAATAGGAACTCTCCATCCTATGAACTATATTCTTGTTTTCATAAAACATGAAGGAACTCAATGTTTTTGATATTTCTGACCTTTTGCTGAATTTTGTAGATATTAGCTGAACACTTCCAAAACTTGTTGGCAGAAATAATGAAGGAATGGTAGACAGGACAGATAGACAATTCTGCTAAATAAGCTTTGTTTTCTTCAGAATTCAAGTGGCAAAACATGCAACATGAAAACAAAACAAACAAGAGTGGTTCCTTTAGAGTCCCAAATGAGAAAACTTAAATGGCAATGAGGTTATCAGAAGTCCCAGCACCAGAAACAAAATTATGAGGAATTATCCTTAATGAGTTTGTCATTTCCTAATTAGATTTGTGCATACATATTTGAGAACTTCTTTATGTTCATATATTATCATGAATTTTTCCTAAACCTCCCTCAATTTTAAAGTATCTATAAAGCAGAACATCTACTCACTGCTTTTTCCTTTTCCTCTGAGATCCCTGTCAATTATCAGTACTATCCTCATGGATGGATTTTCATATGATCTTTTTCAGCATCCAAAAAGCATCAAGGAGGTTTAAGTTTGACCAGCATTTATGTGAAGATTTAGGAATAAATGAAAACAGAAACAGCAAATGTACCTCCATATGGATACATAATAAATATAACAATGCTGCAGCAAAATTACTTCTGTCTCTACAGATTCTTGGGTATTTAAAGGAATAATCCATCAAAAACCAGACACATAAGCAGTTAATAGGGAATGCAATAGACCACTTTTAAGTTGAATTAAAAAGAAAAGCTTTAGAAATGATAACATCTCAAAAGAAATAGAGTTTAAGTTTGAAGAGACAGATGAAATTGGGAAACCAATAATGTAGGAGCAGAATCTTAGTCTTTTTTTTTTTTTTTTTTTTTTTTTTTTTTTTTAATCAAACCATCAGGGTAGGGTTTGCTAAGTAAAAAATGGAACAAACATTTTGCCTATTTGTAGTAAGTTCTCTAATGTAACAAACAGAAAAAAAACCCCAAACGATATATACATAGTGATCTTGTGGAAAATTGCAAATTTAGCAACAGATGGCAGGAAATGGAATTTGCTGTCTTATCAGGACAATAAAGCAGAAAACAGTTGGGGTAAACTTGTTACAAAGGAAAAAAAACTTGCAAAAGAAAAATAGAACAGATACTCTAGTTCACATTTATAGATTCTATTAAGGACAATCTGTTTTTAATTGGAGAGGGCTTCCTGAGCCTGTAAATGTAGTATGTGTGCTCATCTAAAAAAGTATTTGCAAGTTATTGTCATGCTGAACACAACAGTGCCTCTCGTGCACTAAATTAGATTCACTGCTCAGAGCCTACACGACTCTAGTAGCAAAAGAGGAAAATCATGAGTAGAGTCTGAAACAACATCTTCACAAATCACTTACATTGTAGTGGATGCTGAGTAGAGAAGCTGCATATTTCTACAGCTGAGCTCAATCACTGTTGTATCAAAGGTTCTGAAAACTTACTATACAGATGACTAATATATTCAACATGGCTCAACACAGACCAGAATGGTCTGAAATTCTCACTAAAGCAGAGTGAGACATGGAAATTCATGAGCCATTTTCTGTGCAAATGAATGAAAAACTGGTTGCAAGAAAAGACAAATAAATAAAATGTGACTTCCAGTGGATGCATACAATACTCAGAAATCCTAGAGGCCTTAGAGGCCACCCCAAATGTTTGCATTTCTAAACTTCGGATTATTTATATTCTTGTTTGTTTTTGTTGTTGTTGTTGCTGTTTTGTTTTAAGGTAGGTATTTGATGAGGAAAAGAAAGGGGATGAAGGATGTAATGCAGTGATAGTTCTGAGTTCACTGTGATGTGACCTCATATGACCCTTAGAAGTAGCTTTGTCCTTGGTAGAGTACACTTTGAGGGCAGAAAGTCTTATCCATCAATCATTTCTGAGAAAGATCTCTGCTCAAGGAGAAAAAGAATTGCAGCTATGTCCAATGTCTGAACTAGTCATGGGCAAAAGAAGGAAAAAATCATCTTTTATTCACCCACTTCTATGTGATGTGAGGATAACATGCTGCTTCCACCCTCCCCCCACATAAGAAATTCCGTAATTTCTCTGGGTCTAGAACTAGAATAAGGTATTACTCAGCACAATGTAAGTGATATATTTTCCTCAATATTTGCCAAATTTCCCTAGAAAAAGTTTTTAGACCATCTTTTGTTTATTAGTGGTAAATGTCCCAGTGATATTTAGAGGAAAACCTGGTCAATGTTATGTGTAAGGTGTTCATAATTAGCACTGTGTTTATATAAGATATTGTAACTCTGTACTCCAAAGGAATCATACATAAATGAAAAACAAAGAGCAATTAAAAAGTAGTCAAGAGGAAAATAAAAAAAATGCTTTCTAACGTTACAAAAATGGTAATTTTCTGCAGAGCAGTATGAGAGTTGAGAAAAGATTTTTTTTTCTTTGATGCAACACTGCTAAAGCTAGGCTTCTGCAGAGGGCTTTTACTTTTTTTGTTCATCTGTTCTTCACCTTGATTCCATTTTGTCTGAAGTCCAGTGGCTCTGTTCTTAAACTGAAGTTCCCTGACTCTAAGTCGCGATTCGTGCTTTAGCAAAAGGCATGGGGATTATCTACCCGAGGCATCCTGTCAGAATTCAGTCAGTCTTACTGCTTTCTGCCTTCTGTTCATGTACTTGAGAACTATACTTGACTTTAGGATTACCTGAAGGATAAGTACCTTGATTTTGTGGTCACAGATTATGTCTTGGCATTACAGATGTTGCTTTTAAACTCATTCTAATGGGTTCACATTTTACACGCTTAACAGCATTAGCTGAATACAAGTTGGCTAAAAAGCAGTAACTTTTTCATGGTGTACACTGTAAGAGACCAAAATATAAACTATGTTAAACAGTTCAGACTTTGAAAGGTCTATAAAACAATCTCCTTGACAATCGTGTTCAACTTCAGCAGGAAATTTTAAGAAATGTCAGTAGAAAGAATCAATCAAATTGCAGATCAGTATGTACCAAAAACAATAAACCCCCTGGCAAGCAAACATGGCTTTCTCCTCCAGCAACCTTTTCCTCCTCTCTTTATAATGGTTAGTTTTGCCCTGTTATCTTCTTCATATAGAAGTTGGGAAATTATTGCAATCCTTAACCTGCAGGATATAGTAGGATGCATTATAAATTATGCCATGGCACTTCAAGTTTTCTCACCCATCACAATTATTTCATTCTGGGAAATTAAATTGTCTTAGAGTACCCAACAAATCCTTTATTTCTGGAGCTAAGGGTATAGACATTTCATTCAAGAGTTCAAGTATCCATATGTGGACAGGTAGTCTATGCAGCAATTCAGTCCTATATGAAAAATAATAATTGAAATGGTTTCCATAGAAACTAAAAACAGCCAGTGGAAATTGCTAGATGGTATTAAAAGAATTCAGTCAAGTTATATTTGAGTAAATAAAGATCATTTGCAACATACTACTGTTTCCAAGGACAGGTGGTATTTTAAAATATTTTTAAAATTACATCTTTAAGCTGCCGCTTCTAGTTGGGCATGTGCTTTCTCACAGGGCTATAGGTTGGTATTGAAAATATTAGGACTATGTACATCGTTGATCATGAGTGCTCTGAAGTTAAAGAGGTCCTTTTTACCAATGCCATGATTTTTTTGGAGCAAGTCCATAATGAGGTAAATTAAATAGATTAAGAGAGTAATAAGTATTCAGATAATAGTAATGTTTGACAGAACTGTATTGCAATAAGCAGTAATGATTGTAAAACTCCTGCCAGATATAAAGCTAACATTAATTTGCACTCCTTATATCACATAAAGTTTGGCTTTCTGTGAGCAAATGTTTGGCTGTTAAGAGTTAACTCAAAATCAAAGAAACAAGCAACATTTGAGCAGGGTCAATTTTTCTTTAACTTTCTGGTAATGTCAATTCTAGCTGTAAGCAGCCTTGTGAAAAACACTGGATTATGTCTGGATTTGGGCTTCTCAGTCCATTTGCCAGCAGAGACTGATTGTGTTGCAGAGGCAATGTAATTACTCATCAAGGTGAGAGTGTTTGTGTTGGAGCCCTGCTTACTTTCCCAATGACAAGCCCGCTTACCTTTTCTGTCAATCAAAAGCACCACAAAACGGTAGGAGCTAGAGACGAGGGAAAAGGCATTACTGCATTGAATGAAAGTGCCATAGTAAGCAGGCTGAAAAAGATCCCACTAAAATCTCTCTGCCCCTGTAAATGCTCCTTTAATATAAGCGCTAAGTCACCTTATCCACCAAAATCCATGTAAAAGATACCTCCAAACCCCATGTAGATGGATTGTGTATTGGATAAGCAGGAGAAATAACAGATGATATGTTTGCCAGAGGACATTAGGGCTATCTTTGTGGTTATTCCTTGTTATTCAGTGGTATTCACTGTGCACAGTAGGAAATCCTCTGCAGGACAGAGGGAATATTAAAGATCCAGACTTGTACTTTAGCTAGTGGCTCTGCAGTTACCCACCTCCAGTCCTTATCATCTCCTCACTACATCTCTAAAACCTTTGTGAGCACATCCTACATGCTATTTCTATTCCTTTTGTCTGTTCTGCACTTAAATTGGAAACTCTTCAAGGTAAAGACTCTTGAGGCAGATTGGCATATTCCATATGGACAATGTCTTCAGGCTTTTTCTGTTGTCACTTTTATTATAAATACAATAGAATGTACAATAGTATTCATAGAGTGTTGAGAAGAATAGATGGAATCCTTTTTGGGACATCTTGGTAGTGCTGTTACCCTAATAATTAACTATTTAAAAACTATCACTATGAAGTTCTTCATGTTTCGTGACCTGACTCATAACCTTAAAATTTAACCATCCTTTCCGAGTTTAACTAGTTAAAAGTGTAAAGATATTGAACTACAGGAGTTGTACAATTTTGTATGAGGTAAAAAAATGAGCTATTTAGTCTGTATATTGGTTCCAAGATGAATACATATGACTTCCAAATACATCAAGAAAAAGACAGCAAGTTGCTGCACATGGCATTTCATTCTGTAATAACTGGGGTCAGCATTGCACATTTCTGCAGCTTGTGCATCAATCTCCCTTCAGGTAACGCTCCAGAAATAACCTGCTTGCATTTCAATACAAATTTCATATCAGAAACCTCATTTAAGAGAAGTACATTTTAACAACTTGACATAAGCACACAGTACACATGGTTTTTCCAAAGTTTTGGGTTGTGACCAGCAAGTTACCCTACAATGATTCAGCATAGCTCTTTTTTTTTTTTTTTTAAAGTCAGTCTTGCGCTGCTTCTTGTATGTGGGAAACCTATTATCGTTTCTCTGTCTCCAGCAAAAAACTTCAAATTTATCTCACTTTACCATTCATTTCCATTAATCAGAATCATCATCATTCCTGTAATGCCATCATGACCCTTGTTCTCTTGGTTCAGTTGCAGCCCCTGAGACTGGGTTTGGGAGGACTTTTTTCAGGGGATTGTTGTAGCTGCTTTTTTTTTTTTCCTCTTTTTTTTTTCAGGTAAGAACATCTGGCCTTTCTGGAAGGGACAGATAAATCTTTCAGAGGGTACCTAGGGTATTAAGGAGGAGTGTGTACTTATATGTATACACACAGATGTATATAGAAAGCATACTAGAGACCTTGTTAATGATAGAGCTCCTCCAGAGTCTTTAGTATCCCACAGTGCTTATAATCAAAGATATTTAAAATATCTCTGTTAAGAATGCTAAATATGTCTTAAAACATATGTTGTTGTAGGCTTTGAAATGTTATATCTCACTTGTGAGAAGAATATACTCTTTTAAAGTAAAATCTACAGATTTTTTTATTTTTTTTTTCTACAAGGAAATTTTGTCTGCTCCAATCCACTTTTGGTTATTAATGCTAACTTGCAGAACTTCTCTGTGAAAGGCAAGCTCCTTAAATTAATTCATTCCAGTACCAGCATGTTAGTTTCACTAAGGAGGAAATCAAAAGGAACTAAAATGTTTGTCAGTTTGGTTTTTGGTTTTTGTTTTGGTTTTTTGGTTGGTTTTTTGTTTGTTTGGTTGGTTGGGTTTTTGTTTTGCTTTGTTTTGTTTTGTTTGTTTGTTTGTTTTTTAAATCTATACTCCCTTAAATAATAATTGCAAGGTATTAAGGAAGCTGTTCTGCATAGGGAGATTTTCTTTCTACCCTTTACTATTATGGTATATAAACCCCATAACAATGGTAATAATGAGGAGGGTATGAATTCAACAGAGTGAAATTGAATATCTAGATAAATAGTGTGTCAGAAGCAATATGTTTTTTTCTTTGCAACAAGAGTTGTCATTTCTTCAGGATATGATTTATTGTTGATTACCCTTCATACACTCTTCTCAGGGGGAGGGGATTTACACACAGTCCCACTGCTACAATCCAGCATTCGTGATTTACTTTAATAGCTAACATGCTGATGCAGAAAATAAAACTATGGACAAAACAGATTGCCTCAACTATGTTTTCTAAAGTAAATAAAATGTCCAGGGGAAAAAAAAAAAGGCAAAATTCACTTATATAACTGCGAGATAGCCTAACAACTTTGAGGTTTTGACAGTTAAGATACTGTACAGGAGTTAATGAACTCCAGAACAACTTCAGTGGTGGTACATATCAAAATTACATATTTTCACGTGGTTCTGCCAGAAGAAATTCAGAGGGGTTACCAAGAGGTGTTACATATCATGGCTTCTGCCACTGACATCACAATCGCTTGTGGCTCCTGTAGATTATTCTAACCAGAGTGAGCTAGTTATGTTGATGAGTGGAAAGTACAAAGGTTTCAGCAATCTACAAGAAGGATTATTATTCTGAATTGCATACATAGATCTTTTTTCTCAGCAATCATTCAACAGTTGGTGGGGGAGTGAAAATAGTTCTATAAGGTATATCACTTTATCGTTGTATAATTTTATTATATATTCCAAAAGAAATTTGCACAACCTCCTCAGGTGGGACTTTGGTTCCTCGCTCTCCATAATCTATAATAATTTCCCTATTTTGCAGATCAACATGTAGAAAATTGTTCTTTTGTTGACAAAATATCAGCCTTTCTATCAACTTAGATGTTGCATTTCAGGCTGTAGGTTGTTTGCTTGTTTAAGTAAAACAAAAATGTCAGAAAAGATGCAATTACTTGATATTTGGTTATAAGCATTGTTACTATACTGTCTTCTAATTATTATATAATTATAATAATAATTATATACATGCAACTTCTGGTTATTTATACTAATATGTTCCCTATTTATGACCATTACACAAGTTACATCTTATTACAAGAATTATACATTATTAAATGAAATACATACTGTTTTTAAAAACAGCATGATAAAACTTTTCTAGACAGCCTTTAATTTTCCTTCAGAAATTTAAGGCTGTCTTTACAATTTATTCAAACATATCATGGCAGAAAAACAAACCTCTCTTCTGTAATGTATTTTGTGCCTATATTAAAACTTTAAGGGTTTGCTCAAAGTTATTTTCAGTTATAAGAGAAAAAAAGCACACTGATCTCAGAATCTTATTTTATTTTATTTTGTTTAATATCATGATAAGTGAGGTACAAATACAGAACTGAGCTTTGTATTCTTTAATTAAAACCATTATTCTTTACTCGGAGATTCTTGCTTTGGTGTACTACTTCCGATTCTGCACAATGGAAGAAAATGACATCTTGTTGCTGTTTATATTAAGGTAGCATCTAGAGGCACCTAAATTTATAATCTAAATAGGCAAACAGTGGGAAAAAAATTGAGGTCATTATCAAAGGAAAAGAGCTTGTCCATAGTCATCATACAGAAAGATTATGAAGGAGCCAGGAATAAAATCCAGGTTTTCTCTACCTCCACAACTATAGCTGTAACAAATTTTGCAGGAACAGAAACAGATTTCTTTTTTCTTTTTTTTTTTTTTTCCCCCAGTTATTTGTATCTGGGAATAAGGATGTCTAAAACATGAACAGAGGTCCGGTCTGAAAACCTGTAGGAAAATAGGAAACTATAATGGTCTTTTACCAGTTTCACAGATGTAATCATGAACTTGCCTTTCTGCCACTGGCTGTTAATGAGGCTATGATTTTACCTGTAGTAACGAGGTTTAATTCCAGAAAATCGTACATTTGATAGCTGATTTTTCTGGCACTGTCTCTTTTCATATCCAAATTTACCCCTCACCCTGATTAAAACTTTGGATGCTTCTGTCAGCATAAGTTTTTTGCATTTTTAGTATGGTTTAGAGCCACCCTACCAATAACATTTTCATATGATTTTTAATTATCCTACTATTAATTATCCTACTTAATTATCCTCCTATTTGAAAGCTTCCAGCTCAGAAATTATCTCCAGTCTCTGAACTTCCTATTTTATCTTGTTTTGAATAAAATACTCCAAGAACACGGATGCTGCTTCCTCCTAAGTACAACATTAAAACATACAGTATTCTGTATGCATTTTTCAATATTTTTTGTGGTCTGCTGCATTACATAGGAAGACTTGTCAGTCAAGGCTATTTTTTATATTAATTCTAGAATTCCCCTGCAAACTAGAGCTGCTGGTACATTTTATTATTGCAAATGCAGTTCATAGCTACGTCTTAGACTATCTTTGAACTTGTGCATTTGGCCTCAGGTTGTATGTCAACAAGGGAATCCAGTTGGGCTTAGTAGCCCCTACTGGCTCCCTTCCTCCTACAGATTAAATATTCAAAGTAGGTTTATGCCAGTTTATACAAGTAATCTGATGAAGATCAGTCCTCATCATTATACTACAACTGCTTCATAGCTATATGTATTTTAAGATGCAGAGACACCTCTAAATTAGCTACCTTTACACTTTCATCTTACATTATTCAGTGGAAGATATTTTCATTTCAAAATCCCATTTAATTTTTCTCCTTTTTCTAAGCCAGAGTGTTTCTTCTCTTCAGTTCATTCATTATTACATCTACCTTATGGGCAGTTGAACACAGAGCAAAGAGCTTCAAGTGGCCATTGCTTAAGCTGTTATTAATGTGAACGTCTTTCAAAGCTAATAAATCCAGCTGGAAGAGAAAGGCTAGCAATAGTGCAGGTAAACAATCTGGGCAATACCCAATATCAATACTAACTGGGAGATGAACTGATTGAGAGCAGCCCTGCAGAGAAGGACTTGGGGATACTGGTGGATGAAAAACTGGCCATGAGCCGGCAGCGTGCACTTGCAGCCCTGAAAGCCAACCTCATCCTGGGCTGCATGAAAAGAAGTGTGGCCAGCAGCTTAAGGGACTTGATTCTCCCCCTCTGCTCTGGTGAGACCCCACCTGCAGTACTGTGTCCAGCTCTGGGGTCCCCAACATAAGAAGGACATGGACCTGCTGGAGAGAGTCCAGAGGAAGGCCACGAAGATGCTTAGAGGGCTGGAGCACCTCTCCTATGAAGACAGCCTGAGAGAGTTGGGGTTCAGCCTGGAGAAGAGAAGGCTCTGGGGAGATCTTATAGGGTCCTTTCAATACTTAAAGGGGGCTTATAAGAAAGATGGAATGAGATTTTTTACCAAGGCCTGCAGTTACAGAACGAAGGACAATGGTTTTAAACTGAAAGAGGGTTGATTTAGACTGGACATAAGGAAGAATTTTTTTTTAGGATGAGAGCAGTGAGACACTGGAACAGGTCACCCAGAGAAGTTATGGATGCCCCATCACTGGAAGTGTTCAAGCTCTGGTTGGAGAGGACTTCAAGCAACCTCATCTAGTGGAAAATGTCCCTGTCCATGGTGGAGGGTTAGAGAGGATGATTTTTAAATTTCCCTTCCAACCAAAACCATTCTATGATTCTGTGATTGTGATTCTGTGTATGTGGCATTATTATGCTCTTATTTTAACTATCTCTGTAAAAGTAGAGGGATGTCTACTTTCAGTTGGTCCAATTTTATGACACTTCCTTGGTTTTCCTTCACACAAAGAAAGCTGACTATGTTACAGTAAACTTGGGTGTTACTTTTCTAGTGCCTTAAGGGGGCATATTAATCTGTCACTGAAACATCTCAATAAGCTTTTTATAACTTTTTTTAAAATAATTACACTTTAATATACATCTGGAAAAGTTCACCTAAAATTCCACTGAATTAACGGATAATCTCTGGCCCAAGATAAGTTTTGCACTCACCTTATACTACAAACAAAAGTACACACATACATAGATACATAACAGATTAGTGGCTTCAAGAAGTATGCATGGGTTGGTTGGTTGGTTTGGGTTTTTTTGGTGTGGTTTTTTTGTTTGTTTGTTTGTTTCATTGTGTTTTGTTGGGGGGGTTGTTGTTGTTTGATTCGGGGGGAGGGGTGGTGGTGTGTGTAGCGTCTTTCTACCTCCTGTACATGAAAACTCTAATTCTTCCTAACACCTCTGATTGCATTCATTGTGCTCTTGACACCATGAATTAAATTGACTGGTATTTCCTTTGTCCCTGCTGCACTATGGGTTATTATTTAGTAAAACCTCTCAAAGCTTGTTTCTGATTTGAACCTCTTTAAATAAATAGCTGGTACTACAAAGCAGTTTGATTCCTATTTCAATATCACACAATGGTCATTAGGATTATAGCTGTGTCAAAAAGTTATGGGTATGCTATCTTAAAATGGTTTTCCTATAACCCTTCTTTGGTGTGCGTGTGGTAGAAATGTTTCATACTAGAAAAACTTTGATATGAGAATTCAAAGGGTGCAACATTAGCATAGTTAAAACTACAAATCTTTGTAAATAAATTCATAACAGGCTAACTAGAAACATCCCACAAAATATTAAATATTTTAATGTTAAAATATTGTTTAGGCTGCAACATCATGTAACTCATGGCAGTTTTGTTCTACGAGGTGCAACAGGTTTATGTTATTTAATTCAGGGTCTTAATTCCTCTACTTCTCATAATACAAAGACTATCTGGAATTTAAGAGTGACATGCATTATTATTTTTAAAATATAGGGTATCAGCCTCAAGAAGGGAGGGCAACAGCTGCAGAATTGTGGCACAAGGGCTAGAGGATCTGCAAAGATTCTCCTTAAATGTGATTAACAGGGGACAGCAAAGAACTTTACTTCCTTAAATTAACATAGATTCAGTTTAGCTTGTTATTAATCCCAGAATCAACCTCCTGGTTGATCCAGTCCCTTTCCTGTAGTATAGCTGCCATAAAGGAGTCTTACACCAAGCTAGATTTCTTTAGTTACCCCATCCATTTCTACACTGGAAACAATTTTAGTGTGTGGAAACAACATTTCCGTAAAAATTTCGTAGCTAAATAATATCCTTTCTGTGTATGCTAATGGGATTTTTAGCAAAGGAATCTCTCTAGGCAGAGGCTTTTCATTCCTTTATATACATTTAGAAAAGTATCATAGCCCTTCTCAACTTCACAGTATGCCTACCTTGTTCTCACCATGGTCCACACAGCTAGCTCAGACCTTTACATCAGCTTTAAAGTACCTGGCTCAGGTGGAACCAGCTGTGAAATTGTAAGATGTGAACTCAGAACAGCTGCACTGCTCCTGTTTATTATCCTTTTGAGTAGGATTTGCAGCTGTCATCGAGAGTCTCACTGACATACCTGTATCATGAGTCACAGTAAAATAATTTCAGGCATGTTTATTTGAGTGGTAGTTATAGTACTGCTTTAATTTTGTGAGGCTGAATAAACTAAAAACAGTCATTCTTCTAATAACTCAGTGGCCTTCTGGTGACTGTACAGTCGGTAGCTGTACACTGATTCCCAGAAGAAAAATGCAGTCTCATAAAGACCATTGTCAAATTTAGTAGCAATTACTGTTCTTGTAATGAATCACAGCAAAGACACAAAGTACTTGGAGTCTTATTTGTCCTTCCCAAGAAATGATCCCACAAGATCAACAGTAGGACATTTTAGAGGAGCCTGTAAGTCCATTTGGTGTTGATGTTGCTGCCTTACAGATTTATACTGGACTCAGCCTCCAAAGAAGAGAAAAATAGGTAATGGGTATTTTACTACCTATACACTTCTTGTTAAATTGTCTTCATTTTTTCACTTAGCATCTGCCTCACTGAGTACTCATCATCTGCTACTGAGCCATCTGATGTACAACAGATGTTAAGCACTTAGTGAGGCAGAGAAGGAGGTAAAAGTGTCATATCATGATTAAATACTTGCTACAGCTATTATATAGGGTGACCATACTGCTTTGTTCTTATGTTTAATGTTACAGTGTACTGAACAAGAGTAAGCACATGTTTTGGATTAAACTTGCAACTGCTATTGTTCAAATAAATTAATTTCTTTTTTAAAGAAAAGTTATTCCATAGAAAAAAGAATTGCAAAATATTTTAAATACACTTTAGAATTAAGAATTGGAAAGCATTTTATAAAGAGGTAATGCAGTGCAACTTCACGTAGAATTATTTCACCTACCAAAACACTAAGATTTTTATTTCTTGTTACGACAACTCTCATCAGAAATTTGGCTGATGTTAACAGATACATTAACTTCCATAGGCTTATCCTATTTCTAATCATACTTGTGTAAATGTGAGATTATATGGCAAGCTTTCTTTACCCTGTAAGTGTTCTAGCTCAAAGCATGGTAGCCAACTGCTTAGTGCATTATATCCAACAGAAGGTTCACCCAGAGAAAAGCCTTGTCATCCAGCAAGAGCAGCCTGATCTTCTTGTAGTATAGTAGGAAAAGGATTGAATGTAAGAAGGTAGAGCTGGCGCTGTTATTAAACTATAATTAGTTAACAATCTGTTTCCCAGTAAATTTTAAGAATTGAGAAAATTTGTGGAATGTTGTCACACACAACTAAGTATATTCATATTGATGTATATGATCAAACAAATTAAATAGGGATGGAGGGACATGTTCATCCACACAAGAGATGTGGTTCATGTGTCTAGAATCTCTTTGTAATCAAAGGTGAGATTGAAACCTCAGAATAGTGGAGCGCCAGTTTAGGGGTTTAACTAAAGGATAGGATTTTGTTATTTGTATGGGTTATCTGGCTCAGTGTTCTACTCTGCATAAGTCAGAGCAGAGGCTTGGTGGTCTATTCCCTACAAAGACAACAGGTATTCAACTAACAAGATAATCAATAGAATTTATGTTTTCATAGAAATTCTGTCCTGGACTTCGCACTTCTTTTGTAACTTTGTGCTGCTTTTGAAAGGTTGATTTCAATGACTCAATAAAAAAAGGAAGTTTAAAAAAAAATCTAAAGAATTTCCAGGGAGATGTAATTAATTATATAATTTGATAACAAGTATCCTATACTTATCAAGTATTTTATTTCATTAAATTAAATATTACTTTATTTCTAAAGTAAAGTTGTGATTTCAAGTGTATGATTGACCAAAAATAGCTTTTGACTATAGCTTATCACATAATTTTACATGATGGTGAAGGCACAGATATTTCAGGCATCCCATTTTGATTTGAAGCTCACTGAAGTAACTAAGAAGTTTCTTGCTGGTTTCACTAGGTTTCGAAGTCAGAAGTTCTGTATCTCAATGTTTGGAAAACTAACACATCAGGCCAGTAAATATAATTTTCCAGATCAAATAATAATGTTTGTAGTGTCATTAAAAGAATAATTGGAGAGCTCTTTCAACCCTTCCTCAGAAGCTAATTGTCTTTATTAACTTCTATAAAGAAGAAGTAACTGCTCAAGATAAGCAGCCTTTGTCACTAGTCCCCCATTAACACAAGGAGAATATAAATGATTAAATAAAACTGATGAAAGGTAAAAGAACACTGGGAATGTGTACAGAACAATGTGATGGGGAATGAAGTACCAAGAATTTATTATACCTGAAGAGAAGAATAAAAGTATACTAAATATTGAGCAAAACCTCTTATTAAGTCAGAGATTCAGATTCTGCCCCTTTCAAAGTAAAGTTTTTCTTAATGACTTCTGTAAACCTTACATATCAACCCCACTTTGCAAAAAAATGAAATAGTGAGAAAATGCAATGAAGTCTTATGACAGAGTTACTAAGCTTTTTTTTTTCTGGCATCAGACTATGAAGCGGATCTTGTTTGACGTCTTATGTCAAATTGTGAATAATGAAAGAAAGGAATTAGGAGTGGTGTACTCAAGTTTGCATGGAGTACTTAGACAACCAAGCACTAGTTCAGCCAAATAACTTAGAACTTGGTCTTCTTTGCCACAAGACAATAGTCCTAGCTCATGTTCTGCTGTTCAGCTTCACATCTGCTAGGATCTCAGGTGCTTTCCCATAAATCTATTTTCTAGGGGGTATACCCAGCCTGAACTGTTGCAAAGAGTTTTTCTGGTTCCAGGTGCAAGACTTCACATTTCTCTGCCTTATGACAGATCTTGTTAGATAAGAGCACAGCAAAGAAGTCACTGAATACATTAATCATTTCTGCTGCCAGGCCTTCTTTCTCCTTCAGTATCAGGCCTGTATTTTCCTCAGTCTGACTCTTGCTGAAAACATACATGTAGAAGTCCTTATTTACTTATATTGCTCACTCATTTCAAAACAGGCTGAGTTTTGAAATGTCATGTCATTTAATCACTGTATGTCTAGGCCACGTTTCTGTAGTCCTCCCAACTAGCCTATCCCAACTTTCAACTTTGGTAGACTTCTTGGTATTTGAACTCAGACAGGAATTCTCTGTGCATCCCAGTTAGCCTCCTGCTGTGTCTGCTCAACTTCCTGCACATACAAATGGACTACTGTGTGGTAAGGACATCATTCTTGAGGACAAACCACATTACCTGGGCTGTTTTATCTTTAAGACAGCCACCTTAGTACCTAATTACCTGAACTAATTCCCAGACAAAGGCTGTTCTCCTGAAGACCAAGATAACTACTCTATTACTTGCCTCCCACACTTCCTTCAGGATTTTTGACTTGACCATCCTGCAATCAGTACAGCCAAGGCTGCCATCAGCTTTCACATCCTCAAACAGTTCTTCCCTATTTATAAGTAGCAGTTCTAACAGAGCATCTCCCCTATTCAGTTCCTTCAACACCTGCATAAAAAATTTATTCTCAATGCATTCCATTACTCTTCTAGATTGTTGGTGTCCTGTCATGTTACCCAACCACTAACATCGCTGCTGGAATGGTTGAAATCCTCCATGAAGGTCAGGATCTCTTGTCATGTTGCTTCCTCTAGTTGGTTAAGGAAGGCTTCATCCACTTCCTTTTATTGATCTTCTGGTTTGTAGCAGATTCTGGCCACAGTCTCCCTGTTGCTAGCCTCTCCTCTGATTCCAGCCCTTATGATCCTGACCAGTTCGTTGCTCATTCAATAGCAAAGTTTTAGTTCAAAGTACTCCTTTGTGTGGAGTGCAGCTATCCCCCCTGCTCACCTGTTCTCAGTAAAGAGTCTATTCATCTATCACATGCACCCAAGGCTAATCCCACCACATCTCTGTGATCTCAATGAAGTCATAGCATTGCAACTGCGTCCACATCCTTTGTCCGTTTCCCACACTGTTTCCATCTGTGTCTAGTCACTTGAGATGGGTCCCTAGCTGTACCACTTTCTGGTGGGAGTATTTTTCCCTAGATGATTTTTTCCCTAGTCGCCATTTTGACTCCAGCCTCAAGCTAACATTGCTTGAAGCCCTTGTCACAGAGTCAGCAAGGCTGTTGCCTAAGATGTCACCTGTTATTTTGTCTTAAAACCCATCTCTCCCCAGCTGCCATCCATCCTCAAAGAGGATCCAGTGGCTGTAAAAGCCTAAGCCCTGCCTATCTGACTGCACCAGCTGTTCAGCCAGGTGTTGACCTGCAGGAGGCATCTGCTCTAACCAACCCTTTCCCCTTGACTGCAGGGTCCAGAATTTTAAATGATCTTTTATTTCTAGGAGAAAAGAAAGCTTTCAGAATGACATTCCACTGTGACTTTATGTAATTAATGATGAGCGGCTTAAATAAAGTAGGTATTGCTGACATTTTATGTACTTTCACTTAATTTACTTAGTTTTCTTGAGTAAAAGCAATAAATTAACAAACAGTAACAGTATTCCTTAATGACAACTTTAAAAAAAAAAACCAGTCAAGTAAGGCAGTTGATTTTATAGTTTAAAAAAGAATTTATGTTTGTAAACTATCAAAGATAAACAAGTATAAGTAGAACTTCTTGAAACCTCCCTGGTTAAAATAAGGTTAAAAAAATATATCAAAATAAGGTAAAAAATATTAGAGGGTTATTGTTTTCAACTTTATTTGGAATAAGGAGAAAACCTCCTTCCCTCTAAATTTCTTGGTCTCCTTGCAACCACTATGAACAATATACTTGTTTTAATAAGCTAAATACTAAGTTATAAACTGATAACTAAATTTTAGAAAGGAAACTTAATTTTGCAGATATGTAATTTCATGGAGAATTTTAGACTGCTTCTTCTATCCCTTAACAAAATAAGAAGGAATGTAGGCTCATTAAAAATAAAAAGAACAAAAAAGTGACATTAAAGATTTTGCTTCTCATAAATATGGAAACAGTTGATTAAATCATTAAGGGGGTGTGTGTGTGTGTGTGTTTAAAGACCATGTGGCTGGAGAAGTGAGTAACCCAAACGAAATCAACCCTTGCCAGTAAATTAGTTTTGCTGGTTTAAGTAGGCTTATTCCAACAATAGAAAATTCTCCTCTTCTAACAGTGCTTTCTTTCTCATCATGTCTCCCTCTTTACATCACCTCTGTGGACTGAGAGAATTCCTTCCCCACTTTCCCAGCTCCCTTCATCAGTCTGCAGTAATGCCAAAGTTTCCTTTTCTTTCTTTGCGTGGTGCACCCTGCATTCCAGATGCTTGTCCCATCTACCATACACCTGTGGATCAGGTGTATCCACAGGAGTAGTAATCCCCCTTTCCCAAAAGCTCTTCTATATGAAAAAACTAACATGCAGAACATTCCTTGACTTATTTCAATGCCAAATAACAAGCAGAATAATAACTAGTAATATCATATATTAAAAAAAATCTGTAATCCTAGCCACTAGATCTAAGAGGAAGAAAGGGCAGATGAAACATAACAGGGATCAACTTAAAGCTGCAAATTATCTTCCTCACCTTATGTGGTGGGTTAACCTAGACTAGCTGCCAGATGCCCACTCACCCAGACGCTCTCTCACTCACCGTCTTCAGTTGGAGGAGAGGAGGAAATAAGATAAAAAAGCTTGTGGGTCAAGGTAAGAACAGTTGACTGGAACCAGTTGAAACTATCTGGAATGAGCAGCGTTGGGTATGGGGCAGCACCTCGCCTCTCTCACAGAGGCTGTTCCTGTGCCTGTCCCCCACTGTCAAAACCTTTCCAGTGTCACCCAATACATCTCCATAAAGCAGTATTCAAAAATTAACTCATTAAAATCTATCAGAAAGTATCTAAAATACGGCTCCAAAAATTCCTAGCTGGTATGTAGTTTAAAACTAACTGTGCCTGAGCTCCAAATCAGGATAAATGCTTAACCTCCAAGCCATACAGAAATTTCTTGCCTATGCTAGCACAATGCCAAATCCAGGCTACTGATCTCTGCTGAAAAACTAACGCAGTCTTGTTGTTCTGGCATTGGAGCTCAGGCACCATTAGCTTTCTTCTGACTAGAATATATCATGCAACATGTCGTGGTTTAACCCCAGCCAGCAGCTAAGCACCATGCAGCTGCTCACTCATTCCCCCACCACCCAGTGGGATGGGGGAGAAAATCAGGAAAAAGAAGCAAAACTTGTGGATTGAGGTAAGAAGGGTTTAATAGAACACAAAAGAAGAAACTACTAATGATAATGATAACACTAATAAAATGTCAACAGTAGTAATAAAAGGATTGGAATGTACAAATGATGCGCAGGACAATTGCTCACCGCCCGCCGATTGACACCCAGCTAGTCCCCCAGCGGCGATTCCCCACCCCCACTTCCCAGTTCCTATACTAGGTGGGACATCCCATGGTATGGAATGCCCCATTGACCAGTTTGGGTCAGGTGCCCTGGGTCTGTCCTGTGCCAACTTCTCGTGCCCCTCCAGCCTTCTCGCTGGCTGGGCATGAGAAGCTGAAAAATCCTTGACTTTAGACCAAACACTACTGAGCAACAACTGAAAACATCAGTGTTATCAACATTCTTCACATACTGAACTCAAAACATAGCACTGTACCAGCTACTAGGAAGACAGTTAACTCTATCCCAGCTGAAACCAGGACACACTGCTATCCTTAGATGCTACAAACTATGTAGCATGGTTGATGCTTTGTGTGAGTGAGCCAAGCAGATTTAGTCTCTATGGGTGACACTTTGTGATATACAAAAAATTATTACAGTACATCTTCTCTCTACTGAGATGAATTCAAAACCACAGCTGTAAGCTCAGAGTTGGTCTATGCAAAAAAAGTTTTCTGCAAATGTACTTCTAATATATAACAAAACTTTTCAAAGGCATAGACTTCTGTTCACAAGAGAAGTGGAGGAGAATGCTAAAATTCACATTTACAAACATGATCAATATCAGCTGTTGAATGTGCTTAACCTTGATACACTAGTCATGTGGTACGAACTGGTACAGTTCAGTAACAGTACAAGCAGAAAACTTGGAGATTAAAAAGCAAATGACATATTCTTGAAATCTGCCCAGTTTTCCATCCAAGGTAACAAATCAAAATAAGGTAACAACTCTATGAAGGATATTGTGAAGCAAATGGCATAACCCAAAGATATAAAGGAAAGTAAACCCCCAGACTTTTAAATCTTATATCCAGCAGTTTTTGGAACTCAGTATCAGTTCTTAAATAAGCACAGAGAGCCATAAAGAGTGAGGAAAAAGCTGTAATGAGAGAGCTTTGAAAGGTTAGTTTCACTCCTTTGGACAAGGATTCTCTCTGTTTTGGTTCCTGTGATGCATCATAGGGCTAATAGCAATAAGATAGACCATGTGAGATGTAGCCTGGCTGCAAAGTTCATCCCATAATGGGAAACAGGGTCATACACACCTGAACTTCAGTTCCTGTGAGCTGCCAGGGCAAGCTCAGTAGGTACGGATTACTGTCAAAACAATCCAGACAAAGTACACAGGAGCTTCTCAGTCCACCTGGGAGAGCAATAACATTAACGTTCTACTCTGTTTTGGAGTAACTTTTCTATTGTGACATTGGCCTTGCTTGCAGAATGGACATTATGATTTTTAATCAGGAAATGAAAGAATAAACTTGCCAAATAAATTTTGCTTAATGCTGACTTTCAAATAAGCACAAAGAAGAATGGTGTTAAGGCATTCATATCATGGATGTTATTATATTTACTTACACCTCTAGAAAATACTAATAGACCATATGCATATAAAAAACCCAACCCAAAACAACCAAGATTCCCACACCCAACCGAAAAAAGAGAAAGGAAAAAAGAAAGATTAAACAAAGTCACCAGAGTATACAATGGTGTAATTTTACTGGTCTTTATTTTCATGTTTCTAAAGAATCAGACTTTGAGATGCCATACGTTTCCAGTTTTAGCATTTATTTTATAGTCAGAAAAAAAAAAATCCTTAGCAAAAAAAATTAAGATTTCTGAACTATTCAATGCTTGAGACAAATTCAGATGTGACTAAAAAAGTAATTCAGCAGCAAATGAGGCTCATGCATTTTCTCTTTGAAACAATGCAATGAAAAGGGAAGAAACCATACAACCATCATCATTCATGTGGCAACAATAGATCTGCCTCTGCAGTAGCCAAAACAAGTTCTTTAAACTGTGCATTGCTGGGATTAATAAAAACTGAAAAATGCAGACCAAGAAAGAAGATAATTTTTCTCTTGACTATTTCCATGTAACTCTGTTCCCATTGTGTTTCTTCTAGTGACTGTGCCTCATCAGCCTAAACTGTTGGTTTCACTATCTGTTTTCCCAGCATGATGTAGGACATTAACTATTGCTTCTAGTGAAGCCAAAATGAGATGACAAGAAGAACATTAAAGTGATCTTTTAATTTCATCTCCAAAGATGAAAAGTAAATACAGCATGCTTATGCATGGCTTCCTGTAGGGCTATAGTTTTGCTGGAAGTCATCTGAAGAATTAAGACTGAATCTATTCTAGTGGAGTGCAGGGTCCTATTTGCTATTCCAGGAAAAGATTTTGGCTCACTGTCTATAAATAAAAACAGCTCCAGCCAGTAACAAGAAAGCTTGCAATCTTACAAAACTCGTCATAATGAAATAGAGAGATGGTACAGAGTTATACACACTTAGATACATACAAAACACCTCCCTGATCAAATAGTATGAGGAAAAATAATCTCAACTGCATAGGATTTCAAGATGTTAATCTGAAGACAATTACAGAAAAATGGCTCTTTGTCAGGCTGCCTTGACAAGAGATACAGAGAGAGCAAACACATGAACCAAATGTTCCTGTTGTGCCTGTGAGTTTATAAGGAAACTTTTCTTTGGTGACTTTGCATTGTTAAAGGCCAACTTGTACATATATTTATCTGACAGCAGATGCTGTCATCTGACTTTAGTGCCTTAATCTGCTACTAAAAACAGCTTTATTTTTCTCTTTCTGATAAAAAAATAACAAGGTTGTATATATCGTATGCAGATCTCTCTTTGTGTTAAAATAAGTTATTTTAACATTGCAGATCTTCCAACTATTGGCTCAACCGCATCCAGTCCTTTCTCTATTGCAATGAAAATGGTCTCCTGGGAAGCTTTTCTGAAGAGACTCACACATGCACCTGCCCTAATGACCAGGTTGCCTGCCATGGGTTCCTTCCCTGCACAGTTGGAGATGGCTCTGCGTGCTTGAGCTGTGCTCCTG
This sequence comes from Astur gentilis, assembly GCF_929443795.1. Classification (NCBI taxonomy): domain Eukaryota; kingdom Metazoa; phylum Chordata; class Aves; order Accipitriformes; family Accipitridae; genus Astur; species Astur gentilis. Next base: position 29,500,076 of record NC_064887.1, read on the forward strand.
ACAATCGCACCCGCTGTGGGAGCTGCAATGCCGGCTACATGCTAAGCCAAGGGCTTTGCAAGCCTGAGGTGGCAGAATCGACAGAGCACTACATTGGGTTCGAGACCGACCTTCAGGATCTGGAAATGAAGTATTTACTGCAGAAGACAGACCGGAGAATTGAGGTCCATGCTATTTTCATCAGCAATGACATGCGCCTCAACAGCTGGTTTGATCCTTCTTGGCGCAAGCGGATGCTACTTACTCTTAAGAGTAACAAGTACAAGTCTAGCCTGGTCCATATGATACTGGGCCTCTCTCTTCAAATTTGCCTAACTAAAAACAGCACCTTAGAGCCTGTTCTTGCTGTTTACGTCAACCCTTTTGGGGGCAGCCACTCTGAGAGCTGGTTTATGCCTGTGAATGAAAATAATTTCCCAGACTGGGAGCGGACTAAACTGGACTTACCCCTTCAGTGTTATAACTGGACGCTGACTCTGGGCAACAAGTGGAAGACATTTTTTGAAACTGTACACATCTATTTGAGGAGTCGAATAAAGTCAAATGGTCCAAATGGCAATGAGAGCATCTACTATGAACCCCTGGAATTTATTGATCCCTCAAGAAATCTGGGCTACATGAAAATCAATAACATCCAAGTGTTTGGCTACAGCATGCACTTCGACCCAGAAGCAATTCGAGACTTGATTTTGCAGCTGGACTACCCCTATACTCAGGGATCACAGGACTCAGCACTTTTGCAGTTGTTAGAGATACGGGATCGTGTAAATAAACTCTCTCCACCTGGTCAACGTCGTCTAGACCTCTTCTCTTGCTTGCTCCGTCATAGACTTAAACTGTCTACCAGTGAAGTGGTGAGGATTCAATCTGCTTTGCAGGCCTTTAATGCCAAATTGCCAAACACAGTGGATTATGACACAACCAAATTATGTAGTTAACCATAAATGTGAAGCACAACACAAAACCTTGAAGTTTTTACAGTGCTTTTGTGGAACAGTTTATGTTTGGAAGAGTAAATTTAAATTGTCTTTTCAATATCTGTCTTATATCAGTCAATACTGTTGGATGGCAATTTACACACATGAACTTGCTGACAATGAATATATTATAACTGCAGTTTTGGTTTATGAATGAAATAAATACTGACACCAGTCTAGAAGACATTCTACTTTTTACAATAAATTTCATTTGTAATTTTATATGTTCCGTGGCAATGCTTTTGTGCATTACATCCTCTAGAGGGAACATAGAAGGATACCAATAAAATTTTGTAGCTGAACAGTTATTAAAAAGAAATGCTGTGGAATTCTTCTTTCTTACACAAAAGTAGTAACCTTCATATACTTTTGTGTGTGTTGAACACAGGAGGCATAGCTAAAGAGAAGATAGTGACTCAAGATTTTAGCAGAAGCTGTAGAAAAGTCAAAGCCATAGAATATTTTATTCTTAGGATGTGGATCTAAATGTTCATGCTGAGCTGAAATAACAACTGTAGTGATGCTTTACTAGCTACACCTGAGACTTTGTTAACGCATGCCCTTTTCAAGGTGCTTAACATGACCTACAGACTCCCAGAGTGGTAATACTGAGTGTTTTAGGATAGACAGGAGGTTAGTATTGAGACATGCACAGTAATGAAAGGTTGCACTAGCTCAATAGGAGACAGGTGGGAGGCTGTCTTTGCAACTAATATTACATTACAAAAGAAACAATCTTTTCCAGCCAAAGTACTTTTTGAAAATCTCCCTAATCCTTTGCTTTGCATATTTATAGAAAGAATTAAGCACATGTATACATTACTTCCTCCTAAATACAAACACTATCATATTTATCCAGAATAACCTGTTTTGAACTATTGAAATCTAGTTTATAAAGCTGAAAGTGCAAATAAATGTCATTATCAATTAATGAAATTAATTAAATGCACATGACTGTGGATCAGAATTAGGTTCTTTGGTATTTTACACATTCCAGCAGAAAAAAATACATCTGAGATGGCAGAACCTGGGACTCTGAAGAAGGTTTTGCTACACCTTGCAAGAGAATAGAACAAATGGCTGGGCTGTTAGAAGTCCTTATTAGTAAACACAGGGTAAAGTGAAGAAAATAATTGATACAAAGTATTTTAGTCTGAATCTGTGTCATTCATGTAAAAGCCAACTTGTTTTTTAATACGGGAAAGTATTACATAAAAAACTACCATTTTATGGGCAAGCACAGAAAGAAAAAATACCCAATATTTATTTAAATTACAATTTTAATTCAACTAGACTTCAATTAATTTCAATTTAGTTATATTACAATTTAATTCTGAATTGTAGCCTAACCTGAATTTAAGATACACTCCTCACTTCATTTCTAGCTAGACTACAGCAGCACAAGAAATGCAATGTTTCATAAATATACATAAGCAAAATAAAATGCAAGGCCAGAAACCCTTTAGAAAGCCTACTGCCAAGGAAAATCTTTTCTGTAGTGATTCCTGTCTCTCCTGATTCCACCAAATTTTATAAGGATTACTATTCCACCACCACACATTCAGATAATTCCTCAGACCTTCTATACTAGGAAGTCCCCCCCCCCAGCTAAAATTAGCATCTTTTTCTTGTAATCAACTTCTAGATGAATTCCTGTTTGTTTTCTACTCACAGCTTTCTTTTGCCCATAAATAATGTATCATGGCCCCTTTTCTATGTGTCAAAATTTTGGCTTGCTCTTGCACTGGTAAGACCTCAGTTAAGATTCTTACTATTCCTGTTTTAATCTCCAAGTCTTTCCTTTGGTATATCTCTGGCAACTATAATAGATAGTTTGATTTTACTACTCAGTACCTTGTGTAGTCTTTTTAAATAGAAAAAAGACTATGATCTTATAAAAATGAACAAAAAGCAAAAAAGTCCTCTTGGGTTCATAGAAAGTAAAAGTTACAATAGAATTGTGGGGCAATGATAAAGCATTTGCTTATGTTATCCCTTCACTAGGGAAAAATACTAATATGTCACTGTAAATGATCTGAGGTTGTTCCCCTCTCATTCATGCTCCTTCCTAAAATAGTTCCTCAATGACTATTTTTTTATTTCTCAATTGTTGGGGTTTTTTTAAATATCTTTCTCTGCCAAGATGGAAAATTCCTCACTATGCCCAAATATGGACACAATAGAATGTACAAATAAGAAGGAGCCAAAAGAGGTTTCAGTGAGACACCGTTTAATTATTATCAACAAATTAAGTGTATTTGGCTAGACTAGTGGAAAACCCTGTCATTACTGTATCTTCGTGCCAAATTAAAAGTATGATACAACTTTCTTAGCCTACTAGTCATGGACTAGTTTCAGATTTTGGAACCTGTGGGATCTTGGAACAGTGAGCGTTTCTGTTTTACCAAAACTGGATTCCATAAAGACAAATATAAAAGAAAAAAAGAACAAAAAAAGTGTATAGTGAAAAGAAAATCACAGGATTTATCTGGTTCTCAAGTTACAAACAGAAGCCAACAATATTTCCCTTTTGATACTTTTCCAACTGAAATCTTTCTATGTTCTCAAAAAAATTTTAGGGTGTGCAAAAAAAAAAAAAGACATCTAGATAAGTCAAAACAGTCAGGGACTTAATCTGTAAGAAAATTTTGTAATAAGATATGAACACAATTGTGGGGAAGAAAGAACAGTGCCTACTTCTATGTACACTCATTTCCATCTGGACATTGCAGATAATATTTAGTGTATGCTGTACATCAGATCCTGACTCTAGTTATTTTGCTGTCCATTTCCCTTTGCATTCACCAATGCTGTCATTACCTGCCATTATAAACTGAAAAAAACCCAAGGAAATTATAGTAATATATGGAACTGTACCGTGACAACCTAAAGCAGTATCCAGAACAAACTTTAGTGACCATAGTTACAATAACCAGGTAGATATTAATTATAACATAGTAAGCTTCCTGCCTAAGTGAAGGCAGGTGTTATCTGATACAAAACTCTTATAACACTATTTTCCAAGTAAATACAATTTAGATCATGTCTGAAGGCTGGGACCCAAACTGATGTCTAGAAGTTCTATTTCAGGAATAAATTGTAATAAGGATGGGCTACCTTACTGCCTAGAAACCAGAATTAGGTTTGCCAGAATGATCTAAATCTCTCAGTGACACAATTCAGAATACAGAGGCTGAATTGAATCATACTAAAAATATCATGAAGATGAATAAACTTTCATTTCTCCCATTTCTTACTGAAAAGAGAGAGACAGAAAGAAAATGTGTTCAAATTCCAATGGCTGAGAGTGAGGAGATGTGTAGTTGTATTTCAGGGTGTTTCCTCCTTTGCCACAGTACTGTTATACCTGTACAAATATTTGGAGGAAGAGCCTTTGTTTCCAAAACTATGCATATGCTGACTGTATTTATTGTGAAAGTGCTTATTCAGCAGATACTTCAAGTCAGTAAAGAAGTAAAAGCCAAGAGAAATCAGTTTTTCCCAGGCTGAGTAGCCAGTCAGGCAGCTTAAGCAGGAGAGAGGACAGAGACATGAAGGAGGGTACTACAATTGTCAAAAGGTCATTTGATTGAAAACACAGCACGTATTCCAGATACAAAGCAAAACATAGGAGTGCACCAGGGAAGAAAAGTGATCAACACCCACATCACTGCTGAGCTACATCTAAACTTTGAGTCCTGCATGGCAATAGAGCTGTGACAGCAAATAGGTAAAAGTGATATTGTGAAGGATCAGACTTTTACAATCCAGCAGGTATTGTTTCTTTGACAGGTAGGTGACAGAATCTGAACCATACTCGTGCTAGCACAGTCCCCCTTATGAACGGGAGCATGCTCTAGATGGTGCAACAGGGGCTCCTGCCAAGATAGCTAGAGTGCAAGTGGGAAGCCAGGAAAAAGTGGAGAGAGGGAAGGAACCAGGATATCCTTTTACTAGGCTTATATGCAAGTGGAAGAGAGCCCCTATGTTCCATTGTAGTTAAAAGAAGATACCTTGTGTGTGGTAGGAGTTCAGTAACAAGAAATGTCATGGATCCTTTTTCACGCAAATCAGTGACATGAGAGACGTTGACACCACAGCTAGTATGGTGTAATTACTGCCATACACAGTTGATTGAGACTTACAGCACAGGCAGTTTGTAGGGCTGCATGACTGATTTGGGGTCTATTCACTCAGCCTCATATTCTAAGCAAGAAAACTATTCTAGATGTAGCATAGTAATCTAATGTTCTTCTGCATACAGATATCACTTATGAAGCAACCTGTAACCTTGGGGCACAGTGTGTATAACGTTAATTTATCCATATGACAGAGGAGTGTATGGCTTTGAGACATTCTAGGTTGACAAATTTGGCAGAGTGGCCACACCACAGATTACACCACTTTGGGAGCAAGTACATGTGGAGGAGCAGAAGTCACAATTTCTTCCTCTCCTCACCAAAACAACAACATTAAAGTGTGAATTATGATTAAGGAAAACAGTTTTACCTCCCTGAAATGGTGCAAATTTTTCCTTCCCTACAGATTATTTCTTGGATGGTAACATGCATCTACAACTATCAGTGTCTCTTGTCAACACACTTATATATTCCTCTTTATTTTATGGCACATTTTAGTCCAACATACACATATATGAAAGAGAAATACAGCTAAATGACGATGCTAGTAACAATAGCGGATGCAGGGTTGTCTGCTCGCTAGGCACAGCCGCACTAATTACTGTATATCTGCCTATGATCTCCTCTTCAACATACGGCAAACAGAAAGGAGGGTACCTGGGAGGCAGAGATGGCTTTGCTCTGAAAAAAATACTCCCCTGAGAGGGCCTAATCCAGAGCATGACCGTCTTTCGAACACATTACAAGAGCTTTCTCTTTTTGAAAAAAGACTTTTTGTCTTTTGTCAGCAGACATGAAAGGGGAAAGAGAAGAGGAGGATTTAAACAAAGCTAGGTGTGTGCATATCAAACTATGATTCTTCTGTGGGGAAGGGGGAAAAACAAAGAAGCTTTGAAGTCCCTTTGGGATCTCATCACAGGTGCGTACATTTATTTTCATGTATTATTTCTCAGCTTTAACAGTTTAAGAGAGCAAAATGAACAAATGTGACTGACTTAGATTGAAAATATCGGTGTTATTTCTAATAAGTTTTAGGTTACCGGAATATATTGATGACAAATTTTTTTCCTTCATCAGAAAAAGCAATGTAATCCCTGCCATATTCTCTTATTAGAATAAATTGGAGTAGTTCTATCACTTCAGTTCATCCCAGACATATTTGAGATTTTTTATTAAAGTAGCTGGATTATACACACTCATACTTACTCATTGAACTTGCCTAGTTACTTTTTTCTTTAGGAGGCAACTTTTAAAGTCTTTGATAAAGTTAAGAAAGGTATTATATAAAGGGCTCAGACAGACTGAGCAGTAATCCCCCTGCAAGTCCAGATATTTGACTTTAAGGTTAATAAATGTCACTTACACCTAAGCACTCTAGGAACAAGCAGCTCAAGAGAAACTGAGGTTGCTTTGTAAGCAAGTTCTTCGCCACACTGATATAAGGTAACATGTTTCAGATTGCTGAAGCCATCCATACCTACATGGAGGCATTCATCTGGTAAAACTTAAGCGATCTAAAATTAGGGTTTTAAAATAGAAGCATAGGCTTCTATTTGGAATAAAACTCTGAAGGGAAATTCAGAGATCTCAATAGCCTACATCTGTCCGTCAGCTATCCAAAGATCCCAGGCTCCTAACCTAGATTAGATGTATAATGTTGGACAGTGTGAATAATCAAGCCGTGCACAAAAATGGGCAGAAGTCCTAAGGCTGTTATTGCCAACTCTGTTGAGACTAGGGCCATTCCCTAGGAAAATCTACAATATAAGTAAGACACTAGAGAGAAAGAAAAAAAAAAAAAAAAAGCAGTCATCAATACAAAAAAAAGTTATTAAAAAAAGCAGTAAGAAGTCATTAAGGGTCACATTTAGCCACTGCATATTCATGCAGGAAGCTGCCTTAGTAATGCACTGAAACTCAGCAAGGTGTGATGTAGCTTAATGTGAAGACTACTGCAGAATCAGGCCTTAAGGAAATATTTTTAAAACATTAGGAGAAAATGTAAAATCTTCTTATGAAATATGATGTTTGGATTTATAACTGAGTTTCCCCTGGTAAGTTCTGGGAAATTTTCCCTAAATCAAATTAAACTCAGGGAGCTCAGCTTGCCTCATAAATCACTAGTCTGAACTAGGCATGCTTCAAGTGATGCACGTCCAAGTCAGGAAGCATGAGGATAAATTTAATGACATGAAATGAGCCTGTTAGACCTGGATAAAACTGTGAATAGGCACTTTTTATACCTTCCCTAGACAACTGCAAATAAGGCTTGTTTTTGTAAAATACAGGATGAAGTGTCCATGTCTGCAAACTATATTGCTACAGCCCCACTTGATCTTATTCAAGAGCTTATTGCACAGTCACAGTAATGAAAAACTTTTCTGCTCAAACAATTTTGGAGGTCATTCCAAAATTTGAACCTGAAAATGCTCACATAAGTATCAGGTCTTGGATATCTGTTTCTGCAATGTCTATGCTAGCAGGCAGGAGGCAAATAGAGAACAGGCAAAACGTTGTAAATGAAGCCCCTTCAGCTTAAGAAGTTTATCACTTGGGTAGGAATGAGATCTTTGTTCTGCTTGAAGAATTATCACTAATTCACAATGCAAAGCTACAATATATGACTGTAATAGACTTCATATACAATCAGTTAGATATAGTGGAAGGCACCTGTGAGCAGCTTCCACTTGCTAGGAAAGCAGCAATGCACTTGCCACGTAACTGAACTTCACTTGGAAGGTGTTTGGGGAGTTCATAGTCTTGTAAGAAAGGACCTACTGGTGGGTGAAAGCACTTGTGCCTGGCTCCTAATTAGTATTTAACTGGCACTTAAGGAGCACAGTGACCTGCAGTGCTGGAAATAGGGGCTGCCAATAGAGATGTAGCAGTTTGCATGCCAGTTTGGGGGGGAGGGGTGCAGGGGGCCAGGATGATGCTTGAGCTGCTTTGAGATAGTGAGATCTGTGCTGGTGTTCTGGCATGAGACAACTGGTGATCATTTCAGACTGTGGTGACACAACACAGGATGCTGCTCTTGTAGCAACACCCCTGGCCTGTTAGTATATCAGTGACATCAACTCAGACAGAGCTGCTGAGGGGAGATGTGGTTAGTCATTTAAGTGATGGGCTGCAGCAAGTGGCTGGTGTTCCTCCAGGAGCTGAGATGGGGGTGGACCTTGTCTGTGGGAGGTGTGCCTTCAGTCACTGAGCTCTCAGATGAAGGGATGCAGAAAGAGGTCAGTGGAGTATGCTCCATATGGGAAGTTGAGCAGGAAGTTGATGATAGGATGTTAGCAGTGATGCTGAAAGGACAAGAGCTGAGGCCTCAGGGTGCAGAATAGGATGGCCAAAAGCAAGGCTCAGGCAGGGGCAGGGAAGTGATTCTTAGGACAAGACATCTTCAAAGCTTGGAGTCCATGGCACCAAGATAACTGCTTTACCTTCTTATGGAAAAAAAAAAGATGAAGAGACATGACATCCTAGCAATGGAAGGTGAAGAGAAATTAATTAGTTCCTTTTCTGCTGGAAGAGACAATTGGGCCAACAGCTCCTGCTCAAGAGGTCAAAGCCACAGGAAGAAGGAGCAAGGACTACTAATATGTTAGGTCTGAAATACTGGGTCCAATTCTTCCCAGATCAGAGACATAGTGTAACTGAAGATGGTCCAGTGGAGGGCCACCAAGATGATTATAGAGTCGGAAAACTTGGCAAGGTTGAAAGAATTGGAGTTCAGCCTAGAGAGGAGAAGGATTGAGAGGGAGATCTAATCCCAGTCTTTCTATAGACTACTGCATAAGAGAAGATGAAGAAACTCTGTCTACCAGGATGCAGGATGAAAGGGACAGAGGTGATGGGCACAATTTGCTTCAGGAGAAAAACCATATGGATGTAATGAAAAAAATCTTGATTGTGACAACAACAAACATTGCAATGAATTGCACAGAGAAGTGATGGAATCAAGCCTTGCCTTGGCACGGTCCTGGATAAGCTGGCCTTCGTCTTAAATGAAGTTGATACCAGATGATTTCCAGACATCCCTGCCAGAGATCCCAACCTGGGATTTTCTGTGTTTCTATAAGGCTAAAGGAGCTAAATCTTACGGCCTCAGTCATACATGCCGCTTCTGTTATGGCTTTTCTGACCACAATACAGGATGAATTAGTCCAATATTAGAAATGCTCAAAAATATTTTTAAAATTAATTTTAAACTGGAAATAGAGTTTATGAATTTATCTGGCTTGTACTGTCAGTATTGGATTTTCCTGTGAAATATCATTATGAATTATCACTGTTGTGCATTCATATTGTGAACACAAGAAACCCAGAACAGTATCTTCTAATTCAAATTCTATGATTCATTTGCTTCAGTTACAAGATACGGTTCACATGGAATAATCAATTGTAAAACATAGTGAAACATTGCCGAAGTTCTGTAGAGAAAAATCTGGGAGGTTTTGTAGGAAGAAGTGTCAAAAAAGTCCTATTGTGTGTAAAGTACTGCCAACATGAAGAATACATGCGAAGAAAAAAGATAGGTCAGTGATACATTTTTCCTGGTGTACAGGCATGTTTTCCTGGGAAATCACAAAATTCTACAGAAGAAATTCTCGTCTTCTTCCCCTGCATGAGCAGGACCAGCTGCTCAAATCAGGACTTGGTCTTTGCTGTAGGTGGGCATCTTCCCCTGGACTGCAGTTTCAGTAGGGCCATGTGTAAAGACTTTTCTGCTTCTGGACAAGAAGGAAGAGCAAGTGTGTGAACATTGTGGAAATACTCATATTCCAAGAAAATTTCAGAACTGAGGGAAAGAGTACAGTGGTCTGTCATCTGAGAAAAAAATTGAAAAATTGCCAAATCATTACTGCACACATGACAAGCAACACACGAGTCCTCAGATAATGCCTTTGCTCTCTATTTAACAGACAGTTTTCCTTAAATCTTTGTCAAAGTATGCTGGCTGAACAGAATGAATTGAAAGCTTAAGTGTGAACAGTCGAAGACTGATACACTCAAAATCTTAACATAAGAACACAAAGACAAAGCTGAATCCTACTTGAAGTAGCCACTTAGTGTGCAAACCTTCTTCAACAATCCTGAATACCAGAAACCCCCAAAACCAAACAAAAATAAAAATGCACGTATCCCAATGAAATCCATAACTTTTTTTTGATTAAAAAAAAAAAAATAAATCAGATGGCTTTCTCAAACAATATCATTCTGTTCTGCCTATCTGTTTACTAAACAATCAATCTGCAGTCCAGAAGCTATATGTATTACTTTATCAAGGATTTAGGGCCCAGTAGAAAGAGTATGATCCATGATTTGTGAATATAAAGTATTGGTTTCAATCCTGGACTGCAGAAAAGTCAACAGAAGTGTGTGCAACAGTGGATCAAAAAAGATACAAATTCATTCGACAGTATCTGATATTTTAAGATCTACAGCTTGGATGAGGATATGGAGCTAAAATCTCTTTATGATACTGATGGGTGATCTCCCTCCCACTTATTCCTAGAAAGAGGGCAGACATTAAGCTTCATAATCAGAAGGAACTTTTGAACTCTTTGTGCTTTTACAGACACCCTGTTGCACTGACCTTCAAAATCTTATGATACAAAGCCTGTAACTCCATAAAAACTGTTCCTTTGGCCCAGTGAAGTATATTAGAGAACTTTTATATAGACTCATCTGGGTCAGTGAAGCCTACCCAAGGAATCCAAAATGGTAGAAAATCTTACTATTTTATGCTCTAAACCACAACAATTTGAATCTGTCTTCTCAAGAATCAGCACTCCGTCTTTATGCATATTTCTAGAAGGCCTTGACATTAAAAAGACACACACACAAACGCATACACAAAGACAGAAATTTATCTTCTTCCTTCTCCCACCAGAAAAAAATCTTCCTAAAAAATAGAACTCTCCAGACAAAGAAGTACTTCATTGCTCAGACATCTCCACAGGAAAAGGTAAGGAAAAACAGACTATAACAATTATTAGTTGCTTCTGTTAACATTCAAAATCTTGTTGCAGACAACAATAAAACACACTTTATATGTAAAGCCAAGAATTTTTTGTTACTTAATACCTTAACAGAATAATCAGAGAGTTAATATTAGTTCAGATCAAATTATCAGAATAAAAACAAAGAGTAGAATACTACTACACAGAAAATAATAATAATAACAACAATAATTATAGTTAAACTTATTATTTGACTTCAGGCAAATGTATTTGGAGGGAGGTACAGCAAGTTCTCAGCATCCCAGTCCCTTTGCTACGAGGAATGGGATGTGATCTTCCACCCCCACCATCCCCCAGGGTCATGCTTAGTATTTTCACGTTTTCTAACAAGCTTGTACATCTTGCTCTTCCTTCACTGGTGTGAAAGTTCATACTATATGTGAATTCACTGCATGTGGTGCATTTTGCATAGGTTAGATATCTGGGTTTTGTTCTCTTTGTTACTTCTAAACTAATTTTGTCCAACTCTGGGTCTTGGGTTTTTTAATTGACTATAGGTGAACTGTCCAGTGCCCAGCCTGTGCCCCATCTCTTATTATCCTGTGCTGGCCTCCTCTACACTGCAGCCTGTGTCCCCATGTCTTAAGGCTTCTGCTATCAGACTGAGCCTGTAGTCCTCCACACTACATCATTATGTTCAAGTCATGTTCTGCTACACAAAACAACTACTTAATACTAATATAAAAACTCTGGTTGTACTATAGAAAGATAAACAAAAGAAAAACAAATTAGCCATAGCCACCTAGTTGCTAGGAAAAAGAATAATTGTTACAGCTAGACTGAGTAAAATCAAAGCTACTGCCAGCAAGTCAAGAAAAGTTCAGACAGTGAAAGCCTGGTAGGGTGCAGTGCTAAGGCTTTGCAAATTCAATACAAAGTTTGTGACCCATTACTACCATTGGCAACACCTTATTGCAGAGTTACACTTCCTACTTGTCTAGAAAAACACTAAGAATACACAGTGCAACATAAATACCTATATCTGACTGGAGCTTTCAGAGATGCTAATAAAAAAAAAAGAATATTTACTGTAACAAGATTTTCAATGGTACTCTGGTCTACCCTATTAACCCCAAAGGACACATTGAAAGCTTAGCACAATTTCGGATATTCCAGTGGTACTAGTATGATGGCCTAGTTTCCATTTAGAAGGACATTGGCTTGCCTTTGTTTTCATTTCCAGAGTGCTTCATTAAGTTTACAAATGTTTCATTAAGTTTTATTAAAAGCATTAAGCTGAGAGTAAGGAGCTGCTCTTTGCACACTGGGTGAAATGGACTCCATGGAAAAAGCCTACTACCAAGAGTGATCAAGAGTGATCTATGAATGCTTTAGCTAATTTGTGGTTTGAGGGAGGGTGATTTTTACTTGCTGTTTATTTAAGGGAATGAATTAACATTTTGCCAAATATATCATATAAATAAATCACCATTTTTATAAGCTTTTTTTTTTTTTTTCCTTTTTAAATTTCCCCGTAGCAAATGTATATTCATCCTGTTAGCAGGCAGGCTGAACTGACTCATTTAGGAAGTACTGATGTTTTGCCAACTCAAGGACTTTACTGTAAGTCTGATGATACCTCATTTATCTTTTAAACTCCAGGTCTTGGAAAGCTGTTATTAAGTGAGTCTTCACTATGCACACACAAAATTTTCTAGTCCTCAAGCTAGGCTAGAAATAATTGATAATATAATGGGAATATAGTGGGGAATAGCCTTCCAGATGGAATGCTCCATACCAGGCTCAAGCTAAAAGAAAAATCTGAAGTTTTCCAAGATGCCAAAGCCATCAAAGTTTCTGATATATAATGTCTCCCATTTCTGTGGCAGATAAAAATCTCACTGTCTTTGCTCTGAGTACAACCGGTATCTGTGGCTGAAACTCCCTGGCGTGAAAAATCAAACCTAATACACTAAACAAGTCCAAGTCCTCAACTTTACAATGAAGTCTCATGGTTTTTTAAGTCTGATTCTGAGGTTCAAATACTTGTTGTTTTTTTTATCATGCTAAGTATATGTAATTTATGCTAATATAACTCTCTGATTACTGGTGTGTGTGTGTTTGGTTTTTAATTGGAAACTCACAACTAATCAAAAAACTATTTCTATCCTTGGCTGAACTTTAATTTTTATATTCAAAATTTTTTACATGCTACAATGTTCTTGGCTCCTTGAGAAGAAGGTACTGTTTTCAGAGTAAACTCTTCATTCAACATATCCAACATTTTTGTCTTAGTTCTTATATACTTTGTGCTATTTAGGACAGAACCTTAAATATAATTAATTATTCTATCAATGGAGCATCTAATCTGCACCATAGAGAACAACTATTTCATTTGTTAATGAAACCCTACCAAATTACTAATTTGAAAATAAACTGAGAGTGAGGAAGAAAGTGTGAGAAACAGCCCTATGACACCCAGGTGAGAGGGGAAGGAGGGGGAGGTGGTTCTCCAGGCACTGGAGCAGAGGTTCCCCTGCAGCCCATGGAAAGACCACAGCAGGGCAGATATCCACCTTGCAGCCTGCACAGAGGACTCCACACCAGAACAGGTTTTGCCTGAAGGACTGCAGCCTGTGGAGAGGACTCATGCTGAAGCTGGGGAAAAGTGGGAAGAGGAAAGAGCTACAGAGAGGAACTATTATGGACTGACTGCAACCCCCCCATTCCCCCATCACCTCTCTGGTAGGAAGGAGGTATAGCAGCTGGCAGTAGAGGAGTGAATTTGAACCTGGGAAGAAGGGAGGAGCGGAGGGGGGTGGAAGCTGTTGGTTTAATTTGTCTTTGTTTTGTACTATCCAACTCTGGTTTTAATTAGCAACAAATAATTAATACTTTATTATTTTAATAATAAATATTAAGCTGTTGCAGTGAGCAGGGAACAGCCTGGGCACAGACCGCTCTCAGCATGTAGGGAGATCTGGATCCCTGTAAACATATGATATATGAAATCTTTGGTGGTAGTAGTTTAGCCATAATTAACTTCTTGTTGAAAGGGGGTGGGGGAGGAGAGAAATACTGAGTTTATATATCTGTGTGGCTGCAGCCCACTCATTTAAATAACTTAAGTGATACTTATATCAATGTTAATGTATAGCACAAACTCAATGACTGTATAAGCACAACCATTTCAGCTGAGATCTTTCACAGCAGCAATGAGTATGGTACTAAACAAACTGTATCATCCCTGTGTATGATACATTCATCCTTACTTTATTCTACACAAAAATAAAGTACTATTTATCTATAGAATGACTAAAAGGTTATTATATCAAATATAATTATGTAATAGCTTTTAATTTATGCAAAGAATCTTAACTCATAATTGTAAGATTTTTTTTTCCTCAAGTTTTCTCAACTATGTTTTGTACTTAGAACATTTATTTCTATTTTTCACTTTTTTTTTTTTTTTGTTCCCTAGAAGGTACAAGACAGGTTTATTGTTCTGTCTTCTGTTTTGTTTGAGTTGGTACTATTGTCTTGAGACACTGCTTTACTAAAGAACGTGTGATGAAATACCTGAGATAGAACAGTAAACTTGCTGTATTTTAGGATATCTTGGGAGATTGTTGCTGTAAATATACCGTTGTTACTCAAATCACTTGAAGTGTAATAAGGCTTTATTTTAATCCTTTTTAGAAATTTCCATTTTTCCATGTGGATTTCTTGCACCAAGGGAGAAAGAACTTTAAATATTTAACATTTGCAACATTTGATAGAAAATTATTGATGTTGTTGGCTGTAAGTATCTCTTCTCATGAGGAGACCACAAATCCTATCCTTAAGTTACTTTTTGATCTGGATTTTGTGGGGAAAATTATAAAATTAGCTGCTTTCAGAAATGAATAATCATGAATTTTTGGGTTTTCTACCTACCTGAAGTGGATCTCTAAATTAGATGGGTCACAGGAAAGAAAGCATTTCTACACAGAACTACAGCAATTAAGTGGACTCTGTAAAAATCATAATCTTGAAAGTTAAAGAGAATGCTGCAAAAAGCAGAAGCTTGAAAAACTGTGGGTTGTTTGGTTTTTTGGTGGTGTGGTTTTGTTTTCTTTTTTTTTCTGTCTATGATTTCAGGGAGTTATAGCAAATAATTTGACACATTCTTCTATGTTCAAGTTTCCTCACTGTTTGCATCAAAGTTTCTACACTTACTTCATATTTTCAGTCACTCAGAACTCTATCCTTTGTCTTTGTCCGAAGAAAAATTTCAGTTAGCAGTATGAGCAGGAAAAAACCCAACATCTTGTCATTCCTTGGCAGTGAAAAAAAAAAAAAAATAAAAAGAGAAAACACTCAGGAGGAATAATGCACCAAGCAGCATGAGACAGCCTTATCCTGCAGTACTTTAGTTTTAATGTGTTTTTGCAAAGAGAACTGAGAATTTAATTTGGGCTTTACTACAATGCTGCATCATTAACTTCCAAACACCTCTGGAGCTTTTCCATTTCCCTGGCTTCATTGTTAAATCTTGAATTAGACTGCATTAGCCTTTAGTTCAGGTGCAGTATCTACCTCAGTCTTATGCAGCTGTTCTCTTCCTTTAGATAAATGTCCTATTTCTCCTCCTCTCTTCTTTCTGACACTTTTTTCCTTTCTTGAATGTTTGAGATGATAAAATCATTTGTACTAATATTTACTTTCACATCTAAAAACTAACAGTTAACAAAGGACTGCAGGAAGATCCTATTCAACAGCTATGTGAATAACAGGGATGGTTAAGTGTCATGGTTTAACCCCAGCCAGCAACTAAGCACCACGCAGCCACTCACTCACTCACCCCCACCTAGTGGGATGGGGAAGAAAATCAGGAAAAGAAGTAAAACTCATGGGTTGAGATAAGAACGGTTTAATAGAACAGAAAAGAAGGAACTAATAATGATAATGACACTAATAAAATGACAACAGCAATAATAAAAGGATTGGAATGTACAAATGATATGCAGGGCAATTGCTCACCACCCGCCGACCGACACCCAGCTAGTCCCTGAGCGGCGATTCCCACCCCCACTTCCCAGTTCCTAGACTAGATGGGACATCCCATGGTATGGAATACACCGTTGGCCAGTTTGGGTCAGGTGCCCTGGCTGTGTCCTGTGCCAACTTCTTGTGCCCCTCCAGCTTTCTCACTGGCTGGGCATGAGAAGCTGAAAAATCCTTGACTATAGTCTAAACACTACTGAGCAACAACTGAAAACATCAGCGTTATCAACATTCTTCGCATACTGAACTCAAAACGCAGCACTGTACCAGCTACTAGGAAGACAGTTAACTCTATCCCAGCTGAAACCAGGACATTAAGAGAGACCATAAATGCAATTTTGTGGTGTTTTAAATCCTTCTTTCATTCTACTTCAGTGAAAACGTTAAACCTTAAAAGGCTTTAAAAAAAACATAATGTTGCAAATATCTATTTTTTTTCTCAGAGAAGTATGGTTTTCATTTCATCTTCTCAACTAGTGGATTTACCAGGATGTCATAAAACTTTCAGGGAGAAAGGCTGTCAAAATACACACAACTCCATGAGATATTTAGCTTTCAATTAAATGGAATTTTCTACTAAAAAACTTTCTGACCAACCTTGGTGAATGATAACAACTCTGACAGATCTCTCTTACGTGGGAAGATTTAAGAGACAGTATGTGTTATATGTACATTCACCTCAGTAACTCCTTGTTCTTGTAGTAACAAGATTTTTCCGATTCTCTCACCAGGCTCTACATCATCACCTGCAAGGAAAGTTAGGTGTCAATGCCAAACTCAAATCAATAAATAGCTGAAGTACCTGTAATGGTGCCAGAGGTAATGTTTCAATTAATCTTTCTGAATTAGTGTCTTCTTCATTTCCAGGAAGTCCAGGGGGATATGTAATGGACCACATTTGCACTATTAAAATACTATGAGGAAAAAGTTGGTTCTTTAACTTGGATTACAGACCTGCAGGAGAAATTAGGTAGGGGGAACACCATGATGAACCAGTTTGATTCTGGTAAAGAGCAGAGAAACATGCAGTCCCTTTTTATTCTTTTCTGCAACCAGGTAGACAAGCAAAGAGGAATATTGTGCCTGCATTGTACTACCACCAGAGGCACACAAATTTGCTGCCAATTCAGCCTAAAATTAATCACTGGCCCTGGTGACTGGTGGATTTGTGATATTGCAGAGACACCTCTCCAACTGAGCTCCTCTTGAGGTCTGGAATATTTGGAGTGGTCATCTAGCATAAAAATCAATTGGAGAGAGTAAATATTGCTCAAACTGCCGGACCCATCCAAGTTAATGACGGTGACTGCAAGACCCTGGTCCCCATGAGCTCTATAATTGCCTCAAGGAGAATGAGCGACTTGTGCTCTCCTCTCCAAACACAGGGTACAGTCACCTGCTGCCTTTCTCTCCTACGGTCTCTTTTATAATAGTCAAGCTATTATAATCTGGCTGTACATAATGGTGATGAAACTTTCTAACAGTACTGCTGATAATGCTGTTATTACTTGGTAATTTCTTCCATTGTGAACACAGGAATGCAATGACTGTTTGCCTGATGCTTGATTGCGATTTTGTTAATATGGAGCTTTCACTTGCCAAAAACCAAGAAAGTATCTGATTAACTCTTTTTTTTGTGTACTGTTAAAGATACTCGAGTCTCTGCTCTCCTGCTAGGCCGAATAGCAGGAGGGCTCCTCATTACTTCATTCACTGTTTAGTAACAAAACAGCTGTAGGAGTTCAAATGAATGGCTGCATGGCAGAAAAACTGCCATGTTGCTCCAGCACAGCATCTTTTGCACCTTGTCATAGCTAAGTATACAGAGATGCTGCCTGTAAACAGCATACTAAGATTACCACTGTGTAATTTAGTTCTGTTGGCTGTCGGAGTTTAGTAATTCTATACAACTCATTGTAAAGTTGCCACAAAGGAGAAGCAAACGGATCTGAAATGTAAGAACTTCTCTGCAATTTCTTATTGATTCATAATGAAAACTGTCCCTTAATATTAGAAAAATGCATATTTCTTAAAATATTTAGAGCTTCATTCTCTGATGTCCTGTGTACTTCTGGAGAAGTCACAAAGAATTTAAGTGATACAGGCATCCCTGAGAGTCTCTCAGCATGTCATTACTTGGGGCCTAAAACCAGTACAAACAGTGCAAAATTATTCCCTTCTCAACTATTTATATTTTTAAAAAAGAAAAAATGCAGGGAAATTATTTGATATAATATGAAAAACACGTTCAGAAAGTACCAGAATCCTACCATTCAAAGCTGTAAGAACACTTACATTGGCAGAATATTCTTACTTAAAATTAGTTTCTCTCCTAAAGCTGTATTGAAAAGATGCCAAAGTTCGGCATGCTAATGACTGATGGGGGGAGCTTGCAGAATACACACAGACATTTGTTAAGAGGATTATTTTGCATGAAGCATTTACCGGGGACACTGAGACCTTTATTAAGGACCATAACTATACCAAGGTTTCCTTTCAAGATCATGTACTTCTAGAGGAATAACTCTAGGCCATCATATTTTCTGTCTGACAATCTCAGGGCCTCTGTCAGAACAAAGTAGCTGTATTTTAAGTGGTGACATGCTTGTAGAAATAACAGTTCATGAAAGTTGAGTGGTTTTTTTGGGGGGGTGGGGACGGTGTTTAAAGATCTGTGGAACTTTAGTGGATGTTTTTCTAAGGCTCTGTGCAATTACTAGTAACTTCCGTTCAAGGCATTGACATTTATGAAAACTCTAAATTAAGTGCTCTAGCTCAGACTCAGTCTAATGAATCTGAGCAGGGTTAAGAATAGGCTCAGATATTTGCTTATTGATAAAGAATAATATTTAAAATACTGAAAAAACAAGTCATTACTTAAGGCCCAGCTTGAGCATTATGTGTAATTCTAAGATTGCCTTATACATTTTTCTTAATTTATCTTAACAAAATTTGGCAAGTTATTTATAAATAAGAAAAACAATTTTGGGAGTGGCAACATTACGACATCTAGAAGATAGTTTCCTATTGCTAGTCCCATTAATCAGGGTGGGATGCAATCCTAAGCCTACAAATGATCAGTAGAGAAAAAAAATACAATGGAAGGAAGATAACAGCTTTATTACAGTGTGCTCAAAAATATATTTAGAACTTATCAGTATGTCAAATAGTCACTCAGCAGCTACCTCTCTGTGTCTTCACAGGACACAGATTTTCTATCTTTTTTTGCATATACAACTGATAAAATTATCTAATGAATAATTAATTGAAAGCATCTGCAGCACATGGAAGACTTGGAAATGAAATCAATCAATTGGCATCTGAAATTCGTATTATTAAGTTTCAACATCTGATGATGAGGGAGAAAAAGGTCTGTGTTCCTCACTCAATGACAACTGTATCTATAACCTAGGTTGGAATTCAGCTCAGTCCTAAAACAGCTTCACACTCAGAATTAGCATAAGGCCAGTAGCATTTCTTCACATTTATGATGGTGTCATTAATACCAGAATCTGGCCATAAGCATTCATAGAAAACTCAGATATGATATAGCTCCACTGTATTTTGCAGCCTATAAGGCAATAAATGTCTCCTCCAGAACAGCTTATAAATTCTAACTCTCACAAATAACAACATTATCACCATCCAATGAGGGAAGGCTAATAAATTTTAACAATAACCAAAGCAAAAATAATGCCCTAAAACCCAAGTGAATGAACTGTTCCAACAGAGCTGGATGAAAACCAAGAAACATTAAGAAGCATAAATACAGTACAGTGCACTACTTAAAAATTTGGGTTATTTCAACCCTACAAGAACCAATTACGTTCCAAGTTGTCTCCCCTTTATGGGAACAGAAACTCTCATCAGATCTCATCATATACATGCAAATGCATGATAGAACAAAAATATTGACAGTTAAGTACCAAGGATACAAACTTATATTGTCAGAAAGAAAATTTGGTGGTTGAAAGCTTTAAATACAATTTGGTAATTCAAAAGTTCTAAATATACACAGTTCCTCATACTACATTAAACCAAAACCCGTGTTATGTGCCTCCTCCCCCTGCCGCCCTGAAAAAATTTTGAGACTTATCTCTGATGAGGGGTAAGGCTTATCCAAAATCAGCACGAGAATGTGCATCAACTCTTTCATTGAGTCTGCCATTGCAAACAGCTCATATCGCTACTGTAATGAAATGCATCAAGGGATAAACAATTATTTTTTGTCTCCTTGTGTCTTGTCTATGAAAATTTATTTCCTTGCTTGTACTTTTTTGTGCATTGTACAATATCATAATGACTAGCACATTGTTATGGGTTTGTGTGGCACGGTTTGCAGGCTTTTCTGGTAGTGGGGGAGGCGCCACAGGGGAGTCTCCTGTGAGAAGCTGCTGGAAGCTTCCCCAGCTCCAAGCCGGACCCACCTCTGGCCCAAGCCGAGGCCATCAGCGATGGTGGTAGTGCCTCTGAGAGAACAGATTTGAGAAGGGGAACGTGCAGTCAGTAGGGGGACTGGAATGTGAGAGGAACCCCTCTGCAGATACCGAGGGCAGTGAGGAAGGAGGGGCGCCTGAGGAGGTGGATGCCCCCACAGCCCGTGGAGAGACGGCAGGCTGTCCCCCCCCGGCCCATGGAGGGGAGCAGGGGAGCGGAGGCCCCCCAAGATGGCCATGACTCCATGGGGAAGCCCGCGCTGGAGCAGCGTGTCACTGAAGAGCGGCCCGCAGAAAGGACCCACGCCAGGGAAGTTCGTGAGGAACTGTGGCCCGTGGAAAGGACCCACGCCAGGGAAGTTCGTGAGGAACTGCGGCCCAGGAAAAGGACTCATGTGGGAGAAGTTTGTGGAGGACTGTCTCCCGTGGGAGGGACCCCATGGTGGAGCAGGGGCCGAGTGAGGAGTCCTCCTCCCCCTGAGGAGGAAGGAGCGGCAGAGACCAGGTGTGGGGAGCTGACCCCAACCCCCATCCCCTGTTCCCCTGCGCCGCCGGGGGGAGGAGGGAGAGAGAACCGGGAGTGGGGTTGAGGCGGGAAGGAGGGAGGGGTGGGGGGAAGGTGTTCTCAGGTTTGGGTTTGCTTCCTAATACCCTTGGTTTGTTTTGACTTGTACTAAATTAAATTGATTTTGTTTCTTCCCCAAGTTGCGCCTGTCTTTTGCCCGTGACTATAAGTGGTGGGTGATCTCTCCCAGTCCTTATCTTGACCCACGAGCCCGCCTTTGTATTTTCTCCTCATCCCACCGTGGCCGGGGGGAGGGTAGTGAATGAGCCGCTGCGTGGTGCTTTGTTACTGGCTGGGCTGAAAATACTACACATATACAGAGTCACAGAAAATGGGACTGGCTAGAACACCATTTAGTCCATTTTCTTACAGCAAGACAGCACAAACCAAATGCGGTTGCTGGCAGATGGTGGTCTACTTTGTTCTCATAGAACTTCAGTAACTGAACTTCCACAACCCTCCCATATAATTTATTCCAGCAGTTCACAATTCTTACATTAGCTAACAGAATATGTTTTTAATATCAAATCATAGCAAGAAAAGATTATGGTTTAAGCCATATGTTTTCACTTTCTTCACAATGGACAGGGAAAGTGGATGAATTCCTTTCCCTTTGAAGTTTGTTATAGACCATTGTTTTCTTTCCACAGTAAATATGCAGAAGAAAGTTACAGAGAATTAATGATCTCATAGTCCCTCTAAGGACTTTGAAATAACCTAGGTAGCTCTCACTAAATTTATTATTGAACTTTCTCTTATTAAAAATTTTTCATAAGAAATGCTTCCTAACAACACAAGGGAAGTTTGACATGCCTGGCAAAAAACTATGCTTGCACCTTCAGTGTTTGATTACCAAAGTAAAGTTAGATGAACATTTAAAAGGCCTCACAAAAGCCAAAAGAATGTTTCTCTGCAGATACAATACAGTGCTTTCTTGTGTTTATTGATCTCAGTGATTCCAAGACAGATTTCCTTACCTAGTGATTAAAAAGTTGCTCTTTTCCCCCACTGCTAGTCCTGTAAATGATTTGCACCTACTGTAGGCTAACATCCCTGCTTTCTGCCAGCCCCATTTCCTATTTCACTGTTCCTAGCACAGTTTCTATAGGAATTCTTGATTTTGCCTGTGGTCAGCATCAGCTGTGTCCCTTAGCAGGGAAGGGTGGGGGGCAGAGTGGGAAAGGGGAAGCTAAATCTTTTCTTTAGCTCAAGTTGCAGAAGAGGTGGTGTGGCACAACTGCCTGGATTTGTAACTACTGCAAATACTGCTGAATTCTCCAAATTATGGGCAGCATGAAGGCTCAGCTCCCACCAAAAATAGGAATATACTCTCAAAAGTATTGTTCAACCTTAAACAAGGCTAGAGTATTATGGCACTGGAAATGGAACCAACACTTTCCTTAGGCACTACCATGGTGCAAGCAGTAAAATTTTATTTTTTGTCATTACTGGTACAAGTATAGTCAGAGCCATACTGGTTGCACAGATTTGGAGAAATAAGAAATTTTGGAGTTGTAGTTTTTTGAGAACTGATTTTACCATTAAGCAACATAGAGAATAACATAATATAGAGTTCCTATCCTCAGCAATAAAGGAATTCATAGAGAAGACTGAGATTTAGACACTTTTTTTTTTTTTTTTTTTTTTTTTTTACTAGACTAATGCTATAGTACATTGACACCCTGGGAAATCAAGAGAACAAGGCTCCAGCTGAAAGGCTGTGATTGGGTATAAATAGTAAGTCAGTGCTTAGAAATGCTGCAAAGAATGCCACTACCTGTATATTTAAGGAGTAGAAAGGTGGTTGACAATTCTTATTTAGGGACGACTGATGTGTACATTTGACTCTTCTAATTTATACTTATTGGAGAAAAGAGTAAAAATACAGATAAAGATTAAACTGAATAGAGGCTGATAGGTTTCCTTGTAGTAGCCAAAATAGACACATTTATTCAGGTTGAAATGACACAGTCTTTTTAAGAAGATGTCCATATCCCTAACATGTAAAAAAATTTATTTAGGAACAATTTACATGAAGAACACTTTTAGTTATCCTGTGTTCACAGTCAGTTTGGCTACCTGGTTCATAAGTGCTATATAACTGACAACTAATTGACAGAAGCTCATTTTGTTGCTTTAGCTATGCAATTATTCCTCTAACCCACTACAAAAGATGATGAATAGGAGAGCAAAAAAGCTATCAGGTTAAAGAATTGCATTTCTTCTTCAATTTCAGGAGGGATTACAAATTTTCTGGATGTCTAAGACTGACATCTTTTAGGCTAATACGAGTGAGGAGTCTATACCATTGGACATAAGAAGGCAGTAAAGTAGCCAAAACTGAATGCAAAAACCCCCTAGTTAAGCACCAGAATATTCATGTCTACTTTCTAAGTTGAATTTATCTGATACTACCTCAAAATGTAATTTCTCCTGAAGGAGGGCTTTAAAAGTCTGCAGTGATTTTATTCCTGAGCCACATAGCTAGCACTGTCTCAGCAGCAATCCTTTCATAGTGGTACTCTAGTCTTTCTCTATATACGATGAATGGAAACCTCAGGCAGCAATGGATTCAATGTATTGTATAAATAATTTTTTTGGTTTATTATCCGTATCTTCAAGAGAAAAAGATTGAAACTATTCACATCAGAAATCCCATCTTTTATATTATAAACTCTCTAGTCTCCCTTGGGAAGAAGCTGTAGCTTGTGAACCTGTTTGCCAAGTCTTCTAAAGACATGACGTCCAGTTAAATTCAGATACTCGTGAGCATTGTCCTGACTGAATAAATCACAATTTAGGCTTATTACCCATATCAGCTAGAGAAAACCTTTGTGAATCAACATGTGTTTGCAAGAACATTATCAGCACAAAGGTAAGCCCTTCTTGCTATCCCAATTAGCTGATCTCCCCCTCCACAAAGAAAATGTTTATTTCTTTCATACAAATTATTTGATCCAACTGTATCATTAGCATTTAACAAAATAGCGTCAGTAATCATTTTTTTTCTGCAAATTCTCTATATAAATATGCACATTAAATGTGTTTATTAACTGTTCAGATGAAAAAATAAGAGTACAAGTGCTCAGTCTCCAATATTACACTACTAAAACCAATTCAGCTATTGGAGTAGGGTTAGTAATAGAACTACGAGTATGTAAACCTCTGTTTGATGGTTCAAATTCTTCCTGAATTATTTCCATCTCAAACACATTGTCAGATTTGGTCAAACTAAATGTCAAATTAAAATAGGTTGTGAATTCCCTAAAAGTCACTGTTTACCAGTTCTATTCAGGAGCTTCCCTGGTTACTAGTGAACAGAAATTCCCTGTTTACTACAGAAATCAGAAATTCATATTAAAAACCCCATATCCTTGAAACAGAATGTGTATTTTCTAAAACTCTGTCTCCTCTTCTAAGAAGAATATGATGAAAATATACTTCAGAGCTATTAAAGATTATTCCACAGAACTGAAATTAAGATGTAGGTTTTTGTGTGGCATTGAATTTCCCAAAGTTTTCATTGCAGGAAAATATTGTTTTAACCACTGATATTTCATTTTCTACTGGTTTAAGCAATGGGTTTAGAAAAATTTTAGAAAAATATTGTGAACTCGCATATACATTTTATATTCTTTCATGATTGTTCAGCAAGTAACAAGATACTACAAATGACATTATCAGAATAATATACCAGTGTTGGAATGAAGGAGTTAGACTTTGATATGTTGAATATATTATGTATTTTAGATAAACTTTGATACAAAAAAAGACATTGTTGTCAGTGCAGCAGAAGATTTTGCTATTTAAAAAAATACATATTTTGACTCATCATATCATATTATGCCATTAAGTCATAGTATGTACCATTACTATTTTATCACATAATGTAAAATACCCTGTTAAATTACAGAATACTAAAAAAATACCCTATTTTAAACCACAGCTTACTCATAGCTACCTAACTGTGGTAGTTTCATTTTGCAAAAAGCTATTTTATCAAGATCTTTCATCCAATCCGAAACAATTTAGTTTCCAGCAAGAATTTGAGGGAAATGCCATTCTGAAAAGTGTCTGTCATTCCTATGCACAAGGGATCTACAGTAGCTGGTGAGTTTTGTATGGTAGCTTTCAATATACCTCAGGGTATTGCCTTGCAGAGCTGCCTCTATATGTTTTGGTTTAGACATATCCCAAAGTAAATAAAAAAAGCATTCATAATTTTTAGGTTTCTTGATAAAGAGAGAACCTTTCAACTTTATTAAATCATGCATTTCTATATTAACAAGACTTACAGGCATTATGCTTTAGGCCTGATTGAAAATCCTTCGAAATCAATAGAAGTCATTTCATTGACTTTAATTGGGATTAGATCACACACTGGGCAGAATCAATGGACCTTGAATTCAATATGGTCATTTTTTTTAAGATTTTCTTTCTTTTAGGTCTTTAGATAATTTTCACTTACTATATTTCATGTTATAT
Source organism: Astur gentilis (assembly GCF_929443795.1). NCBI lineage: Eukaryota > Metazoa > Chordata > Aves > Accipitriformes > Accipitridae > Astur > Astur gentilis. Next base: position 29,525,687 of record NC_064887.1, read on the forward strand.
GTGCTGAAAAGACAAAGTCACAGTATTTTTTTATTTATTTCCCTGTGTTCCATGATTGCATCCTAACTCTTCTGTTTGGCTTCCATTCTTCAGGGTTTCATTGGGATTTGTACTGATGCATGACTGGCATGTTTTTGTGGGTTTTTAATTTTTTTTTTCTGCTTTGGTTTTTTTTTTTTCAGTCATAGGATTTTATGATGAAGTGTTGTGAAAAAATTTCAAAAAGTTTTATTTCCCTTAATAATTAATGTCCTATGATTTATGAGTAACTCAAGGGAAAGTATATAAATAAAGAAGACAGCATTTTATGGAAACTTCACACTCTGGCTTTCCTGTTTTAGAAGGCTGATAAGGGTACAGAAAGAATGATGGATGCTGCATAATAAGTAAAGGAAGCTTGTTGTGAATTGGAAAACATGCACACATTTACACAATTAATATCACTAAGTCAGACTATAAATTGTATAGTTATTTATTAACTGACTCAATGTAAAGTTACTTTATTGAGAAAGGAAACAAATGAAATAATGTTTAATTGCAGAAGAAAATGTTGAGTTACATTAGTAAGAGTTATGAGGGATTTTTACTTTTTATTCTTTCTACTTTTCTTTGGACCTTTATGTTGAAAAGGACATTCAAATTGTACTGTTCAGCAGTGGTAATTTGTGACAGAGGAATGATCTGGCTCAGAGGGCAAGAAGGCCCAACTGCAGAAGGGGTTAATCTGGCTGGAAGCAGGAATGCCAGAGACAGAAGGACTCCCTGCAAGGGACTGAAATTTCTCTTGTTGATGAGATAAGGAACAGATACAGCATTGTCTTGTAGCCATCCTGGACTATATGGGGGCCACCTTTGGGCAGCAGAGCTGGGCTGGGGAATGGCCCAAGGCCCAGCTGAGATGCCCCATATTCACACTATTGGTGCTGGTGCAAGTGTGTATAAACTGTTGGCTCATGATGGATCTTTGCAGTCTCCTTGAACTACTTATGGCAGTAGTAATCTGTTCAATGCATTGTTCTTTTTTGTTTGTTTTTTGTTTGTTTGTTTGTTCGGTTGGTTGGTTGGTTGGTTTTTGTTTTGTTTTGTTTTCTGGTTTTTGAGTTTTTTTAAATTTGAACACAAATGTGTGTCTAATTTTCCTCAAGGGGTACAATAAAAATTCCCCAGTTTATGCAGAGATTCTCACTTCTTTTAGAAATGATGAAATTAACAGTAAAGAAAAGAAGATGGAATGTTTTCTCCTGCTTGTAGTTTAAAAATCTCTCCTCAGAAACAAGTAAAAATAATTCAAAATACTCTGCTTTAGCCTGAGACAGTCTCCTGTCTCCCAGTTAACTTTTCTGCCTCAGTTAATTAATGCTTTAAGTATTTTGTCTCATTCTTCTCTTTCTAAAGAAACCAAAGTAGTCTCTTCAGAAAAACAAAGAAATTAGAATTCCATTCACTGGTATAAGTGGCTCACTTGTGGTAGTGATTTTTCAAAGTAATATGACATGTACATGTAATAAATACAGCTCACTGTAAAGGCTCATGATTTAAAGATGCAAATTATCAGATACAAACCATATACTTGGGTTTTTCCTTGAGTATCAGATTTGCAGGATGAAATACACTTAATGTGAATGCAGGTTAAGTTCATGAATACTTCAGTGTTTTTTCAAAATATATCAAATCGATTTAACGATACTTTAGTATGGTATATAGATTCCTATAAAACCAGAGAAATGAGAACAAAGCAACATGAGTAAACAGTGAAAAACATTTTTTTCTGGAGTTTAATGTGTGTATAGGATTTCAGGAGCACAACTCAGGATCAAAGCAAAGTTGTTGTTACTGAGATGTTTATTTAGTATTAATTTCAACCAGTGTGGAAACCTCTATGAAAGAGTTCTAGTCTCTATTCTTAGGATCACTCACACTAATCTTTGTGGTGGTATTTTTTAGTAATTTTATTTTGACTATGTGTATTCCTTAGCACATGATTTCTTTAAGCAATCTATCCAGATAGTACAGAACATAGGTTATTAAAAATAAATAAATTCAAACTAAACAAAGAAAATAGGCTGGAAAAGTAAAATTAAGAGAAGTGTGTAATTTGGTTAGGTTCTTATTAATTTATAATGGTAAGGTTCTAACTTTAGCATGTATTTGTTTAGCAGGATTTCTTTTTGACACATTTAAAAAGTATTTTTTATTTCAGATTTTTTACTAAAAAGAATGGTTTTTTTTAAAGTAAAACAAATATTCTCATTTCAGCTATAAGACAAGTTGTTCTTTCATTATCACAATACACAAAGTTATATTTTCCTCTGGCTTTGTGTTTTATGATTAGATTTCTCAGTATCCACAGTAGGTGTAACCTCTGAGTGAAACTTATTCATTAGGATGAAAATTCCTGATATAATTCTTTTATATGGATCCTTTTGTGTCTAATAGAGTGGCCTTCTTCAATAATGCAGTACTTCATTTTCTGTCTTCTGTCTTGCCATCTATTTTAGCAAGAATTTAATACTGTACTCCTGCCAAAAACTGCTTAAGGTTAGCCAACAGATTAGAATATTTTATGGACAAGGGAAGTCATAAACACCTACATGCAAAGGGACAGCATAGTGAAAAGGGTAAATTTCCTGAGAGAAGAAACAACAACACTAATTTTAAGATTTGAAAATGTTTCTCCATCTTCACCTTTTGATCCCTACTGGAAAGCATTATGAGGATAAAAATGAGTAAAGAAAAAAATAAAGTTTTCTTTTAACTGCCTCTCATTTAAAAAAAAAACCCAAAACACAACCTATCATTTTTGCCTCTAATAAGTAGAAGCAGGGTTTTTTAAATTTTGTTTTGTTTTCTCCAGCTTTATTTGACAGAATCACTATTAATGTATTTAAATAAAATTCTAAATGAAAAAGCAAAACCCCAAATTCCTACACTAAAGCTTATACCATAGCATTACAGTGACATCTAGGAATCTACAAGTTTTTGCAAAAATATGTATGAACACACAGGCTATTTAGCACTCAGAGGTTAAAGGTATAATGCATATATGTATTGCCTTTTAATTTCATATATTCATCAGCTGATCTTAGGTAATGACAAGAACAATAGATGTAGTAGTTAATACATTATAACTGTGCAAATTCTTATGTTTTTCTCATTCAGCTATGCCTCCTGGGAAAGGTTTGTGCTATAGGAGCATAGAACCACCATGACACTCATTAGGATTGATTGCCTTGTGGACTGAGTAGGTGCCCTATCATTTTAACTTGAGTCACTGTGCAGCCAGATTACAGCAAGGAAAGCGGGAAGACCTACAGACCAAACTTTCCTGCTTGCTGGAAGGAGGAAACAGTTGATGTTAAGACAAACTAGAATCCAGAAATTAGCCATTCCTATGCTCAAGGCTACCACTTGAGTCTCGTTGGGTACGTTAACAATTAGTGGACATCACTTGTCTTAACACTGTCCAAATACTAGAAAAGTTATAAGATGTTCTAGATTCTCCTTGAGGGTCCAGACACTTATGGTTTGGCATAGTGCTCTATTTCTGTTAGGGAGCTAAGCTTTTTGCTTGACTTAGACTCTCCTGTTTATTTTCCATTTTACACAGAGCTTCTATCTAATCCCTTTTCAGCTGAGTAATGATTATTTTTTATAGGAATAACACTTTTGGTTCCTGTTACAATATTTAATATTAATATAAAAAGATAATACAGACTTTATGTAAAATGGTCCACAAAGAAAGATGTTTAAAATGCCAGAAAGATTTTGAAGTTAAGTATTTGAGTTCCATTCCTGATTTCATACTTCTTGTGCAAAAGAGTAACTTGAAGTTACCTTGCTTTATATATAGTACTTTAATGTCTGTTTTTCAGTTTCTCTCATTGAAAAAAAAGCAGACTGGTACTACAAAAACTTTACCAAATCCATACGGAACAAACTCTAAATCAATTTTTTCTTACAGGCAAAAAAATGTAGACTATTTGCTTTCCTGGAGCACTGTTCAACAGTGATAGCACTTTACTTAATATGTATGTACAACTGCATTTTCTAATGCAGTACCAGGCAAATATTGATCTCTCACCGTAAACAAAATTCAATGAAATTTTCATTGAATAGAACACATATAAAGTAAGATATTAGCATTGTAGAAAGTCTCTGACTTTATTAGACTCCTTTTAAGAAAAAAGAGATCCAATAATCCATGATGGCCACAGTAGAAGCCATTTCCAGGTTTCATCAGTTGACAACTTTTCTCCTTTTGGATGCTGCATATAATCACTAGTATCAACATCGCTGATGCCTCAGTCTGCTGCCTTAATTTATTCTCTTCTCCATTCAGGACTTTGAAAATATGTGTGGACTCTACCACAATATCTCAACGTCTTACCACATCTCAACCACATCTCAACACCAACACATCTGTACTTTGGCTTCATATCACTTCTGTGAAGGAACTTTTTTTTCCAATTCAGGTATCTCAGTCCCTGAGTCAGAAAGTCATCCTGGTCTCATGGAGTGTGCACACACTTCCCATTAGCTCCAGTGCTTGTATTTGAACTTGAATATAGCCTCCCAAATCATACTGCTTACTTTCATCTGAGTATCGTCTGCATCATAACTGATTTGACAGGTGTTTGGCAAGGTGCTTCAGGCCCAGGAGAGACTGCCGGAAATCCATACCTCATTTTTTCAGGCAGCCAGAGTGTAACAAACCAAATCTACAACTAATACCAGAAAAGGTATAGGGAACTCACCAGGAAATCCAAGAGCATCCTTCACAAATACCTACTTTCTCTTATAAACAAAATCCTTTTGCTTCCCATTGAAATGAAAAACAAATACCAAGTTGAATTTATTACAACAAACAAAGCCAAAAACCCCCAAAATAACATGCAAGGAACTGGTTAGAAGATGTAAGAAGTATAGAAAAAAATCTTACTTTTATTAGACAGTGATTGTTACTGCCATGCCAACAAACCTGATCATCAGAGATGTATTTGTTAGCATAGCTCATACAAGTTCCCTGCATAAAATTGGTTAACTAATAAAAATTCATTCATTTTTGGTCACATTCTTTATTCACACTGCTATTTTCTAGCAAAGATGCACTTGACAAGGAAAAGATTTTTTCACTCTTGTTTGACATACTTATGCTGGCAAAACCTTCAAGCATGGCTCAAGCCAGAAAAGCACTGGAGAATACTCCCTGAGCAAAGCATAACTGAAAAGAAAATTAATAACCCTTCTTTAGGGTTATGCAACAGAGGACAAGAATTAAATATTTTTTCAGTGGAACATCTAAAGGAGTGATTCAATGTTTTTATAGTATTCAAGGACTTTTTAAATAGCCAATTTATTTATTATTTAGTAAAAGCCAATGTAAGTAGCTCACTGCCTTTAAAGAAAATCTTCACATGCACTGACACAAACTGAAATTCCCTCACAGCCTAAGCCTATGGTTCCAGTTCAAAGTGCCAATTGACTTAAAAGGCAAATAAGAAATACTCTCACCCCTATGTTCAGTATAAGAAGGAGCAATATTTTACAAGGTCTGTTAAAGCAGCTCCTAGTTCTTCATGCAATATTTCTGACATATGTTGTTTCAATGTGATGTTTCCATTGGCACTCTAACACTTCAGCCAGCCATGAAAAACTGAAAAATGACTTTGTGCAATTGAAATGACACATACAGATTTGCAGGATCAGCCTTCAGCAAGAGTCAATGATCATAAATTCCATGTTTCCATTGTCTTCTTGAAAAATTTATGATGTAGTTTGGCTTACTTTTTAAATTAATGCTGAACACACATTGTCAGCAGAAGGATTCCACAACTCTGTAAGCAATAACACTTTTTTTTTAGATCCTGAAGATTTGTCTCAGTGGGAAGGTTTGCAGCTTTACAGAAGCTGGTTGGACAGCAATTTATTACTTTATTTAGGCTTTCTATTGTATTTTTATTGTGTTTTACTTATTTATGATTTATTCTATACCATCTAGAAATGTGCTTCTAGAAGATGCTGCTAGACCAGAGCCATGTTGTGCAAAGCAACGTGGAAGTTTTAAATCCCCCATATCCTAAGATCTTTACACTGTAAAGATAAAATAAGCAGGAAGAGAATACATATGAAAATAGGATAGGATCTTCCTTTGACAGGAAAAGGAAAAAAAGCCCCAAACAAAACCAGGAATACTCCTAGATTTTCCTACACTTCCCATGTCTTCCATAATCATATTCATAATCTATCTGAATCAAATCACTTAGCCCCTTTATGCTTCAGTTCTCTATGTATGAAACAGGAATAATGGATTTACCTCTGTTCCAACTGCATATTTACTGTAGGCAGGGAGGATTTTGGTCATCTTTACTAATCTTCCCCTTCTCTTCCTTTGCAGTGACACAGGGAACTCACTCATTCCCTCTACCTCCTCTAATATCACACATGAGACAAGGGGAAGCTGGAAAGAATTTTCAAGACCCTCAACAGCAGGTCTGCAATATTCAGGCATATTGCCATCACCATAATCAAGTGTAAGATAAGGCTCTGCCTCTCACCAGTTGTGGGCTGGCTGCAGGCCTTGGTCTTTTCTGATCTCACCAATTAACTCCTAATCTGCCTCATAGGTTTTGCCCTATAACTACTATCTTGACTGAGCCTATTAGGGACTGCAAGTATAAAAGTATACAGTTCTTTATATCTTCATCTTCACATATTCTTTTTCTTCATCATCACACCCATTATCTGATTTCTTCCCTAGTTACTCATTTTCACCTCTCCTTGTAATCCAGGGGGGCACCAATTTGTTTTGTTCTGCAGTCTGCTAAAGTGGGGGATCACGACCCAGACTTTTACTTTTGTTTAATTACTTTCTGTTCACATTTACATTATTCCATTAGCTCGTATTAAAGAATGTTTTATTCACTTTATACCTATGCTCTTATGGTTACATATATTTCATTTCTATAGCTCTCTCTATATAAATATACACACAGAAGTATTTACATATTTTTATAAGGTAGTGTTTCTACATATAAATAAATAGTGTATACTATATATGTAATATCTATATTTAGTATTTAATATTAAAATTTAAATATTACATATTTATACATATTGGTACACTCCTTTATATATATATATTTCTATATATACACATATTGTATATAAATAGAAGTGGGCAGACAATCACAGGGCTGCCTGAGAACATGTGTGTATGACAATGTCAAGAAATGGCCATCAGCCAATCAGAGAGCACTCTAATGTTCATCAAGTTGGCAGCTCCCTGCCATAAAACGGTGGACAAACCAAAATGACATCCCCTACATTTGTAGGAGAAGGGTGTGATGTACTTCTGGGTAAAGTGGTAGGGGTGGTGTATCCTGCCAGCCAATCACAACTGACCACATGACTGGAAGAGAGGAGTGACTTCTGGGGTAATTGGCCCCTGAGGCTGCAGGAAGGTGGGGTGGGGTTTCTGCTGGAAGCTGGGGATGGGGGATGTTACACTTCATGTCTTGTAGATCAGTGGTAAATAACTACTTATGGTCTTAGAATATTTTCCAAATTTGCAAAGATGCTCAAACCAGTTCTTTCTGTATTTCAGTACTCCAGTTCATGCTTCTAATTTGTTCTTGATTGTCTTTAGAAGGGCTTCTTATGTGATGATCTTCTTTGATTTAAAACAAAGCTGGTCATGACCTTCTCTTTATGTGTGTGTGTTTTTAGATTAAAAGCAACAGTTCGCTGAATAGTAATTTTAACAGATCGACAAAACACATTTAAAATACTCATTTCATGTAGCTGTTTTCTGTGACAGTTACTCATATAGAGTCCGTTATCTGGGATGGAACTAATGAGATAAAGAAAAAATTTCAGGGCCATATTAAAAAAGGTACAGCAATCTTGACCATTTAAGATTAGTACTTTTTTTTTTAATGTTATCGGTGCCAGTTCTTTGCTGTGAAAGGCATCTCTAACTGCTTCTGAGGGTTAAGACCTGTCACTGAGGTGCACTGAAAAGCAGGGAAAAAAATCGGTTAAAAGGGCGAGGGGGAGACAATAGGTTCACTGAGAAAAAAAATAACTATACTGTAAGCAAGGGACAGGAATAAACTGGAAAAGCAAGGAGTCAGTCAACTGACAAGCGATACAGAAATAGAGCTAGTTAGCTGCTAGCTCAGAAATGATGATTCAGGACTCAAAGCATTTTGTGGAATGGATAGATATTTACTGTAACTGTTATTAGTTGTATTGCTTATTTATGGGTTTGATTAGTTGGGAAGGGTGCAAGTATTTGATCTCTACTGTTTGCTAACAACATAGTGCTTAACTTGACATCTTATACTGTCTCATTTCTCATGAACCACTCTCTCTTCCATGGCTTCTAGGTGAGATTGGAAAATGCATAGGAAAATAATTTTGGTTTCTTAATGGGGAAGTTAGTACTGTATGTCCTAGTTTCAGCTGGGATAGAGTTAACTGTCTTCCTAGTAGCTGGTACAGTGCTATGTTTTGAGTTCAGTATGTGAAGAATGTTGATAACACACTGATGTTTTCAGTTGTTGCTCAGTAGTGTTTAGACTAAAGTCAAGGATTTTTCAGCTTCTCATGCCCAGCCAGCGAGAAAGCTGGAGGGGCACAAGAAGTTGGCACAGGACACAGCCAGGGCACCTGACCCAAAGTGGCCAACAGGGTATTCCATACTAAGTGACGCCACATCTAATATATAAAGTGGGGGGAGTGGGGGCAGGGAATCGCCGCTCGGGGACTGGCAGGGTGTCGGTCGGCGGGTGGTGAGCAATTACACTGCACGTAATTTGTACATTCCAATACTTTTATTATTGCTGTTGTCATTTTATTAGTGTTATCATTATTAGTTTCTTCTTTTCTGTTCTATTAAACCGTTCTTATCTCAACCCGCAGGTTTTGCTTCTTTTCCCAATTTTCTCCCCCAATCCCACTGGGTGAGTGAGCAGCTGCATGGCGCTTAGTTGCTGGCTGGGGTTAAACCATGACACTGTATGTAAAACTGACCAGCTTATAATGAAATTATGAAATAAAAACCATCCATTTTTCCTAGTGGGTTAGAAAAGAACTAATTCTAGTTTTTCCATATATTCAAATATTGGAATTTTTAAAGTTGTTACACTCTACTAAGAATAGACATCCACGTGGATGGTGGTTTTTCTTCTACCCATGAAAAAAAACAGAATTATAAGGCCAAAAATACTTCACAAATGTTAACAATAGTACAACAAGCTATCTCCCACTGTGAACTGGTAGGGCCCTTTATAAAGATTTTAAAAAAACCAACAAAACTGTTTTAAAGCTTGGACAGATTCAATTGGATCCCTCTCTCAAAAGCAATGAAAAAATAAAATACATTCCTTAAGCCTTACTAGTGATTTGTATGAGCCAGGAAAATGCAGAAATATTGTTGTTCAGAAATGGGTAGGCAGAAAAGTCATCATCCTGGTAGCTGGTGAGTGTTGGTTTTGCTGAGGACTCTAAAATCTTGTTAAGCTTATCTCTGCTGAAGAAAGAATATTTAAAAGAAAAGAAGGATCAGTACCTATGCAGGAGAAAAGAATGGTCCTCGACAGCAGCAATAAAGCAAACATCACACCAATGAAGTACTGAAAAAAATTTACAAGTAGGAAAAAGACATATCAAAGAGAGTCACTGCAAATAAAAATTTAACAAGAGACTGCAGTAACTAGAAAATATTTTCAACCATGCTTGCTCTGAAAATATATTTTGTCAAGATATGTCCTTGAAATGAGTTGTCTGATCAAGGCTAGAAATCAGAAATTACTAGGATTGGCACACTGGTGCTTATTTTACTTCAGGAACTAGTACCAGAGATATTTATTGTTTCATAAGTACATTACTTTAAGATCTGGCCTAAATGCTGTTATAAATGTTTTGGTTGGCAGGCAGCTAGTTGGTAAACAGCCAGCTGAATATGAGCCAGCAGTGTGCCCAGGTGGCCAAGAAGGCCAACGGCATCCTGGCCTGTATCGAAACAGTGTGGCCAGCAGGACTAGGGGAGTGATTGTCCCCCGTACTTCGCACTGGTGAGGCTGCACCTTGAATACTGTGTTCAGTTTTGGGCACCTCACTACAGGAAAGACATTGAGGTGCTGGAGTGTGTCCAGAGAAGGGCAATGAAGCTGGTGAAGGGTCTAGAGCACAAGTCTTATGAGGATTGGCTGAGGGAACTGGGGTTGTTTAGTCTGGAGAAGAGGAGGCTGAGGGGAGACCTTATCGCTCTCAACAACTACCTGAAAGGAGGTTGTAATGAGATGGGTGTCAGTCTTTTCTCCCAAGTAACAAGTGATAGGATGAGAGGAAATGGCCTCAAGTTGCACCAGGGGAGGTTTAGATTGGATATTAGGAAAAATTTCTTCCTTCCCTGAAAGCGTTGTCAAGCAGTGTCACCACCCCTGGAGGTATTTAAAAGACATGTAGATGTGGGACTTAGGGACATGTTTTAGTGGTGGACTTGGCAGTGTTAGGTTTATGGTTGGCCTCGATGATCTTAAAGGTCCTTTCCAACCTAAACTATTCTACGATTCTGTGATACTATCTTCGTAGATGCTTTCAAGAACATTGACATTCTGCTTTAGTTCTTAAGATAGCACAGCCACATGTAAACACATTGCTCACTTTTTACATAGGGACGTTCTAATCATATAGAGACATATAAGCTGTGTTTATACCCAAAATAGTAACAGTTCCAGAAGACTTTTCTAGGCATAAGAACTCAATCCTTGATGTTGTTACCCTGGTAGAACTCCTTGTTACCAATGTGGTATGGGCCTCATGTCAGTAGCCCAAAGGAAGTCCTGACCACTGACTGTGAGTTATCATAGAAAAAGGATCATTACTCAGGACAAATTCAACTTATTTTACAGCATAAAGTTTTACTACCAAGCATGCAAACAAAGCCATAAAATTGCCCTGAAAGTGTCTAATCTACTAGTGTAGATGATTTTTCAAATATTTACTCATATAGCCAAACAGTTCCAGATATTTTAAATATGCATATCCTATATGAAAAATCCGATTAAATCAATTAAATTAATTTTGTTCTATTTCTTCCTTCATTAGAGCTCAAGCTGCCCTTGAGGTTGTATGTGACATCTCATTTGACTATCTGTTGGAAAATGGCTAGTAAATTCAGTTTCTCATCTGCACGTGCCTGCTGAATTTAAATATAAGGAAACACAAACTCACTACAGTAACACTTGCAAGAGCCCTTACTATACTGCAAATGAGGATGCTTGGAAGTGTTGGTTGTGATATTGTTTCTAAGGTTTTAACTTTTATCTCTCTAGTTTATATCATGGGGTGTTTCAATGAACTGAGGATTTCTTTTTGGAAAAGTGTGAGTGAATCCAGTTATACAGATGGTCATGATCTTTAGTAGAAAGGACTTATTTAATTTAAATGAAGCTTATATATATGGTTTTTTATATAGATATAGATTACTCAAAAAAATCCACTGATGAAGTTATTTCTCTGAACTAGAGTAATTCCACAAAATTGATTTGAAGAGGATGTTTTGAGATGTGATGTTCATAGAAGGATCCTAGGAGTTGTTTCTGTTAGACCCCTGACTAGAATTTCTTTTCTTAAGACAACATCTTTGGGCTCAACTCAGGAAGAAAATCAAACTTGCCTAACTTTAAGCATTACTGCTAGCACCACTGATGGCAGTGTCTGTTTTTAGAGCTTGCTAAATCAGGTATTCTGGGCAAAAGAATGGAACTGTCTATTGGTTTTAGTCATATAAGCACTTAAGGGTGACCCAAAACTTAGTTATGCTGACCAAAGAAACTGCAAATAAATGATAAATTCTGTGTCAAGGGAACTGTATCATGTCAGTTCATCAAGCCCATAGAGAAGTTGAGGAATCCTGCAAAGTCATCACCCATGAAAAAAAGTAGAAAAGGGTAACAGGAACTTAGGCATTTGCTTCTTTGCTGCTGCCTTTCTGCCCGTCATCAATACAGTTCCTTTCCTCATGAAGTGTTGGTCTCATGAACTATGCAAAAGACTACAAATATTGGAATAGCTGAGCAGGTTTGGTCATTTTATCCTCTCATTTTCACAGTACACTTGTGTACAGCAGCAGTTGAAAAACTGTAGACTGATGATGATTTTGGGGAGTGGGAGGATAGCAATATGTTGCTGTGATATAACTGAGAAAAACTGGTTACCTCATTCTCTTGTTTTAAATACAAAAGGAGGCAAAGAAAAACTGGTATATGGCACATACTGCCCCTGCCATATGTTCACTTCTCACATGAGCACTGCCATTATCAGTGTCTTTGCTCCTGCACTTGCTTCTGTGATAACAATATAGACAGAACGAGGAGGTGCCAGTATTGCTGTAGCAATCATTCTCTTGCTCTTTTTAGTTTATGAAGGAAAAGTGAAGGATTGGGAGCTTTTGATATTCTAATTCTTCCCTGGCTTGTAAATTCAGAGGGGCTTGTTTTGTTTTGGGTTTTTTTCTCCTTACAGATTAAAAGTTTTTAGCACTATTCTGATATTTTTCATGTTTTTCTTATCTCTGAAGTAATAGTTCGTAAGGATAATAAATTATACTATTTTACCATGTTGTCTCCTGTGTCTAAGGAAGT